>NC_059129.1:74389453-75014453 GCF_020740605.2 Lemur catta | reverse complement strand
TATATAAAATTATAGAAAATTCAAGTAAATTTATAGTGGCAGAAAACAGATAAGTGGTTTACTGGAAATAGAAGGGTGGAAGGTAAGAAAGATTGTATTAAGGCATGAGGAAACTTTTGGAGGTGATGGGAATATTCATTATAATGCATGCCATAATGATTTTGTGGATTTATTTATATGCCCATACTTAACAAATTGTATACGTTAAATATGCAGTTTGTTGTATGTCAGTTGTACCTCAATAAAGCTATTCTTTAAAATCAGCAGAAATTTTGTGTTATAATCCCTTTATTTGTGCTTTAAGTTGAATTACCAAAACAAACAAAAAGAGTTTTTCCAAGTTTTCTTTTAGAATTCTTATGGTTTCATGCCTTACATTTAAGTTCTTTATCCATATTGAATTAATTTTTGTTGGAAAAATTCTTCTAGATATCAGCCTAGGCAAAGAATTTTATGAAGACCCAATGGCAATCACAGAAACAACAAAAATTTAAAAAATGGGACTTGATTAAATTAAAAAGCTTCTGCAAGCCAAGGAAATAATTAACTAAACAAATAGACAACCTATAGAATAGGAGAAAATGTTTTCAAGCTATATATCTGATAAAGGACTAATAACCAGAATCAACAAAGAATTCAAGCAAATCAGCAAGAAAAAAATAAAACCCCATTAAAAAGTGGGCAAAAGATACGAACAGAAGCTTCTCAAAAGAAGATAGACAAACGGCCAATAAACATATGAAAAAATTCTCAATGTTCCTAATCAGCAGGGAAATACAAATCAAAACCACAATATCACCTTAACCTAGTCAGAAAGGCTTTCATTAAAAAGTCCAAAAACAATAACTGCTAGCATGGATGCAGAGAGAAAGGAACACTTACACCCTGTTGGTAGGACTGCAAACTACTACAACCTCTATGGAAAACAATATGGAGATTCCTCAAAGAACTAAAAGTTGACCTAACATTTGATCTAGCAATCCCACTACTGGGTGTCTACCCAAAGTAAAAGAAATCATTTTTTCAAAAAGATGCCTGTATTCAAATGTTTATTGCAGCACAGTTCACAGTTGCAAAGATGCAGAATCAACCCAAGTGCCCATCAATTCATGAGTGGATTAATAAAATGTAGTATATGTATACCATGGAATATTACTCAGCTACAAAGGAGGATGGATTAAGGCCTCTGCAGCAATTTGGATGGAACTGGAAACCATTATCCTCAGTGAAGCAGCTAAAGAATGGAAAAACAAATACCACATGTACATATTATTAAGTTGGAACTAACTGATGAACACGAATGCATAAAGGGAAGTAAATTTCAAAAGAAATCAGGCGGGCAGAAGGAAGGAGGAGATGGCTGAAAATCTTCCTAACGGGTACAATGAACATTGTCTGGGTGATGAGTACAATTTTAAAACCGACTTGAGCATTACAAAAGTAATCCATGTAACCAAAATCATTTATACCTCCATAATACTTCGAAATTTAAAAACATAGAGAAAAAGGAAAGAAAATTATAAAGTACATAGTACTCCACCAAAAGTTACACTGCATCTCATTTATACTGTTTCAACACCATTTGGTAAAACATTATCACTGTTAAGGGATAAAATTCTTACCCTTCTCTTTTAAACTTTAAGATAAATAGAGTTCCATTCTGAAAGTTTCAGTGTAGATAACAATGCATCATGAAATTATTAATATTTATATAGACTGTGAGAGGAATGTATTACAAAAACATTGATTTTCATAGAAAACATAATAAATTCTGTCCTTGGCAAGGCATGCAATTAAAAGCTTAAAAAATATTACCATCAGGCATTAATTTCATATGTCAGGTCATGCAATAGGAAATAATTGATTTTTTTTAAGTTGGATGATTAAAATTAAGGGATATTAATAAAGGACAGCATGAGGTAAAGCAGGTCAACAGAATCACTTTGGAAAGTACTATAAATTTCACTTAGTGTTTTTGGCATATTTTCTGATTTTCCTCTTTTATGGCCCTTGAAATATAAAGCACAGATCTTAATACTGAGCTAAACAAGATTGAATTCCAGCAGAAGGCAGGAGGCAGGTTCCCCAGGATCTACTGGGAGTAGCAACAATTTACAGCTCACCACCCACAGGCAGGAGCCAGTCTGGATGGTTTTCCCAATCTCCACTCCCCATCACTGCCCTCCCTTAGAGGCCACAGAGGAAGCAAAGGTTTACTGTCCTGGGTCCATTAGCCCTTGGATCTTATTTTATATTTTTTTCCTTAGATAATAGATTATCTTTCATTGTATCTGAGTTCCCTAACCATGTCCTATTAGTTGAAATAAATATTTTCATCCTGCATTAGTATTTAGTCTCTCTTGATCTTTCCTGTCTCCCTCCTCAGTCATGTGCCCTTTGGTTACTGCTTCAAATCTGTTTGGAATATTTGAAATAGTATCAAAATTGTTGCCACTGCAGAGGATAGAGAGAAAAAAATTCCAGAGGGCTTACTTCTTTCTTTGAAAAGTTGCTAATATTATTTAACTACTTGCTTTAATTACTTTGCATACCTCCTTGACTTTCTCTGTATATAATTGTAGGTGTTTATAATGTATTAACTAAAGATTATTATAATTTTAGTAAATTTCCCTAAGTCCCTTCAAACAATAGAACTCTTCAAATGAGAATTCTGAAGAATTTATATGTGTCATTTAGTGACAATGTTAATTACTTCTTTTTTTTTTTTTTCAGACAGTGTGTCACTCTGTTGCCCGGGCTAGAGTGCCGTGGCGTCAGCCTAGCTCACAGCAACCTCAAACTCCTGGGCTCAAGCAATCCTTCTGCCTCAGCCTCCCTAGTAGCTGGGACTACAGGCATGTGCCACCATGCCAGGGTAATTTTTTTGATGTATATTTTTAGCTGTCCATATAATTTCTTTCTATTTTTCGTAGAGACGGGGTCTCGCTCTTGCTCAGGCTGGTCTCGAACTCCTGAGCTCAAATGATCTGCCCACCTCGGCCTCCCAGAGTGCTAGGATTACAGGCGTGAGCTACCACGCCCGGCCTTAATTATTTCTTAATAACTAAGAAATGCTTACAACATAATTAGAAACATCTTCAATTGGTGTAAGAGTATAAATATAAAAATATCTTTTTGTTTTCATAAATTTAGAATGTTTTTAGATTTATAAAAAATTTTTGAGGATACTGCAATCACCACATACTCTGCACCTAGTTTGCCCTGTTAACATCTTATATTATTATCATGCATTTGTCACAACTAATAAACCAATATTGACACATTATAATTAACTAAATTTCAAATTTGCTTAGATTTTGGTACTTCTTACCTGGTGTCCTTTTTCTGTTCTAGGATCCCACCCACGTTACATTTAGGCATCACAGCTCCCTAGGCCTCTCTTGGCTGTGACAGCTTCTGAGACCTGCCCTGTTTTTGATTACCTTGCAGCTCTGAGGAGTACTCTGAGGTATTTTGCAGAGTGTCCTCCAGTTTGGGATTGTCTGCTGTCTTCCTCATGGTTAGATTGGGGTTTTGTGATTCGGGGAGGATAATCACAGAGGTGAAGTGTCATTTTCATCATATTATATCAAGGGTACAAGCTATCAGCATGATTTATCACTGGTGATGTAAATATAGATCACCTTATTGAACACATTTGTCAAATTTCTCCATTATAAACCTTCCCTTCCTCCATTCCCTGCCCAGCTTTCTGACTTTCCATACTATATTCTTTGAAAGGAAGATGCTAAGTGCAACCCCAATTCAAGGGAAAGGAAGTTTAACTCCGCTTACTTGAGGAGGATGATCTACATAAATTATTTGGAATTCTTCTGTACGTATTTCTTTCTCCCTCATTTATTTATTTATTTGAGCATTTCTTTATATCAGTATGAACTCATGGATATTTATTTTGTATTTTGGGATATAAATACTACTGTATTCAATTTGTTGCTCAAATTGCTCCAGCTTGGGCCATTAGGAGCTTTACAGTTAGCTTCTCTGTCACTTTGACCTACCCTAACATTTTGTGTTCTGAGCACTTTTTTACTTTCTGGCACTACGAGATGCTCCAGGCTTATCTTATGTTGTTCCTGTCTCAATCCTAGAATAAGTCATTTCTCTAAGGAGACCTGGTTCATTTTATTGGGGAGTGTTATTAGAAACTAAAATCTGGACACCAAGTGTGCTCATTGCTCCCAGGATGTCATGGCTTCTAGGCACTCCTAGGTGATAAAACTAGGAAATATATGTATGTATACTAATTGTATACATACATATATCTATAATTATTCATATATTGGTCTTTTGCATGTTTTAAAAACTAAGAAATGCTACCCTACTGCTTGTACCATTATACAACTTCCTGGTCTCAGTGAACATATTTTAAAGATGCTAAAATTTATCCATTTTAAATATCTATCCATTCTGTTCAGTGGTGTATCTTATGAATAATCCACAATTTATTTATTTATTCCTTTTTTGATGAGAACTTGAGTTGCATTTTTGTTTATTATTACAAATAATATTGCTTACAATGAGGTCATAAAAATATTCTCCTTCATTTTTTTGAATATGTCTTATAAAATTTCTTCAGGATATACCAATAAGTGGGATTTCTGAATCATAGAATCGTCATATCACAACTTTATTATATATTGCTAAATTGCCACCCAAAATGATGGTTCTAATTTATATTCCCAGCAATAATTTAAGGAAATTTCCATTCTTACATATTCTCACCAGAATTTTGTACTGTAATATTTAATGATTTTTATGAATCTTGTGTTTTTAAAATAGTAGCTCATTGTGGCTTTAATTGGCTTTTTCTTGGTAATAGTGAGGTTGTACATCTTTTTTTAGGCTTATTAACCAGTTAGTTTGTCTCATCTTTGTTATGATGTCATTTGCTGTTCAAAAGTTTTTGTTACTATAATTTAGTGTAAAATTAATTGAATTTTCTCCTTATGTTTTGTATTTTGTGTGTGTATGTAGTTTTTCTTTCTGCATTCTTCTTTTTCCCAAAATAATACAGGTATTTTTTAAATTTTGAAAATATTTTAAAATTTTGGTTTCATGTTTATGTCTTTAAAAGATCTGGAAATTTATTTCTGTGCATACTAATAAGGTAAGTTTCTAATTTAATTCTTTCTATGTGGGAAGTCAATTGTCCTACAAAGTGGAATTTTCTATCTTTCTTCTACTAATCTGGAGTAACATAACTGTTATAAAACAAGATGCCATATACACATTATTTTTTTCTGTAATCTCTATTCTGATTTGTATTTTTTGTTTTGTTTGGTGTAAGCATTTCATTTATTAAATCACAGAGTGCTGGAGTAATTTTCATTTAACAATACAGTAACTAAAATTGAGTTATTACGATAGTTTGAATAGAGATTATTTTAAATGTCATGATCCTATCCAAGTATGTAGAATTGTAAATAAGTTTTCATAAAAAGACTTTAATTATATTCATGTTTAAAGGTATTTATGAACAATATTGTAGAGATCTTACTGGGGACATACAGAAAAAAAAAGGAGACTTAGATTTGAAGAGACTAGAAATGAACGCATTAGAGGATATAATTAGAGTTTCCAATCATTCACTTCCTAATTATCTTTCTTGTGCTGGGGTTGATGCAAGTGTTAGATTCATAAACTTACTTTTCCCAGTAATCAGAACTGTCATTCAACTGGTCCCTTTTATAATATATGGTGATGAAAACTTAATGAAGCATTGAGCACACTCCTTGAATGGAAACCTACCTAAAAACATTTTTGGGAGGAACCCAAGCAGTTCTCCAAACAAATTTATTTGTTTGAAGAATTTATTTGTTGGAATATTATATCTAACAACTCTATAGCAAATATGGTGAGGGTCCAAAGGAAAAAAAATAACTACAATCTAAGAATAAGCAGAAAAGAATGATTATAGAGAAAAATGATTACGGAGAAAAAAATTATGGAGAAAAATGTATTAAGAGGAGAAAGGTTAGAATAGGTGAAATGCTCATTTTTTTTCATTTATTGTAAGATTGAACTCCATTTTTATTTTATTTACTTTTTATTTTGCGTATTTGTTTTAATTTAATTTTAATTTTTAAAAATTTTTATAGATTTAGAGAGTATAAGTGCAGTTTTGTTACATGGATTTATCTTATCGTGGTGAAGTCTGGGTTTGTAGCTTAGCCATCACCTGAATGAAAATTCTACTCATTAATAAAAAAAAACTGATATACAGAGCATGCATGAATCTTAAAATCTTTGCTAATTGAAAGAAGCCAAAGGTAGACATTTAGAAGATATTACTAGAAAAAGCAAAACCTTGGTGATAGAAAGCAAATGTGGGGTTTCAAGGAACTGGGGCTACAGAAGGAAATTGACTATAAAGTGATATAAGGAAACATATAAGTGTATACGTTTTTCAAAACTCATTAAATTATGTACTTAAAATTGGTGAATGTTATTGTGTGTAAATGTTACCTCGATAAACTGAGTAAAAATTAAGTGGAATGGATTTTGAGGTAGAGCTAGTTTTTAAGACTTGAGAGAGCTTAACTAAATTTTAAGTTAACTGGTCTTAAAAGAGAAATAGTTTAGTAGTAAAAGTCAATAGCAAATAACTTCTTGTGGTAAATAAAGCTTCTTGAATTAATGTCCAACAAGGAAAAGTCTGTTCACATTCAAAGAAAGCCTTGAAATAGGGCCAAGTAAACTGACATGCACTAACACTGGCAAAAAGAAATAAACACTACATCAGTGTATTAGGAAAGCTAAGAGTTTTGCAAGACTTAAGGTAAGTCTAAAAATTAAATATATGGTTTTGAGTCCATTATTGGAATGGTTAAGGTTTTTACTCTGATTTATATAATATTAGACGCTTGTAACAAAAATAAAATTTCAAGAACAAGAATTGCATAAAATCAATGACACGACTCATAGGTCTTCTCAGAGTTGGCATACCCCTTGTGGAAAAAGACAGTCATCATTCTCATTTTAAAACATTCGTGTGGGCAGCTCCTCCCTATTCTGGACAACCAAAATATTTGTTAAGAAGGGTTTTTTTTAAGAATTGTTTATTGCTTTTTCATGGCAGCTGATGCAGTTGGGAAAATATGTTACTTACAACATCATCATTCTTTATGCTGATTGCATCCTTGCTAATACGAAAAATTTGTATCAGCAATTTCACCCACAATCAAATGGCTGGTTCTTCACTTGAAATGTGTGAATTCATTCATTATTTTTTCTTCAATTCACTCAAGATCTATTGAGCATTTCCTTTGTACCAAATATTTCATTTCATGTCTTACATTTAAGTCTTTTATTCAACTTGAATTAATTTTTGTATATGGTGAAAGAGAGGGGTCCTGTTTCATGCTTCTGTATGTGGCTATCTGATTTTCCCAGCACCATTTATTGAATAGGGCATCCTTTCCCCAGTGTATGATGTTGTCTCTTTGTCAAAGATCAGTTGGTCATAGTTATGTTTTTTATTTCTGGGTTCTCTATTCTATTGGTCTTAACCAAGGAGGTAAAAGATCTCTAGAAGGAAAACTATAAAACACTGATAAAAGAAATCACAGTTGACACAGCAAGCAAAGGAATGGAAAAACACCCCTTGTTCATGGATTGGTAGAATCAACATCATTAAAATGTCCATACTGCCCAAAGTGATTTACAGATTCAGTGCAATTCCCATAAAAATACCAACATTTTATTTCACAGACCTAGAAAAAATAATCCTAAGCTTCATTTGGAACCAAAAAAGACCCCAACAAAATAAAATAATCCTAAGCAAAAAGAACAAATCTGAGGGCATCACATCACCTGACTTCAAATTATACTACAAGGCTGTAGTAACCAAAACAGCATGGTACTGATATAAAAGTAGAACCCTTGAGTTCTAATGCATATTGGGGAATTCAAATTCCTAGTATATTTTATAGGTTGAAAATAACTCTGAACTAGTTTTTCTAGGAAAGTAGCTATGTTTTCTCCTGCAAGAGTTAAGCCATTTGGGTGAAGGGTAGGAGTAGGAAGCCATTATAATATAAAGTTTTAACAAATTCTTAAAGGTAAAAAGTATAGGGAGACTTTCAGGGACCAGTCATTCTATCTGATTTTATAAAATCTGGGTGGATTTCAAGTACTAGTCTGACCAAAGCATGAAAACTATCTCAATATTACATCATATTTTCTCTTAACAGAAGGCTATGCAAGGGGCAAATTCTCCTAGTATATCTTTCATTGTTCCCAAAGTACTAGCCCTGAGAAACTAAAACCTTCTCCAAATCTATGAAAATAATTTTAAAACCCTACAGAACATTTAGACCTTTTAAAATAAAAACATTAAAAGATCTCTGATGTTTGTGAAGGATTCTTTTCATTTATCATTGAAGGTTGGAATTACTTAAAGCAAATCTGCTTGATTTTTCTTTAATGGAAGGTTCCCAAAGGTCATAGAAGTTCTGAGAAGTCACATTCTGAAATTTTCTTGGGCTTCTGGGCTATTGAAGCTGGACTGAGTTATGTTTATTAAATCCATCTCTGTATTTTTGACAATTAGTTTCTCATACCTTGACTTATGAAATCTGGGACTCATTGACATGTCAAACCTTCAAAATGAGGCTAATTTTTCATAAACTAACATGCCTAATTACTGTTATTACTTTTTGAAATGCTTTTATTACTGAGACTCCAGGGATTCCTACATGGCAAATGCACTTAAAATGCTATCTATTATCAGGACCCCTACTTTCAAGCCCTCAGGCAAATGTTTTTGTAAACAATTGGCCCTTGGAGGTATCCTTTGAGCCAGGAAGCTCATGTTTCATTGGACCAAGAGAAGAAGCACATTCCAGAGATGAGGATCCTTTGAGGACAAAACTGTGGTCAAGGCTCACCACATTCTGTCATTATTCAGCTTGATTCAAATGATGTCATAAATACAAGGTCAAGAAGAACCATTAAATTTCAGTTCCAAAGACCTACTTTTACAGCTTCCCTGGTGTCTTGTAAAATTTTCCTTCTAATTTAAAAAATTGAGACAGTTATTATGAACTATAAAGTTTGAAGACCAGATATACATCAAGAGTTTAGTGCTATGAACTAAGTTCATCTAACATATGCTAATAGTCTACATAATTATGATTGCAAATCATGGCAAGCAATAGTAAATAACAATGATGGTGACATTTGCACAGCTAATTTGAGTATTTTAAGGGTCATTTAGAGAGGTGATTGGTAGGCTTGGCTAAAAATAAAACATCTCAGAATTTCTACTGTAGACATTGTAACAAAAACCACCTGAAGTACATATTAAAAACATGATTCTTGAACATCACCCTGGTAGGGATGCCAGATAAAATACAGGATTCCAGTACATTTGAATTTAAGATTAATAATAAATATTTGTAGTCCTATATTCTTATTTCAAATAAATGATGAATAATTGCATTTCTATATTTTTCTAATACTTGCTAACCATGGCAATATTCAGGGACTGAACCTAAATTTTTAATTAGAATTCTAGGTGATTGTTGTTATCAAGAAAGTTAGAAAAATATTGCTGGAGGTGAGTGCTGACTTATTCTTTCTGCAAGAAGAAATACCTAAAGCATAGGGTTCCAGAAACTTCTAACAGACAGGTTTGCCCAAATCTCTACCTTTTGGAAAAGTGAATATGAGGAAATAGCTCTCCCTGTTTTGGTTAGACTTATTCTCTTTTATTGCGTAATCAGGCAAGCCTGAGTCTTACACTCCAGGCAAGAAGTGAGAAGCAGAAAAGAGGCAGAGCTTTGGTACAACTGGCATAGGGGGCAGGTAGTGTCAGGTAACCTGTCACTTATACTCTTCCTTTTCCTCTTCTTTTTTCCACAGTGGTTCTACATGGAGAAGTACCTAAATTATGTAATATTACATATAACATATATGTTTGCACACATGTATATGTGTGCGGAATTAAATGATATATAGGATATTTACTATAGAAAAATCTAAGTTGGCAGTGATGGCTGTAGTTGTAAATGAAAGAAGATTGGTTATGAGTTAATAATTATTGAAGCCACATGCTATATTAAAATATATTTGGATATCTGATATTATTCTATGTTGGTAAATGTTTAAAATGTTCCATAACACAAAAATTGAAAAATTTAAAAAAAGTAACCGCTTTGTTAACTCTCTTTTATATAATGAGAAAATTGAAGTAAAACAAAATAATTTAAGATAATGTAACTATCTCTCTAATATATTTGCATTTCAGTTTTCCTTTATAAATCTAATATATCATGCTTAGAACTTTACAGTGACATCCCCATAAGCTTTTATTTGTTAACATCAGCATTGTGTTGATGAATATGACATTTCATTTTTCCATTCTGTTTAGTAACAAGGGTTAGAATCTGAAAACTTTCTGGCTGTATGAAACTAGAAAGGCATTTTATAATACAGTAGAATCTTTGAATCTGACTTTAAAATTCTGGCCCTATCATTTTGCAATAGTGTGATATTGGTGAGGTATTTAACCTGTTTAAACTTTAGTATCCTCTCTGTAATTGAAGGTTGTCTTAGTCCATTTGGGCTGCTATAACAAAAATACTATAAAGTGGGTAGCTTATAAACAACAGAAACGTATTTCTCATAGTTCCAAAGGCTGTGAAGTCCAAGATCAAGGCCTTGGCAGATTTGATGTCTGGTAGGGACCCACTTCCTGGTTCATGGATGGCACTTTTTCACTGTGCCCTTAATGATAAAAAGGTCAAGAGAGTGCTCTACAGTCCTTATCATAAGGACACTAATCCCTTTCCTGAGGGTTCTGAGTTCATGATCTAATCAGCTCCCAAAGGCTCCACCTCCTAATACCATCACATTGGGGATTAAGTTTCAACATGTGAATTTTGGGGAGACACAGACATTCAATTTATAGCAGAGGTAGTGGTTGGTGTAAGGATTAAATTAAGTAGCAGGAGAATGTCTGAAACTTTATAGCATTCAATAAATGGGATTTTTTTTATTCGTTTCCTAAGGCTGCCACAACTAATTACCACAATCTGAGTGGCTTAAAATAATAGAGATTTATTCTCTCACAGTTTGGGAGGCTAGAAGTTTCAAGTTGTTAGCAAGGCCAGGTTCCCTCTGAAGGCTCTAGAAGACTACTTCCTTGTCTCTTCTTAGCCTCTGGTGGTTCTTGGCAAGTGTTGGCATTCCTCAGCTATAACTGCATTACTCCAATCTCTGACTACAACTTCATGTGGTTGCTTTCCTTTTGTGTGTATATGAGTGTCTTTAAACCTTTCTTTCCCTAAAAGGACACCAGTCACTGGATTTAGGGTCTGCTGTAATCCAATCTAACCTCATCTAAACTTGATTACATCTACTAAGATCTCATTTCCAAATGAGGTCACATTCACAGTATCAGGCATTTAGGACTTCAATACATCTTTTGAGAGGACACAATTCAACCCACAACAGGGTTCTTATTTTGACTTGGGAAACCCAATCTTCTTTTTATTTCTCCCCCCAAATGAAGCAACTAATATTTACTTCACAGTGATTATGAGACTTAAATGAAATAGTTCATGTGAAAAAGCTTACCATGTGGTGCCTGATTTATCCACCACACAAACTGTATCTGAATTATCCTTTTTCTGTTTAATCACATCCAGCCATTCCATTTATTATTTTTATATATTATTTTTAAACACATGAGCCAGCTCTCTCACAACTTAAAAGTGTTGTAAAATTTTACCCAGTTTAGGAGTTTGAGTATGTGTAGCAGCTGGATAAACACAATTTCTATCATCTACATTCATAGAGTGGACTTGACTGAGTTGATGACTAATGGGTCAGCCCACTATACCTCTAACTTTGCACCAAACCCTTTTCCTTTAGCTCACAAACTCTGTGCTTTGCTTTAGAGAAGGGAAACGGTCTTACTATTCTCTACCTGAGTGATCCATATAAATGGTTTCATTGGAGAAAAGATGTGTTTATTTTTCCCACACAGAAAGGAAATAAATGCCTTTTCTGGACTGGACCAAGAGAATTTTTTCCCCAGATATGGACAGAAAAGACAGGAGTGTTAACTACTTTTGTGAACTAGACCCTCCTAAAGTTCTAAAGAACACTAAACCTTGCTCTGGAGAGGCAATGACAACAGAAAAGTTAAATTTGAGGGCATCCTAAAGCAAGAATGCTTCTGCCTTGTTGGCTTTGGTAAAGAATCCCTGCACCAGAAGGATGCCCAGCTATGGGCAGCAAGGGTGGAGCATCTAGGCTGTTAGGCCGAAAGGAATCCTCATAGGATGCCAGGGAGGTGTGGAAGTAGCAGCCAGAGACTATAAAACACCCTGAAGTTCAAGTAGGGAGGAATAGTAACATGAACTTGGACAAGAGGCACCATAATAAACCTAGGGACCTCAGCATTAATAGCACATGCTGACAATGACCAAGTAGGAAGCATTATATCTCCATGAAGTCTGGTTTTAAGAGATGGTCAAGGACCAGATTCCCCTTGCTACCAATGTCACGAACCACAGCATGCTACCACAACCTCAGTAATGGGCAGGAGAAAATGTTAAACTGATGTTCTCTCTCCTCAACTAGCTGAGTTTAAATCCTAAATTTATGAAATTTTAAACCAGATTAGATCAAGTAACTTCTGCTTAATTTACTAGGTAGTGACTTAGATAATGTTTTCTAATATCGTAAAAAGGGAAGCTCAAGATAGAAATTGCATTTGATTATGGAAAGATGAATAAAATCATATTCTTAAGCATTGAGTTTTGTTTGTAAATTTGCAGTCAGTTATACACAAGTAAAAGTGACTCCTTCTATTCATAGGGGGAATTTGGTTTGTTTGTTTTTTTTTCTGTTTCTCTCTGGACTTTTCTTTTCTTCTTTGCCAAAAAACTAGTTTTCTTTCTCTGCTATTTTTGCACAAAGGTCAAACATGGCTGCATTAAAATGATGTTCTCAGCCCATGGGTTTACTTCATCTCAATGTGATACAAGAGACTAGTGTTTTTAACTCTAAATATTAGAGTTCCCAAAAGAATATAAATGTCCCACTGGAAATGTGTCCACAGTTGAGTAAATCATTAATTGAATATTAGAATTGGGATCATGTAATACCAACCTGGTTTTATGCCCACAGAAGTGATAGAAGAGAAGAGAGAAGAGAGAGGAGAGGAGAGGGGAGCGGAGGGGACGGAAGGAAGAGGAGAAGTTACTGTGCTCTTTCTGGGCACACAGGAAGACTGTTTCAGACCCTCTTTGACTCTCTTCTGGTCCAAAGGATATGGGTAGAGGTCATGTACATCCCTTTTAGGCCTGGCCATAAACTGTCTTCACAACTTTCTCTGCTTTCCTTTCTTTTGTGGTAAAATTATGGACCCTAAGTTTAAGATAACAGCGTCTTAACATGGAAGAAACCCGGATCCCTGAGTCACCACTTGGAGGAAAACCACCAAAGAGAGCAGTTCTACTTGTATATGTCATTGAGAAATGAACCATCATTGTGCTAGGTCAGAAAGATACGGAGGCTTGTTTGATACTAGAGCAGAGATCCACCTATTTTGACAAATACTGTACATTGCCTTATATGACTCCCAAATTAATTTATTGAAGTTGATTTTCTTATCCAAATATGAAATTTTAATAATGATTAATAAATAACTCTAAATTATTTCCCATGTTCCATTGAAGGTGATTTGAATTGAAAGCTTCAAATAACAAGTAAAATTAAAACAATGAATAAATTTTCCAATATCTTGTATACTTTATAATACAAACCAAACATGGAATAAAAATATGCCAAACAAATAAAAATATTACTTCATGAAAAGTTTATAACAGTATTTTTGCTTCTAAAAATAAAGAAGAAAAATTCCAATAGAAAAAGTACAAAAAATTGGAAAGAAAAAAAATAAACATTTCATAAAATACAAATGCGCATGTCTTTTCATCATTAAGAAAAGATATACAAACTCAATCATAAAAAAAGATGAAAACTGCATTGAGATACTGTTTCCCAGTATAAACACAAATTAAAAATACAAAGTTTTGCAACATATTTGTTGAAGAAGCTGTGGAAAACCAGCAATGTTGTACATTGCTAGTGAGATTGCAGATGACGCAATCACTATAATGAGAACTTTGGAAATATCTAGAAAGATTACATATCCATTTACCTCTTGACTTAGAAATTCTGTTTCAAGGAATCTGTCTCAAAGATATGCCACCAAAAATATGTACTTGGTTTGCATAAGGCTATTCAAAGTAGAACTATTGGTAATATCAAAACAACCCAGATATCTATCAATAATAGGATACATATCAACATATCCATCCAAAGGTCAAAAATGCAAGGCAGATAAAAAAGGTGTGAAGTTTGCTATTGTTTCATTAAAAAAATTATGTAACTCTTAGTATTAAAAATACAAATAGAAAATAGTTTAAAATAAAATTTTCAAAAATGTTCCTTTGAAGGGGTAAAATTGAATAGGTTGAAGGGGAAAGGATAGAAGATATCTTTCTTAAAACATAGCTTTGCTTAATTAGAGGACCATAAAAATATTTTACAAAATTATAAAATTCAGTAAATAAGAGAATATTCTTAAGAATAAAAATTTTAAAATGAAACTAAATATGTATTGTCAGTGGTATAACTACATGAGAAGATAAAATTCCAGGTGATTTTAAAATATGGTAATTTGACTACACACTTTCAGTGGGATATGTGCTAAGGGTAAAATGACTTCAAAAATTAAATTGCTTAATTATGGACTCTAGATCTCATTTCCCACTAAAATAAATAGAGAAAATGGCTAAACTCCTTGCCTTAAAATTCAGGGTCCACCTCATTAGTCATGTGACACCAATCAAGCATATTACTTAGCTTCCCTATGCTAAGAAAAATAGGGCTAAAATAGGACCTGTCTCCTAGGGCACTTGTCAGGGTTAAATGGGTTATCATATAACATGCTTGTGGAAATTGTTTCTGACTGTATGGCAGGTACTCAATAAGTATATTATCTTCTTTTTATTCTCTTTTAATCTGCTTAAAATATCATTTGTCAGAAATAGGCTACTTTGAATTACACATATTTGACTCTTCAGCTAGAGCTTTGATGGAGCACTCCACACTTTAAAGATGGTAAAACCATAGAGATTAGCATTGGACACCTACTTCCTGCTTGACCTTGCTTCATTTGACAAAGTAGCCACATAAGAGAGTTATTTTTATAGATCTTATTTATTTATTTATTTATTTTTTACAAACAAGGACACTGAGGCTTAGAGAAAGGCTGAAAACCTGTCCTTGTTCAGAATTAGCAAGTGGCAGAGCCAGCATTCACGTTAAGCCTCTGACGTTAAGCTCTTTCCACCACATCACCACATCGCTGCTTTTCCAAGGAAAGCCTTCCATGTCTTGTTGACCCATGTCTGAAGTCCCACCATTACAGATTTATTCCTTGGATTACCTCTTTCCCTCTGTTAAAATGCAGATGTCCTTGCAATAACTAGTCACTGCTCTCTTGGACACAGAGAAAAAGATATTTGTATTAGGAAAAAATTAACTTTAATTTTACATTATAATTTGTGTTCTCTGGATCATTCTCAGAATCAAGAAGCCACTTTTTTTCATGAAAGCTTTTAGCTTATTGCAGAATTTGAACAGGAAAAAGCATTTTTATAATTCCTGGTGGCAGAAACAGTACAGTGAAAATTACTCTTCGTTCAACAGCTTTGAAGGAAGGGTCCCCTAGAAAATAAAAACCCACTAGATATTGTTCTTTAATTTCATAGCACCTTATTCTTGTATCTTCCTCTTATCCTTCTAAAATGCAAGTTAGATCTGAGATTGTCTAAGACAATCTCATTTTAGACTCTGGTAGATTTCCAAATGGGAGCTGTAAAAAATTTGGGAATCATGATGTTGGTTGTAAAATGAAATCTAATTTTAGAATAATTAGTCAAAAAGTTGGCAAGATAATTGTGAGCATTTTAGGATGCAGCTAAATTTTACCATTTTCTGTTCCTAATTTTGAGCTCAGGAAAATTAGATGTGATAAGTTGATTCATATTTTTTTAATTATATAAACATACTTTTCTCATACAAGAACTGTGCATCTAATAAAATGTGAAATAGATGAAGTAGAGGGAGCAAAAAAGAATTAAATGCAAGGAAAAAGGAAATGCCATGAAGAGTCAGTTACCACATGGTACATATTCTAGGAATTGTTTTTGCATGCTTGGAAAGGGCTATCTCTTATATGAATCATTTATTATTCTAAAAACATTTGGCATAGTTGAAAAGAAATGTTGTTTGTATGAGTTACCCATATTTGCAAAAATTTTAAGGAAAATTAACAGGGCTGTTTATAAAAACAGATGAGTTAAATTTAAAACATCCTGAAAGTTCTGGTACAAAACCATAGCTGTACTTTTTTCTACTGTTAGTATTTTATATGCATTCTAATTCATATCATTCTAATTTCTTAAGAAAAAATGAATAAGTAGAATAGAGTGGCTATAGAAATATCTAAATTAACTTCTATGTATATATGTAAATTTAAATCGTATTTGAGCTATGTTTTTTATTTCCAAAGTCTTAATGTTGATAATGAGACTATATTGACAGATACAAAAATATTTTTTTTTTTATTTCAGCTCATCATGTGGGTACATAAGTTCAGGTCATATACATTGTCCATGTCCCACCCATCCCCCTGAGTCAGAGTCCCAAGCGTGTCCCTTCTCCAGACAGTGCGCCTGGCACTCATCATGTAGTCATACCTCCATCCCCTCCCCCTCCACCTCCCCGAGTCAGCACCTTCAAGCATGACCATTCCCCAGAGGGTGTGCAACGCACTCATCATGTAGGCATACACTCATCCCCTCTCCCCACCCCCCATCTCAGTCTGATATCCAATTGGTATCCTTCCCCGATGTGCATTTAGGTGATGATCAGGGAAACCAGTTTTCTGGTGAGTACATGTGATGCTTGGTTTTCCATTCTTTGGATACTTCACTTAATATAATGGGTTCCAACTCTCTCCAGGAGAACCAAAGAGATGTCGTATCATCGTTATTTCTTATAGCTGAGTAGTAATCCATGGTATACATATACCACAGTTTACTAATCCATTCGTGGATTGATGGGCACTTGGGTTGTTTCCACATCTTTGCGATTCAGATACAAAAATCTTAAAACAAAAAGTTTGGAAAAACTTTCTGTGGGAGACAGAAATGGATAACCTTTTAAAACTATGAATGATTATGTAACTGATTTCATTAAGAGCACAAATTGATTAATAGACACAAATGGGAAGAAGAAGGAAAATATAGACCATTAAAATCTTGGGAGAGATTTCATTTTAAGAACGTTTCCCACACCACAACCACTTTCCTCTCACCCCTCCTACACACAAATGAATGTCTTGATACTGTTGAAAAATGCATTTCAAATGAAAATCTTTGAAATAGACAAAACCATGCTTGTTTCCTGCCTTGAAGACTCCAAGACTTTCAAATTTCCTTCTAGATTAGTTTTATGATTTCTAAGTTAGTTTTTATTTAGGAAACTTGATTAATTTTACGTACATGTTAAACTCTTTTCTGCAGAAATAAATTGGGAAATAAATTTACTTCAGTAGGATGTTTTTAGAGTCCTCTTAATAATTAGATGACACTCAACACAGAAATAGCATTTGGTAAGAGTCTGTAACAGGACACACAGTTTTCCCTTGATGCTTTTTACTGCAGATAAAAATACCCATTCATAAGAAAAGTAAGGTTTAGATTTACAGTTTAATTGAAATTAGAGTACAATGGGATGGCATGGCATAAGCCTTTGAGGATCTGGAATTCCTGTCCTAAGCAAATTGTTTTTTTCAGTCACAAGATTCACCCAGAGAAACTGTGGAATTGTCTGTGTTTACAACCCTTGGCCCCTCATTATGTTTCTAGTGTTCTTGGCCCCTCCATCCTAATCTATGGAAATCCAATGACTCCCATTACCTCCCAGGGTCCCAACACTGCCCATAAGAAGTCTCAGTCAGCCTGCTCCTTTATTGGAATATAGGTCTAATGAAATACATTCTATATTTTATATTACATTCATTTCCATCCTGTAGACATGAATTCAATTTATGCACTAGAATAAGTAAATTTTTTATTTACTTTCCAGCAACTTTTCAGTTTTATCTTTCTTCTCTCATGTAATAATTCCATGATTTTCTGGGTCAGTTCAGATCCCACAGGACATTATTAGCCTTGATGAAACTTAGCTGTAATATGTATATTCCTGCTAAACTGTAGTTAAGATCAAGTGACAGTTTAGGCTGGGCCAAAGCCACCCTTCAAACAATGACAGGGACAGGCCATTCAGCGATACAAGAACAATGTTTGAAGCTGAGTGGGAAAGAGGTATACTTGGAGCTCACTCAAAGTATAGTAGGGAATCTTTTGTACTGTGAGAGCAGAAACTGGAGAGGGTCCCTCCAGTTATGATCAGTTCCTGCCTGTGGACTTCCAAGAGATTTTCTGTCTCCATTCTGCCACGTACTTCCATCTCCTACCGCACTTTGCCCTGTACCCTACCTTCTAGGATAGTGAAACCAACTCATTATTCTTTGCTTTTCCAAGCTTTTGTCTGTTTCATTATTGTATGTGCTCCATCATCTGATATCTTCTTCCTCACCCTACACTTGCTTTCTACCTGCCCCCTCTCTTTCACAACACTGGATGTCTTAGAACAGATTGCTGAGAAACTGACTTTAAGATGGGGATTTGCATGTGTGAGCTCTATTGAGGATTCCTCTCTGGAACAACATGTATAAACAAAAGAAAGAAGCAAAACTGAGCAGAGTGAAAAGTTATATTTTGATGTAGTTGTAAGAGAGGGTCCACAAAATCTCACAGGGTTCTCCAGAGCTGGCATAACTTTTAATGTTGTCCCCTTGAAGGCAAGAGGCTGAGTCTTTATATTCTCACCCATCTCCTGTGTCAACCAGTCATTGGACAGATGTTGGTAGAAGGATGGCAATAACACATAACCTTGGATAAGAAGTGCTCTTCTGCCAAGGGCAATTCTCAAGAGGGACTCACCTTCTTACACTCTGTTCTTTGCATGTGAATCACTAAATCCAGCCCATAATTGAAGATTAACTTTCATCTCCTAGAGGGGTTAGTATCTACTTATATTATTCATAACTCTTCTATTAGGAAGATTTGTCCCTTTTCCCCCATTTATTTATTTACTCAATCATTTATTTATATGAGTATATTTATTTTATACTTTGAGATGTAATATAGTACCATGCTATGTATTTGCTTATACAATTTCTTCTATCTTTGGCCACTGGGAGGTCTTTCTGGTTGTCTTCTTCATCCTTTTAGCATGATCCTATCATTTTGCATTTTAAGCACTTCATTACTTTTAGGCACTATCCAGTCTTATCATGTATATTCCCTGCCCCAGCTTTAGGATGAGCCATTTCTCCAACAAGCCCCAATTCCTTTTATAGGAGAATGATTTGGAAATCTTCAGAGTGTGCTCATTACTACTGTAGTATTACCGCTTCTAGTCTCTCTCAGTGGGCAATGCAAGGAAATATATGTATATATATTAATCTGTGTATGCATACATATCTATAATTATGGTTGTATTTATCTCCCTGTATATAAATTAAGTCACTCAGAGTTCACATTGATGTGTCCACTATTCAGTTCCATAGAATTTAATCTAACCTCTCTTGTTTATCTGTTACTTCCTCTGTCAGGAGATCTGGCTCCTGATCCATTTATTTATTTGTATATCCCTAGTATACACGTAAAACAAGTTTGGAATTTGTTAACACAAATCCCAGTGAGAAACAAATTTACCAAGTAGAGTTTAGTGACTACACACATTTCCTTTCGTCTTTATCCTTACAGTTTCCAGGCAAAACAACTTTATCCAAAGTTACATAAGTCAGCTCCTTTATTTCTCAACCACTTCAGTGAGATTAGATCATATATTTGTAATACAGTTAGATTTACTTATCATAGTCTCTACTTCATCATGGGATCCCCAACATTCTGAATGATTTTTTTTGGCAATCATATACATTAAAATTCACTCTTTGTGATGTATAGTTCTAGGAAATTTGACAAATGCATATAGTTATATCTTACCACTTTAATACCATACAGGATGGTTTCATCTTGAGCTTTCCAGATGCTGTAGAGTCATCATCAGGGACTAACTGGTGGACACACCCATCTAGATGCCGATGTTTATCTGTGACCTCTGAGGAGCAGACACCAAGACTTGATTAAATGTACAAAGATTTTTATTAGATGAAAAGCTTATATAAAACAAAATAGTGAGGTAGCTGGAAGAGGCTGGGAAAGACGTGAGACTGACGTGCAAATCTGACCTTAAGTGAAGGAGAGAGCAGAGAACGTTGGATGGATACATCTTAGATCGCCACACAGTGTAAGAAAGGTTTGGCAAAGCCACAGGGAGTGCTCAAATCCAGGTAAGCCTAAGAAGGAGTCCCATGCCTCCTTGGAGCAGGTCTGCTTTAGTCTCGTCTCATCTTTTGATCATTGGTGGAGAACAATTAGTGGTATGGTCTTAGAAATGCATTTCAAACATCAGTAGCTGGAGCTCCCAGCCCCCTATGCCCTGCAGCAGTGAGACATCAGGTGCAGTCTCACGGTTACCTCAAGTCCCTTGGGATACCAAAAGTACTTGGCTGTGTTTCAAATGCTGGCCATGTTTCAAATGTTTTGTGATAAACATGTTTTTTGACATTAAAAAAGCCTCATGCAATTCTGGGAAGATGGTAGCGTGGGAAGTACTCACCAATTATTGTCTGACTACCCACCTAGAGAACAATTGCACTGAAAGAATCTGTGTGATGAAACCATTTTAGAACACTGGAGTCTAACCAAAGGCTTGCAATTTCCAGAGGAAGGCTTGGAAGGTACACTGTAATTAATTTTGGTGAACTTCAGGTCTTAGCACAATATCAGCTACCAACCCCTACCCCTCAACCATATGGCAGGCAGCTGTGCACATGTTCCTAAAGCATCTTGAACACAGCTTGCAGGAACTAGGAGGGACAAAAAGGACACATTCCTCCAAATATCAGACATCTGTACTCTGATCTCGGGTTGCTGCTTCTGAACACAGAAATGCAAAGAGGCAGCTATTGTTGCAACTCCCCACATTGTTGCAAGCTCTTCTTCCTCTTACTGAAATGACTCACAGGGAATTTAAAGGACTGGTGCCATTTTCCCCCCTTTTCTTTATTTTTCTCTTTTTCCTTTTTTGGGAGCCATACATCAAAGATTAAAATATTCAAAAGCAACTGCATTTATGGGGAAAATTAGAAAGTGACCGTGGAGGCCCAGGAAAAGGTGCAAGCTGAGAATAGACCTCAGAAGACTTTGAGTTTATACCTCAGGCTGATCCTCAGCATGGAGACAGCCTACAATAATCAAAAAACAAAAACAATATCAAAACCAGCAAACTCTGAGGAAAGGGGAGAATCTGATTTCCAGCGTTAACCTCATTATTAAATTCAAATGTTCAGTTTTCAAAAAAGATCACAAGGCATACAAAGAAACAGGAAAGTACAGTAAGTCCTCAATTAGCATTGTCAATAGATTTTTGGAAACTGCAACTTTAAGTGCAACAGCACAACAAAACCAATTTCATTTTCTCATCAATGTTATAACAAAATGGCATTGAATGAAATAACATTATCTGAGGACCTACTGTATGCTCATTCACTTAAAGTTGCAGTTTCCAAGAACCTATTGAGGACATTAAGTGAGAACTTACTGAGAGCTCATCCAAAGGAAAAACAATAAATCAACAGAAACTGGATGTATTCCAAATGTTTGTGATAAGCATGTTTTCTAAATAAAAATATATCCTCAGAGAATTCTGGGACGACTTGATGGGTGACCTACTAAACAAAGACTTTAAAACAACTCTCTTAAAGATGATCAAAGAATTAAAGATGTGAGAAAAGTAAACAAATGCATATGTGTGTGTGTGTATGAACAAAATAGAAATATCATTAAAGAGATAGAAAATCTAAAAAGAAATCAAAATCAAATTCTAGAGCTGGAAAATACAATAACTGAAATTTTAAAAAATCACTAGAGGAATTTAAAGGCACATTCAAGCAGACAGAAGAAAGAATCATTGAACTTGAAGATAGGGCAACTAAAATAATCAAGTCTGAGGAACAGAAAGCAAAAAGATTAAAGAAACGTGAACAGAGCCTAAGGGACCTGTAGAACACTATCAAAGTGTCCACCATACACATTGTGGGAGTTTTGGAAGAAGAGAGAGATAAACGGGCAAAGAATAGAGAGAGAAAGAAAAGAAAGGAGAGAGAAATATTTTACAAAATAATGACCAAAAACTTCCCAAATTTGATGAAATATATGAATATAAAAATTCAAGAATCTCAGTGAACTCCAAGTAAGATGAACTCAAAAAGACCAACACCAAGATACATTATAATCAAACTTTTAAAAGACAAAGAGAATCTTGAAAGCAGCAAGAGAAAATTGACTCATCACATACAAAGAATCCTTAATATAATTATCTGCAGATTTCTTATTAGAATCTTTGGAGGCCAGAAGACAGTGATCTAAAAAGTGCTAAAAGTAAAAAAATCTGTTAACCAAGAATCGTATATCTGGCAAAACTGTCATTAAAAAGTGAGGGAGGAATAAAGACATTCCCAGATTACAAAAGCTGAGGAAGTTTGTTAGCACTTGATCCACTCTGCAACAAATGCTCAAGGGAGTCATGCAAGGAGAAATGAAAGGACACTAGACAGTAACTCAAAGCCATATGAAAAAATAAATTCTCCATAAAAGTAAATACAGGGGCAGTTATAAAAGTTAGTATTAACACACAAAGGTCTGTAACTCTACTTTTTGTTTTCTAAATGATTTAAGGACTTAACTCATTAAAAAATTATTAGCATAAAAGCCAGTATTTGTAACTTTGGCTTGAAACTTCAAATTTTGTTTTCTAATTTCTACTTATTTTAAAAGATAAAGCACTTTAAAATAATTATTAGTTTATGTTTTGGGGCACAAAATATATGAAGATGTAATTTTGTGACATCAGTAACCAAAATGTGGGATATAAATGGAGCTGAAAGGGAGCACAGCTTTTGCATGTTATTGAAGTTAAACAAATAAAAATTTAAATTAGAGTGTTATAACTTTAGGGTGCTAAATTTAATCCCATGGTAACCACAAAGAAAATAGTTCCAGAAGATCCTCAAAAGGAAATAAGAATAAAATCTGAACATTTCACTGCAAAAAAATCAACTAAACACAAATGAAGATGATAATGCAGGAAAGGAAGGCCAAAAAGCTGTAAGGCACATAGAAAACAGCAAAGTAACAAAAGTCCTTCCCTGTCAGTAATTACTTTAAATATAAATGGCCTAAACTTTCCAATCAAAAGACAGAGATTGGCAAAATGGATAAAAATGCATCATGCAACTATATGCTACCTGCAAGAGACTCACTTTAGCTCCCAAGACACAAATAAATGGAAGTGAAAGGATGGAAAAAGATATTCCATGCAAATAGCAACCAAAAGAGAGCAGGGTGGATCTACTGATATCAGACAAAACAGACTTTTTAAAACATTTTATTTATTTATTTACATTTCAAAATATTAAGGGTGTACAAGTGTTTTTTGTTACATCGGTGAATTGTATAATGCTGAAGTCATGGCTTTTAGTGTGTTGATCACCTGAACGGTGTTCATTATACCCAATAGGTAAGTTTTTATCACTTATTGCCCTCCCTCTTCCCCCCTTCTTGGTTGCCAATGTCGTTTATACCTCTTTGTGCCTATGTGTACCCATTGCTTAGCTCCCACTTATTAGTGAGAACATGTGATGCTCATATATCTAGTCCTAAGGTACTTCACTTCGGATAAGGTCTAAAGTGCTATCCAAGGTGTTGCAAATGACATAATTTCATTCTTTTTTATGGCTGAATAGTACTCCGTAGTATATGTGTGTGTATATATTTATATTCATACACACACATACATATCACATTTTTCTTATCCACTCATCAATTGATGGGCACTTGGTTTGATTATACATCTTATATTCCTAGATATTTTATTTTATTTGCACTATTGTATAATAAATGGTATCAAGCTCTTTATTTGACTCTCAGCTTGACTGTTAGTATATAGAAATGCTACTGATTTGTGTACATTGATTTTGTAACCTGAAACTTTGCTGAATTTATTTATCAATACTAGGAGTTTTTTTGGTGGACTGTTTAGGATTTTCTATGTACAGGATCATATTGTCAGCAAACAGGGATAGTTTGACCTCGTCTTTCCTGATTTGGATGCTTTTTATTTCTTTCTCTTGCCTGATTACTCTGTAGAGGACTTCTAGTACTATGTTGAAGTTGTGATAGTGGGTACCCTTGTCTTTTTCTGATTCTTAGGGGGAATGCTTTCAACATTTCCCCATTCAGTATGATGTTGGCTGTGGGTTTGTCATACATGGTTTTTATAATTTTTAGGTATGTTCCTTCTATGCCTTGCTTGTTGAGGGTTTTTATCATGAAATAGAGACAAGAAGTTGATTTTTGGGATGTAGAAATATTTCACAGAATGCAAGAATAAAAACACATTTAATTCTGAGACAGGCATGAACTAGCAGGCAGCCAGCTCTTCTTTTCTCATCTCTGGGGCTGTCCAGAATCTAATTCCTTTCCTTCTGCATTTCTTTCGCACCTTTCTCTCCTTCTGCAGCTTAGCTTTCTTTGTTTGGGGAGGACACATGTAATTAACAAGGGAGAAGGTGACAAAGAAAAAGATGCTCCAGAGGACAAATGTTAGTATATTTAAATATGTATGTGTTATGCATATATAAATATACAATTTAATTTTACACGTTGATTTAAAGCTCAGTTAAAAATAATAAGTAAATTTAAAATAAAAAGCCATTGGGAGAATTTTATTAATAATGAGATAAATGTATGTTTGATTTGATAGGCATATTTTGGATTTCTTTTAAACCTTTCATTGAAGAAATAATGTGTTAGAATTCAGTGTTTTTCTGGTTTCAAAAATACTCTATATTTATATCTATAGCTATGTCTATATCTACAAATTAACTTCTGTGAATCTATTAGTATTTCCTAGAAAAAAACAGTACCCAGTTTAAGAGGAATTTTATTCTATCATCATTTGGATACATATCAAAGATAAAAAAGGAGAAACTTTTTTCTAAAAACAACTCTGTGGTGTAGCAGTGAACACAGTACCATATCCTTGAATCTCTTGATTCCAAATGTATAGTAACCATAATTTTTACCATCTCAGAAAACCCAGGAAGCACCTGAGGCAGATAGAGAAAATAGTTACTGATTATTTCTCAGGAAACTGTAAAATAACTTAAATCCATTTGCCTCAATGCAAAGGAAACTAAAAGCAAAAGTTTGGAAGCATAAGACAAAAGAAAATAACTATTATAGCCATCTAGTTGGTTTTTTTTTCCAGAGGAAGAAGAAGGGTTAATGGGATCGAGAATGTTAAAACAGAAATTGTCCTCAAATAAACATGTAGAAACACGAGTAGCAGGAGAACAAGGGGTGGGTAAGAGAGCAGGCATCAGTTTATTTTTGAACATTATTTTAAATGTAAATTGACTTCTCTGGAGAAATGAAAATTTTCTAACAATTAATGAGAAAAACACTTTCTTCTGTGTTTTAATATCTGTAGAGAACATAAGAATGAAGAATATAATGATATAAATATGTAACTGAATTTTTTACCAAACAGCTGAGGGTTTTATGCATTTTACCCAAAGCATTTTAAACTAAAGTGCCCAATTAGTGGCTTACATTTTATTGTTCTACTTCCACCTGGACACAATAGCACATTTTGGCCTTGTACTCACATTCCTTCACACCCACATTTCTGGAATGAATGAGCCACATCAGTTCAAGCCTCGTCGACTGTAAATCTTTCACCTTTAAAAATAAAATAGGGCATAACTCTCAGTTCCTCATCATAAATCCAAAACTTCATTATTTCTGGCAGT
Source organism: Lemur catta (assembly GCF_020740605.2). Lineage (NCBI taxonomy): Eukaryota > Metazoa > Chordata > Mammalia > Primates > Lemuridae > Lemur > Lemur catta. Next base: position 74,988,334 of record NC_059129.1, on the reverse strand, counting down.
CACAAATATTAGTTTTAATTGCTGTGCCAGGAGCAATAGTTTCCAGTAATATGGATGAACCCAGCTAAATTTTGCTGTTCCTATTAGTTCTTTTAATTTTTTTTAACATCTCATAAAAACTGGACAGGTCTAAAGATCTATCTTTTAGTGAGTCTTCCATATTTCCCTCTACAACAAAAATGGGTGATAAAGTATAAACTATATAATAGACATCTGTTGTGCAGAAATATATCATAAATATAAATAAAATATAAATATAAACTAACTAAAGCTAAACTTTATGAATAGAATCTCTAACCTTTGGAATTTTATGGGTATTTTGAGAGAAAAAACACACAACTTATATTAATAAATATAACAATGACAAATATAAAATAAGCATATCGAGAACATATACTAATCAATTTCCCTTTAAGTTTCATTAAATTTCAAGTTATTTTGTTTTCTATCTATAAACCACAATTCTTTTATAATATAAATATTTTAATAGCTACAAATATAAATATTAATTCAATATAGTTGAAATAACTCTGTAAACATTTTACAAATATTCTTTGGCTAATCCAGTGAGGGTTCTACATCTCAGAATAAGAGATTTCAAATGGTGGTTACATTTATATCTTTCACTAATACTCTCTCTCCAGCTAGAAGTCTCATTTTTAAGGTTGCAAGATTATTTCATTGGCACATGGCAACTCTTTCAATGTAAGTACAAATTATTCTGAGATTTCTGTTGTTTTGGTCAAGAGCTGATCAGAAGGAAGGATAGAATTGTAATCTGAATAAATTCATGGATAGTGAGGGTTAAGGGACTATGACACCCATCACTACATAGATTTGGTTGATTTTGCTGATAAAACTTACCCAAAAAACTTATCCTTCCTTTCTCAGCCCTACAAGTATGTCCTTCCAAAATATGAACAAAGGTTATAATCCCTTCAGTAGTAAAGTCAGACTTTGGTCAGGGGAATAAAAGTAATTGGTGCACTATACTCTAATTTTTAAGCAAGAATCAGACTACTGACTACAATTTGTCATAATCACAATTTGATTATATTAACAGATCTTACATATTTTAGAAGGTATAGGGTTGATTAACTCTAAATTGAAGCTTTATTTTGAATTTAAAAGTTGAAATGGTATTTGGTTCAGATGTATTTGTTTTCAATAATTATCTTATTTAAAGTAATTTTTCTCCAATGCTTACTACTTATCATTTTATGACAGGAAGGCTCACAGATGTAAACCAAACAGATGATACTGTAATTTCATTATTATCTTATCTAAGTTAGTTGTCTGGGACTTGTGGTAGAGGATTATCTTAAAAACCCACCAAAGCAACTCTCACATGTCTTCATTGTAAGAATAAGATGTATACTCCATTAAAATATTAAAATACTACATTGGGTGAGAAGGAGTATCTAAGGAGGTAGCTCTTAAGGTTTGAGGGTCAAGTTTGAATACCCAAATGCGACTGTCATTAATTTTCCTCCATTTTTGCAGTTCTCAACTAAGGGAAGGTGGTACACAAAAAATGAAAGCCATGTACGAAACAAAATGACAATTTTATTAATATCACTACCTTGAAAAGTACTTAATATGACAAAGCAAATTTGTGACAAAGATTGGATCTCTGAGCGTGGCTTAGGTGTTGTACCAAATTGGGGCTTCCTCTTGAATACTGTGAATCTGAATATTGAAACCCACGTGCTCACACATGCCTATGGAAAAAGAGAGTGAGACGACTGTGATTATGTGGAAAATATCAAGTTTGTTTACCTAACCAATCTCATATTCTTAGAGATGGATCACAAAGAGAAAAGGACAGACTTCTTCCAGCAGAAAGAAGCCCTGCACCAATGGATACAGAAAGAAGAGATGCAATGCATTGATACTGGAAGAGGAGGTAGGAAAGTGAGTGTTACCTGTAAGATATAGGACATCACTAAGTGTGGTTCAATTAATCTTTCATATTCTTAGCAATTGGATTAGCAACTTCTCTTCCTAGAAAGAGGAAGCAGGAAAGTGCTTGACACAGGCGAGTTTGCATGAGAAGGATCAGAAACACTCATTTGTTCATTCAGTGCATTAATTTAATACTATATATAGTGCATCGGTCTGAAGATGCAATGATAAATCAATAAAGTTCCTGTCCTTGAGGGAAACTCATTTTAGAAAGGAATGATGGGCTACTAATGATAATAAAATATGATTAATGCTGTGGTTATATAAAATTATATGGGAACCTGAATAAATCAGAAGTCATGTTTTAGGTGCTAGAGAAGGTATGAGCTTGTTGGCAGAGGCTTTTCAAGATGGATCTTGAGCTGGGGGAGCTGTGAGGTATGTAGCAATTCTCTCAGTAACAGAGGAGGGGGAGAACATTTCAATGGGTAGAACTGTATGGACATTGAATACATATTAGGCTGCCCTAACAAAGAGAGACAAAACTACAGGCACTTAAAGTAGATAGAAGTTTATTTATCCTTAGTTTACAGATAGGTGGACCAAGGCTTTGTTGGTCATTTAAAGGGTCAAAGAATATTTCTTCTATCTTGTTCCTGTCTCATTCAAAATCAAGTTTCCATAAGGTATAAGATATAAGATAAGAGATGTCTCCTCTTTCTATCATCATATCTCCTTTCCAGGGGAAATGGTAAAAGCAAATATATATATTTGGATACATTAGTATCTCCTTAAAATCCATACACATTGTAAATATCCTCAGGGGTCCCAAAGACTTTTGATATGGACACTTGCAAAGCACTAAGAGGTGCCATGATGATTTTCTTTTATACAGCTGTGATGGTTAGTGAGTACCAAAGCTTTATCAGATCAAAATGCTCAGAGGGTAATAAGGGTGACCTCAATCACAGTGTGGCATATTATTCAATAGATTTAAATGGGAGTAATGGCTGCATTTTTTCTTGGTGAGGATGAGGGGTTACCAAGTGAAAACAATTAGGGAATTCAACAATAATTTCATAGCAATTATTCCTTGATTTCATTGCAATTTGTTTTACCATTATTACATGCCAAAAAAACTTTATCTGGATAGCTATAGGTCATGGTTTATTAGGCATCTGTCATCACCTCTTTATCATGTAAAAATTTCTTTCTAATTGGTATAAAAACAGATCTCAGAGATGTAGAACTTAAATTGTTTAAAATCAGTTACATCTTATAGTAAGTGTAGTTTTAGAAAATTGGCATTGGATATAAAAAACAGCTTTTTAAAGTAATTGACATAACCATAGAAATATGTTTCTATGTGTTCATATGGTAACAAGACAATAAACACTTAAAACATTTTCTAGAGAGAAAGCTGGGTGTGTGTATGGCAGGCACATGCAGACACGTGTGTATGGCACATGCAGACACATGTGTATGTATGTGACTATCCATATTTTAATCTACTTTCTACATGGTGTTCTGGCCTCTTAGCACTCTATGACTTCATGCTTTGGAATCTATTATGAAATTGCTTGTTTTCCGAGATAACTTTTCATTGAAGAGAGGGTGTTGAATCCATCAGCATCAAATATACAATCAAACATAGACTTTTGGTTCAGGTTGGTTATATTCAATCTGACCTTTAGTTGGTAATTTTCCAGGGTAAAAATTACCTTGAATTCTGCTGTCATAAACATTGAGGTGCAGATGTCTTTATCATAGAATGTCTTTTGTTCCTTTGGGTAGATGCCTAATAGTGCTATTGCTGGATTAAATGGTATTTCTATTTTTAGCTCTTTGAGGTATCTCCAAATTCTTTTCCACAGAGGTTGCACTAATATGCAGTCCCACCACGGCAGTAATATTCTTCAGGGATTGGGTGTTGGGGGTGGGTAAACACAACTAGTGGACACAGTGAGCATTGTAGTAGGGCAAGGGCATGCCTCAAATCATGGTTTGGGTGTGGCAAAGTCATAACATATAACCAAAATGTTTGTACCCCCATAATATCCTGAAATAAAAAAAAATTAGCTTGAATGGATAGAAGTTTAGTAAATGTGATTTGGTTAAATATGATTTCCTTTTTGTTTTTAGTAAAGTCTTTTTCTTCAAAATACTAAAAATTTAGGAAAAATAATAAGATGCATATACCTCATATTACCCAGCATCATAGTACTTACTTCTCACCAGAGAAGTTAAAGAAAGTACAAAATAGAAGAAGATATGAGCCATAGAGAGACTTATCAAGCAGTAAGAATTCATGGTAACTTTTGGTTCCCCACTTCTCTCCCCACCTTATTTATCCCCTTTCTTCCTTTGCTTTTGTTCATATTTTTTGTCTCCCTCTTTATTTTTCTTCATTGTCATTTTTCAGACCTGCCTGGAATAATGACCCTCTCAGCTCTACCACTTACCAGGGGTGTGGCCTGGGTTCATTTCTCAGCCTTGACTTCTCTCTCCACAAAATGAGGATGGCAGTAAGCAGAGAGAGAGGGAGAGAGTAAAAACAGACCATGCACAGGCAGTGCTTAGTGCAGTGCCTGGAACACAGGTAATGTTTAGAATAAGCGTTATAAAGAAGTAATAAATAAATGAATACAAATAAATAGTAAAATGATAAATTATTCATTGCAAAACTTTGGACTAGACATGTTTGAAATCAGATCAAATGAGAAAACAAGGTCCAGGCTTGAGTATAAATGACGTCAAATACATTCAAAAGATTAAAAATAGGTTGCAGTTGTTCTTTTTAATTATTTTTCTTTTTACATTTTTTCCTAGATTCTAGTAAATGACAAATCACATTTGCCACCAAAATCTATAGAAAGAAAATGCTTTCAAGGCCTGTGCTGAAGGATTACTATGTTGGAAATAAGAAGAGGCACAGCTATGCTTTCTATTTCACTGAAATGCCGCTGCACCAATGAATGGAAATAGAAATTAATGGCCTTCGGAAGAAAGTCTTGTTAAAGCCGTCTTCCCCTTAGTGACCCAATTATATGTTAGATTTTTACTGAACAAACGGTTTGGTTTGTAGTGATCTCTGGTGCCTACTGCAATGTCTGAAAATGGATGTAGAACAAAGAGTTCAATTTTTCATTGAAATTTAAGTTAAAATTTTTTATCACTTCTATAATGAAATAGAAAAGACAAATTCCAGTTCCTGGCATCTTTTAAAGGTAGATAAGGTGCTGCTGCTCATTAGATATAGATATTTAAAGTAAATTAATGTGATAATTCTTTCAAAAATTAAACCATTTTTTAAAATATGACTGACAAAGATATTATTTAGTGGAACTTCATTGATATTATTTTCTTTCCTAGGTGGCTTTCTAAACTTACTGTTTTCATTTCAACCCTCTAGTTCTCAAATTTATTAATAGCTAAGAATAGGTTGAGAACCTTGAGGAAATTAAGACTTCTGGGCTTCATCTCTACAGAGATTCTAATTCAGGGTTCTGCGTAGCAATCTACAATTGAGCAAGCAACCTACATGAGGGGTCAGGAAACTACGGTCTATTACCCACGGGCAAAATCCAGACAATGAACAAAATTCATCTCATAGCCTATCTTTGTAGAGTCTGGGTAAGAGTGCTTTTTACATTTTTAATCTAAGAAAAAGTGAAAGAAGGAAGGAAAGAAGGAGAGAGGAAAGAAAGAAAAGAAAGAGAGAGAGAGAGAAAGAAAGAAAGAAAAAGAAAAAGAAAGAAAGGAAAAGAAAAAGAAAGAAAGGAAGGAAGGAAGGAAAGAAAGAAGAAAGAAAAGACACAAAGCCTAAAATATTTATAATCTGGCTCTTTGCTGCCCCAGATGATCTGGTTTATTCACTCTACAGATAATTAATGACAGCTTACTGCATCTTGGCCCTGGTGATAGCGGACATAGAGACCAAGAGCGGGAGTAGCCCATGTGTGTCTGGTCTCTTGGGGGTTACATCCCAGAGATGGGGCGACAATCAGCTTGTAATAACAATTTGTGAGCTCACAAAATAAGTCAACAAGGTAACTTCAAACAGTAATGTGTTATGAAGAAAATATAACAAAAAAATATTGTCCTCAAGGAGACATTTGAGTTAAGCCTGAATACTCAGCTGGGCCATGGTGTGATGATTTTGGGAGAAACTGCCAGGTAGAGGGAAGAGCCAGAAGAAAGGCAGGGAGTCTGGAATGAGCTTGGAGTGTTCAGAGGCCAGTGTGGCTAGAGAGCAGCAAGTAGGGGGAGGGCTTGAGGAGCTGTAGTCAGAGCTCACACTCACAGGGTGGGCAGCTCATCAGGAGGAGTTTTATATTTTATTTTAAGTGTAATGGCACAGATAGCCTACAAACTCCATTTTCAACACATGCCTTAGAAATGAACTAACCATGTGTCACTACTCTGAAATAATTCAAATTAAAATGGTTTAGTTAAAAAGAGAGAGAAATACCTATAAATAACAATAGCAATGTTTGTGCTGCAGATCAAATTTGGTATTTTTTCCTCACTTTGTATTCATGCATAATCTTAAGGGACATAAACTTCAAAATTAATTCTAGACTAATATACTAAAATGTATGTAATTCAAACTCGGTACTTAAAGAAGTTGAAAGCTTTAAAAGTATTTTTATTTCTTAGGAAAGCATATGTGTATAAGTCTGAGTTCATTGACAATAAAGATTATGTGTTATTTAAAGTTATAATATCAAAGTTTCTTCTTTAAGTAATAATCCTTTGTCCCTAATAATGAGGATTTTATAACACATGTACTTATATAAAATATAAAAGGAACTTTAAAAAGAGTAATTATTTTTGGTTTTAGGAGGTTAATGTTCTCTATGGCAACTATGATATATTATAATGACTTAACCATAAAGGCAAGTGTGAAAACCTGATGAATAATTCATACTGTCTGACCCTAACTTTATGCACTAATTCTATTAGACACCAGCTTAAGCTTTCAATGGAAAATCCATTTAAAAATAAACTGAATGGTACTGAACACAAATAGTAACAAGGACTCCAAAAGACCATATGATAAACTACAGAATTTATTATTTTAATAAGTTAATTTGTTTTTCCAAAAAACAATGTAAATAATGCATAATGTAAAACTAATTCACATACTTCAAACACATTTCTAAATAGAAACATTCAAAATAGATTTTTTTTTAAGTTACATTATATCCATCTGGCATTGAACTTAATGTATTTGAAGAAACAATCTCTGGGACTAAGAATATGGTAGTACAGGTTGAGAAACTGCAGAGATTTCTCAATCTAGCAGTTTCTCAGTTGCCTGGCAAATTATTAATGATCTTCATGGCCTAGAGATGTGTTTGTCTACCAGAAAATGATTGTGAATTTATGATGGTCACATTCAATTTTTAGGACCTCATATTCATAAAGTGCTCCATGGGTTTTTTTTTGAAAGAATGAATTAGTTTTCTCTGGCACCAAAATATCAAATAATATATGAATAATGCTAACCTATGTGCAAAGGAAAGACATGTAATATCAATATATGTGATAAATAGCACAGACTTGATATTGGTGCCTTTATACAATACCTTTCTCTGGGTGCTAGGGAGAAATCCGAACTTTATTTTTCCAGCAATGGGAGTGATTTTGCTGGGTGGCCTTGTACTCTGATGAATAAAGTACCACATAAATGAAACAGGATTAACCTGAAATGACACCTTCAGACCTGAGGATATTTGGTCTAATATTGTCACTGACCTCCCTTAATTCTTTCTTTTCCCTTTTTCTTTAGAAAGGTTTTTTTGAATAATGATGTTACTAGTTTAGAAAGATGATGTATGCTTATGACAAGAATTTCACCCAATACAAAAAAGAAAAAAGAAGAAACTAAAATCATACCACCTAGAAAGACATTATTAACACTAGATGAACATAATTCCAGAATCGATGCCTATACAAATATATATAAATTGAAAGATAAATGCATTTATAAAAGTGGTATTACACATGAATGCTATTTGAAAAATATGAACCATTCCATTTCATTTTATATTTAATAGGAGGGAATTGAAGCAATAGCAGAACTTCAGATAAATGTTTCTGCACTGGAGATATTAATCTCTAAAAACCTTTTAAGTTCAAACAAATTATGAAAAATAAAAAAATTAGAGTCATATTTTTAAACTACATGTTTTGCTTTTGGATAGTAACAGTTGGCTCTTAGCTTTTAATATGAAGAAATTACTGCGTTTCCACTTTGACCCACTCCTGTGTCCTAAACCTAAAGTTTGTTATTTAGATATTTTTTTTAAATTTTTTTATTTCAGCATATTACGGGGATACAAATGTCTGGGTTACATAAATTGCTTCAAGCATGTCCATCCCCCAGAGGGTGCGCACTGCACCCATTAGGTGTGTATATACTCATCCCCTCCTCCCCGATCCCACCTACCCAACACCTGATGAATGTTACTACTATATGCACACTTATTTAGATATTTTTAAGTGGACAAAAATATAACAAAATTTAATTTCTGTTATGTATTAATGATTTCCATTGTATTTAGTCTTTCTGTAGCTTCCATTTCTAATGGATTTAGTCAATTTAAATGCTCTTTTGATTGAATGAATTTCATCACCTTTTGTTGAAGAGAGCTTCTACATTCCACAGTCCTTATAGGCTTAAGAATATTTTCCTATTGTCTTCTTAATAGAATAATATGGCCAAATACATAATTTGGTCATACTTTTTTTTATAGACATTGCTCTATTGTCTTATGATACTCTATGTGTTTTTCACCATGACTTTCCCATTCATGACTTTATTGGCTTGATTTATTTGTATGGTACTTTTTATTTTTTCCAACTAGGGCTCAAGAGTGCTTTAGTCCCTGAGCTCTTTCATATTTGAAAGCATCTATCTCTTGCCTTTATACTTGAATGACAGCATGACAACAGCTTGTATTTTTTGGGGGGGTCTTTCTGCATGCTTTGTAGACATTGCTCCACTGTGTTCTGGCACCAAAGGTGGCTGGGACAAAGTCTGAAGCTAACTTGTTTTTTCTCCCTGTCTCTTTATAAGTGAGTTGCTTTTCTATTTGGATGCTTGAAGAATTATTACCTTGGAAGTAACATAACTCACCCAGGATGTGCCTGACAGTTCATTGCTCCACATTAATTTTTCATGACACAGAATGTGCTCTTTCCTTTGCAGATTATTCCTTCATTTCAGAAATCTTTTCTTCATATATGCTATTTTTCCTCTGCATTCAATGTGTTTGTCTTGACACTATTTTCTATAGAAGCAATTTCATTTCAACTCTATTACATTCATTGTTATTTCTAATTTATTTAGAAGCTGATCATCTTTTGAGAGATGTCTTTGTTTTTGGAATTTTTCTGTTGCAATTCTGGCCCATCAAAGTGTGGTTTTCTGTTGTCTTGTATTATTGTATTTGTGTGATTATTATGTCTTCAATTTTCTTCTATTTTTTAGGTTGTGTTTCTATGTTAAGTTATGGATAGTTTCTATTATATATTGTTATAATCCTTTTATTTTATCTTTTCAGACATAAAAGATCTTCTGACCAAATCACAAAATATCATTGGCTGTTATTGCTTTTATTATTTTGCCTATTTCAACTGATGGCATCCTTTATTAACATATAAATAAATCAATAAAGAAACTATAATCAATTTTTTTATAAAGTCCTTTGTACTTTTTTTTAGTGGCTGTAAGGATGCTACTTGTGTGTGAGTTTAAATAAGAAAAGAATAGTAGCCACATGGACTATTATGAAGAATTTCTCTAGTTGTAACTATGCTCAATGGTACTGTTTTTTGCATCTCCCAACCAAATAGCTCTATTACAATTAGGGAAAGCTTGAGAATGCTCAAATCTTTTGACATATAGGTAAATGAGATTTTTGACCCAATGTTTCTGTTAATTTTTTTTAAGCACCCACTGCATGTGAATTATTCAAATGCCGTCTTGGAAGGGTTATGCCTAAACTATGTGGAATAACATTTCAGTTTAAGCTTTCAGTTAACATCTTGCAGAGATAAGAGAACATCTACCAGAGCAAAATAATTTCCTACAGGCTGGATATTCATAATAAGGGGTGCCTACAGGCTGGGGAAGGCGCTGGGAGGGAGGCATTTTTCAACAATTGGTCTGAGTCTGGTTTTTACCTACTGTAACAAACTTTTTAGTTGATACTTTTGAGGTTTAAAGAGAGAGATGTGAGTGATTTGAGAACATCAGAAGATATGTTTTGTATTTATAAAATTTAGCATTTAAAATTTCACCTATTAATTTCACCTAATTTCACATTAATTTAGTCAACTCTTCTTCTAGAGGCAAGGAAAATATTAATATAACAATTAGAAAGACACTTCCTTCCAGAGAATTTTTTTTTCTGACAATTATCCAATCAGAAAACTCTAGGAAATTGTATTAGTGAATTTACTGGTGCAAATACTTTTTGTTGTAAACTTCACTTTTGTTATATTTAAGAATAAATTCTAATTTTTTTCTATGAGGCTAACTGCCATAATAGAGAGACCATTTACTGAGAGTTTACTTTGTGCTGGCCACTATGTTATACATTTTACATTTTTTCCATATATCTTATAAGAACTATTAATATATACATCTTAGGTGGGCTGAAATCATTGCATTTGTGTCAGGAGATCTTTCCCCTTCTTTTATAGGTGAGGAAATGTATGTATGTGAAGAATATTTTGTGACACAAATTTTGATATTTCTTCATTCTGTGATTTGGAGACTTATCTTCCCTTCTTTAAAGATCACTACCAGTTTCATACTTTATAATGGTGGTATTTACATTAGCATAACGGACATATGTTGTTTTGGCACTCTCCGTTCATTTGCCCTTTTCTCTTGTTGAAAATATCTCAAATATCTCTGCCCCACATTCAGTCATATGGTTTTGGAGGGGCTTTGGGGATAGGCATGTGAAGCAGATCTTGTCTCAGTTGGTGTATTCATCACCCTAGCATTGATGATTTTTCAGGAATAGGTACAAACCCAACTTTGGCCAGGGAAAGTCAGACCCAAGATTTTAGTTTGTAATTGTTTGGAGAAAGAGAGATTCTCTTTACCTCTGCACTTGAGCTTAAGAGTATACTGAAGCCAGAGCCACTAGCCATCTTGTTACATTGGGAAGCCCGAGAATGGAGTTAACATTGGGGAAATACTGATGAAAGATGGAGATAAAAGCTAGCGATTGTTAATATTGTTGTGGCTGTTTTAGTAACATGAATCCAAAATACTCCCCTTTAAACTGCTACCACATTGAGTTAGCCAGTTTCACACTTGCAACGAAAAGAATACTTCTCAGCTGATGTTAGGTGGGCTGAAATCATTGCATTTGAGTCAGGAGATCTTTCCCCTTCTAACTCTGCCTTTGATTATCTGCATGGCTTTGAGCCAATCACTTTATTCTCCAGACCTGTTTGCCAACTGTGGGAGTTAGATGAGACATTCTCTCTGATGCCTTCTAGTTCTAAATATAAAGCAGCTCAATGGCTCAAATGTGACTAAGAAGACCACAACATGCCCTGAAGTTCTCCCAGACTAGAACACATGAAGTCTGTCTTCTGTCAGCTGTTCACAGAGCAGGAACTAGCATTCATTTGCACAAGTGCCTGGCCTGACTTTGCTCAAGAGTGTTAGTGCCTCCTGCTAAAACAATCAAGTGGCTCTGGGACATGAACTAGCGCCTGCCCAGCTCTGATGCACAGTCCAGCACTGAGCCAAAGTATGTTGTTTCCAGGGGGGAAACATGGCCATATGGATTGCTTAATTTCTATTCCTTGAAAATGTCACATTTTTTTTCCTGTTAGACAATTGCTGTGGAATGACTTGTTAAAAATTCCCCATAGTTAATTTACATATATACTTTGAGAAATGTTAACAGGGTTTTTTAAAAAATTAAATGAACAAGTTTAAGATATACATATTCCCATGCATTTTGCTATGATTAGAGAGCTTTAGCTTCAATAGGGTTGTGTGTGGAACCGAGAGTCTGAGTACATGGACTCTAAAGTCAGGCTGCCTTTTTTCTAACTTTTTGGCTTCACCTAGTACTAGCTGTGTAAATTTGAGCAAGTCATTTAACTTTTCAGAGCTTCGGTGGTCTCTTTTGTAAAATGAAGGTAGTAATATTACATATATCTTAGGATTTTTATGAGGATAAAATAAGAAAATAAAAACAAAACACTGAGTAGAATGCCTGGTATTTAGGAAATACTCATTAGTATATGCAAAAAAAGATAATTATAATATTATATATTTATATATATGCACACGCACATATCATGTTTGTCATATACATGTGAATATATATGTATTTTTACATGCATTTTTGGCCAAATTTCTCTATTGAACACTGAATGCATTACTCCCATATTTGTCCCTTGTTATTTCACATATGTAATTCAAAATAAGTGAAAATTTCTAAAGTGGCCTGTTTTATGGTTTGCAATGTAAATTGTCTGAATTGTCCATCTAAATGGATTATAAAAATTGGATAACTTCCAAATTAAACACTTCATTGTCTACTGTGAGGAAAAAGCATAATTGGCTTGCCCGTGTAACACCTGACTTGAAGTTTCAAGGATCATGGCAAATAAAAAAGTAAATGATGTTTTATAGGATACACAACTCTGGCCAAGGCCGGCTGCATATATTTTTCCATTGTGTCTTTAAATGCCAATAAGAATTAACATTTATTTTTTCTTGCTAAAACATCATTTGTTATTGTGAGGAGGAAAAACAAAATACTGTCTTCTGAGACGTTGCGACTTCTTGAGAAAGAAAAAGATTTATATAACCATTTAACCCATTTAGCCTGTGGAGTTCTAAAGATCACATTTAACTGGTTTTCCATTTCTGACTTACTGTCACAATTTTTATAAACTATTTGAGTATGGGCTAACTTCCAACTGTAAATTCACATACAGTAGTGGGTGGTTTATAAATGTCATTTAGTAACAACTCAATCACAAGAGTTGTATATAAATTTCCATGGATAGTTTGAAGAATATGAGATATCTGTCCCTGTCTCTCTCTCTCTGTCTCTCTCTCTCTGTGTGTGTGTGTGTGTGTGTGTGTGTGTGTGTGTGTGTGTGTATGTATTTTCAAAGTATTACAGGAGTACAAATGTTTTTGGTTACATGGATCACTTTTGTAACGCTTCTGTCAGTGTTAAAACTGTATCCATCACCCAGATAAGTGTTCATTGTAGCCATTAGGTAGGTAAAAGCTCTATGGAAAACAGTATGGAGATTCCTCAAAGAACTAAAAGTAGACCTAGCATTCGATCCAGCAATCCCACTACTGGGTATTTACCCAAAGGAAAAGAAGTCATTTTATCAAAAAGACTCCTGCACTGGAATGTTTATTGCAGCACAATTCACAATTGCAAAGATGTGGAATCAACCCAAATGTTCATCAATTCATGAGTGGATTTAAAAAAATGTGGTACATATATACCATGGGATTCTACTCAGCCATGAAGAATGATGATTTAATGCCTTTTGCAACAATTTGTATGAAACTGGAGACCATTATCCTAAGTGAGATCTATATTTTTAATATGTTGGCTATAATATTTTAAATAGGCAGCTCAAAAGTTGTGTTCAGTTCTATTCTATAATTTTCAGAAACAGATATAAAAAGTGATATAAAACTTTATAACTTACAAATTCAAATAATTTGCTAAAATTATTCATTAAATAAACTGCTTTATAAATTTAAGGAAAAGTCCTTGAAAATTTGTTTTATTTTTAAAAATTCCATTGGAAGGGGAGGGCTTTTCATTACTGCTGGACAAAGATGGGAGTTCCAGCTTCCCACTAGGCCTCCACTGATGCTACCATAGCTGGAAGGGGCAGGGGTGAATCATTACTTCTTCCCATATGGCCTCCACTGATACTTTGGGAGGGATGGTCTGGTTACCTCTGGGCAGCAGTAAAAATTCTGACTCTCCACAGGTGTCCTCTGACGTCACCCCAGCAGCAAAGGGGAGGGAAAAGAGGACACCTGGAGAGGATGAGAATGCAGACTCCCTCCTCAGCCTCCTCTGACAGCACCCCAGCTGCAGAGTTGGTGTATCTGGCATGGATAGAAGACTAGGCTCCCTACCTGTCTTGTGTTGGCTGATAGAGATGGTACCATACTTTATGTTCAGGCATGTTTGGCTAGAGCATTGTCTAAAAGTTTTTCTATCTTTCTGGCTGCCCTTCTCCTGATCCTTGGGCTAGAAGGAGTAGGCTTTTCTTCAGGTTTAATTTTTGTTTGTGCTCAGTGGTGTTTCAGAATTGTTGACTTCTCCAACACCCAGCCGGTGATATATGAGGTAAAAAGATAATCCAGGGAACTCGGTGCTGTATACTTCTTCAAGTTCTGAAGTTCTCAACCTGTCTGCCTTCTTATTTCTACCTTTTAGAATCTTCTTATGATTATTTTAATGTAATGCAGAGATTTTAGCTGTATGTCATAGGAATAATGGATGAAGTGCCTTAAGTTTTATCTTTTAAAATTTTAATATATTTAAAAAATATTATTGTAAAACAGCTAACAAGTAGAAGTTTTAAAGTTATTTTTTCAATTATTTCAAAGAATAACAACTAAAAAAAAAAACCTGAATAGCTACAGAATATATAATATGATAATGTTTTTGGATGACCTAACATTATCAAAATATCAATTCTTGTCAATTTAACTAGTGAATTCATTGCCATTTCAATTCTTCCCAGCATGAATTTTTGAGGAATTTCTCCAAATCTAAAAACCTAAATAATTCTGGAAGGGGAAAAAAGACAGCTAAATCCCCCTAACTGGTTGTGATGGTTAATTTTATGTGCTAACTTGTCCAGGCAAGTTTGAGAAAACACTAGCCTAGATATTGTTGTGAAGGTATTTTTAGATGTAATTACCATCTACCATAGGTTGACTTTAAGTAAAGGAGATTATCTTCAATAGTATGAGTGAGCCTCATCCAATCAGTTGAAGGCTTTAATAGTAAACACTAAGGTTCCCTAAAGAAAAGGAATTCTGCCTTAAGATTGAAACATAGAAATCTTGCCTGAGTTTCCAGTCTGCTGGCCTGTATTACTGATTTGGGTTGTTATCCCTCACAAACATGAGCCAATTCCATAAAATACATCTCTTTCTCTCTTTTTAATTCTCTTTCTCCCCTCTCTCTCTTTCTCCTTCCCTCCCTTTCTCTGTTTCATTCTCTCTCTCTCTCTCTCTCTCTCTATATATATATATATACACACACACATAAAAATCAGTGACTGACATACACTGATACAATAGATATGCTACAAAACTATAGAAATTAAATTTTTTAAAAGAACAGCAAAGTAAGTTTAAAAAGGAAGGAAGGAAGAAATAAAGTCTTTCTGTAATGGCAGAGGAACAGATCAATAGCTCTGAAATAGGTTCATGAATATATGGAAATTTTATCATACAGAGGGCACCACAAATCAGCAAATTTTAAAGATAAAAAATAAAGTTGAAGCTCTATATTACACTATATACAAAGCTGAATACCAGAAAGTTTAGAGATGAGAATGAATCAATGGATATCATGTCATTAAAATTAAGAATTTTTTTTTTACAAAATTAGCAGCCTGGTGACAATCTGTCAGAAACCACTCATAATGTCTAAAATTGGTAGAGATATTTGATTTACAGTATACAAGAAAGAAACATTAAAATAAATAAATAAAACAACATAAAACCAAGAAAAGAATATGCCGTTAACAGAAGTGCAAATGCAAATATCCAGGAAAAATATGGACAGATGTTCAGAGTTAGAATGATCACAGAACTATACAGTGTACACTAAAAATATGGGCAAAAGATGTACTTTATATTAATGATATTGTCAAAGACTGAAGTAAGATAATGCCAAATATTGGTGAGAATGTGTGGGCTGGGATATGAGAGCTGTTATGTAGCACTGTGAGACTGAAAATCCTTTCCTGAGAGCATTCTGAAAGTAATGAGTAAAAGTTTGTGTATGTATTTTCCTATGACCCAGCTAAATCACTCTTCAGAAAATAAACTTGCTCAAAAATAAGTTAAGGGATTTGATGGAGTTCAATATTACCTTAAGTATGGTAGCTGGTAGACAGAAATAATTCAAGTGTCTATTTCAAGGAAACAAGCAAGGAAGCATGCTGAGTGCATACTTTGCAAAAACGATGCATTAATTAGAACTAGATGTACATATCACCATGAATAAATCTTAATAACGTATTACTGATAAAAAAAATGTTAAAAACCATAAGAAGATCTGTGGCACAGTCCCATTTATGAAAATTAAAAACACATGTATATTTAAAACAACCTATAGATTTCACAAAGATTCATACATATGTAAGAATATATATGAAACATATTGAGGTTGATGTCTACGGTAGGGGAAGGGAGGTAATAATGGGAATTGGGAAGAGGGAAAAACCGAAATAATCAAGAGGACAGTCCTGCATTTAAGTGGACCATGACCAAAGCTGTATAATGATCTTAATCTTGAGGACCCGACCTCCTGTAAATAAATAAATGATCTTTGTTTAAAAAAGAGAAATTCTTAGATGCCAAATCTGCAGAAGCAGAGTCTCTGTACATGTAGCACAAAAATCTGCATTTTTAACAAGCTTCCAAGGCCATTCTCACACATGCAAAAATTTGAGCTTAGAGTTTGGGGTTGGGACTCAAAACTTTAGATTTACTTCTCTTTCTGCCAGTAATATGTTTTGTGACTCTGCAGTTTCCTAAATCTCTAGCCCTTCATTTCTTCCTCATTCATTATGAAGAGTTTACCTTACCTGGCTCTTCAAAGAGAATTTATTTATTTATTTATTTTTGAGACAAAGTCCTGCGCTGTCACCCCTGCTAGAGTGAAGTGGTGTCATCATGGCTCACTGCAAACAAGATGTTTTTCTTTTAATGTGGTTGTGTTTTGGAAACATGTCAGTGAAATGATCATTAGATCTCATTAAATTTTATGAATAAACTAAGGAGTCCAGGAACTGAGTTATATTTTCTCCAATTTGTAAAATGAAACATAGAGATATATCCTGTAGAATTTGGATGATGGGGTTATTTAATCAGGAAAGTTGCCAGATATGTGTTAAAATATAAACCAAGCATGGAACAGACAAGAAGGTAGTGTAAGATTTTTCCAACTGAGGGAAAAGACACCTTGTAGGAAGAAACTCCAAGGAGAGCCCATGCATTTGCAGCACTAGGATTTTAGCATCCAGAGATTTATTTTTACTTTAAAGCTTGAAAATATGCAGTTTATTTTACCAGAATAAATGACATATCTCAAAACAATTCTTCTGGAAGGCAAAGATTGCTTCCCATCTTGACCAATCTGGGCAGGAAAATGTCATTACTATTTTCTTTATCCTAACCCAAATATGTACTTACTTTCTGGAAAAGAAAAAATGCAATACAAATGTGTAATATCATCCTGAAATAAGACACTATGTAACAGAGGTTCTCCATTGAAAGGGATTTTCCCCTTCCTCCCCTAAGTGTAGTTGGCAATGTCTGGAGGCATTTTTGATTGTAAGAGCTGGGGTAGGGGGTACTATTGGCATCTACGAGGCCAGAGATGCTGCTAAATATCCTATAGTTTGTAGACTAGCACCCATGACGAAGAATTATCACACCCAAATTGTCCACAGTGCCACTACTAGGAAACCCTTCTGTGTAGTATTACGTCATTATTCTATTTATATCATGCTTAATCCTAAAGAGCTCTCTAGGAAAAATCTAGTAAATCTTCCTACATTTGTTTTACAGTCAAGATTATAGCATCAAATACATGCTCATGACTGTCCATATAGCCATCTGTCTGTTTTTCATTCACTTAACCAATGTGCTTTCACTGTCTGCTGTGTGCCAAGAATCATGCAAAGCACTCCAAAACCAAGGAAGGATTAAAATCCAGTCATTACTTTGGAGATAAACTCAATTCAGTCAGTAAGACATGTCAAAAAGTGTTATGATATGACAAATGCTATAAAAGAATCATAGCATGAAAAGCTGACATAGAGAGTATGTACTGCCATAACATATAAATTAATAAAATGTGATAAATCATCATAGCATTTTTATGCCAGCTAAACATCACATTATACACACACACACACACACACACACACACACACACACACACACATACATCACGGAAGTCTAAATACCCAACCAGTTTCATTATTTTCATTAATTTTACATTTTCTTAAAAACTCATTGCTTGCTTCTGGAAGCTCTAAAAATAGATTCTGAAACTGTGTGGTGTGCTGTCTGCTCTCATGCTGTAGGGAAGGATAGATACAATGACAGATGCCATACACAAGACAAGATTAAAGAGAATTACTCTGAAAAAGCATCATTAGGAGGCTCCGTTTTTGTGCACATGTGCAGCCAAAGTGCAAACCATCACTTTGTTATAGATTTGGAGAATCAAAGGAAGAAAAAGTATCATCTTATGTGTTAAAGGAGGAGAAAATGGCCCATAATATATT
This sequence comes from Lemur catta, assembly GCF_020740605.2. Taxonomy (NCBI): domain Eukaryota; kingdom Metazoa; phylum Chordata; class Mammalia; order Primates; family Lemuridae; genus Lemur; species Lemur catta. The sequence goes on along the minus strand of NC_059129.1, from coordinate 74,969,851 downwards.
CAATATGTGCCTCTGTGGACCTGGAAAGTCTCTGTAAAGGGAACAGACTCTTCCCTACTTACTTCAAGATTTGCTCGTCAAAGTTTCCCTGCTGCAAATCTCCTCCATTCTGTTTAATTTCTTCTCCAGTTTTCTAGAAATTGAGTATGAAAGTTGCTGCTCAAATTTATGCATAAGGCTATTCATTGATTTTTTTAAAAATTATTTTCAGATAAATTTGCCACATAAGAAGGGGGACTCCACCTTTTGTGGTAATGACTTTGCCCTCATTGGGCAGAGTAAGTCTCATGGAAGGAATCTCTGGGGAGGAGGCAGCCCAGGAAGCTGAGACTCTGTTGGAGCTGGCCAGGAACCCCAGGATCTCCAGAGAAGGGATGATGAAAAATTCTTTACCCAGAAATTCCACATTGGCCCTGCTACAAGTCAGAAAAGTACTGACTTCTAAAGTTGCTTTCTGAGTCTGAAAACTATGCTGCTTTCTCTAAGTCTATGTAATGAGATGATCCATATGTTTACTGATTGTCCCTTCATTGTTCTTAACGCCAGGCTTATTGAAACTCAGATGCTCTTGCCTCACAAAGAAAAAGCCAATTCAAAGCAGTCTGAGGAAATGGACTCAAGGACTGTTCCTGTGTGTCATAAACTGATGTGTTTCCTGAGATATCTGACCAGACCCACACAAAGTTAATAAAATGTAAGAGATTTAGACGTAACACACGCATATAGAACAATTGGTATATATAATTTCTTACTTACTAGGAAAGTTGTAAATGTTCTGTCATAGCATCTTCAAATGGGTAAACATGAATTTAGAAAGTGTCCAAGGAAGAACTATGTGTTCATGTACCAGAGAAATTGCTCTTCTAAGTTGATTTTTAAAGATATATTTGGAAATTTTATTTTTAACAGTTTATTTTCAGAAAATGCCTTTAGTACCACTGTAAATTTATTCTTATTGATTGTGTAAATCAATGTATCATTCTACTGAATTATGCTCCCTGTGAACAAGAGAACTTTATCTGACATACCAGCGGTTTCCATAGAAGATAAGGTACAAGCTAAAGCATTATAGAATGTCATATGCATGGAAAGAAAAGGTAAATGTGTGAAGAAATTTCTGAGGCCAAAAGGCAGGTAAAAATAGGAAATAAGACTCACATTTGAAATTTAATTTACAAGCTATACAAACCCCAGGAAAGAAAAAAATATATAAGTATTTACACACATACATATATGTCCTGTGTCACCATATTTCATAGACATTTTTTACACCCAAGGAAAGCTGTCAGAAATATCATAATGAATGACAAGAACAATAAAATATGTAACCCAGATATCAAAGTTGTCACTCACCTGTACACTCAAGAGCCTTAGAAGCACCAGAAAGGAAACAAGTGATTCCCGCCCTGGATCTCGGCACTCTCTGAATCATGCTGCCAATTTTTTTATTTCTTTCTTCCTTTCTCCTTCCTTCCTTTCTTCTTCCCTCCTTCTCTCTCCCCCTCCCGTTCCCCCATCCCTTCCCCCCTCCCCTTTTCTTTCCTTCCCTTCCCTTTCTTTTCATGCTTATTTTTTTTCTGATTATGAAAGTGACATATTCATTGCAAAAAAGTTGAAAACACGCCAATAATGAAGCAAATAAAAAGATATTATTAATATTATCACCCAGAGCTTAAAGTACATTCCTCCAAAACACCTTCATCTTCACATTAAGCTAAAGAATAATTGGCAGATAGTGATTGCCAATAGTGACTGATTTTCTGTCCTTCTCAGGGAACCTGAACAATGAGCAACTCATGCCAGCCTCCTGCCATCTGCAGGGACCTTGAGAAGCCCACCAGGACATTCCAATCAGTTTTCTCTCTGGAGAGGGAAAGAGAAAGAGAGGCAAGGAAAAGGGAATCATTAATAAAATCAAATAAAATGAATCTGTTTAATGCTTATGTCTTCAAAATGCCTTGATAAATTAGATGACCTCTCACTTTCCTCTCCATACTGAGTTTATAATTCTTAATGGATAAAGGAATTTTTTAAAGGAAAAATTATTGTTCTTTCTACAGTTTTTTTTTATCTCTATCTGATTTAAAATCTGTTACTTCTTTAAAATTCTTCAATAACAGGTTGTTATGATACATTCTTACATCCACGTTCACATACTGACTCCACTTGAATTCACATTTGTTTATATTTTCTTGTGCCAGCAGTATTTGTATTAGATTTTAACTTATATTTTCTCAAGTATTAAAATTTAAACATCTACAAAAAAAATGAATCTGATAGTAGTTAGAACATCAGCTTTCAACAGTGGGAAGAATGAACCCTTACAGGAACCCTAAAATCAAATCCTATAAAAGGTTCCTTACTTCACCTGTCCAAAATTTTTTAAATTGTATCTAAGGACAAAGATTTGCAGGCTCTTGAGTTATATTTTTAGAAAGTACTGGCAAATGGAATACAGGACAGTGTTTGTATATATACCTATTTTGCTTATTTTTAGGATGGTAATAACAATCAATAATCAGTAACTTTTGTTAAGTGTTTCCTATGTGCCGTGCACTGTGCTAAGAATCTTACATGGATATTTTGTTAATCTTTGTTCTTTTTTCATTTTCCAGGTGAGGAAAATGAGGTGTAGAAAGGAAAGGTATAGCCAACAGTTGCAAAATGGCAGAGCCTAGGTCCATACCCAGACTGACCATGTATCAGGACCCCTATACTCTGCCACACTCCCCCACTCCCAAACACTCTGCCCCCAAAACTGTGTGGACCTACTTATTTTAAGAATATCTTGCAAAGTATAAAGTTTCCAAAAAGTATTCTTGACACTAATTAATTATTAGAAAATTATGAGATCTTATATTAAAAATGTACTCTATGGAAAACAAGTGAAGACTTTGAAAGAGCCAGCTGGCATTGATTAATGTTATCCTCATAAAATAAATAGAATTTTTTCATTCAACCAGTTAGTGGTGATGTATAATGCCATATCTAGTTTAAAAGTTTATTCCATTTCATTAAATCGTCTTTTTATCATCTTTTAAGTAGTCAGACTGTCATGGAACCTAAATTATGATAATTCCTGATCCACTGGTCTTTCAGACATAGACATATTATCTGAAGGATACTGATAATACATAAATTAAAGAATGTACTATTTAGCCTTACATTTTGGAAGTGTTTTAACTCCTTTAAACAATTTGAGCTGTTAGTTAAGCAAAAAGTGTTCCACAGTACCTACTGGTATCCTATTGGGTTAAAAAATAAAAATTTTCTGTTCTGTACTTGCAAGCCTAATGATTTCTATTAATAATGGATTTGAAAACAAAACAGCAGGGAGCTGTTGTTTAATGGATGTATTTTTTAAAAAATAAAAAGTTCTGGAAATTGGTTGTACAACAACAGGAATGCACTTAATACTGCTCAACTGTACACTTAAAAATGGTTAAGATGATAAATTTTATGTTATGTGTCTTTTACCAAATAAAATAAAATGAAAAATGAAAACAAAACAGCATTGACCTCAGGTCAGAGCTTTTTCTCATGGCCTTCTCTTCTGCCCCACTCTAAATCTTCCTTCTACTGAATAAACTCAGCTTGTGGGAGAAAGAAGAACAATTTTCTGTCATAATTATCACAACTTTTAAGGAGTATCCGTGCCTACCTGCCTATTACCAAGTTTTAGGGTTTTTCATAGTTACTAAAAAATTGAAAAATTCTTTGCTTTCAAAGCTGATGGATTAAAAAAGATCCTTTTTCACTATGGTTTTCCTATTCTCATTAGAATTTTTTCCTCATTTCTCTAGGACTTATCACAGTGAATGGCTGTCTTGATTGCCACCTCCACTGAGACTTCCCTCCATTATCTTTTATCATAGTTTCCAAAGAAAGGAAGACAAAATCTAATGCCTACTTCTTGGCAAGTTCCAAAGAAAGAGACTTGAACAGATTCCCTTTGCTCATTAGGAGCTGAGAGTTAAAGCAGTTGTTTCTCAGCGGACACTTGGGCTGTTTCTCGATCCGTGGCAGCTCTCTGGCTAGGCATACTCCACACCTTCTGGTCAGAAGCCAATTTGGGCAGGTCGAAGAAGGAATCACTTGGCAAATCAATCTTTAGGCCATTGACCATAAAGGACATGAGGCAATCTAGTCCCAAGAGTCCAGGCGATCCCTCTATTACAGAGATTAAGACTGATGAAGAATTCAAGCATATCAGGGCTGCTTGGAAAATGTGTACTTTCAAACTTAATCAAAACCCAGCTTCATTATGGTTCCTCCTACTGAACAATATTTCTTTTGGCTTGAATCTTAGAAACAGTTGCCCAAAATAGGATTCCCATTCTGTTATGAGTCAAACTCAATTGTGCTGCTGATCCTAGAGTTTGACCAGTTTCAGAGAGCCAGAGCTGGAAATAAAGGATCAAGGAAAACCAACAGCTTTCTCAAAATACAGACTGGAACATATGTGCCTCAGCAGCAGCTTTGCTGACCCAGCTTCTTCTTCCAGAATTTGGCTCGACTTTGAGGGGTCCGTTTTCAGTGAGGTGAATGAAGAGTTGGCAGTCTGGTTCTCACTTACTGTAATTGAGTCAGACAATTAAATTGCTTCCCAGTTACTGAAAATGTAAACCACATACACCGTATGTAGGTCACAGCATTCCAGTGGTGCGTGTCCAGTATAGTCACTTAATGCCTGGATATAGAGGACTCTTTTGAGTCAAAGCAGCATAGCTCGCTGGCTCAGCGATGCACATGCATGCAAGAAGGGCAACACCAAAGGTCTGTCGCTTTGGAAGACATCCTAGAATCAGCACTCCAGCACATGGATTTATTTAGACAAAACAATGCGTCAGCTTATCATTGTGCTATAATTTTTGGAGAGCTTTCCTTAAAATCTTAAAATGAAGTGTGTTTCTTGAGTATTTTCCTTTACACATACCCCTCCAAGAAACCCTCCACGTGTCTTCCCCAAACCAAAGCTGTACTCAAAGATGGAAAATAAACATTTTTGCACCAAGAGAGTACTTGAAGGAAGACTGACCAATGTCTCAGCCTCACGTTGTAATGTCATATAGACTTTGGAGAAAGTGAGTTTAGTGACATTAGCAGAACTGGGAAACGGGGGTACATTGTGCATATGTTTAATTTTGTTTAATATGAATGCCAGTGCAGTCAACTGATTATGTTAATACAGATGGTGATGAGAAAGCAATGAGTTTTATAATCAATCTTCCTTTCAGATCAATGGATGTTTCACATCTTGTCTCCTAAACAGGATACAAAAAGTAAACTGTTAAAAGTTTTACTTAAAAAAAAATTTCCTTGACCTGTATTTGGAATTTCCCTGGCAGATCTTCCATCTCAGGACTGTAACCTTCTCCAACTCCACAAGCTTTTTGATATCTGGCTCCGTCATCAAGCATTGCATGTCAAAGGAATGCAACTTTTCTAGTCAATAACAAGCAGAATTACTATGATGCATAGGTGTGCGTGTGTGTGTGTGTGTGCATGTGCATTCGCGCCCCAGCCAGGGGTGTTTCCTATGCAAGCATCGGTATGGATCCTCATTTCAACCCTTGTTCCCATACTTAGCACACCAGGCTCATAGAATCATATTAAGGGTTTAAGGAGGAAATCTAGTGTTTTCCTGGTGGGCTTGTTCTCTGTGTATTCCCATTTCTACTCTGGGTATTTTGCTTCTGAGATTACCTTCAGTAGCACTAATCTATTAATCTTTCTCCAATAATCTTGGGTTAAGAGAAAATTTATAAACCTGTGAGTCTGGCTATTGTTCTGCCACCAACCTTTCTCTATTGCTTCCATTTTGAGTGCAACGTAAAATTATAAAATTTCTCAACTTTGGAGCAGCATATTCATGCTAGTTCCACCTCTTCAAAGCTGTCTCAAAACAGTCTTCTTCTTGAGGCCTCCCTCACTGAGCAGGGAGCCAAGTGCTCCATGAAACAGGCAAATATACACACAAAATACATAAAATTGTAGGACACATCCTATTAAAATAAATTTTAAGTCTTAATCACATTCTACGTTATTCTTGTTTATAGAATTCTTTGTTTTACAACTCTTTGTTATACAGAAACTCTTATATAGCCAGCATAAACAAAGCACAGAAACACAGTCAGAGGCAAAATTATTACATATATTTTAATCCTGAAAATTAGTTTTAAAATTTTTTCTAATGAATAACTATAAAAGATGTTAAGACACCAAATAAATTTACCCAAGAAAGCTCCTAAGACACAAAGCTTACCACCCCAAATATCACCTAAAAATGCAATGAAGAAAAGCTCTTATTCACAATAGGAATGAATATACTAATACCCAAGCTTACTCTTAACGAGAAACATATTATTAAGTTAAAGAAAACAATTTAATAGAGTATTTACAAGAAAATTTAAATGACAAGAAACAGAATGTTCTTATTTTTAAAAACATCAATAATTTTCCTAAAATTATAAGATGACATAATACTAACAAAATTCCAATGAAATGTTTCACGCAAAAATGAAAAAAGCCTAGGAAATTCATTTGGAAACTCCAAATTTGCTCCCATTCCTCAAAAATATGTCCAGAGACTGGCACTACTGCTCAGTTGTTGGATGTGGAGTGGGGAGTGTGCAGATACTGTTCAAACAGGAGAAAACCTCACCTCAGACAGTAATAGATGCCAAAAGCAGATAATCGAACAGAATTGGTAAGTGTGAGATAAAACAAAGTTCAGCACCAGGATAAGAAGGTAGAATTGGTAGCCAAGTAGAGGGGAAAAGATACAGGTTGAGTATACTAAATCTGAAAATCTGAAACCCCAAATGTTCCAAAATCCTAAACTTTTTGAGCACCAACATGATGCTCAAAGGAAATACTCATTGCAGCATTTTGGGTTCTGGATTTTTGGGTTTGAGATACTCAACCTAATGTAAATATTCCAAAACCTTAAAAAAATCCAAAATCTGAGACACTTCTGCTCTCAAACATTTCAAGTAAGAGATACTGAATCTGTATATATTCAAGTCCCAAGCATTATGCCAGAAATCCCAAAATCGTAGGAGCAAATCAAAGTGGGAAATAGTACCTAAAAAGAATATGGAGAATAACTCTAAAAGAGATGCCACTTCTTGTCACAGGTCTGAGCAGGATGTAGTGTGTGAGTGAGCTGACATGGATGTCTAAGAATAGACTGGGAAGAATGAGAAATTTGTGAATGAGAAGGAAAAATGGGTGACTATCTCTATCCTTTGTTAAAGCATAGCTATAATAATTTTAAAAAAGCATGACACAGTGCAAGAGAAAGATAGAATCTAGTACTAAGCAGTGTTAATATAGAAAAAAGAAGCATCACAATGTTGCTTCACCCAAAGGTGTTGTTAAAAGAAATGATTAGCAATTTATAAGAAAAATATATTTAAATCTCACATCTCATCATAAAATAAAATATACTTCAAAGGGCATAAAAAATTAACTATGTTTAAAAAAACACAAGAGGAAAATGGGATTTACTAATTCAATACCTATTTGTACAGTACCTTTGTATATGTTATTACTTTTATTCTGAGTGAAACAGGAAGTTGCTGGAGGCAGAGGTGAGATCATCTGACTTACATTTAAAAAATGAACCCCTCTGTCTACTATAGTGAGAATAGACCATAAGGAGGCAAACGTGGATGCTAATATTTAGAGTAATGTAGGTGAGAGACGGTGGTAAGAAGTATTCAGATACGAATGCATTGTAAAGGAAGAGCACATGGGATTTGAGGACAAACTCAATGAGGATTTTGAGAGAGAGAGACAGAGCCTAAGATAACTCTAAATTTTTGTCTTGTGCAACTGGAAAAATGGAGATGTCATTTACTGAGATGGGAAATCTGTGGGAGGACAAATCGGGGGCAAGATTAGCAGTACACTTTTGGATGTGTTAGTTTGAGATTCTGAATAGATATCCAAAGAGAGATTTCAAGTGGGCCTTTTAATACAGTCTAGAGTTTGGGAAAGAGGTCTGGGTTGGAGATGAAGTGTTAGAGTTTTCAGAATATAGGTGGTTTTTAAAGTTGTGAGATGTGAGTGTAAATAAAGATGGGAAGGGAATCAAGGTCTAAAGAAATGAGGAGAAATCAACAAAGGAGACTGAAAAGGAGAAGCAAGTGAAGTAAGTGGGAAATCAGGAGAGCACATTGTTGTGAAAGCCAAAAGGGAAAAAAAAAGTGTTTCAAGGAGGAGTGACCTGTTGAGCCAACTGTTCCTGATAGGTCTAGCAAGATGAGAGCAGAAAATTGTATTTTCATTGAAGATACGGTGACAGAATGAAGGGCTGTTTTGGTGGCATAATGAGCCCAAAACCTGATTGGAATAGGCTGAGGAGAGGATGTAAGAGAAACTGAAGAGAGTAAACATAAATAATTTTAAGGAGTTTTGCTATCAATGGGACCAGAGAGCTCATGGGTCGGCAGAATCAACCTTGTTAAAATGTCTATACTACCCAAAGTGATCTACAGGTTCAATGCAATCCCTATTAAGATACCAATATCATTTTTACAGATCTATAAAAAATAATTTTACATTTCATATGGAACCAGGGAAGACCCTGTATAGCAAAAGCAATCTTAAGCAAAAAGAACAAATTGGGAGGCATCAATTTACCACACTTCAAGCTATACTAAAGGCTATAGTAACTAAAACGTGGTACTGGCACAAGAACAATGACATAGACCAATGGAACAGAGCTGAGAAGCCAGATATAAAACCATCCTCATATAGCCATCTAATCTTTGACAAAGCAGACAAAAACACATAATGAGGGAAAGAATCCTTATTCAATAAGTGGTGCTGGGAAAATTGGATAGCCACATGTAGAAAACTGAAACAGAATCTGCACCTTTCACCTCTCACAAAAATCAACTCATGGTGGATAACAGACTTAAAACTGAGGCATGAAACTATAAGAATTCTGGAAGAAAATATTGGAAAAACTCTTACAGACATTGGCCTAGGCAAAGAATTTGTGAAGAAGACCTCAAAGGCAATCACAGCAACAACAAAAATAAATAAATGGGACCTGATCAAATTAAAAAGCTCTGCACAGCCAAAGAAACTATTATGAGAGCAGACAGACAGCATACAGAATGGGAGAAAATGTCCGCATGCTACACATCCAATAAAGGGTTGATAACCAGAATCTATATAGAACTCAGGAAAATCAACAAGAAAAAAATTAAACAACCCCATTAAAAAGTGGGCAAAGGAAATGAACAGAAACTTTTCAAAAGAAGACAGACTAATGGCCAACAAACTATGAAAAAATGCTCAACATCTCTAATCATCAGGGAAATGCAAATCAAAACCACAATGAGATATCATTTAACTCCAATGAGAATGGCTTTTATCAAAAAGTCCTAAAACAATCAATGTTGGTGTTGATGCAGAGAGATAGGAACACTCATACACTGCTGGTGGGACTGCAAATTAGTATAACCTCTGTGGAAAGTAATATGGAGATACCTCAAAGAGCTACAAGTAGAACTACCATTTGATCCAACAATCCCATTACTGAGCATCTACCCAAAGGAAAAAAAGACATTCTATAAAGAAGACATCTGCACTAGAATGTTTATAACAGCACTATTCACAATTGCAAAGATGTGGAAACAACCCAAGTGTCCACCAATACATGAGAGGATTAATAAAATGTGGTATATGTATACCATGGAGTACTACTCAGCCACAAAAAATAATGGTAATCTAGCACTTCTTGTATTATCCTGGATAGAGCTGGAGCCCAATTCTATTAAGTAAAGTATCAAAAGAACGAAAAAACAAGCATCCCATGTACTCGCTATCAAATTGGTGTTAACTGATCAACACTTATGTGCACATATAGTAGTAACATTCATTGGGTGTCGGGCAGGTAGGAGGTGGGGAGGGGATGGGTATATACACACCTAATGAGTGTGGTGTGCACCATCTGGAGGATGGACACGCTTGAATCTCTGACTCGGTGAGGCAAAAGCAATACATGTAACCTAAATATTTATCATTTGTACCCTCGTTTTAGGCTGAAATGAAAAAAAAAAAAATGAGGCCAGAGAAATGAAAAGTATCTGGAGGGAAATATGGATTCAGGAGAGGGATTTTTATTTGGTTGTTTTTCTAAGAGGAGGAAAATTGTAATATATTTGTTTGCCAAAGAAGATAACATAGTGGAAAAAATTCCTGATGCAGGGGAAAGATGAAAAATCACTGAAATAATAACGTTGAGTAGGTGAAAGTGGATGCATACTAATGTAAAAGTGGAGAGGGCTGAATGTTATCAGGTGTGGGCCACTCCTCAATAGTAACACGTGGGTGGCGGACATGTGGATGCAGACACAGGTAAGGCGGTAGATGTGGTGGTAGAGGCATGGAAATTAATATTCAATTAGCTGTGGTAGATAGTTTTCAGTTATGTCTACCGATAGTTCCTCCCATTCTTATATTCACATGCAGCTTCTTACATCATGAAGTTGAATCTCGTTTCCTTCTCTTGAATACACCTTGTGTGTTGCTCTGAACAACAGAATACAGTGCAAGTGATGTGTTGGGATTTCCAAGCCCAGGCCTTAAGAAACTGGCAGCTCCTTCTCCCCTCTTCTTAGAGTCCAGCTACCATGCTGTAAGGAAGTCCAGGCTACTGTGTGCTCCACAGGCACATGCCGAATCATGGAAGACGAAAGGCCCTCTTGCAGATTCTAGCCCAGCACGCTCCCTCCCAGCTGAATGACCCTAGGTGTTACTCATAGTGCATAAAAACCACCTAGATGAGCCTGAATTCCTGAACCACCAACTGTGAGAAATAATAAATCTTTTTGTTGTTTGTTTTGTTTTAAGCCTTTAAGTTTGGGGATCTTTGTCAGGCAGAAATAGTTCATTGAAATATCAGTGAAATTAAAAAAAAAATTTGACTTGAAAGTGGGGATAAAGAAGGTGTTAGGAGTTTGAGGGAAGAGTAAAAGATATGAGATCTCTTTCATATTATTTTCAGAGAATAGGATACAGAGGGGGAGAATAGTATGATTGTTGGGAAAACACAAAGGTGAATTTCAAGGGAAAACAATCAGTGTGTCTGTTAGTTTTTCTCCAGCCACATCCAGCTGCACTTCACTGTGCAGACTTGGAGCTGGGGACAGTTGGATTTCAGCTGGTTTGGATTTTGGACAGGTGAATAAGACAAAATGAATGGAAGGATGTTGAAGGTATAATGAATGGTTATGGGATTCCACCTGCTGGGCAAATGAATCTTACATTTTCACACTACCTCTCTGCTGATTTAAAAGAACACCCTTTATCAATCCACGTAGAGCTCCATTGGTAAAAGAATTTTTACCTGCATTTTTTTTGGCTCCCTTCCCAATCACCCTTGTCTTTTTTGTAAGAAAGTAACAAAGCCAAAGTAAAACATTGACTATCTACTATTTGAGGAACCCATGCAGTCAGTTTTATGAATTATCATGATAGTAAACTGTTAGAAGAGAATCCCTGTATGTAATTTTTTCAAATCCTTGACAGAGCATGGCACAAGGCCATGCAAGATAATCAAGAGCAATATTTAAATGAATGAATGGATATATATTTTTGTTCTCTTAAAGGTTTATGTGTACTTGGTTAATGGGAAGGAGAGATTAATGAAATGTGAATTACCCCAGTTGTGTGCTCAGGCTAATCAGGTTGGTTGGCTCACAGTAGACACTCAATATAGGTTTCTTGGTAAATGAATGAATTATCTGTTGGGCAAAGCTCATATTTTCATGAAGTGAAGAAAAAGTAATCTCTGCTAAAATCTGTTTTTCCCAATTATTTTCATGTACATTTGTAAAACTTCAAATCTAGCACAGTTTTTTCTGATATAGTTTAATAGCCTGGAAGTCCAGCTTCTTTTCAAATCCCGTTTTCCTGAGACCACAAAATTGGATAAAAACTTCACCTTTAAATTCACACTTGTTATATTCAGTGCAATTTATTTTTACTTTATTACAAAAAACATGGGTGCTTGATTGAACCTTTAACCATGTAAAAACTACTGTAAGTCATACAACTGCTGTTAAAATGCTTTATGTTGTACAGTGGTAAAGTGCGGCCTATTTTGAAGTGTTGAGCTGTAGTGACTTAACGAGAACTTTTTTTTTCTGGTGTGAATGAATACAAACTTCTCAATTTCATTCCATAAAATGAGTAAAAGTCTACTAATGCACCTTTACTTCAGGAAGATTCCAGTTTCATGATCCAGACATGAGACAAATTGAGATTCCAGAGATAAAAAGTAACCTCCCAAAGTGTTTGTGGCTTGATCTGTGGGGAATAGACAACAGTGTGATGCCCATATTCTGATACTGTGCTTCATTGTCCGTCAATGCTTACTTACTTTTTTTGGAGAATTGCCATTATCAAACTTGCCAGTTATTTTCCCAGAAGAGATTATTACTTACATACATTATCACAGAAAGGAGAAAGTTCATTGTGTAACTACTAATATGTGAAATATGAGTTAATCCAGTGGTTCTAAAACCTGGTCATATGAATTACTAAAAAAGTTGTTTCAAATAACAGTTCCCGGACTCCCACTATGAAGATTCTATTAATAATTCAGGAGGACTGGGGAGAGACTCAAGCGGATTTGTTTATAACGAGCAACTTGGATGATTCCCTAGCCAGCCTGGCACTGGTTCAACAATAGGTCTTTAAAAATCACTGATGGATTCCATTGAAATATATGGCAGGTGCCTGCTTGTGTGACTATAAAGGGTGACAAGGTAATAAAATATGTTCCTTTCTCTGCATTAAAGTAGATGTATTTATAACTGTTGATGTCATATATAAGACAATTGATGCCTTCAGTCCAGCGTGCACTTTAAAAATATGGTATGGGCCTCGGTGTGGCCAGCGGATTTGTATTAATTGCACATGAGATTCAATGATTCAGGAGTTTTGCTCATAAATAGTTCTAAATCAAATGTAGCTCAGTTGTATTTCCTTTTTCAGTTGTCATTCTCTACAGGACATGTTGCTTCTTCAATACCCAACAAATCTGTGATTCTCAATCCAGGGGCCACATCCCCTATGGGAGTAAACGTTAATCTCATCATTGTGGGAAGTGCACAGGTATACTGTGAGAAGCCATATTCAATATTATACTCTAGTTTTTATGTATACAGTAAAAACCACTGTATTATTTTCATAATATAACCTACAGAAAGGAAAGCTTAACAAAATATTTTATCATGGGAATACACATAAAAATAATGGATTTTCCTCCAGTAACCACACTCCAAAATGATGTATCAAAATTGGTGGGGTTGCAAAAGCATTCATGTCCCAGGCATGTCAAAGGAAACATGTTAAAGAACATTAATCAACATTGGTTGTATAATATCATTGCTCAGTCTACTACAGTTTAAGGCATCGTGGCTTTAGCATCTTTTACAACTGTTTGCTGTGACTCACTTCTCTTCTTCCTACCACCATTTCCCAGTTCCAATAGCCCTTTCCTTTATTGCTGTTTCCATTCAGATCCTAATGATACACTGCTTTGCCCCAGTCCAAAATCCTCAGAAAGATTGAGATTAAGACACTGCCGCCCAGGGGGTGTGGACATTTAACTTCTGCATATTGACTTTCAAATTAATGAGATAATTGTACAGCTCTCCATTCCTCATTCCCAGAACAGCCACAGACTGCGTGTTGAAGCCATTTACCCTGAAGCTTATCCATAAATTTGTTGTAAAAATGAAATAAAGATCCAGTGAATTATGTGCAATACTGAACACCTATTACATTTGGCGTTTGGAAAATGTTAAACCACTGTAAAATAACTGAATTTCACTTGCCAAGCAGTTTTATTACCATGATCATTTTTTTGGAAAATCTTCTCCAAGCTGATCAGGGAAATTAATTGTTAAAAAGGAAATATACACACACTCTATGTGTATTTGAGTTTCAGCCACCAAAATGTCCCTCCCCCTTTTCCATTTCAGCAGTAAAGATTTAAAAAAAACCTTAGAATTTTCTGAGAAAAAAAAAACATAGGACATGTTTCCAAGTCTACAGGTTCTTTATGTGTTCTGGTGTATAATGACTTATGACACCTGTTCTCATAAAGAACAAAAGCAAAGTAAGGAAATCATAAACCTTAAGAAAGTCTATAGAGCCAGATTTCTTCCCAGTTGCTGAATTAAATCCAACAGACAAGGTCAGAGATGACTTAACTAAAGGGCTCATGAGAGGTAGAAGTGACGAAACTGGATTGGCAATTGCTGCTAGCATGCAAATTGTGACCATAGCCTCAGTAAAGGGTTAAAAGTAGCCCAGTATATTTTATTTTTATTTGACTTGATTTCAATTAGAACCAAGTGGAATTCCTCCAGTAGTTACAAAGAGTATCCCAATTTGGGGGAGGAGGAAATGGAAATATTGGTTATCATAAAAATAAAGCTGTTAACTTGTTATGATTTGAAGTATTAAGATTGCTCTAACATCTTTGAGTTTAATTTTGGTATATTTCTTTGTGCTTTCTTCTCTTATTTCCTGAAATGGCAACTTTATCTGTAATATTTCCAGGGAATGGCAAATCTGAATTGTATGTTAGATTATAATAGTCACACATAAATACAACATGCCATTACAGTCGGCCCTCTGTAGCAGTGGGTTTGACATCCACAGACTCAACCAAGGCACACGGAAAATATTCAAAACCAAAAAGCAATAAAAAATTAAAAGTAATACAAATAAAAGATCTAATATAGTATAACAAATATTTACATAGCATTTACATTGGATTAGACATTATAAGTAATCTAGAGATGATTTAAAGCATACAGAAGAATGTGAATAGGTTATATGCAATTAGTACACTGATTTATGTCAGGGACTTGGGCCTCTGGGGATTTGGGTGTCTGTAGGGAGTGGGAGTGTGTGTACAGAAACCAATCCCCCTCAGATACAGAGGGACAACTGTACAATAATAAGCAACTGCCATGGTATTCAGGTTGTTGCTTTTTAATCTTAGCAATGAGAGATGAAGGTGTGAGTGCCTTTCCACTGGGTTTTGCACTCCAATTTAATAAACACCCTTTAGAAAGTAACATCTCTCATGATTAGGCAAGATTCAAAATTTGGTTTAAATATTTTAATTTAAAAATGTTTTTAGAATATAAGACCTTTTCACATGTATTCATTATTTAGATTGAAAATAAGACCAAAAGATTCCTTTGCAGAAGCTAAACTAGGTACATCTTTTAGTTATTGTGTATTATACATTTGGTATTTATAGTTTTTATATTTATGGTACCATAAAGAAGCTATAGTTTGTTCAAGTATACCAGATTATTACCTGAATAATAACAGCATTTGCTAAACTGTTCCTTTGTTTTAAGATAAACCATATTTAAAAATTATAGAAATTTAGAACTGTCAAATCTTTTATGGATTGGCTAATTCAAGCTTCCATTTCTATAATAGGAAAATGAGATATAGAGATATTAAGAGACTTATTCAAAGTTACATAGTAAATAAACAGCAAATCCACCAGTAGAAGCCAGATCCTGTTTCTTTCAACAAATGTATGTGGGTTCTAATTTGTGTATACACTGTCAGTCCTTCAGTTGTTCATTATCTACTTGAGGGAGTCAAATGACTATAAACAGGTCATTACAAGAGAGAACATAAAGAAAAGTATTCCCATAGGGCTGAGTAAAAGAGGTAGCGTAGGGATGGCTTCCCGGAGAAGGTGACATATCCAGTGATATCCAAGCTACATAGAGCAAAGGAGATGTGGGAGGAGGATTCAGACAGACATATTTCCTCAGGATCAGAGGTGAGAAAGTGCATGCTGGTTAGGGAATTGTGGGTATCTCCACAGACTAGAACAGAGCTGGAGCTAGTGAAGAACAAGGAGAGATGACACTGGATGGAGACAAGGGGCCTCAAGCTTTGTCAAATTTAAAAATACAGACTTTATTCCAAAGGCAATTGAGGAGTCATGGTTGGAGTTTTAGCAGAGGAATAACAGTATCTAATTTGCATTGAACTGGAGAAAGGGAGAGACAAGAGACTGGGACAATGCTTCCTCTATCCCAATACAAAGGGTCTTTGTAAGAATTAGGAAAAGGAACCCCTTCCTATTGGAAAATTGTCATAACATGCAGACTTTGTTAGAACAAGACTCTCTATTGCCACTCGCCAGGAAATTATTGACATGACATCTATGTGATGGGATACGACACCCTCGTACAATGTGCAGCCTTCCCGATTGGCACTGACCCACACTGCTTCTAGGAAACTTTCTGGTTAGCACTTGAAAATTTACAAGCCTCTTCCATAAACATTATTTCATTTGCTTTTCCTGATAATCCAGTGAGGTAGTTAGAAAAGGTAATACATTTACCCTCATTTTATGGTTGAGAAATTTAAGCCTCAATTAGGCCAAGTGACTTGCCTGCCACTACGGTTGGAGACATTGGAGCCAAAATGTAACCAGAGTCATTTTAACCTCTAAACATTATCCATTATCAATTCTTTATTGCCTCTATTACTGTAGCAGGTAAAATGTCAAAAATGTAAAATATGCTAATTTCTTAAATAAGTTTAGCAAGCATCTGACAATGTAACTGAGGTGGGGTAGGAAGGATAAAAGACTATAACCTTTCCTTTTTTTAAAAGTTTGAAATCAAATTTAGAAACTGTACCACAGTATACTAGTCTACTAGTTAATCTTGAGTGTGGGGACAGGAAGTTGACTTGGTCCTTTTTTCCTGATTCAAAATGTACTTTGTTTTCCTAGCATTTGAAATCCCCTGGGATTTCAAGTGTATTTCCATGCATATTTTAATAATTCAATATGAATTTCTTGTTCTGCACATCTTTAATATAGATATAAAGAAGAAATTAAATCTTGATTACAAATAAATGTTCCATATTCTGAACTAATTGAAATACAAATGTGTTAATATAGCTGTTAAATATCAAAATAAATAATGTATTTCACATTTGCTACTTTTCATCTAATGAAGAAAGCCTTAATGATGCTATTATAAAAATTATTTCAGGATTACTTTACAACCTTGCCTGCATATTTTTTAACTGTTACTTAAAACAATATATCAAAGACATGTGGTTAGCGAACATTTTAAATGGCACCGAGAGGGAGGGAAATTAAAATCAGGATTAAACATTTCACAGCCATGCAAGGACAAGTGCTGATTCTCTTGCTGTCATGTTATGGGGGTTGAACAATGGAATAAAATCAAACTCTACCCATAGGATCAGGGTTGCATGGAGAATTTTTTTTTTTTTTTTTTGCCTGAAAAGTGCAAGTGAGAGGGTCTAGCAGATTTCTAATGATTTGATGGCCCTCTTTTCAACACAGCCCTAGAAGGCAGAGGGGAAGTGGAAGCCATGATTAAGAGCACAGGCCCTAGAGTTGACTGCCTGGATAACTCTGCCATCCTACCACATAGCAGCTATGCGACACTGGGCAAAATTTCTAACCTCTCTGTGCTTCACAAGGTGGCCATGAGGAGTATATAAATTAATGTATGTGAAATACCTAGAACAGTGCCTGGCATATAGTAAGTAAAATGTAAGCAGTAGTTTTTGTTATTTATATAATTTGAAGGTTATCAAATGCTATAGCTTCTGTTCACTTGTGAAGATTAAGTTACTACTAAAAGCTTTATGTAAATACTTGGGCACCATATAAAAAATAAAGTTAGGAGAAGCTTGAATAATTATTTTCAGTTTTCTTCCTCTTTCCCAAATCTTCATTAGGAAAAGAAAAGAAAACTCTACAATTTTATGTTCTCTTTCTATAGCCAAATGCCATTCTCTTCTCTTCCTGTCTCCAAAAGGAAAAAATGCAGAATAGTAGAGTTGAAATTCTTGTGATTGTTCAAAAGACATACACAAGTAATATTGTTTAAGCTATAGTTTCCTGGGAAACTCCCAGTTAAAAAAACATCAAATAACCAATTCGTGTCTGAAAGTCTGTTTGATTTATGCCAAATACAGTTGTTTTCAGGCTGAATCTGAATAATGTCGATTATGTAGTGTGCAAAATTGCTCTAAATACCTGATTTGGGTTGTCATTGCTTCCAGGCAAAAAACATGTAAATACACTCCATAGAAAATGCTTAAAATGTAAAGATTTTACATACTTTAATACTTTTAATGCTGATTTTACATACTTTTAATGCTGATTTCAGTGGTTTATGTGCTCATCTTCTCCATTAAAATGTTAGATGCTCAAAATAAGAACTATTTAATTTTGAAAATATTTTCACCTGGAAGTAAACAGTAAATTCCAATTTTTTTAATGAAATTATTACACCATAACGTTCTTCTCAAAAGTGAAATAAGCATAGCTTTGTAACAGCCTAAATAGCAGACTCCTCGGATTTCTGGTAATTGAAGAATATACAGCTGTGAACTTTACACCATAATTTAAAACAGACTGGAAGATACTATAATTTTCCACAAATAGTCATCTAATATTTCCACAGGAATACCATTCTTCTTAGATTTCAAATGCTTTAAATTTTGTAATGCTCCATAGTTTTGCAATGAAATGTTTAGAGACATTATCTCAAAATTTTCTGCCATCTGGGGAAAAAAGGACAGGACATTTTTAATAGTTATAATGGTTAGACTTCTTCTGATGAATGAAAATCCAAACCAAACTGGCTTGAACCAAAATAAAATTTATTGTCCCACCTAACCAACAAGTTCAGGAATAAATCTAGATTTGGTCAAAACTTGACCAGGCTCAAATGAAATCAGCAGGATGTGCTTCTTTTCTGTAACCCTTGGCTCTGCCTTTTCCTTGTTGTGGAGAATTATTATTGAAATTTCAGACAAGGTTGACTTCATGGTTGGACGCTGGCTGCCACATCTTCAGCACTTCATACTTCTAGGCCCTCACCATGTAGAAAAGAGTCTGCCTCTCTGAGAGCTGAAATAAGGACCCAGAATAGAGTCTCAGTCGCTATGGCTCACCAGCCTGGATGCTACACCATCCTTGGACAAACCACTGTTGCCAGAGGGAGAAACACACTGCGATGGGCCTGGGCATAGAGCAAATGCACCCTTTCTGAAGGGAGGAGAGAGTTAGTTTTAACTAAAGCTCATGATCCAACGACGATGGAGATGTGGCTCTTCCAAAGCAAAATGGAGGTGCCACGATGGATTTTGATTTGATGCTCTCTACAGATAAGTTTTAAGCTACATCAAAGTAAATACCTTATTAATTTTGCTCACTATTTCACCCAAAGCACATAGCACAGTGTCTGGGACCCAGCAAGAGTTCAATATAAACGAAAATAACAGCAATATGCTCTCATTTCTACTCGGATGAATAAAGGTGAGTTATGGTAAGGATTCTATTGTTTTACATTCCTAATGTAAAACATTAGAGTCCTCTCCTTCTTGAGACTCACTCTCCCTTGACTTTGATGATTCTTCCCATCAAGGTGCTGCTCCTGACAATTGTGCATCCCCCACAGCGTCTCCACTTGGAGTTCCCAGATTTCCATTCCCATTGCCACTGTGGTAGTCTTCATCTTTACTACTTGTGAAAGGTAGTAGCCTCCTAATTAATTTTCCTACCTCTCATTCTTCCTTCTCTTTATCTACATTGCTTTCAGAATAATTTTCTTTGAAGAACAGCTTCAATATTGTCACTTATCTGCTTATAAATATGCAGTCACTTTCTATGGCCTTGCATGAAGTCCAGACTCCTTAGCACTCAATTATAATCTCTAACCTATTATTTACTGTCCTCTCGTGTTGTTCTCAAAGACACTATAAATGCCTAAAGAGGAAGGACCATGCCTAATTTATTGTCTTGTTATATTTTATTTGGCTGTATACCTTCCTAGCTCCTATATTGAAGGTTTTATACATCATAAGCCATCAATAACTAAAAGTTAATCAATAAGTGAAAATAAAATACACATGCCATAAGGAACATACAATGGTATGTCGGAAATTTCATCTTCTTGGGATAATAAATAGCAAAGATATATCCAGTGAATAGAGGGCTCCTTTTTGTATAGTTCATCACAACTCATTCTAGACAAGATCCACATTCTACTCTTGGTAGCTTTCAGAAGGAATTTTCTAAAACTGGCTTAATAATGTGTATATATTTGTACAAAAGGAATGACAGAGTATTTCCGTCTTGGTTTTCACAGGTGCTTTTATTCTCAGCTACAGCATCTTATCACACATTTGTCATATATTGTTACCCAATATCTTTTAAAAAATAGTTTCTGAGTGATTCACAGAAAAAGAAATACAGTTGGTAAATAAATATAAAATGCTCAGACTGAATAAATTAGAGAAATGCAAATTAAGATAACAATAAATAGGTTTTTTTACTTATCAGATTAACTAAGATTAAAAGTTTGTTACAGGTTAATTTGACTAGATGTGGAGAAGCAAGCATTCTCATACACCTTCAGTGGAATGGTAATTTAGCAGCAGCTGTCAAAATTAAAATGCATATTCCAATTTCTTACATGATTATTGATATATTCAGATTCTCTGAGAAATCTTGAGGCTCAAGTGGTTTTAGCAAAAAAATTCCCCTGAGAAGGAACTAATTTTTTTGTGATGTTTAAACTTACAAAGCATGGAAGAAATGGAAAGTGTCACAACTCACATTATCAAATTATGTTACTGTTCTCTACGTACATTCCTCCCCCAGCTCAGCCCCAGGCTGTTCAGATTTGTAATTCACTGCCTGAAGGATTTTTTAAAAACCAATTCTCTCTCCTCTTTGGGGAAACTTCATTGAATGATTAGATTAAGTATTTTCATGGTGGACATTGAATAACTTCCCCCAAACTAGTAATTCCCTAAAACATCAGAGACCTACACTTTGTGCTTTGGCATGGCCTAAGAAGCAGCAAAACCTCAAGGAAAATGGCAGATTGGGGATTAGAACTGAACAATATATGATTTTTGGAGCAATTGAGGGACACAGGTGACTAATGACAAGGGGTTTCCCCCCATGCCTTGGTACTCTGTAAGACCTTAGAAGCTTTCTACTACCTTGGGTAATAGGAAACAGGCTCTAGAAAAACAGACATTGAATTTCCCCAACCTAAGGACATAAGTGCTTGAAGTTGGAATTAAAGATTTTTTAAAATTCCTATTCCCTTGACTTATCTACTTTAATTCTAGCAATTTTTTCTACATATATTCTGAGGTAATTGCACAAAAAATACATGCATAGGGATGTTCGTTTCAGCATAATTTGTAATTACCAAAAAAAAAAAAAAAGAAAAGAGAGAGAGAGAGAACTGGAAGCAACTCTAATGACTATTAACTGCAAACTGTGAAGTAATTATGGTTCAGCCATGCTGTAGACTAGAGTATTAGAGTCAATTTTAAAAGAATGAAATAGGTGTAAGTGAAATAAAACAATGTGCAAAATAGTACATAAGATATGGTCTAGTTTATTCAGTATGAAGACAATTTGAGTAGCAACTCTACAGTATGAGAGATGAGAGTGGAACCAATGTGTAGGGCCGGGGACATTTGCATCCTTCTAGTTGAATTTTCACCATACACAGTCAATACTTTTATAACACCAACCTAGATTGCATTAAAAAACTACACAAATGCAAAAAAAATTGAGTTTTCTAATAGTGTACAAAGTTCATATTTTCATAAGTTGATATTTTCACATCTATTTATACATTGTTCAGTGCTATTTATTGATTAGTATGTTTCAAACACCATGCAAGGTTCTTGTTTCTTTTCTTGAAAGGTGCACACAGTCTTGGCACCCAAAAGTTCTTTTGCCCATAAATACAAAATATTTTACTTTTCATAATTATGTTAAAATGTTATCTTAAGTGATCTCCATGTTCAGGTAGCTACCTGTTGGAATATTTCCATTCATATGTCCAAAGAGCATGTTAACACAATTGGATATTTTCAGCTTCATGCCCTAGGCTTGTAACTTCCCATTATTTTAGATGAAGGGCACTTTGCTTTTCTTGAAAGATAAAATAATTTAAAACAGATTTCTCAGCATAGGTTAGCTCCATATGCAGTACCAACAGCCTAAGAAGGTAGAGCAGTTTTGCTCTGTTACTGATGATACCACCATGGATTGTGGTCTGCCTGATGAATACAAGAGATGAGATTTTCCATTACGCTCAAGAGAAGAGTCACCTGTTGTTTTGAAAGTCAAACTTTACTCTTTCAGACAGTGTATAGTTAGGTATGCCATCATGGGGCCTCATCACACATTTAATTATTCTTCAAAGGAACATTAAATGGTTTTGACATTTGTGATCTAACATAAATTTTATTATGCTAGATCTACCAGAACTTTTAAAAAATAACTCTTTTGAAAATAAATATATTTTCAAGATGATGCTTATGTAATACTGACAGAAAAGGGGATGTATGCCTTATTCCTTAAAAGAACAAAGCATTTAAAATATGATCAGAGGCTAACTTAGTCAAACAAGAAATTAAAATGCTCCTTACGCAGTGTTCAGTGTGTTTTTGCCAGGATGGAGGAACCAGTGGCAGTGAGCCCAGGCCATGTACTGATGGCTCTTGTAAACACATGTGTGATGTTGTAAGTACTGTAGCTTTTAACAGAATCATATTATGACAAAGAAGATTAATAATAATATAAATTTAATATTTGTATTTCACATATTAATATCACTAGGTAACCAGAAGGCATCAGAAACTCTCCTTACGCTGAATGCTCACCCAAATGGTAATTTCCTAATTTTCCCCATTTCCTGACTTCAATGTGTTTGTGGCTCATAGTATTTCTTTCACACTGGCAAGGGTATGCTAGTGGAGATGGTTAATACATGCTTCCAGGTTTTCAGGACTCTCCATGCATGTCAACAAATGCATAATCTAATGAAGCACAACAATCTAATTTGCACAATGTCTGTGTTGTGTTGTAGAATTTTGAGTTCATCTTCTTAAAATGTTTGATTCTCGGATATTAAAGACTACTACTTGTTTCCATTGTCTTTTGCTATTTTGTAGCTAAAAATGCAAGGTTTTAAAAAAAATCTATATATGTTATGCCCTGATCCTGCAGAATGGTTTATTTTAGTTTCCTACTAGGGTACCATGACAAATGTTCTCTCCTGTTTCCCCCATGAATACATAATATGAATATATATACACACACATACACACACACACACACACACACATACACATACAAACACTTTTTTGGAGTCATGCTTTTTTTCTCCTTTTTATTGACACATAATAACTATATATTATTAAGGTAGATGTGATATTTGATATATACATACTATGTGTAATGATCAAATCAGGGGTTATAGGATATACATCACCTCAAACATTTATCATTTCTTTCTGTCGGGAACGTTTTTCTGGGTTCTCTATTCTGTTCCATTAGGCTGAGTTTGTTTTTTTACCAATTCAATGCTATTTTGATTACTATAGCTTTGTAGTATATGTTAAAGTCAGGCAGTATGATGCCTCCAGCTTTGTTCTTTTGATCAATATTGCTTTAGCAATACAAGGTCTTTTGTGGTTCCATACAAATTTTAGGATTTTTTTCTGTTTATGTGAAGAATATCATTGGTATTTTGATAGGAACTGCATTGAATCTGTAGATTTAATTGAGTAGTTTAATCATTTTAGCAATATTATTTCTTCTGATACATGAGCATGGGCTGTCCTTCCATTTGTTTGTATCCTCTTCAATTTCTTTTTTTTTTTTTCTCTTCAGTTTCTTTCATCAATGTTTTATAGCTTTTGTTATAGAGGTCTTTTACCTCCTTGGTTAAATTTGTTCAGAGATATTTTAGTTTGTTGTAGCTATAATAAATAGGATTGCTTTCTTGATTTCTTTTTCAACTAGTTTGTTATTGATGTACAAAAATGTTAATGATTTTTGTATGTTGATTTTGAATCCTACAATTTTACTAAATTCATTTATCACTTCTAACAGTTTTGGTGGATTCTTTAGGTTTTTCTCTGTATAAGGTTATGTCATTTGCAAAGGGGCAATTTGACTTCCTTTTTTCCAATTTGCATGCCCTCTATTTCTTCCTTTTACCACCTTGTTTTGGGTAGGACTTCTTGTATTACGTTAAATAATAGTAGTCATAACGGGTATACTTGTCTTGTTCCATTTCTTAAAGAAAAAGTTTTCAGATTTTCCTTATTCAGTATGATATCAACTGTGGGTTTGTCATGTATGGCCTTTATTATGTTGAGGTATGTTCTCTATTCCAAAGGAGTTCTTCAATTTAAAAGAAAAAAAAATGATGTGCAAAGAAAAAAAATATGAAGTTGTAAAATCTACTGGTAAAATTAAGTGCAGAGACGATCCCAGAGTACCTCAATGCTGTAATTATGGTTTTCAATTCACTTATCACTCTAGTATAAAGCCTAAAAGACAAGTCTATCAAAAATAATAATAGCTACAGCAACCTGTTAAGAGATAGGCAATATAAAAATATGTAAATTGAGAAAGCAAAAAGTCAAAATGTGGGGGATGGGGTTAAAGTGTAGAGTGTTTCTTTTTCTTGTTTTGTGATCTAAGTGTTCATCTTTTTAAAATAACTTTTTGTATCTATATTATATTTTTTTGTAAGCGATGAGGTTAGTACAATCCAAAAACCTGTAATACATTCACTAAAAATAAAAAGCAATGATTTTATGAATGTATCAAATTCTCACATGTACCATGAAAATATGTACATGTAATATGTGTCAATAAAATTTAAAAATTTTTATTTTGTTGATTCTTTTTTATTGTTTTGTAGATTCTATTTCATTTAATTTTGCTCTGATCTTTCTTTCCTTTTTTTCTACTAATTTTGGATTTGGTTTGTTCTTGCTTTTCTAGTTTCTTTTTGTTTTATTTCAGAATATTACTGGGGGTACAAAAGTTTTGGTTACATAAATTCCTTTTGTACAGTTTGAGTCAAAGTTATAAGTGTGCCACCCAGATGGTTTGCATTGTACCCGTTAGGTGTGAATTTTCCCACCCCCTATCTCTCCCCTCCCACCCGCTTGGTTTCCATTGAGTTTTATTTCCATATATGCACATGAGTGTTGATCGATTAGTTCTAATTTAATAGTGAGAACATGTGGTGTTTGTTTTTCCATTTTTACAATACTTCACTTAGAAGAATGGTTTCCAGTTCCATCTAGGTTGTTAGAAAAGGTATTAGTTCACCATTTTTTAATGGCTGAGTAATACTCCATGATATATCACATTTTATTAATCCACTCATGTATTTATGGGCACTTGAGTTGATTCCACATCTTTGCAATTGTGCATTGTGCTGCAATAAACATTTGAGTGCAAGTGTCTTTTTGATAAAATGACTTTTTTTCCTTTAGGTAAATCGCTAGTAGTGAAATTGCTGGATCAAATGGTAGGTCTACTTTTAGTTCTTTGAGATATCTCCATACTACTTTCCATGGAAGTGGTACTAGTTTGCAGTCCCACCAACAGTGTGTAAGTGTTCCTTTCTCTCTGCATCCAAACCAGCATCTGTTGTTTTGGAACTTTTTGATAAAAGCCATTCTCACTGGAGTTAGATGATATCACGTTGTGGTTTTGATTTGCATTTCCCTGATGGTTACAGACATTGAACATTTTTTCATATACTTATTGGCCATTAGTCTATCTTGTTTTAAAAAGCTTCTGTTCATGTCTTTTGCCCACATTTTAATTGGGTTGCTTGATTTTTTTTCTTGCTCATTTGCCCGAGTTCTTTTTTTTATTTCAGCATATTACAGGGGTGCAAATGTTTAGGTTATGTATATTGCCCTTGCCCCACCTGAGTCAGAGCTCCAAGTGTGTCCATCCCCCAGACGGTGCGCACTGCACCCATTATGTGTGTATATACCCACAGCAACAACAAAAATAAATAAGTTGGACCTGATCAAATTAAAAAGCTTCTGCACAGCCAAGGAAACTATCATGAGAGCAAACAGACAACATACAGAATGGGAGAAAATATTCACATGTTACACATCCAAGAAAGGGCTGATAACTAGAATCTATATAGAACTCAGGAAAATCTGTTTGAGTTCTTTGTAGATTCTGGTTATCAGCCCTTTATGGGATGCACAGCAGGAAAATATTTTCTTCCATTCTGTAGGTTGTTTATTCATTCTATTAACTGTTTCCTTGCCTGTGCAGAAGCTTTAGTTTCTTGAGGTGCATATTAGGTTGTTTATTTAAAATCTATTTTTTTGATGTAAGCATTTATTGCTATAAACTTTCCTTTTAGCACTGCTTTTACTGTATCTCATAGGTTTTGGCATGTTGTGTTTCCCTTTTCATTTGTTTCAAGAAATCTTTTGATTTCATTCTTAATTTCTTTATTGATCCAATGGTTATTCAGGAGCAAGATATTTGTTTTCACATATTTGTACAGCTTTCAAAGTTGTTCTTGTTATTGATTTATGGTTTTATTTTATTGTGGTCTGAGAAGATACTTGACATGATTTTGATGTTTTAGAATTTGTTGACATTTGTTTTGTGGTCTAATGCATGTTTTATTCTAGAAAATGTTTTTTTGTGCTGATGAGAAGAATGCATACTCTGCAGCTGTTGGATAAAGTGTTCTATAAATGTTTGTTAGGTCTATTTGGTCTAGAGTGGTCTTTAGTGAAGATTAAGTTGAATTTTTTTTGTTGATTTTCTGCTGGAATGATCTGTCTATTGCTGAAAGTGGGGTGTTGAACTACCCACTATTATTGTATTGGGGTCAATCTCTTTCTTTAGCATAATAATATTTCCTTTACATATCTGGGTGCTCCAGTGTTGGAGATACACATACACACACACACACACACACACACACACACATATGTTTACAATTATTATATCCTCTAGCTGATTTAATTTTTTTTATTTTTAATGACTTTCTCTCTTTTTACCATTTTTGACTTAAAGTCTATTTTATCTGAAATAAGTATAGCTACTCTTGCTCATTTTTGGTTTTCATTGTTTGGAATTTTTTTTTCATTGCTTTCAGTCTACGTATATCTTTACAAGTGGAGTGAGTTTCTTGCAAGCAACACACACACATATATATAATTTGGTCTACTTTTTTTATCCATTCAGCCAGTCTATATTCTTAAGAGGGTAATTTAAGCCATTTATATTTAAGATTGTTTTTGATAGGTGAGAATCTATTCCTGACATTTTGTTAATTGTTTTCTGATTGTTTTATATTTCCTTTGTTCTTTTCTTCCTCTTTTATTGTTTATTTTTACAATTTTGTGGGGTTTTGTGGTTATAACATTTTATTTCTTTCTCTTTTTTATTTGTGTATCTGCTCTAACAGTGAGCTTTATACTTTCATGTGTTCTCATGATGAACGATCATCCTTTCACTTCCAGGTGTAGGACTTCCTTAAGCATTTCCTGTAGGGCTGGGCTAGTCGTGATGAATTCCCTCAGTGCTTGCTTGTCTGGGAAATATCTTACTTTTCCTTCATTTTGGAAATGTAGATTTGCTGTGTATAATATTCTTGGATGGTGAGGGATGGGTTTCATCACTTAGAATATATCATCCTACTCTCCTGGCTTGTAATGTTTTCACTAAGAAATCCAGTTAGTCTGATGAGGATTCCTTTATATGTGACTAAATGCTTTTCTCTTGCTATTTTTAGGATTCTCTCTCTGTCTTTGACTTTTGACAATTTGAATATAATGTGCCTTTTTGACTGAATATATTTGGGGATATTTGAATTTCCTTAATCTGGATGTTTATATCTCTCACAAGAGTTTGGAAGTTTTCAGATATTATTTTGTTAAGTAGGTCTTCTATGCCTTTGCCCATCTCTTCTTCTTCTGGAACTCCCAAAATTCAAACATTTGGTCACTTTTTAATGTCCCATTATGTCACACAGTATTTCTTCATTCTTGTTTGTTATTATTATTATTATTATTTTGGTCTGACTGAGTCATTTCAAAAGACCTATCTTTAAGTTCAGGAATTTTTTTCTTCTACTTAATCTAGTTTATTGTTGAACCTCTCAATTATATTTTTATTTTATTCATAAAGTAATTTATTTCTAGGATTTCTATTTGATTCTTTTTATGATATCTATTCCTTTGTTAAATTTCTAATTCAGTTCATGAATTTTTTCCTGGTTTCTTCATGTTATATATCTGTATTCTCTTTTATCTCACTGATTTTCTTTAATATCATGTTTTAAACTTCTTTTTTAGTCATTTTATAGATTTCCTTTTTTTAAGGTCTGTTACTAGAGAATTATTGCGTTCCTTTGGAGTTGTCCTCTTTCCTTGCTTTTTGATGTTCTTTGTGTCCTTACATTGATATCTGTGCATCTGATGTAACAGTCACTTCTTGCAATTTTATTAATCAGCTTTTATAGGAAAATAATTTTTCCTATGGATCTACAGTGTTGATTTGGGGAAGGTACTTAGGCTTTGATTCTTGGTGGGTATGATAGTGTAGTCTTCATGTGATTTCTTTGGCTGCAATCAATGTCAGTGGTGTCTGTGAATTCTTCAGTGGCTTAAGCTGTGATTATTACTGAAAGCAGTGGTGAGGCTTTTGGGGGACAGAAATGCCAGGTGGCCCAGTCCTCAGGTACCTGTGGTAGCAATGGCAGGCAGGGTATTCAGCCCTCGGGGCCCCAACAGTGTAAGCAGATAACAGCAGTGGTAGGTCTTGGTGAGCCAGTCCTTAGGTCTACCAGCAGTGTGATCAGGTGCCAGTAGTGGCAGCAGGAAACTGGGTGGGCAGGTCCTTGGCCCTGAGTGATGAGTGTGAGTACCATTAGTGGTGGTGGTGGCTTGGATGGGCTGATCCTCGGGCTCCTGAATGAAGTGTGTTGGTGAGCACTGGCAGTGGTGGGAATGGCAGGCTGGGCAAAACAGTACTCAAGTCCCCACTGGGTGCATGTTGGCACTTGAGATAGGGTAAGCCTGTCCTTACGACCTTGGATGGTGTGTGCATGCACTGATGGCAGTAGTCAGAGAAGGCCTACCTCCAGTTCCCCAGACAGCTCATGCCCATGGCAGTGATTGGCACAATGAGTCTATCATCAGGCCCTTTGTAGACATGCATGGGTGCTGACAGTGGCAGTGGTTGCTGGGATAAGACTGTCCCTACACCCCTGGACAACATGCTGTGGTGCTGGTGGGGGCATTAGCAGCAGTGGGTAAAGCATGTCCATCTTCAGGCACTCACATGGCACACTTGGACACTGGTGGTGATGGTGGTCTGTACCTTAACTTTGCATAAAAAGTACCTGAAGTATCTATTTATAACAGCTGATTCCCTCCTACACATCTTAAAAATCTAAGAAACTAAATTCAAACTTATGCTGAACCAATATGTCATATACAGGACATATTGTTTGAATTGGGTCTTCTTCAGTCAGCAAAAGATTACACAGTACTAAATATATCACCATTTTCCCCTTGAATTGCTAGGATTTCCACTTGAGGAAAATAGGATATATGCATGAAATATATTTAAATGCAACTTCTGCAGTGACATGAAGAAAAATAATTGGAAATAAAGTTGTATTCATTTCTTTAGAAGTAGCTTGCTTCTTTGGTTATGAAGCATGTTATTTTAAGTAAAAATATCCAAAAATATGAAGGAATAATATTACAGATGCCAAATATTACAGGATATATAAATACTTGAGTAAATCCTTATGAGAAGAAGAAATGTTTTCAAATCCTCAGCTTTTCAGAACAGAAAGAGTGTTGATTCTGGCATTGAGTGTAAACCACCTACATATCATTTTTCATGAGATTCCAAAAGATGAAGCCAAAGGGCCAAATCTATACTGAAATTCCTTGTTGAGAAGGTGGAAAAAAAAGAGAGGAAACCCAACAATAATGGAAATACTAAGTTTGCATATTTAACCATTCTAGACTATGCCAAACAAGAAGTTAGTATTATAAGTACTTGGTTATATTCATTTCTTATATTTCATTTATTGCCTATTTTTAAAAACAGTAGGCTGCCTGGTCTACATTTTATCCAGGTAATTCACAGTGGATTTGTTTAAGTCCAGCTCTAGTGAAATGAAATCTTTTTATCTGCAGCCTCTCTTCCTCTGAACCATGTCGCTAGAAAGAAGAGGAAAAATATTGATGATGAATATCACTATTATTACTATTGAATGTATAACTCTTCTGTCTCTTGAATATATATCCAAGACTACACTCTAACCAGAACACAATGTTTTCACAGTGTTAATACAAATGATAAACTATGATCTTTTGAATAAAATAATAGGAAGACTTTTTATATTTTTATCTTAATATGTTGTATTTGATTGACTCTTATCAACTACTTGTTGCTAAAAGTATTGATCTCATTCCTTGTAGAATATTTTAAGAGTTACTTCAATCTAGCCAATGCTTAGGTAGCATCCAATTCAGTTGCCATATGTAGATTTATAGCTACCACCTTTGCAGGAATTTCTGATTGATTTCTGGAAGAGTGTTTCATTACATAGGTATAATATTTTAAGAAAATCATGGTAAATCCACCAACAGAAATTTTATGCAGTCCTTAAATTGTATGTTTAAACAGAATTTTTAATATTATGAAATAGTGCTTTTTTACACAATAATGATGTTGTCAAATAAAAGGCAGAACATATGTTAAACAGTATAAAGTTAATTATGTAAAAACGTATGAATAATAAAGACAAGAAAGAAATATTTTAAAATATGAATATTGATTGCTAGACATATAGGACTGTGACAAATTTCTTTTATATATTCTATCCATGTATCCTTAAGTCTTCTTCTCTTCCTCTATTATTATTTTTTGTCTATGGCTTAACTATGCAATTTTTCCTCAGGTCAAAAGCAAGCCCTAGGCTTCCCCTTTCCTTCAGTAATGTCATATCTAATCAATCACTTTAGCCCAGGAATTTTAATTTCTAAATATTTTCATAACTTATTCTTTTCATTTCCTGTGTTACTATCACTGCCCTAAATCAGGCTCATACCATCTCTTGTCTGGACTGTGCAACAGCCTCCTACTGTGTCTCCCTACCTCTAGTTTTGCTCCCTTTAGAGCTATTCTCCATATATAGTCTAGAAAATATATTTCAAGTGAATATATGACCATCTAACTGTCTTTAAATAGTGTTCTACTGCCTACAGAACCAAGTCCCTTAGTGTGACATAAAATAACCCCTCTATGACCTAGACCAGACCTTCCTCTCATCTTGCCCTCTCCATATTTAGTGTTCCATAGAATGTAAACATTATGTACTTTTATACTTTATGGATTTGTTCAGACTATTTTTCCTTGTCAATATGCCCTGAATAAAGCTTATTTCTACTATAACTTACAACAAGGGAAGCTTCTCCTTCCTGGAGCCTTCTTCCTATTGGGACTAAATGGCCTAACTATCCCTCTCAGTAACTATCTCTTACTTAGTGGCCTAACCTGGTTCTTCTTAGTTAACCCAAACTATATAATGCTGAATTAATTTACTCAGGAATTGTTGCTTCCACTATACCATAACCTTTTGGTGAGGAAAGGCTGTTAATAATTCATAATTTATTCATCCCAATGCTTAGCATGGGTCTAGATACAGCAGGCACTCAATAAATGTCTGTTGAATCAAACTAAACTTACAGTCATATAAAATTATATTTAGATTAAATATCTTGCTCTAGGAAGCCAATGCTTTCATGTTTTAGGAACAAGTTAAATAGATGTTGAATACTGGAATTGGACGGTGTTATCAATTCTTTGGCATAATACAAAAACCTCGAAAAAATTAGTTTATCTTGTGATGTTTCTGTTTATTATTCCATCCAGAGAAATCGTATACTGAAGTTGTTTAGAGATATGAGGACAAAATAAGAGTGTTCTTTAAATCTTCAGAATAAAAACGTAGGCAACTATTAATATAATATTTCACAAATTAGGTGGGCACATGGTCAAACATTATCTCAGTTCTCTGTAGCTTCTGTGGCTTGGAATCTTCTTTTAGAGGCATAGTATTTTTCCTAGCACTTACCTAAGAGGACATACCTAAGGTTTGGAAATCAGTAGAGAACATCCATTTCTGAGAAATTTCCTGTATTCTGTGGTTCTGGTCATGATGGTCAAAAGCACTGTGCCATGTATCCTCTTGGTCTGGTCCCAGGCTTAGCATAAGAAGATGCTCAAGATCCTTGTTCAGATACTGATTAACCACAGGCTCCGGGAAAAGCAAATAAAGGTTTGGATTTCAGTTTCCTTCTCTGTGATGCATAAGCATTAACAGTGCTTCAGAGAAGAGGTCAGCTGTCTCAGCGAGCATGGCTGGACTGCTGCTTCCATTACTCACTACTGTCTCAGAAACTACCTTTGCACTAGCACAGATCACAGATCTCCGCTTTTAGCATGCTGTTATTGGTTTTCTAAAATACTTGTAAGAAATTAGAAGTACATTTCAGTTTTTTCAAGTATGAATAATAGTCACAACCCAAAACCATCATCAATGGTGAATTGATAGCCTGTGTTTGTTCTCTGTGTATGTCAGACAGTTTCTTTTGTCCTCTTCATCTTGAGAACAGTTATGTAACCTATAATGCATATGCTTTATAACACATCACCCATAATTCTTTTGATCTGACCATTGTCTTAACAGTGTTTTTTTTTCCAGGTTAAAATGAGTTTCGAAATAAAATGTTTTAGTAAACTGGATATGTATGGCTTCTTATTCCTTTAAATCTTTAGGCGATTATTTTTCACTCACATACCCTCATTCTAAGCTAAGCAATAGAAAACCCCCTTTCTTTATGCAGAAAAGTACAGATAGCCCACCAAAGAACAAACTTTCTTTCTAGTAGTCTTACTTTTCCTAAGGAGAGACAATAAAACAGCCATTTATGACAGGAGATTAGAGATGGACTAAAACACAGGTTTGGCATGTTTCATTTTTTTATTCTGATTAACCCACTGATTCCATCCAGTGAAGCTAGTAGTACCTAGTAGTGCATAGGAGCAATGAACAGGGAAGAATGGAATTCAAAAAGAGAACAGCAAAGTATAAAAGAGAAGAAATAGAGGAGAGGACAGGGAAAAGGGAAAGAGGTTGAGCAAAGAAAGCTGATTGTTTTTGCTCTGTGCCAGGCAGATAACCCAGAGCTTTAAATATTGCAAACCATGTAATCAATATTTTACATATTTACTAACTAAATAATCTTATTATTCTCAATTTACACTTAAAGAAATGAGTCTCAGAAATGTTAAGTAACTTGCCCAAGGTTACACAGCTATTGCTGCTTCCAGTTCCAGGCAGAGTTTCCACTTCAAAGTCAACATGTATTTTCCCAGCCTTTACTAAGTGTCTATGTTATGCATGGTGTCAAGAGATGTGACTTACCTTCTTTAATCTTTTCAGGAACAATTTTACAGCCTGTGTTTCTTTTCCACATCATCCAAATATTAGGTGCCTGTGGCTCACACATATTATTTAAATATATGATCACATTCAGTATTTTAAAAAAATGTCTTTGAAAGGTAATAAAAGCCTTTGGATATTTTTCAAAGAGTTAGTTTAAATATAATCATTTTCTCTTGGCCTAAAACTGTATTACTTCAGGATCAAACATTATTTTTCAGAACTAAGAATCTAACATAAATGATTTAAATCCATTTAGCTTGCTGCAATATTGTCTGGAATTAAGAGAATTAAATGAAATTTTTATTATATTTTAATAATATGAGATTATGTTATGAGAGAAAAAGATTTCACTGGTGGTTATCTGTGTGAGGAAAATATTAAAGTAGAAAATGCTAAATAGTTATAATTAGTCATGTATGAAGATAAATACGGAAGATGAAGAAATGTATTTTAAGTAATATAATCCACTCTTATGGGCTAATTGTCACTATCATATACTGGGGAGTTTCACTAAGCATATAGTATAACTAGATAAATTAGTACTTATTAGAGCTAGCTATAGTGGTCAAATTTTGCCATTTGGGAAATATATCAGCTATGTATTAATTCTTAGATTATAGAAATTCTTAGAAATTTTAGAGGGGAAGAGATATTATAAATTAAGACACAACCAAATTCATTAAAAATTATGCAACTTATCCCCTGAAGATTTTAGAAAATTTAGAAGCCAAAATGTTTTATTAAAATATTTCAGTAAACTTATAGAATTAGCTTATTCAAAATAGTGGCATGGAAAAGCTACTTGGAAGAATACGGTTTTTGTCCTTAGAATTAATGGAAACACCTTAACACAGATGCATGAATTGTGTCATGTTATGAGGCTCAAAGAACTCAGATCATATTCACAGAAGTGGCAGCTTCTGGCTTGCTAGAGGCCTACTACCTCCCCTCCCTGTTTTGAATAATGAATTGTGGGGTTTTTATAAGGTGAAATTGCCAGGCACTTTTTGAAAGAAAGATTCAGGAACTAGAAGAATAGCTGATGGAATGATGCCTTAGATGGTTTCCATTACACAGTGGATAGATGAATGAGAAATTCTGAAGAGATAATATGGCACCTTAGGTCAGAGATTGGCAAATTTTTCTATAAAAGGCCAAATAGTAAATACTTTCAGCTTTGTGGGCCATGCAGTCTCTATTATAATTACTCAATCTATTACTGTACTGAGAAAGCAGACATAGAAAATACGAAAACAAGTGAACATAGCTGTATTCTAATATAATTTTACTTGTAAACACTGAAATTTGATTTTCATGTAATGTTTATGTGTCACAAAATGTTCTTCTTTTGATTTGTTTTCACCCATTTAGCAATATAAAGTCAACCATTTTTAGCTCTCAGACCATATAAAAATAGGCAGCAGGCCAGATTTATGGCCATGGGTTACCAACCTCTGCCTTAGATGGCTGGCTGGCTTCTTGTCTGGATGGAAAAAGAAGGCTACAAACCAGAGTATGTGCCCAGGAAGCACCCACATGCCACATCTCTATGCCTGTGGCGAATATAGCCACAGCCGATCACACCCAGTTCTGTTTTGACTGGCACCCAAGGACACTGTGGGGATAGGATAGCGGCAAGCACGAAAAAAAAAAAAAAAAAAAAACTCATTTGATCTATAAAGACTGGTCTGTCAACATCTGTTTGTGCTAAAAAAAAAAAAAAAAAAAGATAAAAAATAAAGACTCTTTGGCTTTTGGGGCTTCATAGTTAATGTCTGTCGTCTCCAAAACCTCAAAGATTCAGGGGAGGCAAAGGCTGTGCCAACTATATTGCCTGCTCTATGCCAGGGCCGAGCACAGTGCCGGGCCCATAGCAGTAATCTTTACACATCAGATAAACTGAACTGAATAGAACAGTGACTTAGAGCCCTAGCAAACATACAGCAATCTATTCAAAACTAATAAATTCAATTACTTTATGATAACGATTCTGAAGTGGAAAAATAAAATATAAAATAAGAGATACAGCAGAAGCTCTTGTTTAGCTAAAGAGTCACATAAGAGTTTTGAGTGAATTTGACAGCTCTGAGGCCGAAAAATGCATTACTTAAATGCAGCTCTATGCATTTTAAATAGAACTTCATAAAGTTGTTAGGTCTATATAAAGTTTTGTACAAACTTTAGCTGATCTATAAAGAACAACGTGAGAACTGGGCCTAATGCAATGTGCCTGCTTCAGCTTGAGTACAGAAGCCCAACGTCTCTGCCACTGAATCAAATTAGGAGCAGATGGTAATTGGGACCATATGAAGTTTCAAAGGACAGAGATGCAGGACATTCCAAAGTGAACACTGAACTTTTTTCCACAAGGACTAATGTTCATTAATAAGACATTGTAGTTACTGAACTTACAGACGGCAACTGAATTACCTTGACGATGAAGCAATTCATTTTTATAGCACTGACATCATTCAGTATTTTGGGAAAATTAATAGCAATAAGCAACTTTATAGGTACTTTGTCACGAATTTACATCTCCATTCTACAAGGACTATGTTTTTACACAAAAGGAAACTAGTCCTTTTATATTTTGCTTTTCTTTACTCATATTAATCTTTTAGTTTCAGGGAAAATTTATATTTTATTAAGCCAGCAAAAGAAACTTTCTGAAAAGCATAAGCCATTAAGATCATTTAAAAATATTGTATTACATATTCTGTTTTTCTGGTTGTATAATCTGAACACGTTGTTTAAACAAATAAAAAGCCAAATAGTTAAGTTACAGTGTTCTCAACTTTAGTATAATCCAGAAACACGCTTTTTCAATTTTAGAAGAGCAATGCTTGACAATTATTTATCAGGAGGGTTTGTGGGAATAGCCACATGAAAATGTAGCATTGTTTTATTCACCCCCAGTAGGAACCCCTGCATACTGCTCTAGAAGCGGCTCTGACCATGAGTCACTAACCATGTCGGGGAATCGTGTCTACTGTGGATAAATCACACTGAATAGAAATCCACCGAGGACTAACTACTTTTAAAGTTAAGCAGACCAGTATGAAAAGCAAGTCCTTAGTTGGAAATAGATTGTAATAATTAGGGGACAGGTTGGAGTAGATCAAAAAGAATACCAATGTGACCACCATTTTTAAGGACCTTTAGGTGCTACGCTTAATAGCATGATCTAGTCAGCTGGAAGACCTATTTCGTATTAAACACACCTCTGCTTTTTTGTCTTGGTGCTTTTGTTCGTGCTGTCTTCTCACCTTTCCCCTGAAACCCAATACCTCGTATCCCTTTATATGCTTTAGGCCCTTAGAATGCAAACCTGTAGGACCTCTCTCTTCCAAATGTCCACAGTAGTTATTAGTTTAACACAGAGATTACAAACTTAATTGTGCATGGAGGTCAGGATCTTAATGAATGAGCTGGGCTGGTTGTAACAAAATAGCCCCTTACAGAGTTTCAGAGTTGGAGACAACTTCCCTCCTCTGAATAAAGCTACCTCTTCTCCAACCCACTCACGTGTGCCACATGGGAATACAGACCCAATATTGCCCTGAGTGATTTTTAAAAACAATTTGCAATCTGAATGTTAAAATTTCTAATTTATAAATGTTGGCAGCACTAATTTAAATTATCAAATATGTGCACTGCACATTTTTTTGCCTGAGGGCAGTCAGATGGGTACCCTCTTCTTTAACTACTCATTTGACAAATCCACTTATATATGATGCTTTTAGTATTTGACATTCACTCTATAAGCACCATAAACTTTTATTTAAACAGGTCAAAGTTTTATAGTACATATTAGTTTTTCTTTTTTATCCAAATAGAATAGAAACTCCTTTTTTATTTCAAAATATTACAGGGGTACAAATGTTTTTGGTTACATGGATCACTTTTGTAATGGACATTTTAACAATATTGATTCTACTGATTCATGAACATCATATGTTTTTCCATTTGTTTGTATGATCTGGTATTTCTTTCCTCGGTGTTTCATAGTTCTATTTGTAGAGATCTTTCACCTCCTTGGTTAAATATATTCCTAGGTATTTTATTTTCTTCGTGGCTATTGTGAATGGTATTGAGTCTTTGATTTGACTCTCAGCTTGACTGTTATTGGTGTCTAGGAATGCTCCTGATTTGTGTCCATTGACTTCAGACCCAGCAGCAGCTGGGGATCCTGCTGACTGCCAGAAATGTCAGGGAGGGAGAAACAAACTCTCCCACCTACCCTTTTCGCTGGACTCCAAGCCTCTCAAGGGTTGATCTCTGCTGATATCTTGCTCATTCTTGTTCCGCTCTGTGTCTTCTTTCTGTGTAATCTGTGGTAGGTTCTGGTGCTTTTCCCTTGGATTTAGACTGATCTCTGTTTGTTTATTTGTTTGTTTGTTTGTTTTCTTTTTCATCTAAAACCTTTTCTTCTTTCTGAGACAATTTGGTAGCTGGTGTCTCTGGTCAGCCGTCTTAATTATATCCTAGAAAGTCTTTTAGATGAGACTTTATCCTGTACATTTTTACTTTAAAACCAACAAGGTGACTTATACAGAAAATTATTGAATAACTGGCAATTCGGTTGATAAACTAGTTTTTAGAAAGAAAGTGAAAATTAAGTTATGATAAGAAGGTATAAGGAGTAAAATTGAAATAGAATAGACATTTTTTCAATAAAAATTTATATTAACAGAGATACCATCCCCTGATCCCCAAAGAAGCCTTTGTTAAAAGCCTCAGCTGAGAAATGGGATGAGAAAACTCTTTGTAAATTGTAAGGGATTATAGAAGTGTTAAGAAGAAGTATTATTGTGAAAAACAACAACAATAAACAAAACCTCAAGAAAGCTTTTGTACTTAACAGTGTAAACAATGTCTGACAATTTTATTGGCTCTCCCTTTAGTGATTGATTATTGTATCTATTTCTGGTCTATAGTTGGTAGTTTGATAAAAAAGAATTTTTGGATAAAATATTTTCATTCCTTTAGATTTTATTCTCTATGTATTACTTTCCTTTAAAAATAATCCTGTTTTTTGGATTTGAGGAAATTTATAAGTTTAAGAAGGACAAAAAGAAATAATCTGATCACCTCTAAGAGATTTTAAGGCAGAGTATATTTTATTTTACTTCCCATTGATTACTCTGGTACCATAGCTTTTTCAAGGCAAAAGTTTTTCAGAGGGAAGTTGTTGCAAATGAATATTTTTCTTAAGGTAAATAAATCATTAAGGTCATTTGGATGAAAATCTAAATTTTATACTATAATGAAGACAGGAATTATTTTTTAAAAAGTGCTTTCTCATTATATCCTCATTGATATGCTTTATATACACATACATTTGAAAAAGAGAAAAGTGAAATAAAATGTTATTATTTTTATCTCAAGGAGAAAGAATTCTTTCTGACCTACTTGGGATTCAAGGAGGGAGTTTGCAGCAAGAGGGAAATCATTTTATAAGATGGATTTTTAGTACACCTCAAGTTTTTAGAGGATATCATTATGCTGTAATTTTTTTCCCCTTCTTCCCAACAAGCGACCCTCTAATATTTGAAAGGGCTACCCTTCAAGTGATCTGAGGCTAATCCAAGACTGCCTTTTCCCATTTCTACTAGGGCTACAAATAATGGCCTTGCTCTTGCCCTTGGCATCCAGGCAAGCTAAATCCTGACTGCCAAATCTTAATGAGAAATGGCAAGAAGATTAAAAGGAAAGTGGTGTGAAACCCTCCCATGGGTAACCATGAGCAAAGTCAATAGTGAAATAAAGTGTGGCTGGAGGCAGGCCTGTTTGGCCAAGAAGGTGCTGAGAGACTCAGAGCCTCTTTGATATGCAGTCAATCATAAGGCTTCATCTGTGAGTCTCTCTCTCTCTCTCTTTTTATTTCTTTTTTGGCATTTTTCAGTGGATTTAAGATCTGAAAAACTATGCAAACCCAAATGGTGCTTTGTGCCCATATTTTGTTTTTGATGAGCAAGCCTATTTTGTCTAGATTATGTGTGTTTTATGTGTGAAACAAAGCAGTTAAGAAAAGAATAATTTTAATTCAAAGATAAATTTAGGAGGGAAGGGATCTTTCAGTTTAGGATTCTTCCAATGAAGACCAGAACACCAAAAAATAATAACAATAATAACATTTTTGATGTTTGTTTGCTGATGACATTGATGGGCTGACAATACCTGAGGAATAAGGTATTTAGGATATGAGGAATTTGGGTCATCCATGATTTCTGTAACAAATAATGTTGTTCTCAACATGGCCTTCTGGCTCCCACCTCAGCTACCTCCAAAGTCCCCACTGGGCATTCATGGAACTTCTGAAGGGCAGGAAAGAGTGAGCAAGGGAAAGAAGCATTTGGTGTGTTCTAGGCAGAGGCAGATAAAATAGTGAGTTCAAAGCTCTAGCTGGTGGCTAGAGCCTAGAGATGAGGGAAGGCCAAATCAAGAAAGACTTTGCAACCATGTCAAAGCATTTGGACTTTATCCCCAGGGCGATGGGAAGAGTTTTAACCACAGGAATACATGATTAGATTTGATCTTCTTAGATGCTTAATCTTCTTAAAAAGCCAATTAACATCAAATAGACTAATGAATATAGCAGGAAGAGGGTCATTCTTTTCCTTTGATTTGACCTCGCCCCATACATATTAATATATCATAATATAACATGTTATGTGTCCCTGTGTGGTGATCTGCTTCGGAAGCAGTGAGCACAAATTCCAAATTCTGTGGCCCAAATTGCCCTCTCAAAACCACCAAAGCTCAGGTGGGAAATCTGAAGAACAGCAGGAAGATTAGCTGGCCTCCTCACAAGAGGGAGAACAGAATGATGGTAAAGGAGCATAGAAGCCCATTTAATTAATCCAAAGCAAAAAAGAAGTCATTATGTCAAAAAGACACTTGCCACCTGTACCAGAATGTTTATCATAGTCCAATTCACAATTGCAAGGTATAGAACCAACCTAAATGCGCATTAACCAAGGAGTGGATAAAGAAAATGTGGTATATGTACACCATGGAATACTACTCAGTCATAAAAATGAATGAAATAATGTCTTTTGTAGCAACTTGGATGGAACTGGTAACCATTATCCCAAGTGAAGTAATGCAGAAATGGAAAACTAAATGCAATGTGTTCTCCCTTATAAAAGCTAAGCTACAGGTACCCAGGGGCATGCAGGGTGGTACAATTGACATTGGAGACTCAGAATTGGGGAGGTCAGGAAGGAGGATAAAGAAAGAAAAACTACCTGTTTGGTGCAGTGCACTCTATTTGATGATGGGGACCCTAAAAACCCAGACATTACCACTATACAATTCATCCATATAACCAAAAACCACTTGTAAACCTAAATCTATCAAAATAAAAAAGTTTATTTAAAGAAAACAAATCACACTTTTAAACATCATTTTTAGGATTTAATAAAATGGTACGAATTAGCCCAAAGCAGTAACTACTTGATTATTAAATAATTTTCAATCTAATTTACAAATCAAAGGAGACCTTATAAAATGTCTTGGGCTATCACAAATGTCTTACATTTTGACAGAAGGAGTATGCTAATTTTCCAATGTGGTGTATGGCTCACTTGAACAGGAAAAGGATTTGAGGCAGAATTCTGTAAAGGAAGTTATTTTCATGGCAGGCCCACTCTGGACTGTGGAATCTTCACACAATGATTGTATGGATCTTGCAGGATTTAGACACCACTCTTCAACAATACCTTAAGACATATGTGTGTGTTTGGGAGAGAGGTGATTTTTTTAACTTAAAATTTAATGAAAGGATTAGTAGGGAATAAGTGAACTATGTATAACTTGTTAAACACTACATATTTAGATATGTATGTACATATTCTCAGATGTATCATAATCACCACAGAGCTCAAATAATAAGCAGTGTAATTCTAACACAAAATCCAAATTTCTGCAACTAGAAAATTTGGTGAAACTCTTAGTTTTAGGTAAGAAAAAATGTTTTTATCCTATATTTGTCCAGAACTTGAATCCATGTGGTTTATTGATGCTTATCTGTTTCCACACCAGTTCACATCTACATTAGAATAAGTACTTTCTTGTATCAGAGTTAAGAAACTAATGATCCAGATTTCTGAGTCAGTCCACGATTATGCAATGTTTATAATTTAGATCTAAGATTCTTTTCCACTTTGTTTCAATAATTCTAGTTGCTGCTATTCCTAATTAGATACTACACATATCCTTAAAATTCTGGCATTTAAGCAGGCTTGCACTCCTTCAGTGAGATTGCAAAATTCCCTTTGAATTCAAACAACTTTTCTTTCTACAGCATTGTTGGGTGGTACATGATTGGCTTAGCTGTGCAACCCAGCCCAGCATTCATTCTTCGTCTGTCTCTGTCTCTCTCTTTCTTGGCCTAAGGCCCTCAGTTGGCCCTTTCTGCATGGCCCTAAGTATCCTTCTAAAAGATAAAGACATCTTCTACAACTCTATGATGACAGATAAGTATTATACCTGGGCTATTAATCCTGGATTGTTTTAAGAAGTGGAGCTGCTCCAGCCAAGGGTTCCAGAGCATGGAGTTATGGGGGAGCTAAAGCTAAAGCTAAAGCCTGGATCAGATCAAGTGGCCTCTTCTGCTGAGGCATCAGTCTGGAGGGCCTGGGAAGAAAAACAGGATATGGAGACACTAAGAACAAGTTGGGATAGAGTGGAAAGTGGGAGGCAGAGCCTGTAGACTACTTCTAAGAGGCTGTGGCCTCTGGTACCTTCCACAGGGAGTCTGCAGGGTTGCTCATGTGTGGGAGGGCACTATTAGGGCTACTGAGCATGTCTGGCCACCAGCTTTAGGCAAGGGATACTTGCAAAATTTACTTCTAATAAGCCAAAGTCACTGACTCTATGTCATTTCTTTTGTTGAACTATTAAACACCCTTTGTACCTGTATCAATTTAGAAATTCTCCATTGCACCATGGACAATGGTTCTCTAGGGTTCTCTCTGTGTGCATAATTTTGTGTTTAAGCTTTTTCTATATCACAGCGTTCATGGTGTGCAATTGACCAGTGAGGTTCAGATACAGTTCAGTAGAAATGAGAAAGATTTTTTTAAAAGATCATTATTAATGAACTGAAAACAGGGTGGAGGAAATATTCAAAGCATGTTTAAATTCCATGGTTTTACATAATGCGTACTTAATTTCAACTCTTTGGGGTTTGTGAATTTTTATTTGGAAACTCTAAAGTACAAATTGGAACATTATTATTTTGCTATTCTCTGACATAGGCTAGGCCATAATATGATTTGACAATTCTTTTACTCAGTTCTAGTCAGCAGTTCTTTTCTTTTCTGAGAAGTATGTGATTTTTCATGAAACTCCACCCCTAACCTCACATTCTATTTTAAAAAGAGAGTAAAAGCCACAAAATATTGATTTTATTCAACAGTATTTGTTGAGCACCAACTATGTGTCATGATCTGTACTATGTGTTAGGATACAATGATTGTGAGATATAGGTAAATGGGCACTTATAATAAATATGAATTTTTCCTGGATAATTAGACATAAAGAGACTTTTAGTGGGTTTCTGGGAGAGATATTCTCCTCTGACAAGAGGCAAGTACACTGCCAAGGAAAGGCTCTTGGAATCCCTTCCCTCTGTCCCTGTTTTGGATTCCATTGTTTGGGGTCAGATGTCTGGGAGGCCAAGATGGCAGCCACCTTGCAACCATTGGGGGCAAGCTGGAGGAGAAAGGCCAACTTGCTGATTTTGGTGAAGCAAAAGAATGAAAAGAGCCTGGGTCCTTGTGAATACCCCTGAGATGCTTCACTAATGACACTATTGCCTATCTCTGGACATCACATTGGCAAGCATTTAATACTTTTACAGTTTAAGCCATTGTTTGTTAGTTATTCTCTTATTTGTATCCAAGAGCACTCTGACTGAGAAAATGTCAGGGGGACACTTAGGAAAAGCAGCTACTCCAGCCTTCTTGGAGAAGAAGAAGAGATACTTCTACCACGTCTGTGATGGAACCTGAAGATCTACTAGGTGATTGACCATCAAAGGAGGGTCGTGTGTAAGTGGGAAGATGTTCCAGCAAAAGGTAGCAGCACACAGACAGATTTGGAGAAAGAACAAGAACAGGGAACTGCAAGTAATAGTGTGCCAGGAAAGAAAAGAGGTTATGAAGGGAGAAGTCCAGAGAGATCATGTCACTGCTCTGTTCAAATCCCTGCAGGCACTCCCCATTTCCCTCTTAGCACCAGCCAAAATCCTTGGAATGACCTTCAAGATTTCCTGGTATGGCCCCAGAACACCTCTCTGACTTCACCTCCTGCTACTCTCTGCTCCAGTCACAATGGCCTAATTTCCATTCCTCAGGCATCCTTAGCCTGATCTTCTTCAGGGCCTTTGCACTTACTGCTCCTTCCACCTGGAATACTTTCCACTCATGGCTGTGTGGCTTGCTGTCTCTTGCTTTCTTCAAGTTTCTGCTGGATGAATCTGGTCCCAGACTCTAGTTGCTGGTTCTTACATGCCACTGCTCATAGTCCTTCAGCAGACTGAGTCAGTGGCTAACAAATTTTGGACATACACCCTTTGTTGATAAATTGTAATACTGAAATACATACTACAGGAGACAGCTAAACATTTTCTCAGTCCAGAGCAGCAAAAATGTGAAAGTCAGAAATCTCTAATATAACATTTATCTTTTCTTTTTTGAATGAGGTAAAATACCTTAAGGTATAAATGCAGGTAATTATTCCCAGCTGACCTAATGTCAATAAAATATTCTGCTTAAAAATATATATTTTGCTTCATCTAGAAATCTTGCCTTTTGTGCTTGCCTTTTGGGCTGGACCTGGGCATATGTTCTTCATTTCTTACAATTAAAAACCATTCAAAGCAGTCTAGGTAGGGAGAGCTGGAAAAGTGAATTATTCCAGGTCCTAAAAATTCTGACTTTTTTTTTCT
Organism: Lemur catta; assembly: GCF_020740605.2. Lineage (NCBI taxonomy): Eukaryota > Metazoa > Chordata > Mammalia > Primates > Lemuridae > Lemur > Lemur catta. The sequence continues at coordinate 74,925,460 of NC_059129.1, read as the reverse complement.
TTTTTTTCTGACTGGTGCCTGTTTTCACAATGTATTGTTCCTTAGGGAATTCTTTAAGAAAAATGTTGACAGATGATTCATACTTGAAGCAACCAATATGGGTACAAAGTTCAGTGGTGGACAGAGTATGAGCTCTAGAATCAGAAAAGACAGTTCTATCATTATCTTGCACTGTTATTTAAAAAAAATTAACCTATATTCACTTTTTTAACCTATAAAATGGAGACAGTTACACCAAAACATTAGAAATTTGCAAGAGTTAACTGAAATGACAAATACTAGTAGTCTAACATGGCTCTAGGTATATAGTAGATGCTAAGAAAACAGAAGCAAAACCAAAAACATGTGTTTTCTTCCCTCCCTAAACAGCCAGCCAAGGTGCTGGTATCATGCCAATCACATTACCATGTGATTTCACACAGATATTCATGGTTTGTTCTCCTTGGCGAAGAGCCCACCTAACTCTACTGAAAGCATTTCTTTCCTTCTCAAACTCTTTTCCCTCTTGCTGCTCTCTCTCTCCCGCCAGTATGTTGTCAGTCCGGGAAAGCTGAGGGCCCACTGGCTGCCTGTATACCTCAAGGTGTTTGCCTCAGGTAGAAGGCTGTGTTGATGGCTCCAATTTTTCACCCATTTTGTTTTGCATACTCTTTGCCATGGATGGCGTGACCTGCCTCCTGCCCTCTGGCTTGGCAATGAGGCTACCTTTGGTTAATGGGATGTTAGCAGCGTTGACACTAGAAGAGGGTCGAAAAGTGCTTATTTGTTAACAATTTTGCCCTCTTGTGCCACTACCACCATCATGAGAACATACACAGGCAAACCTCCTAAGGATGAGAGAGACATGAAGCAGAGTTGAGTCACCCAAGACACCCTGGCTATGCCCAATCTAAATTGCTAAGTAAATGCTTACTGGTCTAAACTGGCTGCTGAGTTTTGGGGAGTTTTATTATCCTACACTGTTTTGGCTATAAATAACTAGTAAACTCTGTCAAAGTTGAGCATTATATCAACTGCCAGCAGGATTTTGCAGAAGCTATTCCTGCCTCCTGCTGAGGGAATTAGTTACAACTTTTTCATTAAAAACTTCTAACTTTGCTCTGCTATGGAAGAAAGTAGGATCTTCCTCAGAAAGACTGAAGCATGTTCCTGGGGCCCTAACCTTATATAATGGTTCGTTGATGCTGCAGCATTCTCCTTTTCCTCTACCCATTTTCTCCTTGCAGGCTGGATGGGAGAATTAACTCAACCTAATGGTTGTTTGCAGACTATACATTTCTACCTCTCCCCAATTCTATGTAAGTTGGATGTTAGACTTAAACTCAACTCGAGTGCTTTGACAACTCTCTTTTTGGTAGAATGAGAGAGCCATGGCATAAATCCTCCTGTAGAAACTTCACTAACCAGCCTTTCTTTAACCCCACACTCTGCAATGTAAAATGAATAAACTTGAGACAGTGTGGCAGCAACGTCTCCATTTCTGCCCCACCTCCTGCAATCTATGTGAGTGCATTCAATTACTGCTGGGTCCTGCTGCCCCCAGAGTTCATATGTCTGGGAAATTATTAGAAGACAACTAAATTCTTTTACTATGGCTGAATGCAGTGTAGCTGTAATCACAGAATGTTCTGTGTGAGACAATGAAATCAGTAGATGAAGTTACCTCTCCTTCCCTGACCCTAAAGTGTTCTAGGCAATGCAACCAGTTAAGGCAGAGTCTGCTTTGCTGCAGGGTAATATTATTTTTATACAGAGCATATCTAACATAAAGAAACGAAATTCTAACTATGCTGTGAAATTCAAATTGTAGAAATATAGAATCCACAAAATGTCAGAATAGTAATCTCCTGAACATTTCAGCCAGTATGTACAATTCTTGGATGTCTTTGGGGGAGCGTGGAACAGCTTGAAAATATAATATGTTTCTGCTTGATGCTACTGACACCATCGTTTACCATTCCTGTCTGAGCTGTCACAAGCCCATCTGCCATTAAAGTAATACGATAGTTAGCCTAAATACATTTGCAAATTGTATATATTTGTTTGTGTTATAATAAGTCTTTTTGTTAGACTTTCTGCTATTTAAGTCATGGTAGCTTCACATGATAAGTAGGGGGAAAATTATTCTTGATTTTCCTTTATTAACTAGGTTAATATTCCCCAGATCAATGGAAAATTTGAGATCATCATCCATTTTGGAAAAAAAATGGTATTTATTTGTACATAATGCCCTTGAAAATCTTTAGACTGAATATTATCACCATATCAAAAAATAAAACTTAAATTTGGATGTTCTCACCTTTCCCTCAGTAGACCAAGCTGACAAGTGTCCTATAATCTGCTTGGCCTACCCCCAAACAAAACCCTAGTATGATGGGGTAGAAGACAGTCTAAGATCATGATCAAGACCTAAGTTTTTGCTCCTAATTCCTTTTCCTTGAGTCTCTTTATCCTTATCTTCCCATGTTTCACATATTGAGTTGTCAGAACAACCCCACAAGGAGGTGAATAATAAATAACCTATATTTCTTATTATTTTTTAATTTCAGAATATTATGGGGGTACAAACGTTTTGGTTACATGATTTGCTTTTGAGCAGTTTGAGTTAAAGTTATATGTGTGCCCATCACCAAGATAGCCTGCATTGTGCCCATTAGGTGTGAGTTTAGCCATCCCCTCCTCCCACTGCCACCTGCTTGGTTTCCATTGAGTTTTACTACTGTATGTGCACATGGGTGTTCATTGATTAGTTCTAATTTAATAGGGAGTACATGTGGTATTTGTTTTCCATTCTTGTGATACTTTGCTTAGAAGAACGGTCTCCAGTTCCATCCAAGTTGTTACAAAATGTATTAATTCACCATTATTTTCTATGGCTGTATAGTACTCCATAGTATACATATACCATATTTTATTAATCCAATCATTTATCAATGGGCACTTGGGTTGATTCCACATCTTTGCAATAGTGAATTGTGCTGGAATAAACACTCTAGTGCAACTGTCTTTTTGATAAAATGATTTTTTTTCCTTTGTGTAAATATCCAATAGTGGGATTCCTGGATCAAATGGTAGGTCTACTTTTAGTTCTTTGAGGAATCTCCATACTATTTTCCATAGAGGTGGTACTAATTTGCAGTCCCACCAAGAGTGTATAAGTGTTCCTTTCTCTCCACATCCATGCCAGCATCTGTAATTTTGAGACTTTTTGATAAAAGCGATTCTCACTGGAATTACGTGATATCTCATTGTGGTTTTGATTTGAATTTCCCTGATGATTAGAGACGTTGAGCATTTTTCATATGTTTATTGGCCATTAGTCTATCTTTTTTTGAAAAGCTTCTGTTCATGCCTTTTGCCCACTTTTTAATGGAGTTGTTTGATGTTTTCATGCTGATTTGTTTGAGTTCTTTGTAGATTCTGGTTATCAGCCCTTTATCAAATATATAGCATGCAAATATTTTCTCCCATTCTGTAGGTGGTTTATTCACCCCTTATTTTCTTAATCCCTGACAGTGCTGATTTTTCCTCTCTCCACCTTCCTCTCTTTTTTCTCTTTCTCTTCCCTTCCCTCAAACAAAGGCATTTCCTCTCAAAGAATTGCCTCTGCTACTGTTGTGGTTACTCTCCTGTCCTGCTTTTTGGAATGTGTATTGTGAAATGCCAGACAAGATGACTCAGGGAGAACAGGGGAAAAAACTTTGCAAGACTCTTGGTCTCACATAGTGTATGTAATAGACTACTATTAAGGAGAATTCGTTATGCCAAAGTAACTGGAATAATATGCTGATAATATTTTCCACTATCAAACGCAATACCACAAGGACAAGTAAATGATGAACATGAGCATGAAAATGTCCTTAATGGCTTAATTTGTGGACGGAACATGGAAGTGGGGTGTCACTATCTGGCTAGAAGTTCTGTACACATTTAGACACTGAAAAAAATATGAACTTGGTCTAAGGAATGAAACCAAATGAGGAAATATGTACTTAAGAGACCTGTGCTTTTGATTTAGTGAAAATATGCCCTTGAATTCTGTCCATGTAATTTTAAATGTATCATTTAGTATTTGAAATTTTGCCACTGTTACAAAGAACACTTCAGCATGGAAACTCCACAATTCCAGAAATTCCTTGATCTCAGTCTCCCCATTTTCATGCTTCAGAAACAACATTTCCCTCTTGGGTGGAGACACAAAGAGGACCAGGAACAGGGAGGGTTGGGATTGGAGGGAGGGTGAAGGAAGATGAAAAGATGAAAAAAATAAGAATTTCCATACACAGACTTTGTTTTTACTAGGCTTTTCACTAGGAAGCAAAAAAAATCACCATGAATTTATTTTTTTAATTGTACATTGAAATTGGCTTCACAGCTAGATAAAAACAATTTAATGACTAGTAATATCAACATTCCACAATTTACTTTCCTCTTGTCATAACTACTAAAATTGTATTTTTGGAGGAGGGGAGTAGATTATCACTAATAATATCACCTCAAATTGTATAATGATTTTAACTTTTCAAAGACATTTTGTTACTATCTTATTAATACTTTGTAAACCAAAAATATTTTCTTCATTTGCATAATGTCCAAACCCTAAAGAAAGAATCCCTAGAATGACTAGGATAACATGATATCTTTCAAGGGACGTCTGGGGTGCACTGTGTCCATGTGAGTTCTGCTTCCTGGTCGGGCAGGTGTGAGGGTAGAGTCAGGGACAGCCTACCTCCTACATCCTACCTGAACATGAAGTCCTCACTTGACTTTTTCAGAAAATTAGGGAGTTGGACTAGGTGTCTTTCACAATGATTTTTCCTTTGAAATTCTATGGTTTTATGAAACTATAACGACATGTGTCCTTACCCATCCTCCTTCTGTGTGAAAATATCCAGCCTCTGGAATTTATCAGAAAACAATCAAGTTGCCATTCTAAGATGGGACAGAGTGTTAATTTAGTATGTATATTCTTGGAGCTATCGCAAATTCTTCATGGGTAAATGCGAGGTTAAAAATATAAACAAACAAGATACCTACTTTGAGAATTTCTCATGAGAGTGAAAAATCTGGGTTAAGGCTGTAATCCTTGAATGGAAGGGAAAGACCATGTCTAGGGACTTTGCTGGTAATTCTTAGAGAACACAGGAAATTTCTGGGAGAACAGGTGAAGCATACCTGTTTCAAGAAAAAAAAAAAAAACAATAAACAGTCCACACAGAGGGGCATCCTTGTCAGGTGGCAAAAGGAATGAGTCATTTATTATCAGTCTTTCTGGATCATTTTGCCCCAGAGTATGGATCCCTGAAGAAAAAAGTCTCTGCCAAAAGCTACAGCTGACCCTGTTTTGCCTACCTGCTTTTAGTAAAACCTTTCTTTTTTTAGAACACTTAGGGGGTCAAACTGGCCAGATAGGACTGAGCACTCAGGTGTTTTAGGGACAGTCTTTCATTTCTGTGGTTCCCAGTCCTTCTTAAAAGATGAAGAAGTGAAGCTCATTTGCTTAGGTGGGTTGCCAAAAGATGTTTACTGATTAATGACCAAATTGTGACTCCCAGACACAGGCTTGTTGTTTGAAGCTTTAAAACAGACTGTGGCAATGTGAGTACTTAGATGGAACTCTTTATACTTCAAAGAAACTTTAGAAGCTATTTCCCCTCTGTTCTGTATTAAGCTTAACTTCACATCCAAGTGGCTAAGACACTTGCTGAATCCATTGGCAGTGTTTCTCATAGGTTCAAATCATGCAAATTGCCTGGAAAAGGAAGGCCATGGACTCATTTGAGAAGAGACAGATTAAAGAGGAATAGGATGGGTTTTGAGTCAGACTTGAGGCTGAATCCTGGCTCCACTGCTCATATGGACAAGGCACTTACACTTCCTAAGATTCTCCTTTCTCATGCATTTAATGGTAATAACATTACTTCATAGGACTGAAGTGACATAAAGGAAGTATGGGAAGGGTTTCATACTGTACCTGGCAGATAATAAATGGCAGGTAGCTCTTATCATGATAAATGTTAAATCTGTTTGTATAGAAATAATAAAGACTAAAACAGAGATTGACAAACTTTTTCTATAAAAGGCAAGATTATAAATATTTTAGGTTTTTCAGACTACACAGTTTCTGTAATAACTATTCAACTTTTTTGTTATAGCACAAAAGTGGCCATAGACAATAATGAATGAATGTGTGTGGCTCTGTTCCAATAAAACTTTATTTACAAAAATGAGAAGTACATCAGATTTAACCCATGGGGTATAATTTCTCTGACCCTAGGCTAAAGTGATAGATAGATTATTTTTAAGAAAATAAATGTTCCAGTATAATTATATGTCTACCAGTCTCAAAATGTATTATAGCCAGAGTAAAAGTACATATTAAATTGATCTCCAGGAGTGATTTCCAAATATTGGGTTTGGTAGGCAAACCTCATGAATTCTAAATCACTTTCACTCACAAGTTATCCTTTGTGTAGGCTGATATTTACCACTTGCCGTTTAGTCTGCTAATCACTTTTGATGACTAAATTGAAAGTGGAATATGCAGCTGTTCAAATCACATGCTAGGGTGTATCACGAAAATCTGGGATTCAGGAGATCAGTTTACAGGGCATTTCACAACAAACTGAAACCCACTACTGAAATGCCACACAAATTTTCCAGTTAAGAAAGTCTTTGGGGATGTAAAGCCTTTCTGGCTATACATAAAATTTGGCAGTTTTCTTTGGTTGAAAACAGTGAAGCCTCCAATATTTGAATGATGTAGTGCAATTAATAAAATTATTTGAGTTTTTGATAACAATTTTAACTACACTGTTGTATTTTTTTTTTTTTGGTATTCATTTTATTTTCAGTTCTTACGGCAAGTTTTTCTATCAATTGTAATTTATGTGATCACATGGGATTTTGTTCAAACTGTGGAGAAACAAAGTTCGGCTCAAACAAAATTCTATCAATTTTAGATATTTAGACAGCCTAAAAGATTTAAGTAAAATTAAAAAAGAAAATGACTGTGATTCACCATCATTAACTGATTTAACATCTTTATTAAATTGGTGTCTTCCATACAAATCCAAACTTCATGGAGTGGGAACTACTATTATTAGTCATCAAGGATTTTATTGTAACCCTAGATTTCCCCCAACTATTAAATGATATTCTGGAACTGAAATAGTTTAAAAGTAATCTTCTCTACAGACATCTTAACTCTTCTTTTTCTAATTCGAATGCATAGTAATCAAGATATATCTCGATGTTATATGTTATTATTATATATTATTATAATTTTATATTATAACATATTATATGTTATATGTTATATACTATTTATATGTTATATGTCTATGTTATTATTCACTAAGTTTAAATTAGCTGTCAAGACTTAAAAATTAGTAGATTGTTTCTATAAACATTTTTATTTATGGATTTCTTAGAAAACTATGATATCTACCATTGCTGGGATGGCTTTCCCTTTTGTGAATTTTAAGGGAAAGACTTTGTTTCGATGCCTGACTGAGAGGCTAGAGGAGGCATTTGGTTCTGAGGATGGCCTAGTTTTTGTGCTCAACTTATACTACAAATAAAAGGCTGAACAAAATTGACAGCCTGATTAAATTCTGTATGGGACTTTGGAAGTTCATACTGTGAACTGCCTTGATGTCAGCAGTTTTCTTTGGCAATCAGAAATTGGGGTTTTCTCTTTCCCTGCAGACAGGATGATATTTGATGGCATATTTATTGCTTTGATATCAGCAGTGACAGAAGATTCCACCACAGCAAGCAAGGAAATGGTAGATGTTGACCAGTGTCCAAAGACACTATTGTGAAGCACATGCATAAGATGCAATTGTCGATTCCTCAGAGCATTAAAGGTGAATGTAAGAATGCTTTTAGTTTCCAAAAACTGTTTGTAAAGAGACAGAGAACTACCAATTATGATTTTTTAAAAATATACAGGCTAGTGTGACTTAAGATATATTATCTATGTTAAGTTTTATATTACCTCCTATATCTCTGAATGATGGATTTCTTAAAGTCCTCAGATAATTTATATTACAAAAGAGTGCCTACATGGAATAATATAAAAATTATTATCATCACCACCACTATTTTTGTATTATTCTTGAGTATTTTAAATGAGAGGTTGCCTTCAACCTTCAATTTTCAGTTTAATTCTTGTATTCAAAATGTTAACAAAAAGTAAACATCATTATAGCGCAGATTGTAGAGGCTAGATATTAAATTTTATAATAAAAGCTTTTAGTGCTTTTGGATAAAGTCCTTACTGCTTTTTAGGTAAATTCTTACAAAGAGCAACACTGACTGCCTGAGATTATTTGATCAACACTTCGACACTTTTTGATATATTAAAGGACAGGCATGCCAAGACCATGCTTATTAAGATATAGTTAGCCTCATCATTGCATGAAAGAGTTTAGTAGCCAGTGGTATTACTTATGCAGACAGTTTCTGCTCTTAGCACTCTGACACATTAAACACACTAGCAGCTCACTGACAAGAACTGTCAAATAGAATTTCCTTTTCAACCTTCCATCCTAGTCAGCTAAATAATATGAAAACTATTTGTCATGCCACATAGATCAAACATGAACTATTTGCAAAATAAATTACCTGTGAGGTTATTTTCAGGCCAAATATGATCCTGGAAAAAATGTGTATATGGAAAGATAATGCAAGTCAATGAAAAAATAGCTGATATCCAGAGTAAAGAATAAATATTGAAAATTTTTCCAAGTTGGAAAAAATGAATAATTGAAAAAGCCTTTTCTTTTTCTTTTCTATTAACTCTCTTTTGAAGGGAAGAACTGTGTAAAGGAAACTCCAAGTGAAGCTATTTACTAGTTTAGCATCTGATTTTGATGCTCAGATTTTGACAAAAAAGAAGATAGAATAATATTTCTGCTAGGTTTAGGCATTTCTGTGGTTATATGTGACCCCGAGGTATAAATATACTCCAAGAAAAAGAGTTTATATCAAGTACTCATATACTTAAGTACATGGGTTACAAAGTATGTGTTGTATGTGTGATTGTGTATGTGTGTGTGTGTGTGTGTGTGTGTGTGTGTGTGTAGAATTCATCCTGCAAATGGAATTTTTAAAGTTGGAATATAAGGAGTTTCTGTGGCCAGAAACTGTAAATGGGGTTTCACATTAAAAGCTAGTGGGCTTCTAAAATCATTACATTTAGAGATGACACTATAATGGAAAAAAAATTATTTGAAGTAAAAAAATAGTGAAAAGATCTGGATTCAGGTCCTTGTTCCCGTAAATTAGTGCCGTATAGCCTACAGCAGATCATCGTGCCGTCAATAGAAACAGAAGGAAGATGAAGAAGGAAGAAAGAATAACTACATAAGAAGAATACCAAGGGATCATTGGTTTGGGGGTACTTTTTTCAGTCATTCAAAAAACATATTTTAAGTTCTTACCATGTGTCAGGCACTGTTTATAAATTATGAAACTATAGAAAAAAAGTGTCTTGTTCTCAGGAAGTTTAAATTCTAGGGATAGTAGATACTGTTCTATTATATCATACATTAAGTTCTATATCTTTTCACTTTATGCCACATAGTATACAGTATATCATATTATATTGTGTTGATAGATATTTTAGAAAATATATTGACACATGCTATATTAAATAGTGAGAGAGAGAGGTGTATGTATATGCATATATAGAAAACAATAGGCTGTATGAAGAAAAATAAAGCATTGTAACGCCATGGTGCTGCCATTCTAGATGAGAGGTGACATTTGAACAGAACCCTGAATGAAATATGTCAGTAAATCATGCAAGAAATAGGGGTAGAGTATTCCAAGCAGAAGGAACTTGAAATGAAAGATTCTGAGGAAAGACTCAGCTTTGTTTCTTCAAGAAAAATTAAGAAGTCCCATGCAATCGAGTGTGTTAAGTCAGGGGAAGAGTAGAAGGACACGATGTTGAGGACCTAGACTGAGTATGGAAGGGCTTTTTATGCTGTGCTGAGGGCTTGGAACTCAGAGAACAGGTCAGTCTGGAGATAAGTATTAGGTTATTAAGTATGAAATATCCTGATTTCCTTAAGTACTAAGTTTGACAGTTGATATCTCTGACATTTCACTTTGACACTTCTTTTTTTTATTTTTATTGTGAAAGTACATCCTCAGTTTTTCAAATGCATGGTTTGGCTTCTGATTATATTTCAAAATTTGTTTGAGCAATTTTTGTGATGCCATGGATGTCAAAAATTCATGTTGTTTTCAAGTATGAGTTCCGTCTTGCAACAAATGCAATGCAGACAGCTCGAAATAGTAACAAAGGGTTGGGAAGCATGTGGCTAATGAACACACAGTACATTGATGGTTTGAGAAGTTCCATTCCAGTGATTTTGATCTTGAAAATGAGCCACATGGGTTACCTGAAACCAAAGTGGATAATGATGAGCTGAAAGCTGTAGTGGAAGCAAATCCATCTCAACCGACATGTGCCTTAGTAGCAAGGTTTGACATTACTATTCTAACAATATTGGACCATTTAAAACAAACGGGCATGGTAAAAAAGCTGGATAAATTGGTTCTGCACGAATTAAACAGGCATCAGAAGAGAAATCATCACTAAGCTTGCCTTTCTTTGCTGTCATGAAATAAAGGTGAACATTTCCACATTGTATTGTTATATGTGATGAAAATGGATGCTTTTTGACAATTGCAAGCATTTGACACAAAGGCTGGATAAGGATGAAGTGCTGAAACATAGTTCAAAACTGAATATTCATCTAGAAAAGCTAATGGTGTCTGTTTGGTGGTCCAGTGCTGGTATTATCCACTACAGCTTCATGAAACCTGGTCAAAAGATTACAGCAGATGTCTACTACAACCAATTGGACAAAATGATGAGGATGCTTAAAATAAGCAGCCAAAATTGGTCAATAGAGACAGGTCAATTGTCTTGCAAGACACTGCTCAACCACATGTCCCACAAACAATGCTGCTCAAACTGTAGAGGCAGGAGTTGGAAACTCTGTTATCCACCATATTCACCAGACCTTGAACCAACTGACTACCACTTCTCCCAGGTTTTGAACCACTTCTTGCAAGGAAAGATACTCAATTCTCAACAAGCTGTGGAAACACCTTTTGCAATTTCATCATCACTCGCTCTCCAGGCTTCTTTGCTGTTGGCATAAGCAAGGTACTGTTAAGATGGCAAAACTATGTCGATACTTTAGGTGCACACTTTGGTTAATTGTACTGCTTCTTGTTTGAGATATAATATAATACACTTTTGATTAGAAATCAGACATTTCACATTTAATGACCTAAATATTTGAGTCATCAGTGCATAGTTACCAGTAAAAATAAAGAGAGAAGAAAAATTCTCAATGACTAAACCTAGGGAACTCCTGTATTTAGAATCTGGAATTGAGATGTATACACAGCCAACAAGACTCAAAAGGAGTGGCCTTCAAGGTGGGAGGAACATGGGGAGAATGGGCCCCACACAAACAAGTATTTGAAGAATGAAGAATGGCCATCTGAGTCAAATGTCACGACAAGACTGAGGAAGATGAGGGCTGATAATCATCCTTTGTATCTGGTGTCCTTCAGGGGAATAGGTTAGTGAAGTGATAAAGTGCAAACTAGAATAACCTCTGTGGAAAGTAATATGGAGATACCTCAAAGAGCTACAAGTAGAAATACCATTTGATCCAACAATCACATTACTGGGCATCTACCCAAAGGAACAAAAGACATTCTATAAAAAAGACATCTGTACTCGAATGTTTATAGCAGCACAATTCACAATTGCAAAGATGTGGAAACAACCCAAGTGTCCATCAGTACATGAGTGGATTAATAAAATGTGGTATATGTATACCATGGAGTTCTACTCAGCCACAAAAAACAATGGTGATCTAGCACCTCTTGTATTATCCTGGATAGAGCTGGAGCCCATTCTACTAAGTGAAGTATCACAACGATGGAAAAACAAGCACCACATGTACCCACCATCAAATTAGTATTAACTGATCAACAATTAACATTCATCAGGTGTCGGGCAGATGGGAGCAGGGAGGAGGGGATGGGTATATTCACACCTAATGGGTGCGGTGTACAACGTCTGGGGGATGGACATGCGTGAAGCTCTGACTCGGATGGGGCAAAGGCAATATAAATAATCTAAACATTTGTACCCCCGTAATATGCTGAAATAAAAAAAATTTTAAAAAGTCAAAAACCTGCCTAGAACTGATTTGAGAGAGAATGAAGTAAGGACTTGGGGGCAGAGAGCAAAGCACTCTCTTGAGAATGAGGTATGAAGAAATGAAGCTATTGAAGGAGAAGGATGTAGGGTAAAAGAATTATTTTTTCCTGAGATGGGAGATATTATAATTGTTAAATGACAGGATTGGACAGATGGCAATGGTGATGGGGAGACCTTTCCAGGAAGAGCAAACACCATGAGCACTGGTCACAGGTACAGTAGGTGCTGAGGGTAGACTGGGAAAAAGAGCCACACTGTCTGTGATCTCATCAAGTTTACGGTCTCAAGTTTCCAACTATAAATGCTATTGAAAGCATTTGCATTATTACTATTGAGATGGTAATATAAATAACATAATCTTTTTTTTTTTTAACTCTTAAAATCACATCACATTTAAACAGCTGATAGTAGAATCCAATAGAGCCTAAAGTCAAGAAGTTCCAGTTCCTCTTGGAGTTGGCTTTACTTATAACCAGTCATGTGAGTTATAAATTGGTAAATATTTAGCCACCAACTCTCTGGGGAAAAGAAAACATCCTGATTTATAACGATTGCCGATTACTGTAGGGCAAATACTTTTGCCACAGCCAATTTCAGGCTCTCAACTGTTCTAACAACCAGTTAGCAAAGTTTCTGAGTATATAACAAGCAGCTCTCACAAGCCAGTAGGAGGTGGCTCCAGAACACCATTGCCAGTTGTAATTTCAAAATTACAATCCCTCTGTGGATCCTAACCTCCTCGAAAACAGGAAATGTACCTGGTCCATCTTTCTATCTCTTTAAGCACTGAGCACATTGATTTACTTCATATAGCTACACAGTAAATATTTGGTGAAAGAAGGAACAACAGATGCTCTGATTAATATCGGGGATAAATGACATCTGTGAACCACTCTGCTTAGAATACACTTTCCCATTCTGTTTGCCTCTTTGCCTCACGTGTCTTACCTTAATGTCACTTTGCTGGAAGGACCTCTCTACTGATTCTATCCAAGTAGGTCCCCCACAATTATTTTATATCTCTGTACTGCTTTTTTTTTTTTTTTTTTTTTTGAGACAGAGTCTCACTTTGTTACCGGGGCTAGAATGAGTGCCATGGCGTCAGCCTAGCTCACAGCAACCTCAAACTCCTGGGCTTAAGCGATCCTACTGCCTCAGCCTCCCGAGTAGCTGGGACTACAGGCATGTGCCACCATGCCCGGCTAATTTTTTTTTCTATATATATTTTTAGTTGTCCAGATAATTTATTTCTATTTTTAGTAGAGACGGGGTCTCGCTCAGGCTGGTCTCGAACTCCTGACCTCGAGCGATCCACCCGCCTCTGCCTCCCAGAGGGCTAGGATTACAGGCGTGAGCCACTGTGCCCGGCCTCTGTACTGCTTTTTAATAGTACTCATCACAATCTGTCATTTCATGCCATTTGTTTGTTTACTTACCTATCTACCCCACCAGATTATAATCCCAAAACAGAGCAGGGCTTGTGTTTATTTTATTCCCAATACATAACTAGCACTCAGAATTGTACCTGACCCATAATACACATTCAATAAATATACTTTGAATAAATAAGCATTTTACATGATTTATTAATAAAAAGCAAACTATTTAATTTAAATGTTTAATCCTATTGGTAAATTATTTTAAAATCTATAATATCATCATACTTTATATCACATTTTTCTTATTTATTAAGGTAGAAAATTCATGTTGTTGAAATATTCACCAATTTTGTTTTCTACATTTAGCTGTCATTGTCATTTTGATACTGTGTAATACCATATTGCACAGTTTTATATTCTGCAATATCACCCATGTTCTCTGTGCTTGTTATCTAAATTCACATACACACACTAAGAGGCACACACACATTAAAGACAGAGGCAAATGCCAGTAGACAAAGATAAAGACCCTTATTCTACTAATAATCATGAGGGAGTGTGAATTGCTATATGAAAATAAAATGCCAAAGACCCCTTTCCTGATACAGCTGCAGAGACCTCCAGCTTAGCGTCATACCGCCTTGCTCACCTGTTTCTATGCCCTTTGCTCATGTTGTTTGCTCTGCTCAGAACATCCTCCTCATCAGTGTCCACCCATCAAAATTCCACTCAACACATTTCATCTCTACTGCCCTGTCCAATTGTGAAGTTTCTCCTTTTTATATGTCAGTCATTAAAAAAATATTTACTGCAAAACATCTATGTCCCCGGCACTAAGCAATTGCTAGGCATGCAAAGATAAATAAGCTATAGCCCTGCCTCAGAAGCTGACTGTACGGATGAGGATCCGACCAGTAAGCCTTGTGGGCTTCACACAGAGTCAAACTGGGGGACTCTAATCAAACCTGACAAGTCAGGGAATGATTTCTATAAAAGACAGTGCCACTCCTGAGTCATGTCTTCTCTAGGTATGTTTTACTGTTCACTCAAGTCCTACAGCGTATTTATTAAATATTTTCCTTATGGCATTTTTAGAGTTCTGTATTTTATTATAGATATTATGGGTATAAAATATATATTTTGAGGCAATGTCTAGCTCTGTCACCCAGGCTGTAGTGCAATAGTGCAATCAAAGCTCCCCAAGACCTCAACCTACTGGGCTCAAGTGATCCTCCTGGCTCAGCCTCTCCAGTAGCTGGGACTACAGGCACATGGCACCATGCCTGGCTAATTTTTTCTAGAGATGTGGTCTCGCCATGTTGCCAAGGCTGGTCTCAAACTCCTGGCCTCAAGCTGTCCTCCAGCCTCAGCCTCTCAAAGTGCTAGGATTACAGGCATAAGCCACTGTTCCTGGCCAGTGTTTGTTTTAAATATTATGGCTATTCTTATTTATATATGTAATTTTATTTGTTAACACATCAACTTTATTTCTCATTCATGTCAATTAATTATTTAGCAGATGGCCAACCAGCTGACTCTGAGATCCAGGCTCCTTCCATACAGTGGTTGCTCCAGACACCCCATTGGCTCCTCTGAGTCTGGCCAGGAGGTGTGGATAGAGAGATATCCATCAGAGAACCTCAGGGACAATTGCAAGAGCCACCACCTACAATCCCAAATCCATTCAAATGGCCAGAGAGATAGGCACGTGGTCTCAATTAATTTGTACCTATTTTAAACTGTGAGCTCAATAATACTATAATATTACTTTCTGATATAATTGTGATATTCCTCAAAATATATTTATTTGCAATACTGTAACATTCTTTTTCTCTGGATAAAAAAAGTTCAAAAAGCTTCATATGTTTCAGTAATGTTCCTGTAGCATTTCATGCACACATCTGGGAGCTGATTCTTATTAACGTTCCATGCTGGGGAGTGAGGCATCCAAAGAGGCACTTCTTCCTTGAGTTAAAAGTGTAGTCCTGGTCTTGAGCTAGCTATGGGCTGTCAGGAGGTTTGGCTGTTGAACATGCACTTTCTGTCTTCTGGTTTATAAATACTAATTCAGCATCTTGAAGTCAGAATTTTTTTTCCAGAATTTTGTGGAAATGTGGTATTTTTAAAAGCATTCATCCAAGAAAACAACTCGCTACAAACTTTATCTATGGACAATACCACCATGTTTCCCAATTTTTGCCCTTAAAAAAATGAATGCATTTGTGTTACCATGCCCCTTTGGTAGCAATTGTTCCCAGGTACACTACTCTACTAGCGAAGGCCATGATAGTTGAAGAACTAATATTTTCTTAAACAATTGTGTAAATTGAGAATGGGCATAACCTCTAAAAATTGGGTGATCATACAATTTATTATCTTCTAAGTAAGATTGTATAAGCTAGCACCAAATCAATTTATCAACACAGAAAGAATTATGCATTGTGAAGCTGATTTTATGACATAGATATGTGAGGTGGAGAAGATCAACTTGTGCAATTAAAATAATACCAGGGAATTATTTGTAGCTCTAATCCACGACATCTCACTCACTTGTTAGGCACTGTGGTTTAATGGAAAGAACATACGTTTTAGAGTACCTGGCTTTCAATTCCATTCCACTGTTTACAACCTGTGACCTTAATGAAGTTACTCCTCATCTAAACATGGGTTTAAGATACCTATTGTATATGGTAATCATTAATCATAAGACTGTATATTCACCTGCAACAGTGCATGACACAGGGGAGCCACTCGATGGACCTATAATTCATCCTAATTATTTTAAAAATTATACAATTATATGTGTATTATAAAAATGCAGAAGTTTTTGAAAATAAAATTATAAAGAATATTTTCCATATGCTCTAATGGTAAAAGATGACTCATGTATGATTTGGTATATTTTATATGTATCTTATGTTTATGTGCATGTCAATATTAGATATTATAAATGCTAATATTTCAAAATAATTTTGTGTGCTTGTTTTTTTAACTTAAGATGGTTCCAACATTTTTTAAATGATTTATTCAAAAATAAGACTTAGAGTCCATTAAATAGATGTCTTCTTTTGCCAGCCACAAATACTAAAATGAGCTAACCCAGAAAATATGAAATTACAAGGAAAATATGAATGAACAGACAAGATTAAAGGAATTTGGTAAGGACAGGAGGCTGGAGTGAAAATATCCTGAATGGCATGGGATACTCTACCTTCCAGAGCACAAGCCAGCCGTGCAGCTGCTGGACTAAGCATTACCACCTTATTTGCTGGAATGCTGGGCCAGCCATGGGATACGGGTGGAGAGGATGGGTTAGCTGGAGCAATAAGGGACTCTCAGAGGAAAATGTCTATTTATAAATGAGTACAGAAATAATTTTGTATTTTGCCAACAAAAAGGGCACTGTATCCCAGTAGAATATCAGCCATGGCAGGAACCAGGCAGCCCTGACAAACATTATTAGCAGAAAATACTAGAGACTCTTACCCAGATACCAGCAATGAAATAAATAAACTATACTTCACTATTCCCTTCTATCAATCTGCATCTAATATTACCATATTATATCTATGTTATATTCAGTGAGAGATTTTTTAGAAGTATAATTACCAAACAAGGTGGCATGAATACTGTCATTTGTGTGAAAATATCATAATTCATTTTACCATTTCCTTTTTGTTGGACATTTGAGGTTTTTCCTAATTTTGTGATTGTATTTAACACTGTATACTACATTGCATATATTATCTGTATTACGTGTAACTCTACATAATCTTTGCTTTCATCAATTATTTTGAAAATTATTTTCCTAGGAATAGTATTACTGGATAAACAGGTTTGAAAATCATTGAGATTTAGAGACATAATGGGAAATTGCTTCCACAAAGATAGTACCAACTTGTATTTTGGTTAGCAGCGATTGAAAGTGCTCTCAAGAGTACTTAATAATACATTTAACAAATGTTTTTTTTGTTCTTAAAAAGTGCTCTCAAGAGTACTTAGGAATATATTTAACAAATATTTTTTGTGCTTACCAGGGGCCAGTAACCATTACAGTCTCCAGAGATATGATGGCAAACAAACATCTCTGCTACCGCAGAGCTTAACTTCTAAATAGACAAAAGCATTTCAAAACTGATGAGTGCCTTAAAGAAAATTAATCAAGGGAAAGAAATTGAAAGTTATTAGCATGTGAGGGTAGAGAACATTAGATAAGTTGGCCAGGAAGACCGCTCTGAGGAAGTGATATTTAATCTGAGTTCTGAATGATCAGAAGGATCTGCCACTTGAAGAGCAATGAGAAGAGCTTCCTAAACTAGAACAGCGAGTGCAAACATCCTGAGGCAGGAAGGGCTTAAGTTATTTAAGGAAGGAAAGAAAGCCAGTGTCACTGAAGATGAATTAACAAGGTTAAGAGTAGGAAAAGATAAGAAGAGCAGGGTAAGAGAGGACCAGATAACGCAGTGTCTTCTCTACCAAGGGAAGATATTTCCTTTTTATTCAATTATTAAAGAGTTTTAAACAGGACAGGGATATTTCATTCGTTTTCTAGGGCCACCAGAGCAAAGTGTCAAAGAAGGTGGCTTAAACAACAGAAGTTTATTTCCTCACAGTTCTGGATGCTAGAAGTCTAAGAGCAAGGTGTTAGCAAGTTTGGTTTCTTCTTCTTCTTGGCTTACACATGGCCACCTTCTTCTGCTGTCTTAACACAGTCTTCTTTCTGTGCCTGTGTCCTAGGCTCCTCTTCTTATAAGGACCCAAATCATATTGGATCAGAGCCAACCCATATGACCTCATTTTACCTTAATTATTAATATGTCTTTAAAAGCCCTGTTTCCAGGATAGAGTTATATTCTGAGCTATTGGTGGTCAGGACTTCATATGAATTGGTGGAGGAAGGATTCAAAATTCAGCCATAACTTATATGATGTCATTTCCAATTTTAGAAAAACAACACCTCTCTAGCTGCTCTGTAGAGAAGGGATTGTAGAGAGACAGGAGTAGAAGCAATAGATGAGTTAGGAGGTGTTTGCAATAGTTCAGATAAGAGATGGCAGAGATTTGAAAAACAGTGGTAGCAGAAAATGGAAAGTATTGGACAGATTTGAGATATATTTAGAGGTAATAGAACCAGAAGCTCTTCTTAATAAAAAAAAGTATTAGTTATATAATAAATATTTTCCATATGCTCTAATGTTAAAAGATGACCTGTGTATGATTTTGCTATATTTTACATGTATCTTATGTATGTATATGTCAATATTTGATATTATCAATGTCAATATTTCAAAACAGTTTTGTGCGCTTATCTTGTGTCTATACTGCAACGGTTGTAAAATGTTTTCTATAAAAGGCCAGGTTGTAAATATTTTGAGCTCTGTGGGATGTACATTCTCTGTCACAATGACTCAACTCTGCAGTTGTTCCATGAAAGCAGTTATAGATGATATGTAAACAAAGTTTTATTGTCTTCCAACAAAACTTTTTCAACATCAGGTGGCATGCCTAATTTTGTTCTACAATCAATGTTTTGCTGACCGCCCCATATACATTACAATATTGTGATTACAGTGACATAATTCTGTCAAATGTCCTTATTAAGTTTCTGTGGCTGACATGAGGCATTGGGATGGTTGTAATTATCCCTGATTTAGAGAAATTTTCAGATTTCAGTCACATGTATAACCTTAAGACTGTAAATCAATTACAGCCTTTGTTTTGGGTATAAATAGCTGAGGTATAATGTATTGATTCACAGCTTTTTAGTGAAATGATGATGGACAAGATGCACGTGATGTTTTCCATGGAGTAATATCACATTGAGGATAGTTAATTTGCTCTAATTATTGTACTTAACTTATCCTTATTCTCCAGGGAATAAATCTTAGTTCGAGGATGCCCGTTGATACAGAAAATATTCTATACTTTTGCCAAATAATAAAAAGAAAAGATAAAGATTAGATTAAAGTTGAGATGAGGTCACAGACCAAATATGTACTTCCTATTTGATTAAGAAGTGTGTTAAAGTTCAGGACAGAGTTGTGAGGGCAAGAGAAAGATGAGATATCCAACCCTGGAGTTTGAACTGGGCCTCTGAAACAATTCCCTTACATACTGGGCAAATGCTTTTAGACAACTCTCATAGATGAGAATACCTTGGGGTATTTTATTTATTGATTTTTGAATTTTTATTTTATTTTGAATAATGTTAGTTTTTAATTGCTGATATAATGAATTATCATAAACTTAGTGGCTTGAAACAATAGTTATTTACTATTTTACAGTTGTGCAGGTCTGAAGACTAAAATGGGCCTCACTGGGCTAAAATCAAGGTGTTGGCAGGGCTGCATTCATTCTGTTGGTTCTAGAGGAAAATCTGTTTCTTTGTCTTTTCTCTATTCTAGAGGCTGCCTGCATTCCTTGGCTTGTGGCCACCTTCCTCCATCTCCAAAGCCAGTAACAGAGGGTTGAGTACTTCTCACACCACATTAACCTGACCTCCTCTTCTGCCCCACTCTTTCATTTTTAAGGACTCTTGTGATTACATTGGGCCCACATACATAATCCAAAATAATCTCCATATCTTACCATTGGCTGGTTATCAACCTTACTTCCATCTGTGACCCTTAATTTCTGTTTGTTATGTAGTCTAACATATTCATAGGTTCCAGGAATTAGTATTCAGCCATCTTTGAGAGGCCATTATTCTGTCAAACACAAAGATCAAAATTATGCACAAAGTTAAATAAATTGGATTGAACTTTCCTATAGAGGAATTAATGGGGCCCTGGTCATCCTTGTTTCTGATATACAAGGCCATGAATTTCTTGGAGAACTAGAGTATGAACTCAATTTTAGTTTTAAAGCCCTAAATAGGATACCTTATCATAGGATACTTAATAGTTAAGAACATCGGCTCTGAAACCAGAGAACCAGCACCACATTATATGGCCTTTGATACATGACTCAGCCCTTCGTTTCAGTTTCTTCAGCTGCAAAGTGGGGATGATAAAAGATTTACCTACCTTCTATACGGTTGCTGGAATAATCAGATGAGAAGAGCACTTAAACCTGCTAGAAGGATGTCTGGAATATAGAAAGGGCACAGGTACTAGGAAAAAAGTCTTGATGTACTTAAGGTTTTTTATTCCTCCCCCAATGTTATCTGCCTATTCCTCTGAGAAGAACAACCTCAAACTGTTCCATGAGACTGCTTTTCTTTGAGGTGACTTGCATCCCTTCATTTGATACAGTTTGATATATAAAGTGATAGAATTTGAAATAATAAAGTCCACCTACTTTTTGGTACCCTAGGCCGCTCTGACATTCTTTTATCCCCCAAGTTATGCTTAACATATTTAGCTAAAGCCTTGCTCTACCATTATCTTAGTAAAAGAGGTAAACATGATTAATATCTATATTGATAGCCATAAATATTTCCAGATATTCTAATATACCTAGCTTTGACACGTACAAAAATCCATATCCTAAGCAACATTTCTACAGAATTCCTGAACCAGAGGTGGTTACAAAATGTTAGAATAGAAAAGTAAGGAGACCTCAAATAATTAAAGGATTCTTTCCTAAACCTCTCTCTGCCACACTGGCCAGGTTTGAGGTTATAGACTCAGAACTTTTTTTTTTTAACTTTTTAAAGTTATAATTGACAAATAAAAAATTGTATATATTCAAGATGTACAATATACTGATTTCATATTATACTGTATATTGTGAAATGATTACCACAATCAAATTCATCGACATATCTATCACTGCACATAGTTACCATTATGTGTGTGTGCATGTGTGTTACGAATGCTTAAGATCTGATTTCTTAGCAAATGCAAGTATACAATACAGTATTATTAACTATAGTCACCATGCTGTACATTAGATCCCAAGAACTTACTCATCTTACAACTGAAAGTCTATACCCTTGACTGACATCTCCCCATTCTTCCTACTCCAGTCCCGGAAACTACCATTCTGCTCTCTGCTCCTGTGACTGAAGTTTTTAGATTCCATATATAAGCGAGATCATGCAGTACTTGTCTTTACGGATTGAGGGCCTATTAACTGGCAAAGGTCATTTGCATTCTCACAATCCGCCTCAGCTTCTTTAACACCATATTTTAGACAACTGAATTTAAGTCACAAACTTATTGTAAGCAGATTGTATGCCTGTATTATTTTTTCTAGTGTTTAATGAATATTTATTACGTTACATGTATTTATATTGTAATTTGAATTACATATACTGATCTGAAAGATGATGAAAAACTGATATTAATGTTGCTTTAATGGTCATTAGATGTGGTATTTTCAGCATCCTCACCAAGTGGTTTGTGGACTCCATGCTGTATTTCCTAAGGCTGGATGAAAACAAGAACCAAAAAAAAAAAAAAACCTATTATTTTATGCCATTTTTATAGCTAAACAATATGAAAAATGTGTAAAGAAATTAAACTTATTAATATTAAGCAGCCTATGTGACCCAGATAGTTTATTTAAGATCAACAATCATTCACGAGACATATTGTTATTCCCATTACAGATTAAGAAAATGAGTCAAAGTTAAGCAACTGGCCCAATTCAGACAGCTGGTAAGCAGCTGAAGGCGAATTCCTGAGTAATCGTCTCTAAAGTCTTTGACTCCAAGCCCAGCTTCTAGTCACTTACTGCTCTGCCTCCTTCAGACCCCGTTTATCAAACTGAATGTGCTAGCTAGAGTGATGCTACCTGATATGTATTAAGTACTGCACTCAGTCTTAAATCAGAATGTCCCTGTGGATTTTTGGACCTGTAAATAGCACTCCATTTAACCCGGTGGTACATGATTAGAAAGCCCTGCACACTGGCAGCAATGACATTTCCATTACTCTGCTTTCTACTGATTCAAAATGTTACGTGGATTTATATAGTGGGAGTGACTGAATTTTACGTGTGTGCCAGAGAGAGTCCAAAGAATATAATAAAATATACACTTAGGAAAAAAACCTACATCCCTGCAGAGTTCAGTATTAGAAGTTTTTTAAAATAATCTATGTGTACCTCACTTCAGACCTGTTCTGCTAAAAAAAAAAAAAAATCTCAAGTGGAACAAATTTACCATTTTTATTTGGCCAAAATTTATCCAGCTACCATTTCCACTCACCAAAAGTCTAACATGGATATGGAAAGATTATAGTTAGCCTATTCCTGCTTGGAATTTTATATGCTAACTGAATAAACAATTTCTCTCGTATGATATTATTTCCATTCTACTAAGGTTTTAAAGTGTTTCTGCTTTTGATTATCTCATTTTATTGAGCAAGTGCTTATTCCTTTCCCTGAGAAAAGAATTCTTTTTCCACTTCAATAGTCATCCACAATCCTTCATAGTTACTTATAGTCTAACATCTGGTATTTCTACATAAAACACCAGAAAACTCCTGAATCATAGTCGGAAGAACTAACTAAAATATCAAGTCGTGTATAAATGATACACTTCACAGAAAGGAAAAAAAGAAAAAACTTTTCCTGCTTGGTATAACTACTCTTCAGAGATCACAAACAATGCTCACATTATTGCATCTGTGTGGAACAGATCCTGGTATTAAAGGCCTGACTGTTCTTCCATTGATGTTCAAGTGTAATTCCTTTTAGAGAAACTAAAAATGAGCTCCTAACAGACTTACTCAGTCACATACTCCATTGTGTGGACACACTGCAAACTGGGGCAGAGCGCTAAGACTTGACCCACTTACCACTGTCAGATGGTTCTGATCAATGTCTCAGGCCTGTTAAAACCTTGCTATTAGGGGATTAAGAGAAATAACAGATCCCTCCTGTAACAGATTCCTCTCCAGAGCCTTTGCCTTTTCTTGGGACAAAATGGGCAAGTTCTTTTAGTTCCTTCTCCAAACTTATGCCAATAAAATTACATACTCTGGTCCCTATAAAATGTAGATGAACTTGATATAGAAACCAGTCCGTAAAGATCCACAGAATTCCTATATTTTTACCTAACGATTACATTTTAAATTTAAATAATGCAAAAGAACTCTTTTTTGTTCATGCAATACATTTTCTTGCCTAATAAAATAACCAGAGTCCCCCAGAGCCCATGTGTTTCAGCAATCTACACATACAAAGACCACAAAGCCAGAGTTAAGTGCTCAAGCCCCCCGAGTCCTGGTATTCACCCTGCTTGCCCCCGTCCTTCTTCCAGGTCATTCACCTGGTCCTCAGAGGCCTTCCCAGCTGCTCTTTCCGTTCTCCTTCTTGGCCATCACAGCCTGCCTCCCTTCCTGTTTCTAATGAGTAGATAATTTATTAGTCACCCCTTCGTGTTACACAGCCTCACTGTGTGAGCCCACGGCTTCCTTTGTAGGTGGTATTCCTGGTGTCGGACCTGTGGTCTCTCTGGCTGCAGGAAAGTGGTATTGATGCCCCTGGAAACTCAAACCACAGCCCAGGCTCCAGCCCCAACATGCAGGGTCCAGCCTCAGTTTGGCCTCTGGCCCACTTAATAGAAATGATCACCCAGTGACTGAGCAAAGTCATTCTTAGCCTTGGAGTATTTGTATGGGGCTTTAATACTTTCCACCTTTCACTGGCACATGAAACAAATTGCTCTTATTTCAAGGCAACATAAAATCATTTTTATTAAAATTATGCCTGTGCTTGATCATTGGACCAAACTCACAAAAAAAATGATAAAAATTTATAATTATTAAGAATATTGTGGTTGGTTGCCACTCTGATACTGAGTGTCAGCACTTGATAAAAATGTCTTTACATTTCCACCATGGCTGACCTTTCGACAGATGGGGGTTTATTTCTGTTTCTACTCAAGCTCTGACAATCACTAAACCGCTCTTACTTTATACCTTCATTTATTTTCCCTTTCTCTCTACTGTTTATAGCCAAGGGCTTGGGACAGTGGGTACCGCAAAGCTATCTTGTCCCCAGACCTTCCCTAGATGCTTTATTCCCTTGGGGACACTTTGCTCCCTCTCTTTGATTCACCGACATTCCATATGTCTCAGCTGCTCTGTGGCCCCTGCCCAGCTTAGTCCTATAGGTTATTCATTTTTCCAGACTAAGGAAAATTGCCCCATTGCCTCTAGTGTTTTGACTGGAACCTGGGTGGTCTAGAGAAATTCTTTGTCTGTTGTTAAATTAATTTCTAAAAAGCGTTTGCTAGCAAAGAAGTTTGAATGGCTATAAGGGGGTGGTTAGGTATAGAGTAAAAGGTAACCACAGTAAGGCACTATGTGAGAAGCTGACATTTGTATATGAAACTGCTGAAATTTCGCAAAGCTGGACCGCCAACCATAATTTTTATTCAATGTAACATGAGTTCTGGTTCTATAAATATATTATTTTTGTTTGAAATTTCTCTTTAAAATGTAGGGCCCCAGAAAGGGAATTGTAAGTTAAATATTCTGCCATTGCAAATTTTGCATTTGGTTTTGATCCAGAAACATAAACAGGAAGGTGGTTTGTTTGTTAATGTTTGTGCTTCCTGTACACTGAAGTATATTTTCTAAAATAACTTAAAAGTTCTCTTCATGAGATATTATTAAATACTCGAATCAGTAGCAAATCAATATTTTCTATTTCTGGTGCCTAAGAAAAATAGAACTCTTCTAATAATTGCCACATTTGTGGCTATGTAGAATTTCAATTCAAGAATTATGGTAATAATTACAAATTTTTCAATGTGTTCATTGATGGAATTTTTCCATATATACTCGATTTTTCTGATGAATCATTTAATCTGTTGCAATGTGCTTTAAAACTGGAAGAAGTAAAGAATAGTTATGATAATATATGTGGAAGCAACATAGCAATCTTGGTGATTCAAATTTAGGTATACCTCCTGGGTAGAAGTTGAAAGATCTTGTAACATTTACATTCTTTTGTATATAATTAACCCTTGCCTTTGTATATAATTTTATATCTTTACTAGCTTTTCACATGATTAATTTTTTTGTTCCTCCTAACAAAATTATGAGGTAAATGGAGTACATATTTTTAATACCATTTTACAGATGAAAAAATTGACACCAGACAGGCTATACAGCTTTTGATTATAAATCATGTCTATGAGCACTATTCATTAATTCAACAAATAGTCATCCCACTATGTTCCCATCACTATTCTAAACAAGGGGAGTATGGCAATGAGTAAGATAGAAAATATCTCTAAACCTATGTCTCATAATTCTTAGCCCAATGCTTTATTAACTAAAGCACATGGGCTCTTTACTCTGGCAATGTAATTTTTTAAAAAGACTTTATCATTTTCAAACTTAATCCAAGGCTTTATCACTTTATAGAGAATTGGTAGGAAAAAAAAGAAAGAAAAAAGAAAACATAGTGATGATGGATATTCTAGTCTACTCTAAATAGCTAGATGTAATCTAACATCACATCAGAAGATAAGATTTCAAGGCATTAAAAAAATATTTTGGATTACTTAAAAACCACTATAGTAATGTGTATTGGCAGGAAGATGACAAGTTACTTCCAATCCCACTGAACTACTTTACTAAGGGTGTGGTAGCCCTTTTTCAGATCCTAAGTGTTTCTGCTTTATGTTGCTGAAGTGTCGACAGTGTAAATGGTGTGATGACCGGTGAATGCTGAAACAACTCAGACAGCCAGGAACACTGTTCAGAGGTTTGTATTCATGTCTTTAAATTTTTTAGGATAAAACTTTTTAAACTTTTTAGGATAAAAGTTTTTTCAATCATTGTGTCCAAAATTGCTTATTGTTATATATTTCAACTGGTAATTGGTACCAAAACTAAACAATTACTTCAGCCTTGGATACCTTATTAGATCAGTGACTATATAATTTATTGTCCAAACTGGCATACTTGATTAGGAGTTGGGGAGCATTCAATAATTATGCTGGTTTAAGGGTCATAAACTGGGGACTCTTGCAGTCCAATCAGGACTAATGTCACCCTACTTATAGAGGCAATCCCTTGGTAAGCAAATCACTAGAGGACATTATCCTACTTATTTTAAAATGTACCAGTCTAACAATTATCTCAAAATCTTACCTTTATTATTTTAGGGACTTTTGAATACACTACTTTACTCTTCCAGTTAAACAAGAAATTGCCAGACTGAATCAATAGGATGGTTTTGACTGTGTGAAACAAAACCCAACTCAAACTTGCTTATTCAATTAATGGAATTTAATGTCTTCCTTTCTGAAGAGTGCCAGAGGTAGAGCTGGCCCAGGTAGGGGATTTAACCAGTAACCCAACATTGACACAAAGGACCTAGTTTTGTTCTCTCTGAGTATTCTACACTTCTTGGTGCAGGCTTCATCACAGGCAATTGTGCCTCATGATCACCACATGGTTTCCATGGTCTCTCAGTTCTCCATGTTCCTGTAGTAGCATAAAGTAGGAAAGAGTGTTATTTCCTTAGCAGAAAAAGTCACTATAGATTTTATGTTTACGCTGGCTACACTCATATGATCATTTTTGAACTATTATTTGCATTCCAGGAGGATGGAATATGCTAATTTGCTTAGCTTGTGTCATACACTTCATCTTTAAAATTATAGATGGAGCCAGCTTCTCTGGAATCCAAATGGAAATTGAGAGCTACTGGGAAGATGGCTAGAAAGGGTGGGTGGGGATAAAGCAGATATGGAGGCTGAGAGGGCAATAAAAAACTACTGTTACCCAGACACGAAGAAACCTCCCTAAGATATTGGCAATAGGACTTGCAAGGAGGAACAGATATTAGAGATAGAAACTGAAGCTGTATGAAATGAATTAACTCAGAGTGTATGTGAAAGATTGGAATCTGGGATGTCTCCAGTATTTCTGGTGTGGGTGACTGACAGGATGGGGCTATTCACAGAGATGGTACCACCACAAAAGAAGTGGGTATAGGGGAGAGGAAGCTGGATTTGGGACATGTGGAGCTTGAATCGACCTTGGACCCTACAGGTAGACTCCTCTGCAGGGTTTGTTTTGGTTTTTGTTTGTTTGTTTTCTGTCAGAATCTGGTTGCTTACTTAGTATCCATTCTCCATTCTTCCCTGTACTCTCAAGGTCAGAAATGTGCCTGGTTAGAAATATAAATTTCCCAACCTCCATTACATTTATGTGACCAATAAGACATAAAAAGAAGCTGCTGGAAGTTGGAAATACTCTTTATAGGGGTGGACCCAGCTAGCAACTGTACTTTTTGATTTTGCTTCTTCCTCCTTTTTGTTTCCTTTGAGCATGAGTCAAACAACGCACATCTGAATATAAATCTGGAGCTTAAAGAGACATCTTAGATATAAATTCTTCATATTGTTAACATATCATTAACTTGTACTGAACATACATATTTGAACAATGTATATAACATTGGCTGATGCAGTTTGAGGGATACAGAAGTAATATAAACACACAGTCTTTGTCAACAAGAACTTAATATGCATGTAGTCACCATTAAATTGGTACTAATCGATCAGCACTTATGTGCACATATGGAAGTAGCAGTCATCAGGTGTCGGGCAGGTGGGAGGGAGGAGAAGGGGATGGATAAACTCACACCTAAGGGGTGCAGTGCGCGCTGTCTGCAGGATGAGCATGCTTGTAGTTCTGACTCAGGTGGTACAAAGGCAATTTATGTTACCAAAGCGTTGATTGAAATACATTCATGATGGTTGAACGCATTTTATTTACTGAATTGACAGGTTTTTGTGGCCTGTGTGATCACATCACCTAACTATTTTGGCATCATCTGGGCACATTAGGGTTTGTTGTTGTTATTTTTTGTTGTTGTTGTTTTAACTCACAGATGATCACAACTCTGAGTTTGTAAGATCAGTAACATTAGACTTCTCTAGCTTATTTTAATGGTTGTCTGTGCACTGATTTCTCAATGTGTAAAATGTGAAGCACGGTGTTTCTGAGTTACATGTGGCAAATTAGTTTGTACAGTAGCTATCTTTGAGATTCTATTAATATAATAATACATTTTATATTATATGTCTCAGTATTAACATTGTGAAACATTGTCCACAAAGAAAAAAATAAAACAAACTGAGACAGAATTATAAAACTGGTATTAAACCATTTGACACCTGTATAGGAGAAATTGAAATAGAAATTTCCTACTAATTTCAGTCTTTTTTTATTATTTCAGGATAATATGGGGGTACAAACATTTTGGTTACATGTTATGACTTTGTCTCAGTCTTAATTCTTTAGCCATTTAGAAACTGAAACAGCCATGCCAAATCAGAATATAAAGTAATTACTTTGAAATGGAATGCTGAATAAGACAATGACATTAAAACTTGGTGTATTTTGTGGCCACAGTGCATGAATCAAGCCTGAAACATATACTTTTTATACCAGTCATTTAGATTTCCTGCCATATTTGGTAATGCAACTTCTGCACGTCTCTGTGTGTGTGTGTGTGTGTGTGTGTATGTGTGTGTGTGTATACACACATAGACCCACACAAATAACATATACACACAGA
Source organism: Lemur catta (assembly GCF_020740605.2). NCBI lineage: Eukaryota > Metazoa > Chordata > Mammalia > Primates > Lemuridae > Lemur > Lemur catta. Next base: position 74,896,318 of record NC_059129.1, on the reverse strand, counting down.
TATTTTATTTCCAAATTTATGTTTTTCACAATAGGAAAAAAATCATGAATCATTTCAAGCATTAACATGAATTTAAATCAATGGGTTTATTATCTCAAGAAAAGTAAAAGCTTATAGATGTTTTTAAGAGACAGAAAGTTCAGATAATTTTTTATATTTTAAAGGTAAATGATAGATAAAATAATTCAAGAGGGAAAAATGGAATTCACATACACAAAAGAAGTGCCAAGGTGGGTAAATATTTTTATGCACATACATCCACCCTCTCAAGGATTATGGGAATTTCATGATGTTTTAATGTTTCCCATAACTTTTGTCATAACGGTTATTCCTTCAGAAAATACCTTAAAAAGTCTATCACTCATAGCATGGCATTTATCATTTGATAACAGTACCTTGTATTCATATAATATTTTGTTTTCTAGCACTTTAATATTCAGTCTCTCATTTAATTCTGACCATACCCTGTGAGTTAGACATGATAGATAATGCATCTCCCTTTTATATGGGAGGAGATGAATTTGGAGAAGATAAGTATTAATAACTGCCCTGAGGCTGCACAAAGAGCAAGGCAATTTCTAAAGCATCTTCTGCAGCTGTTTCTATTACATCATCTACAAGATAAAAGTTGCATTTTGTTGTTATATATATAATTTTAATGCCCTCTAAAGCACCAATCACTGGCAAACAGGGAATTAGAAAAATATTGAAAAACTTGTGGGCACAACTTAGTCAAAGAGTTGATTCTCCTTAGGAAAAATATAATAATTATCCTATTTTTCATGACCAAAATGTGGCTCTAAAATTTCTCAGAGACTATCTTATATGAGAGCCAATAATATAGCTAACTGTCAACAACTCTACAATGTCAGGTTTACCCTTTAAATACAAGACTGAGGGCAAAAGCAGATGGGATGCCACATACCCTAGACAACTTAATTCATTTCCCTGAATCAGTAGCCCTCAAAATTCCTCCTTACTAACCCATTTGCAAGGTTCCCCTAGACATGAAAATGATTCAGGAAACCCCAAGCCCCAGTCAAGTTGGATGAGATAACTAGGTCAACCCCTACATTCATTTCTTATTTTCTCACTACCATCATAAAGCCCACAAAAAGTGTCTCAGTCTCTTCATGATACAAGCATAGAACAGTTTCCAAGCTACCCAGAATGGCATTCCACATGGTAACTTGAGTAGGATGAAAGAAATGGCCGAGAAATTATTCATGCCTCAGACAAACTAAAGACCTTCCACCCTGCAATTTGGGCTTTACTCAAGGTCCTACAGAAAGAGCTGTATTCAAGAACTTGGGTGGTCCGGTATTGGCAGGGGCCAGAGGAAAAGTGAAGCAATGCATGAGGCACCAGAGACAAGCCTACAGAATTAAATGCAAGCATGACACTAACTCATCAGTCCACATCCACCCCTTTCTGTTGTAATGCATGCTCTTTTAAATGTAATGATTTGTTCTTGGACAAATGTCACACAGTATGTTCTTTCATTTTTAAGTTTTTAATTCAGAACACTGTGTTCTAAAGGAGACCACAAAAAGTAATTGATATGGCCATGTGAATAGAAGAGAAATCATTTAAATTTATTTTCTTCCACTCTTATACTAATAGGGTTTAAACCTGTAACATGAAAGAGTAAAAGGACAAGAACAGTCAGTACCCAAAAGAGGAAATACAAACAGCCAGTTCCATTAATAGTCAAAGAAATGCAAACTCAACTGATAATCAAACAGTATTTTCTCATTTATCATATTGGAAAAAATTAAAAATAAGTGAAAATAAGTTAAAAACGTCCTATTTTGTCTATGATGTGAGGAAACAGACTCTCATTAACTGTTGTTAAACATATAAATCAATAAAACATTCTGGAAAGCAATTTGAAATTTTATCAAAAATATTTAATACATGCAGGAGGAAATTTCTGTGTCAGAGTATGATGTATTTTGACATATTATCCACCAGAAAGTCTATAAGAGTTTATGCTCCAATCAGAATATACATAGAGCTGATTGGTTGGATTTCTATTCTGATTGGTCAGCTCCATGCTGCACGACTTATAAAATATTTTTATTTTCACCACTAATTATATACCAGCACTCATTTAAATGTATCTTCCATAGTAGGTATTAATGTAATTTTTAAATGAATAATTTGGTGAGTACTAAATGATAGTTCTGATTTAATTTTTATTCATGTAATTGTTGGTAATACTGAACATATTTTCATTTGTTTACTCAACATTGTAATTTTTCTTTTGTATATTACCTATTTATATTAGAAATGCATCTCTCAGTGATTCATAAAACTATTTATACATTAAGAATAGTAACATTTATCATATGTTAGATTATTTTATATTTTTTAATACATACAAATTTTTTAAATTTTCTCTGAGGTCAAACATAATTGTTTCTTCATAATTTTATGCATAAAGCATTTGACAATTTTCTCTGCAACATAACTTTCATTATGTTTGTTTTGGGATACATATAGAATTTTAAATTTTTCTTTGTAGTAAAACATCTCTATTCCTTTTAAAGTCATCCCATTTACTCAGAAAGTTCTTAATGCCAAACAAAATAAATACTAATGTAGGTTTAATTTTTTTTTGCACCTAGATGCTTAATGTTTATTAAATGGATAAGTAAATGAATAATATATCTTATGCTGTATGAATAATTACTCTGTTCCTTTAGACATAATCATTATAACCATTAACTCAAAGTATTTTATCACCATAGAAGTAATTCATTTTGGTTGACTTGCTTTAAGAATTATTTTTGGCTTTCTTTCTACCACTATAAATTATTTAAGCTTCATTATTTTTCCCAGATCATAAATTTGTTTTTAAAATGATCAGACTCAAAATGTACTGTTATTAAGGTTGGTATGAGATGAGAGCTAAAGCCCTAAGTCTACAATGAAGTCGATGCTACGACCCTGAGCCTCCTTCCACCAGGAGGTGAGAAAGTGCTACTCATTGCCATACAGTGTCTCCTCCAGCTTGAAAATTCCAGAATTTGATATTCAATGAAACATGTATGGAGGCCCATCATCATATATGTCTGAAATCCTTTGGTGCCAACTGAATTTAAGAATTCAGAAAAATTTGAATTTTAGACACATAATATGTCCAATTGGGTTTAGTGTAGTACCTTGAAATCACATATTTCTGTAGTAAAATGTATGAATAGTCATCCATATAAAGATACTAAATAGCCTCATATCAGTTCAAGTTAGATTGTGCTGCCAAACTAGCTATAAAGTATATTTTGGTAGTCTGAACTTTTTGGCTTTCAGAATTGCAGGTAAAGGATCCTAGATGAATTACATTGCTGGTTTATATCCTCATGTGTCATTGTCACTAGAGGAAACTTATTTGAACACTCAGAAAAATCTGGTAAATCAAAAAAGATGTGCAAGTCAGTGGTGTAAATGGAATGCTATCATCATTCCCTTGATTGAGGAATGGTCCTCCTTATTATGTGAGGGACATTTCCTTTGACTAAGCCTTGGGGGGAGGGGATAACATAGGTTTAATTTTAAATATTTATCTCTTTAATCCAAGTGTAGTTTATCTTGATGTATGTGTGAAGACTTGTTTTGAACAGAAAATAACTTTATTCATGATTTGTGACTTTATTTATAATAAAACAAGTACTGACATGTGCTAGGATCTGTTCCTTAGCTTTCTGTTCTGTTCCATTCTTCAGTTTATCCATACTTTCACAAGTACTCATAATTGCAGGGATGGTATTCTAGCTTTTTCTTATCCTATAGGATCTGAGATGACATTTCCCTGCTGATAATTTTCCTTTTCCAGCATTTTTGTCTATACTCACACATTTTTATGCCTTCTACACTTTTAAATTAACAAAAATAATAACACAGTAAACTTTGGTTTAAATTGAGAAAAAACATATTTACCATGATTAGTCCTCCTTTTCAGGTCTATGATACGCAACTCCATTTACTCAAGTCCTTTAAAATAGTTATCAGAAAATTTTCCTTTATTATTATTATTTATTTCAAAATATTAGGGGGTACAAATGTTTTTGTTACATGGACACCTTGTATAATGCTTAAGTTGGGGCTTTTATTGTGCCTATCACCAGAATAGTGTTCATGGTACCAGATAGGCGTAAGTTTTTACACCTCCCTCCTGCCCCTTTTTTGGTTTCAATATCCTTTATATTTCTTTGTGCCTCTGTGTTCCAATCTTTTAGCTCCCAATTATTAGAGAGTACATGTGGGATTTGTTTTTCCATTCCTAATATAATTCACTTAAGATAATGGTCTCCAGAGTCATCCAAATTGCTGCAAAGGACATTACTTCATTCCTCTTTATGGCTGAGTATTACTCCATGAATTGATGGGCACTTAGATTGGTTCCACATCTTTGCAGTTGGGAATTGTGCTGCAATAAACATTTGAGTGCAGGTATCTTTTTGATAAAATGACTTATTTGCCTTTGGGTAGATATCTGACACGAGAATTGCTGGATTAAGTGGTAAGTCTACATTTATTTCTTTGAGCAATCTCCATACTGTTTTCCATAGAGGTTGTACTAATTTGCAGTCCCACCAAGAGTGGATAACCATTCCTTTCTCTCTGCATCTATTCCAGCATCTATTTTTTTTAAACTTTTTAATAATAACCATTCTGACAGGGGTAAGGTGGTATTTCACTACGGTTTTAATTTGCATTTCCCTAATAATTAGTGATGTTGAGCATTTTTTCTTATTTGTGTTGGCCACTTGCCTATCTTCTTTTGAAAAACTTCTGTTCATGTCTTTTGCCCACTTTTTAATGGATTTCTTTTTTTTCTTGCTGATATATTTGAGTTCTTTGTAGATTCTAAATATTAGTATTTTGTCAGATGTATAGTTTCTGAATATTTTCTCCCATTCTATAGGTTGTCTGTTTACTCTGCTGGTTATTTCCTTTGTTGTGCAGAAGCTTTCGAATTTAATTAAGCCCCATTTATTTATTTTTGTTATTGCTGCACTTGCCTTTGGAGTCTTAGTCAAATTCTTAGCCTAGGCAGAGGTCTAGAAGAGTTTTTCCTACATTTTCTTCTAGAATTCTTATGGTTTCATGCCTTACACTTAAGTCTTTTACCCATTTTCAATTAATTTTTGTATATAGTGAGAGATAGGGGTCCTGTTCAATTCTTCTGCATGTGCCTACCCAGTTTTCCCAACACCATTTATTGAATAGGCTTCCTTTACCTAGTGTACGTTGCTATCTGCTTTGTTTAAGATCAGTCGGTTGTAGGTAGATGGTTTTATTTCTGGGTTCTCTATTCTATTCAATTGGTCTATGTTTCTGCTTTTATGCCAGTGCCATATTGTTTTGGTTACTACAGCTGTATAGTATTATTTGAAGTCAGGTAATGTGATGATTCCAGATTTGCTCTTTCTGCTTAAGATTGCTTTGGCTATTCAGGCTTTTTTTTTTTTTTTTAATTCTAAATGAAGTTTAGGATTATTTTTTTCTAGATCTGTGAAATATGACATTGGTATTTTGATCAGGATTGTAAATTACTTTGGGCAGCATGGACATTTTAACAATGTTAATTCTACCAATCCCTGAGCATGGATGTTTTCCATTTGTTTGTATCATCTATGATTTCTTTCATCAGTGTTTTGTAGTTCTCCTTGTAGAGACCTTTCACCTCCTTGGTCAGTATATTCCTAGGTATTTTATTTTCTTTGTAGCTATCGTGAACAGTACTGACCCCTTATATTGATTCTTAGCTTAGTTCTCAGAAAATGTTTCAGTTTTTTTATATTAGTCTTGGTTATATGATTAGATTATTCTTAAGTGGGTTTCTCTCACTGCTTTTCATTTTTATTTTATATTACAGTGGTTATTTAGATTATTTTCTATAAATTTTTAGATTGAATCTTTCTTAAAACGTATTTTTAAACTTACTTTTATTCAGCCATTTTTCTGAATTAAAAAATTGTTTTCAGATTACTTTAAAATGCTGCATACTCAATCACATCTAAAAATTATCACAATTTATTTCTTTCTGATATTTAAGCCTCATGTTTCTGATTAAAATATTATTGTATTGCCTAGGACTTATAGGAAAATATTAAACAATAACATTGAATAGTTGGCCTACTTGTCTTATTTCTGACTTTAGTGAGCAGTCCATAATGTCTTACCATTAAACATAAAACTTACTGATAATTGGAAAAGGAATATTCTTTAACAGGTTAAAACAGTATTCTCCTATTTAACATTTTCTAAGAATTTTGAATCATGATTGAATGCAGAATTTTAGTAAGTAAATTTATTTTTGACTTTTATTCATATACTAATGTAGTCTTTTCCTTGCAAGTTTTTCATATAACATATTATATTTTCTAATGGGAAATTAAACTTATGTCTCAATTATCTATTGCTGTATAACAAACCACTCAAAATTTACTAACATAAAATAACCACCATTTTATCTTCTCATAATTCTATGGGTCTGCAATATAGGCTGTGCTCAGCTGGGCAGTTGTTCTGCTGGTTCCACCTTGGCCATTTAGACCCTTAAAGTCAATTGAAGTCACCTGGCAGCTTGATAGAGATTGGATGGCTTAAGATGTCCTCACCAACATGGCTCATCCTTGGTGATGGCTGTTAATTGGCCCTGCTTCATTCCAGCTGTCCTCCAAATCATTTTTCACATTACTACTATAGTGATCTTTGTGAAATAAAAACATGAATATGCATTGTCCCTGCTTGAAATCTTTCACCAGTTTCTTTTCTTAGGCTTTAAAGTTTATCCTCTTTAGCAAGATATATAAAACCCTTCATGATCTGGCCTCTGTCTAACTCTCCTGCTCCCTAGAGACTGGAAGACTAATTATAATATTTGTAAAAATGATGAAGTAATGTTGGCAGTGCCAGAGAATGGGGGAAATAGCACTATATGCTTTGCAAAAGCCCCCACCCTAAAGTGATGATGTAATTTACCATCCCAACCAGGACAGTTTTGAAAGTGAAAGAGGGCTCTCTTAATAATTATGCCAGAATAAAAAGCAAGAACCAGTACTGCCCTGACCCAGCAGGGACTGACTCCATCTCTTGCACATACTTATCCATATCTTCACCTCCATCTCCATGCCCTGTCTAACAATGCACAATCATATTTCTAGAACTTACCCTGCTGCTACTTGCCACCAATGCCTGGTACAAATGTTCCCTCTTCTTAGAATGTCTTCTATCTTTTTAAACTACAGTCTCCAATTGTCTCATCAAAATGTCAACTCTCAGAAATCTACCCTGAATCTTCATATTGAGTTAGCCATGTTTTCTTTTGTTATATCCATTCCTTATATATAATTAACATAGATAATTGGAACCTGAATATATGTTTTATGTATCCTTTTATGAAGAACCGAGAGTTTCTTTTTATACCCCCCCCTTTTTTTTAGAGGGATTATAGCAGGTATAGCTTTTAGGTTTCAGGAAAGATATTACTTTATGTTTTATTCTTTGGGTGTGACAAGGTGCTGAATGTGCTAAATAGGGGAACCAGAGCTAACGAGTCACTTGCTGCCCACATAAAGTGTAGTTATAGCCTGAAATATTGAAAAAAAAAAGCAAAAATCCAAAAATCATTAGTATTTGATTTTATAGGATACGCTATTTTTATAGCAGAAGATTTTTCTTCTTAATTGTTTTGTCCCTCAGGCTCAAATGAGCAACAGTCTGGAAGTACTGACCACATGACAGCTAGCACGGGACGTAGAGTCTGGCCTGAGATTGTCAGGAAGAAAGCACAATAGGAAGGTAAAATTTGCCTCAGTTAATTCACAAAATAAAAACTGTCAATTTTGAAGATCAAGTGCCATCTATTCATTCTGCAACTTCAGCTTTTCCTTCAATTAGGAGGATGCAAATTCTCATACTTGCAGATTCATATATTCCATAGCACATGATAGACAACTTACCAGACAACAGTTTCATGGCATAATACCCTTTGCCAGCTACTAATTGAAAATTAACTCATGGCAAATTTATATCAGATGTCTGGAAGGAAACTGCTTAAGTTTTCTTTAATGCATCTTGAGATCAAGCTTCTGGCATGAAAATGGAAAATAAGCTAAAGAATATTAATAAATGTTAATAAAATACTTGAAAATGTATTAGTGTATAGAAAAATTGCATGGCAAAAATTTTTGCTCTGGAAAACAGCTTGAAATGCTTGTCCCTTAAAACTCCGTAGATGATTTCCATATTCACGTCTCTATTTGTCATGCCAGAAAGGATAAAAGGGAGGAAGGAAAGGAATGTTAGTGTCTGGGGAAGAACAGGAAAGCCTGAAGTGCTTCAGGGATTTGGGTTTTACATCATACATATTTAAGATGTTAACTCACACCAAAGATAGATCATCAAGCCTTTCCCTTAATTACATATATACACTATTGTGGAAAAACTTGCAGAATTAAACATAGTGTTTTTATTCAGTATTCCTTTAGGACATTTGACAAATCCACAACTGAAGTAAAATTTCAATTGGAAATGCTTCTAAAAGGAATGCCACGTTTTCCAACTATTCGCTGGTTTCTAGCTACTTACATTTGTGCCTTAATTTCTTAATAATACCTCAAACTATGAAGTCAGTGATACTTTACTGTGGAAATAATGATTTGAGAATCAAAAAATACTAAAGAGCAGAACTGATTTTTGTGTTTATTTAAGGGCTTTCTACAGCATAGTGATTTTCAAATTAAGTCCTTATCTCTATTACAAGACTTTCATGGGAGAATTGGAGTTCGGAAAATGGGCCTCCCTCTTGTGATTAAACTTGGTCCTTCATAGCAGCATGCTGCAATCATTAGGGCTTGTAAAATTTCTTTTTGGCAGATTTGTAAGTAAATTACATCTCCATTGGGGTCTGTGTTTCTAAAGGCAGAAGATGCGCAAACTGAACTCACTCAATCGTAGAATTCAATGGAATTAGGTTATTGAATTGCTATGGTGAACAATCAAATAATGTGAGACTTCATCCTTTTTTAATATTACCTTAAAATCAAGGCTACAAAGACAATTCCAGATAATCTGTGTAAATAAAAACATTCTCTTTAAAAAGTTAATAGAAAATGATTTCTTCTTATTGTGATCCATATTCCAGATATAAGCTACTTTGACAAAGTTTATATCTGTAGAATGAATTATTTTTATGTTTCTAAATGTTATTTTTGACTTTATATAGTCTAGTATATGGATTACTGATGAAATAAATTTTGATTATTAATTTTTAGCATAATATCCTGAAATAAAAGAAAAAGTCTCAGAATCTATGATACCGGTTTCTGTATGGAATTTACCTGAGAGCAGCAGTCCCCAAACTTTTTGGCACCACAGACTGTTTTCGTGGAAGACAATTTTTCCACAGACTGGTGGGGGTGATGGGGGTGGGAATAGTTTTAGGATGATTCAAGTGCATTACATTTATTGTGCACTTTATTTCTTTTATTATTACATTGTAATACATAATGAAATAATTATACAACTCACCATAGGTGGGGGACCCCCTGCCTTAGAGGCTTTCTTTAGTTTAAATGAGATTTAGCATCAGAAATCACTCTAAGTTCTGTCACATAGAAAACTGAGGTCATAAACATCTTAAAGTCAAAAATGGAAGAAAAAGTATTTAGGATGTCACGTATATCAATTTAATATTAAATTCCCAAATATAACCACAAGTTTTACCTTCAGGAAAGTTCATGGCCTCTCTCCCCAATTGTTCATCTTCCTAGAAGAAAGAAGAAATGAAAGAATCAAGGAGAGATGGGCAGTTAGAAATGGAGGCAACAATGTAGTCAGCTGTTCTAAGTCAGGCACAAAGCACTCACAGGTGGAAATGATTATTGCCTTTGTGAAGGTGACTTGACAAGGAGGTCCTGATCCTCTGCCTCCCCATTACTTCAGTTGGCCTGTCTGTGGATTAATATTAGCATTTCCATTCCTATTAGCTGAAGTCTCTGCTCCACCGCGAGAATAGTAAATAATACACCTGGAAGAATTATGATCCTAATTTGACTGATTAACCTTATTTATGGAAAACGAAAGAATATATAAGAAAAACCTGGAAGTGTTGGGTACAAAATAAAGTGGCTAATGAGACTTGAAATACTAAAAAAAAAGAAAAAAGAAAAAAAATTCTAAGCACATTGGAGAAGAGATTTTGAAAGATAAAAACAAATCAACTGTTGCAATTAAAATATTGTGTAAATTATTTAACTTCTAGAGCTTATTGAAGTTATTCATTTCCTATTTCTTTGCTGAAAGAAAACAGATAAGAAAACAGAAAAACAGATATATAGAATTTATCATAACTAAATTTAGAAAGAAAATTTGGAAGGAGACGGAGAGAAAAAGATATAGTAAAAATGGTGATCAGTACTGCCAGCAAAACATGATAAGGCATAAAACCTGGCTCTTATCTTTGAGGAGTAAGTGCAGTGAAACCAACACTTGCTTCCTTTTCCTCCTGGACACATAGTTAGACTGATTCCCCAGTTCCCTTGCAGTTATAGTAGCCACATGACCAATAAAGTGTGAGCTACAGAGATGTGCACCACTTAAACTCCTGACATATACAAGCCTCCCATGTACGATCTTCTGTCTCTTTCCCCATCTGCCAGTTGAAGAGATTTTACTCTAGGACTTAAAGAGGATGGACTTGAAAGCTGGAAGGAGTCTGAGTGTTCAAATGACCACCAAGGTGACCCATAGCCAGAAACACCTATATTGGCTGTTTTGTAAGTGATGAATAACTGTTGTTGTGTTAAGCCCCTAGATTTTCGAGTTTGTTGATCACAACAGTTAGCATTCCTTACCATAACCAATAGAGTAAGGCATGGAGAAACTGAAAAATTCAGAATATTTCTTCAATACACACAGACACACACACAGACACACACACACACACACACATACATGCATTACTGAAGAAATCTGAAAAAGCTCTGTGGATTCTACCAATGACAGTTTCCTAGTATCCCTACCCTATTCTAGCTCCTATTCTAAAATGTTAACTTTTGGGAAGGCTAGAGTAAGAGTGCATGGGTCCATCCTGCACATCTATTTTCAACTTCTTATATATCGCTAATTATTTCAAAATAAAAAGTTTAAAATTTTTCTTGATTAGAGAGGGAAAATTATATTAAATGTTCAGGGAAAACCAAATTTGGTTATTCTTAATATTCTTAATTTTATAAGTAAAAATGAGGTACTTATATCATGAAAATGTATGAACAACATAAAAACACCAAAATAAAAATCATGCATCTAATATATATAGTAAGTTTTCATAAAAGCTAGAAGACAATAACAGTTGAAGCATTATTTGGTCAGTATTATTGACTGCTGATCTAATGTGATATTGTCCAAAAGTATAAACTTCTATTTGGTGAGCCTCATGGAAAATTAGAATTTAAACAAATAACAGAGGGGCGTAAAGGCCAGCAATTCTTCAACATTTTCCATTACAATTCACACCAGGTAATATTCCCACGTATTACACACTCCCATATATACCAGCTGCAACTTCATCCTTTACCAAGAAAGAGAAGGGGATGCAAGTGCATAAGAACAACATAATCATTAGGTCAACTCTAATTTCACTCTGATTTATTTATTTTTTTATTTCAGCATATTATGGGGGTACAGATGTTTAGGTTACATACATTGCCTTTGCCGCACCTGAGTCAGAGCTTCAAGCCTGTGCATCCCCCAGACAGTGCACACCACACCCATTAGGTGCGAATATACCCATCGCCTCCTTCCCCCGGCCCGACCTGCCAGACACCTGATGAATGTTATCACCATATGTGCACTTAATTTACTTTTTAACCTAAATTGTTTGTCAACTTCCAGCTTCTCCTACTGTTGACAAAATAAATAGTAACATGCTGTAAAAGAACTCTGCTTTTTGCTGTAGTTAGAAAGGATCTAATAGAGTGAGTGTCCTGGTCTGTTAGAGAGAGCCAAGACCAGCATCCTGAGGCTTTTTGACAAATAAGTGAATTTTTGTCCCTGCTGCCTCTAAACCTAGCTATCTCCACCATCTCATCACCAGAGTGGATTCCACCTGGCACTTGCTGAGGGTCTGGAGCTGCGATGCCTCCCACCGCTGCAGCAAGAGCTCCTCCCTCTTCCCGTACTGCGAGAGGCAGGGAAGACACGTGGGCCTTGTGCCTCAGCAAAGCAAGAGCTCACAGGGTGAGAAATTTCTTATTACAGGGACCGGGTTCAAAGAATGGGGCAGCCAAGAAGAGTGACACAGAACATGTATAGATTTAACATCAAAAATATAAAACTGTGAATATAAAACTAAATTCTAAAACAACAAAAAAATTATTTAAAAAGTAATACTTTTGCCCTAGCTAGCTAGTGTTCTTGTGGACTCTGGTGTGAAAATATTCTCCAATTTTGTTTCTTAACCTTTATACAAAACAATAATGCTAGTTTTGTTGTTTGAAATAGCAATTTTACTCCCTTTTAAGATTTTATATTAAATACCATTGTCATTTGTGTGGCTCCTTTTCATTTTAACCCACACTTATATAAAGTATTTAAGGCTTATAACATTTTGTGTCAACAGCCTTTTACAAATATTCACAACCAACTACAGTTAACAATTTTCTTAGATTATCAGATCTGAAAAACATTTCTTTGTTAGGGTTATAGTAAGATCTAGCTATCGAGCATTTGAAGTTACATATTTTGTTAGGGGCTGCTGGACTATTCAAAGACAGGATTTAATGGGCATTTAGCATGCAATTATAAAGATTAAGGAGTTTAATCAGTTATTCCTACTGAATAAAAGGCATCTCTTCTCCATATGGAGGTGAGTTGGGGAGGATTTGCCTCAAGGATTTAATAAACCACTATAAAATTTGTTCTGAACATTTTCAATAAATATTATTATTTATAAAGCTGGTGTGTGATCAAAACGTTAGGTCCAAACCCTTTAATTAAAGTCCAGTTCCTACTCAGGAACATTCTTGCATGTTTGAACTCTTAGCTACTTAGAGGTAACATTATTTCAAAGTATTATTTTAATCTGATTGGCTGGTGACTCCATCGTAATTTCAAAAGAAAAAGAACTATAAACCTTTTGGGCAGGATATGGATTTCCTGGAAAGGTCTTTAACAACCTGTGTTCACAGGCATGCAGTAAACACTCTGTCTGCCAAGGATATTATAGTACCTCTCTGCCAAAATTCAAATGCTAATTCTGAAGTTTATAATAAATGAAAAGTAGTTATTACTTCTAGTGATACAAGACTATACTTTAAAAGACTTTCATGAAAATCACTTTTACATGAAAAATATTAAAAGCAGCAAAATTATAAGTTTTATGGGAATATACACTTTTATGATATAGGAAAGAATTCTTATATCCTAATGATGAAAATAATATTTAAGGAATGTACTTTAAAAATTATATTCATATGAGTAATTTGATTTATCCAGAGTAGGTCTCTGACAATAGATCTCTAGAAAGCTACTAAACAGCTTGACTGAAAGTACCATAAATTGGCATAAGGATTCTTAAAGACCATGCTGCTACCTTATAAATGGACCCAACCATAAAGGATGGACAACTCTAGACCAGAACTTGATAACATTTACTACAAAAATTTTTAAACCTAAGGCACAAAACCTTAAGAATTCTGGAAGAAAATGTTGGACTCTTTTAGACATCAGCCTAGGTAAAGAATTTATGAACAAGACCCCCAAAGCAATCACAGCAGAAACAAAAATAAACAAATGGTACCTGATCAAATTAAAAAGCTTCTGCACAGCCAAGGAAACTATCATTAGAGCAAAAAGACAACCTACAGAATGAAAGAAAATATTTGCTTTCTATACATCCGATAAAGGGCTGATAACAAGAATCGATATAGAACTTAAGAAAATCAATAAGAAAAAAATCAAACAACCCCATCAATAAATGGGGAAAGGACATGAACAGAAGCTTTTCAAAAGACAGACTAATGGCCAGCAAACATATAAAAAAGTGCTCAACATCCCTAGTCATTAGGGAAATGCAAATAAAAACTACAATGAAATATCACCTAACTCCAGTGAGAATGGCCTCTATCAAAAAGTCCCAAAATAACAAATGCTGGTGTGGATATGGAGAGATTGGGACACTCTTACACTGCTGGTGGGACTCCAAATTAGTACAACCCCTGTGGAAAGTAATTTGGAGATACCCCAAAGAGCTAAAAATAGAAATACCATTTGATCCAGCAATCCCACTACTAGGCATCTATCCAAGGGAAAAAAAGACATTCTATAATAAAGACATCTGCACTCAAATGTTTATAGCAGCGCGATTCACAATTGCAAACAATCCAAATGCCCATCAGTACATGAGTGGATTAATAAAATGTGGTATATGAACACCATGGAATACTACTCAACTACAAAAAATAATAGTAATCTAGAACCTCTTATGTTATGCTGGATAGAGATTGAGCCCATCCTTTGAAGTGAGGTATCAAAAGGATGGAAAAACATGCACCACATGTATTTGCCATCAAATTGGTACTAACTGATGCACACTAAGGTGCTCACATGGTAATAATACTCACTGGGTGCCGGTCAGGTAGTGGGGATGGGTGGTGGTGGGTGGAGGGGCTGGGGGTGTTAAACCCACAGCTAATGGAAACGGGGCACACTGTATGGGGGAAGGACATGCTTGTAGCCCTGGCTTGGGCAAGGCAAACGCATTTCATGTAATCAAAATGTTTGTACTCCCTTAATATCCTGAATCAAAAAAAAATTTCTAATGTCAAGACAGCTAATTAATACAATCAAGCTTCTTTATATAGCTAAATATGCCAATTGTTTTGTGCATTCTCATAGAATTTATTTTTCAAATAGTTGATCACAGTTGGGTGATCACTTTATTATATTTGTTATTTTTCTCTCCTTTGGGAACATTTTGCCCTGTCAATTAAGTAGGGTTTCTTCTCTGTACTACTTATATTTCTTGACATTCTCATAGGTGAACTATATGTCACACATAATTAACCCAGAGGACTATTTAATAACGTGCAGAACTGAAAAGTAATGTGATTTTAATCATTTCCGACTGTCCGGTGGTGTGCCTACACATGCACATACATCCATCACTCATGTTCTGACTGGTGTGGCTGCAAAATAAGCAAAGCCAAAATGGGTGCTACCTATCTGCCTACAGTAGGATAAAATCTTCCTTTTAATGGGGTTTGGTAGTAATTATCTTTGAGTCTCCACAATCATCCAATGCAATATCTTACACTATTAAAACATGAATGTGTATTCAGTGATCAATAAGAGATTGAGAAATTATTATAACTGCAAAATCCATATTATCTCTTTTATAGTGCATGTCTGAAAAAGAGCTGTTTGCACTTTTTAAGCCATGATTGGTTCTGCACACAGGCAAATGATGGACAACTATGCAGCACTATTTAGGGTGGAAATGTTATTCTATAGAAAATAGATGTTCAAGAATCTAGCCCTTTCCCATTAATCCAGAAGCAAGCACTATATATATGTATCTGTACTTTTTAGACTTTTAGCCCCATTAGGAAGAAAAAAGCTACTTACTTCCTGAGTACATGTGACAGGTATTCAATTACTTTTTGGTGAAGAAATAATGATAATGTGCAAGAAATGGCCTGAAAGTGATTGGCTTGAAGGACAATATCATTCTGGGTTTTTAGCAAGAGCTGAGAAGTAGAAGAGTATTAAATACATAAAAATGGGAGACTTTAAAGAGGTAATAAGGTATCTCAGAAGAAAACCTGAATTCATAATTTTAAAGCTGATCATATGTGTGATTTTATAGCAATATAGACATGATTTTTAGCATGTCTTATGCTTCCCTTTCATGTAAATTTTATAAGTTGAATTAGAGAAGATATCAATCTCTCTCTTGGCTTCTCTCTGCATTTAGAGTCCGTTCTTCTCAACAAACACCTGTAAAACATACTGATCGGTTTACCTATCAAAATTGTTATAGTGGTGATTTTAGTGGTTCAGATGTCAATGGCTCTGGGCTGACTGCTGTCACTCCACTCCACGTGTCTTTCAATTCCAGAGCTCAGGCTATAGGGAAAGTTCCTATGTAGAAAATGGAAAAGAAGAGAATTAATAGAAATATGCAATATTTCTTAAAACTTCTGTACAGACATTGTGTACATCATATCTGTTGATTTTTGAGCCAAAAAATGGGAAAGTAAGTGGCCTGGGCTGTATTCCTCTCCTTACTCCCTTTCAACTTCCAACTTCAGTTTCAACCACAGAAGCTCTAATTATACACAATGATTAATTTTAGATGTCAACTTGATTAAGGGATACCCAGATAACTGGTAAACATTATTTCTGTGTTTGCCTGAAATAGGGAGGCTCTGGAGGAAATTGACATTTGAATCAGTGGACTGAGTAAGGAAGAGCCACCCTTAATGTGAGCCTGCACCACCCAGTTGGCTTAGAGCCCAGAAAAAACAGAAAGACAAAGGAAAGGTGAATTCTCTCTCTCTTCTGGAGCTGAAACACCCTTCTTCTTCTGCTCTTGGGCATCAAAACTTCACACTCTCTGGCCTTTGGACTCTGGGACTTGTACCAGTGCCCCTCCTAGTTCCTCAGGCCTTCAGCCACTGACTGAAAGTTACACTGTTAGCTCCCCTGGTTCTGAGGCCTTTGCACTAGGACTGAGCCATGATACTGTTTACCCTGGTTCTCCACTTTGCAGATAGTCTAGCTTGGAACTTCTCAGCGTTCATAATCACATGAGCCAATTCCCCTAATAAATTGCCTCTCATCTATCTATTTATTTATCTAGTCATCCTATTGGTTCTGTTTCTATGGAGAACCCTAATACATTATATCTCTCCATAGGAGTATTTTGCATAAAGTTGAGTTATTTTTAAAGGATTCGATTGATTAAAACAGTTTGGAAAACCATAGTGTTTCACAATGTATGATGTTTCTATGGTTTGAATATGTCCCCCAAAGAGCATATGTTGGAAACTTAATCCTCAGTGTAACAGTGTAGGGAGGTGGGGCCTAACAGAAAGTGTTTAGATCATAAGGGCTCCACCTTCATGAATGGATTAACATTGATTATGAAAGGGCTGAAGGCTGCAAGTTTAATCACTTCTTCTCTAGCCCTCTCTTGCCCCCTTTCCCTCTTCGATGGGGTGACCCAGCAGAAAGGGCCTCACAAGATGCTAAGCAGATGCTAGTGCCATGGCCTTGAACTTCCCAGTCTCCAGAACTGTAAGCCAAATAAAATTCTGTTCATGATAAATTATCCAGCCTCAGATATTCTGTTATAGTAGCACAAAACAGACTGACAGATGCTTACATTGTTTCATAAGTGAGGAAAATTACTGATTCATGTTCAGCTTATCTAAAAATGCAGTGTCTAGGTTCTGCTTGAATCACATCTTGATTTGCTCATATAGACTTTATGCACCAAAATATAATAAGGGTTTCTGATTCTGGGATGACATCATGAGGAGGTTTGTGGACATGCACTTCCCAGTGAAACAAGCATAACTGGTAAAAACTATAAAAACCATTTAAAGTTTTTAGAATTATCCTAAAGACTTGCAGGAAGTAGATAAATATTTATTCAAGAAAATCTACTAAATCTCAGAAAGAATGGTGAAAGTCTGTGACTCTTGAGCTATAACTTGAATCTCATCTTAACCAATAATCTCCACTTTATGAAAGCTCCAATCTTGGAAGATATGGCCAAGAAAACAGGACTCCCTCTCCTCTTAGCTCCCAATCAAGGGATTTAGTATCTCACCATGAGGAGCACACCATCAGAATTTTTTATTCCCTCCAACTGAGTTGGAGAGGCTAAATCCCTACAGAGTGCAGCCAAGAGTTTAAGTACTTCCTTCCTCCACTCAGCCAGTACTCATAAGGCAAAGGATCTATAATAGGCACGGTGGGTTGAGAATACTAGAGCTCTGATCACACTTTCTTTTTTTGCTTCTGTCAGGAGAGGCAAACCAAGAAAACCAGTGGCTACTACCCTGCTCAGTGACTAAAGTAGTATCTCAGAGATTTTGCCTACAGATTTTGCAGTTCATAAAACAGAGAACCATAAAACTCTCCCTAATTTTTTAAAATAGGGTGTGGGGAAGTTTAGGCCTACGAGTGCTTTCAAAAACATTGGAGAATTTGATAGTAAGCAGATAAGAGGAGACTGGTTGCTTCTTTTAATTAAGAGCATAGCTGAACCATAGATTAGCTGATTTACCAGAGAGAACCAGGGAAAGAGAATGCCAAGAAGAACCCTCCTAGATCAAAACAGACCTCAAAGTCTGGCCTCAAAAACTATCCCTGCACAAAATTAATTGTATCAGACTGTGGAACAATTTATGCTCAAGGGCAGTGTTGAGAACAAGATAGAAATCATGCCAATCAGTGGAGCCTAAGAGCAAGGCGTGACACTAAATAATACAGACAGCTTAACAGAGAGACTGGAGAAAGAAACCATAGAAGAGAGCCTTGTCATTCTGGCATGACTATGTGCATGCCCAAGGCTGCATCCTATGAGGGGCAGTATCTAAGGCTTCAAACTGTGGAAAAAATAGACTTTAATAAAATGGTATAGCCAACTTACTGAACAAATAAACAAGCAAATAGCAACAAAATAACTCCAGAGAAGGGAGAGTGAAATCAGTGTTCAGAGTTGTTACAATATATTAGTTAAAATGTACAGTTTTCCACAATAAATTGTAAGAAATTAAACAGAAAATATGGCCCAGAACTCAGAGAAATGTGAGGCATTAATAATCACACCCACATACATGTAATAGGAGTACCAGAAGAAAAGGAGAGAAAGGAAATTTGATAAATTCTCAAATTTCCCAATTCCCAAATTTGATAAAAACATTAATATACACATCCAAAAATTTCAAGTTGGAAGTTGAATAAACACAAAAATATCCACACCCACATACATCATAGTAAAATTGCTAAAAGATGAAAACAAAGAATCTTGAAAGCAAGAAGAGAAAAGTAACAAATTTTTATAAGAAAATACCAATATTTATAAGAAAATACCAATAAGATGAATCGCTGACTTCTCATCAGAAATAATGGAAGTCAGGAGGATGATATGTTTTAAGCGCTGAAAATAAAAAGCTATCAAATAAGAATCTCATATTGGGTAAAATATATTTTACAATGAAGGCAAATAAAGATTTTATAAGATAAACAGAAATGAGAGAATTTCTTGTTTAAAGAAATACTAAAGGAAATTATTCAAGGTACAAGCAAGTAAGCAACTACCTCCAGATTATAATTCAAATCCAAAAACAAAAACAAAAACACAGAGCATTGGTAACAGTAACCCATAGGACTAAATGAGAAGATAAAATGATAAATAAGATTAATATAAAAATCATTATAAATACATATTTGCTGTCCTTTTTTCTCATCTTAGTTAAAAGACATAAAATTATATAACATAAATAATAACAAAGTATTGTTGGTATTATAGCATATAACAGTGTAATACATAAAACAGTAATAGCACAAAAATGAAGAAGAGAAAATAGAGTATATGCTTTCCACAGGACACATATGTTAGATACAATGATATAAATAGATTGAAAGTAAAAAAATGAAAAAAAGATTTATTATGCAAACAGCAACCATAAGAGAGCTCTGGAGGCCATGCTAATGATAGACAAAATAGGCCTTAATAAATCACTAAGAGTAAAGAAGGATATTTGGTGATAATGAAAAAGGTCAGTCCACCAGAAAAATATAACAACGATAAACATATATGCACCTGAAAACAAAGACCCAAAATGCACAAAGCAAAACTGAAAGAACTGAGGAGGGATATAGATAATTCAACAAAAACAGTTAGATGTTTTAGTACCTCACATTCAATAACAGATAGACAATCTAGGCAAAAGATAAACAAGCAAATAGAAGAACTACACTATAAAACTGCTGGATATCTGTGGAACACCTCACCCAAAAGCAGAACACACATTTTTTGTCATGTACACATAGAACATTCTTCTGTATCTGTTATATTCTAGGTTACTAAACATGCCTCAGTACATTTTAAAAGGTGGACATCAGATAGAGTATACACGTAAGGTAATGTGGTGAAATTTTAAATTAATAAAAAATTGAGAAATTCACAAATATGTGGAAATTAAACACCATACTTTTAAATAACCAATGGAACAAAAAAGAAATCACAAAGAAAATTAGAAAAAACTTTGAGATTAATAAAAATACAGACATAATACATTAAAGCTCATGAGATGCAGCTAAAACAAAGAACAAGCTAAATTCAGAATTTATTCCTAAAATTGTGTCCAAATTCACCATCATTCCCAAAAGACAATTGAATATTTAAAGAAGTACACCCATGAATAATTGACCATAAGTGCAATTGAGTTATAGTCCTTTTATAGAATCGGTTTATGTAGTCTTTGGCAGCTGACAGTTATGATGAAACACTGCAATTTCAGAAGTCAGTGTTGCATGTTTTTATTATGGAGTGATAAACATATCCTGATGACATTTCATCTTGGATTTATAACATATTATTGATGATTGCAAGCCTGCGCTTGTGGTTTGAGAGTCCTCTAGCACTGTGAACCTAATCTGGGATCATTCTCCAAGCTTAGTTTAAATGACCCATCTGAATGGTTTACCTTATTAGGTAAAATGGCCAAAAAAACGTACTCAACCTCAGCATTCCAAGTGAATGAAGTTAGCCCATTAGCTTTCATGTAGAAGTGTCTTTTTCTGAAAGAAGAGCAAAAGAACACAGATCTCCCTAAATATAGCTCGAATATTTAGTAGGTTAATATCACCTCATGTAAATATCTAATTGATTCTGGAGCACATTTTGAAGGAGAAAAGCACACAAGTTTAGAAATGTTTAAGATAAGACTCTCCCTTAAAGAAGCAGGAGTCAATAATTTATACTCTGGTTTACCCAAGGCAATGTACCAAGTAGCTGGAAATCTGGATGATAATAGTGTAATTCTTCAATTTTTGAGTGAGAATTTAAAAATAAATTTTTAGAATGGAATAGGACCTATTCCTGTATACCTAATTAAGCATTTTCAAATTATCTGACCCACATTCAAATTAAACCCAGTGTCAAAAATCATCAAAACTATTTCATAACACCATACCAGAATTTTTATAACTAAATTAAGAGGTCTATCAGAACAGTGCCCATGTCTGTTTTAGTCAATAATGAAGTATATATATCAAATAAATAGATGACAAGAGGTTGAGCTGTGCAAGATAAAGTAGGTAAACCTATCTGAGAACCTAAAATATTATGTCTTAATAAATGTGATTTAAGAAAAGATGAATCAGAAATACATAAAGATATAGCCTATAATTTTCCACTACCCAATAAAATACAATTTTAGAAATTAAAGGAATATTAAAGACTGTTTTAATCTCCTTATATCATTACTTGTAAGGTAAAGAATGCTCGAAAGTGATAAAGAATCTTAACCAAAATCACACAGGGATAAACGCTTCCCTGGTAATAGTTGTTTCTCTTTCCTAATGCAATTTAGTTCACTCAACATTTATTGAATTCTTCATATGAATCATGCCTAAGTCCAATTATAAATAACCAGCCACTGAGACTGCAGAATGTTGCAATTACCCAGCAACCTTATCCCAAAGGAAGTAAGGGAGACAAGATGGATTTCTGTTTGGAAACAAATCACTCAGAAAATATGACTATAAAGGGTATCCTAGAAAATGGACCCAACAATGCAAAGTATTTACTAATTAAAAACAAGTTTCTTATCAGAGACAATGAATTCCCACAGCCGAATTCCCGAGTAGTTTTCTGGGATGGCAGTAAGTGGCTTCTGTGGTGCCTTCAGAGGTTTGTGGATCACACCAAAAATATGCTTTGAAACCTGGGGATGAAGTAGGAAACTGTTTTCTATCTTTTCCCCCTCCCTTTGTTAAGAAATTTTGGTAAGACATTATGAAAGATTACAAAATTGATGGCTTGGGTCTTTAAAAGCTAAAATTATAGTTTTGCTAACACTGACCCTCCGAGGATATGAGTCCACAAGTGCCATTGTGGCTGAGCCTCCTGTTTACATAGCTGATGTTTACATGGAATCTGAACTCAAGGAAGTCTGAGAACATGTGATGGTGTTTAGTTTCTGGTGTACATAAATTAACCCAGATCCAGCTGGATGTATTGTATGGCTACAAGGAAAACCCCAATGCATGTCTATTATCCCTAGGTTTCTCTGGGGGAAAAACAAACTTTAAATTCTTTGGGATTCAAAATATAAAACACATACTTAAAACATTCTCACTCTCTCTCACATTCAACAGATTTTATGCCACTTCTAGATATTTGATGTCCAGAATTTCCATTATTTAGATTTTGTTGAAGGATATACATATGTATACATGTCTATATATAAAAACACATTTTTTTCTAATGATGAGGAGAATTTTTATAGCTTGTTATCCATTGTATTTAAAGATGCCCCCTTTTCTCCAAACAATAGTATTATATCCAATCTGATTGCAAAGATGCGTAGTACATTTCTTTTTTGTATACAAATACATTTATTTTGCTGTTTTAGAGCCTGCTACTTTTTGAAGTTCATTTCTCTTTGTCTGGTAAGCTGACAGTTATATTAAAAAGGTCTTAATTCTAGTCACATATGAGGTACACAGGGGCTAGTCCATGAAAGACCTAGATGGTAGACCTATATAGAGTATGGCTCAGGTCAATAGTGGGCTGTAGCAACTGATGGAAGGCGCTAAAACAAGTTTGTCACTTCTATTTCAGTGTTGCTCTTACTTTTTGTGGCAAGAATTGGTTCTGCACGTGAGCAAATGAGTGGCCATCTGTGTAGTGCTAGAAAAAATTATTATGTTTGGAAAAGTCATAATTAAAAAGTAAATGTAAAAAATCAATTATCTGTATATACTAACAATAAAAATTGGAAATTGATATTTTAAAAGAACAATATCATTTTTAAATTAATTTTTAATTAACAAAGATTGTATACAGATTGTCCCTGACTTATTATGGTTCAATATGCAATTTTTTGACATTACAGTGGGGTGAAAGTAGTATGCATTCAGTAGAAACCATATTGTGAGTACCCATCAACCATTCTGTTTTTCACTTTCAATATGGCATTCAACAAATTAGGTAAGATATTAAACACTTTATTGTAAAATAAGCTTGGTGTTAGATAATTTTGCCCAACTATAGGCCAATGTAAGTGTTCTGAGCACTTTTAAGGTAAGGTAGGCTAAGCTACAACACTCAGTAGGTTAGTTATATTAAATGTATCTTCAACTTAATAGTTTCAAAGTATGATAGGTTTATCAGGATATAACCCCATCATAAGTCAAGGAGCATCTGTATATTTATCATGTACTACATGTTGCTTTGAAATATGTATACATTGTGGAATGGCTAATCATGCTATTTAACATATATTAATACATTATATCACATACGTCTTTGTATGGTGAGATCATTTAAAATTTGCTCTCTTAGCAACTGTCAAGTATACAATATGTTGTTATTAACTATAGTCAACATTTTTTACAATAGATCTCTCAAATTTCTTCCTCCTATCTCATTGAAATTTTTTATCCTTTGGCCAACATCTTCCTAATCCCCACTTCTGGCCCCTGTTAACCACCATTCTACTGTCTACTTCTATGAGTTCAACTTTTTTATATTCCACATATAAGTGAGATCCTGCAGTATCTGTCTCTCTGTGCCTGGCTTATTTCACTTAAGATAATGTCCTGCAGGTGCATCCTGTTGTTGCAAATAACAGGATTTCCTTCCTTTATTAAGCAGAATAATATTTTATACATATAAAATACTATGTACCACATTTTCTTTATCCATCCATCAGTTCATGGACAATTAGGTTGATTGCATATATTGGTTATTTTGAATAATGCTGCACTGAACATGAGAGTGCAGATATGTTTTTAACATACTGATTTCAATTCCTTTGTATGTATACCCAGTAGTTGGATTACTGGCTCAAAAGTTCTTTCTATTTGTAATTTTTTCAGGAACTTTCATATTGTTTTCTATAATGGCTGTACCAATTTACATTCCCAAAAACAGTGTGCAAGGATTCCCTTCTCTCAACATCCTCATCAATACTTCTTATCACTCATCTTTTTGATAATAGCCATTTTAGCAGGTGTGAAGTGATATCTCACTGTGGTTTTCATTTGAATTACTCTAATAATTAGTGATGTTGAGCATTTTTCATATACTTGTTAGTCATTTGTATTTCTTCTTTTGGGAAATGTAAGTTATTTGCTTATTTTTAAATTGTGTTATTTGTTTTCTTGCTAATAAGCTGTTTGAGTTACATACACATTTTAGATATTAATCCTTTATCAGATATATGGTTTGCAAATATTTTTTCTTATTTTGTAGTATGTCTCTTCACTCTATTGATTGTTTCCTTTGCTGTGCAGAAGCTTTTTAGTTTGATGTAATTCCATTTACCTATTTTTGTTTTGTTGTATGTTCTTTTAAGGGTCATATTCAAAATCATTGCTCAGACTAATGTCATAAATCTTTCCCCCATATTTTC
Source organism: Lemur catta (assembly GCF_020740605.2). Lineage (NCBI taxonomy): Eukaryota > Metazoa > Chordata > Mammalia > Primates > Lemuridae > Lemur > Lemur catta. Next base: position 74,871,647 of record NC_059129.1, on the reverse strand, counting down.
ATCTAATAATTTTATAATTTTAGGTCTTTGGGTTAAGTCTTTAATGCATTTTGAGTTTATTCATGTATATGGTATGAGTAAGGGTCTTCTTTCATTCTTCTGCATGTTGATATCCAATTTTCCCAACACCAACCATTGAAGAAACTGTTTTTCTCTGTTGTGTGTTTTTGGAAACTTTGTTCAAAATCAATTGATTGCAAATGCATGAATTTATTTCTGGGTTCTCTATTCTGTTCCATTGGTCCATGTATCTGTTTTTACACCAAGACCATACAGTTTTGGTTACTATAGCTTTGTAGAATATTTTGAATTCAGGTAGTGTGATGCCTCTACTATGTTCTTTTAACTCAAGATTGTTTGGGCTATTTAGGGTCTTTGTGGTTCTGTACAAATTTTAGGATTGTTTTTCTGTTTTTTTGAAATATATCTTTGGAGTTTTGATAGGGAGTTTTTAATCACAAAATGACAATGAATTTTGTCAAAGGCTTTTCTACATCTGTTGAGACTATCATATGGTTTTTGTCCTTCATTCTATTCATATGGTGTATAAAATTTATTGACTTATGTATGTTGAACCATCTTTACATCCCTGGGATAAATCCCAGTTGATCATGGTGAATGATTCTTTTAATGTGCTATTGAATTCAGTTTGCTAATATTTTGTTGAGGGCTTTTACATCCATATTCATCAAGAAAATTGGCCCATAGTTTTCTTTTCTTATAGTGTCCTTGTCTAGCTTTAGTGTCGGGTTAATTCTGGCCTCATAAAATAAGTATGGAAGTATTTAATCCTCTTCAATTTGGGGGAAGAGTTTGAGAAGGATTGATGTTAGTTGTTTAAATGTTTGGAGGAATTCAGTAGTGAAGCCTTCGGGTCATGGGATTTTAATTAATGGGAGAATTTTATTACTGATTCAATCTCTTTACTTGCTCTTGATCTTTTCCAATTTTCTACTTCTTCATGATTCAGTCTTGGTAGGTTATATATGTCTAAAAATGTATCCATTTATTCTTTTCATTTTGTTGGTGTATAATTATTCCTAGCAGTCTCTTATGATCCTTTGTGTTTCTGCTGTATCATTTTTAATGTCTCCTCTTTAATGTCTGGTATCATTTGAGTTTTCTTTTTTCTTAGTTTAGCTAAAGTTTTGACAGTTGATATCTGTGACATTTCACTTTGACACTTCTTGTTTTATTTTTATTGTGAAGATACATCTTCAGTATTTCAAATGCATGGTTTGGCTTCTAATTACCTTTCAAATTTTTTTAGAACAATTTTTATGAAGCCATGAATAAGTCACAAATTCATGTTATTTTTGAATATGAATTCCATAGTGGAACCAATGCAGCATAGACAGCTTGAAATATCAATGAACTGTTTCGGAAGGATGTGGCTAATGCACACACAGTACCTTGATGGTTTGAGAACTTCCATTCTGGTGATTTTAATCTTGAAAATGAGCCACATGGGATGATCTGAGACCAAGGTGGATAATGATGAGCTGAAAGCTGTAGTGGTAGTGAATCCATCTCAACCTACGGGTGAATTAGCAGCAAGGTTTGATGTTGCTATTCCAACAATATTGGACCATTTGAGACAAATTGTAAAGGTAAAGAAGCTGGATAGATGGGTTCAGCATGAATTAAATGAGTGTCAGAAGAGAAATCATCTCAAAGCTTCTCTTTCTTTGCTATCATGACATAAAGGCAAACTATTTCTACACCATATTAAGTGTGATGAAAAGTGGATTCTTTTTGACATTCGTAAGCATTTGATAAAGATGAAGTGCTAAAACACAGTCCAAAACTGAATATTCATTCATTAAAGAAAGCTAATACTGTCTGTTTGGTGGTCCAGCACTGGTGTTATCCACTACAGTTTCATGAAATCTGGTCAATTGATTACAGAGGATGTCTACTGCAACCAATTGGATGAAATGATGAGGATGCTTGCGATTAAGCAGCCAAGATTTATCTATAGAGATAGGCCAATCCTCTTACAAGACAATGCTCTACTACATGTTGCACAAACACTTACCAAACTACAGAGGCTGGACTTGGAAACTCTCTGTCACCCACCATATTGACCAGACCTTACACCAACTGACTACCACTTCTTCCAGGCTTTGAACCACTTCTTGCAAGAAAAGATATTCAATTCTGAACAAGCTGTGGAAAATGCCTTTTGCAATTTTATCATTCCTCACTATCCAGGCTTCTTTGCTGCTGGCATAAACAAGCTACCATTAAGATGGCAGAACTGTGTCAATAGTTTAGGTGCATACTTTGGTTATTTGTACTGCTTCTTGTTTGAGATATACTACACTTTTGATTAGAAAACAGACATTTCATATTTAATGACCAATAATACATGTAAAAAGCATTGCTTATGCTGAAAATAACAAAGAAGAGAAACATATCACTAAATGAGGAAAATAGATAATAGACAAGTTAGGGAAAACAAAAACTGGTCAATAAACACAAATAATTTTAAGTTCCTAGCATTTAGTCCTAACATTTAAAAATATCACTGAGAAGATTACAGGAAAGATTTGTAAAGAAAGATTTAGTTTCATATATTTTGTTGATTCTAAATAATTGGAAAAAGAACACTTGTCCGCAGCAATTAGAAGAAAAATTAAAAGTAAAATATTGTTAGCTTACTGAATGTTTGCAAACCACACATGATGAAATAGGCTGTGTTCAGAGGGATTGGAGTCAAGGAGAACAAAGTTCCTGGAAAGAGGCTGGATGTTTTCTGCATGATTCAGAAGCAATGCCCCATATCTTTACTACCACCAGCATGCCTAAGACTAAGAGCTAATAAATATGTCAGGACCAAAGGAAGGAAGAATACAATGAGATTTATCCAAGAATCTCCCTGCAATTTGGGGATTAGGTGGGCTGCTAACATTGTTTAATTTATGAAAGAACGAATTGTAACCAGAAGTTTTCCTTTAAAAGCTTATTTTGTTGGTTAAAAGAGAGAAACTGCTGTTCACCCTGCTAGAACTATAAACTCATGACATATCTGGCCAATTTATCAGTGCAGTTAGAATTATATGCTGTTTGTGACTGACAGTTTCTTTTTTCTTCTTTTGCCTCAATGCTTTCCAATACTGTTGTATTATTCTGATTTGAGCATATATTTATAAAGTTTGATTGGGTTCAACATGATCTTAGAGAAACTGATTCTCTCCATCTCCACTTCTACACAATGGTTAAAATTACTTTAGTTATTAGCTGTTGTCAAATAACACTAGGGAGAGTCCACATATTAAAAAGAAGAGAATTGCTTTACTTACACTATTGAAAACAAATATCTTTAATTTTTAACTTTTAAACCATGAAATATGCCCAATTAGAGAAAACAGTTTTTTAAATAACTGTTTAAATTTTTTATTATTATTCATTTATTCTCCTTCTTCCCTATTCTGAGTTACCTCAAGCCCTTTTTTCTTAAGGCTTACCATCTATATCTATTTACATTTAGTTGCTATTTAGCAGGTGGTTGTTAATTATCTATTGAGGAGTGTCCACAAGCTTCCCCATTTCTCATCCACTGCTATGGGTTGAATTGTGTCCCTCGCCCACTCAAAATTTGTATGTTGAAATTCTAGCCCCCAGTATCTCAGAAGATAACCTAATTTTGAAACAGAGTAGTTGCACATGTAATTAGTTAAGATGAAATCATAGTGAAGTAAGGGGGGCCCTAACCTAATCCAATGCATCTGGTATCTTTATAAGGGGGAATTCAGGCACAGACACACACACAGGGAAACACCACGTGAAGATGAAGGCAGAGACTGGGGTGATGCTTCCACAAGCTAAGGAATGTCCGCGATTGCCAGCAAACCACCAGAAAGTAGATGAGAGGCAGATCCCCCTCACAGCCCTCTGAAGGAACGAACTGGGATGACACCTGATCTCAAATTTGCAGCCTCCAGAACAGTGACTTTCTGTTGTTTAAGCCATGCAGTTTGTGGTCCCTTGTTATGACAACCTTGGCAAACTAAAACTAAAATACCCACCAGACAAGTATGACTTCATCATCTCAGTTTATATCTTTTCCAATCCAAGGATAATTTCAACTAAATATGGAGTTTTAAGATGCATGACAGGGGTACTGGAGAATTGGGAACAGAAATCACCGAGAACAAACAATTGAGGTAGATAGAAAAGTGAGAAGGATTAAACATAACAATCCATACAGAATGGATGAAAGGAAAACTTCCTGGTTGAGAGGTAAGAGTATGTGAGAGTGATGTTGAGAAGGGGCTGCTATAAAGGGCAGTCAGGCAGTGACAGATAAAGGGGATTTTTAAGCTGTTTGGCTGCATATTCAAAAAGTATTCCTGCTGACTCCCAACACACATACACACACACAAACTCCCTTCAAACTTTGGAGATTTGTTAAAAATGAAAATATATTCATTCTACACATATATATTTAAATATATTCAAATTGCTTTGCAAACTGCTGTTTCTTTGAATCATTATATGAAGATAATTCCAATTATATTTAGACTGTGTACAAAAAGTATATAAGTATACTACCTATTATTATTTAATTTTAAAGTATACATTATTTAAATACATATAAAAGAACAGATATTCATATACCTACCTCACAAGTTTTACAGTTTTGCCTTACTTAATCAAATAAAACATTAACTAGTTTTGTGCATCCATCACAATAAATTACAACAAATTTAGTGGCTTAAATAACATGAATATTTATTATTCTGGAGATCAGAAATCTGAAGTGGGCCTTACTGGGCCAAAATCAAGGTGCGAGCAGGGCTGCATTTTTCTGGAGGCTCTGATGAGAGAATCCACTTCCTTTCCCTTTCCTAATTTCTAGAGACTGCCCACATCCTTAGTTCATGGAATCCTTCCTCCGTCTTCAAAGACAGCAATGGCAGGGAGAGCCTTTTTCACATCACAGCTCTGGACTTCCTCTTCTGCCTCTCTCTTCTACTTTAAGGACCCCTCTGGTTACATCAGGCCCACCTAAATAATACGGGCTAATCTCCCTGTCATATAGTTGATTAGCAACTTTAATTCCATCTGTAATTCTCCTCTGCCATGTAACCTAACATATTCATAGGTTCCAGTAATTAGTATGTGGACATCTTTAGGGAGGGAGTTATTCTTCCTATCATATGTTAAACAAAAATTATGGGGGACTATTGCTTTGGATTGAGTTGTTGCACTAGTCCCCAACAGGCCAGAACAAACCAATGCCATGTAGTCAAACTGAACTTTGAAATGAGCCACTTTTCCACAAAACTAACAAAAACAAGCAAACTTATAGGAGATACACAGCAACCAATCAGAAGGTACCTAGTTAATCTGAGCCAGCATAAGGAAGTCCCCTTTGTTTTAACTCTAAAAAGAAAGTAATTTTGAAATGACCAATATGATTTTAATTTCTTATTTCTGCTTTCTTCAGTACTTTCCTGCCTATAAGACAAATCTCTTCTGCTCAGCTCATAGGAGCTCTTATTCTATCTTATAGATGGGATGCTGCTTCAATTCATAAATTGCAAGAGCCAATTAGATCTTTAAATTAAATTTGTTGTAATTTTATTTTTTAACAAATGTGGTAAATTCTAGTTCTGTAATCCGTCTCACCTTCCTCACTCCCAAAATGAGGAATGCTTTTTGAATATACTCATGAAACATGTGTTTCTATAGTATTTTTTTGTGTGTTGTAAATTTCCCAATAATAGTATAATAGTTATCAGAATTTATATCTCAGTTTTCCCAGGATAGTCTGGTTTACACTCATTGTTCCAAAATGAGTATTAATAGCACTTCTCAAGTCATACTGCTCATATCCTTTTGTAGCTAGCATTTTTCTCTCTACATTTTTTAAATGTCCGTGTTCTTACCTATAAATCGATATTTGAACAAAATAGCTACATTCTCTGTATTTTTTATAGTTGAGTAATTCAAAAAGAATTTTAATATTATAACTACACTTATAATCTAGAGTATAAATTACATTCTACACTAGAGTATAAATATACATTCTAGTATAATATTATAACTACATTATATTCTAAATGTGACATACTCTACATTTATATGCCACATCAATCCTTCTTCTACTATTGTAGTTAGTCGTGAGAATGCTTGCACGTCAGCGTGATGTACTGTTTTCTTTAAAAATGCTCTTCCTTAGTAATGTCTGTTGATGTTACAGTCTTTGGATGTCTAGATATCTTAGACTTTTCATTACTTCTTGGTTATTCTACTCTCAAGTATAAGTTTGTTGGTCATTTACCAACTTCATGAACGATTTTATTTTCATGATCACTGCTTAGACATCAGTAAGCTACTCCTTGTAATTCCCAGTCTCTCTGTAATTAAACGCTTTTGACTGAATAGGCAGGATTAACAATCTATATTCCCTCATTATCTAGGTCAGTTACAGTTCTTTTAAAAAATCGTCTTATATGTAATACTATTAAACCAACAATTATATTCTGAAACTGATTCACTTTTAAACTTAAGATATTTCATTTTTATTTATAAATGACACATAATCATACATGTTTATGAGGGACAATGTGATGTTTCAATACATGTAAATGTAGTATAATGATCAAATAGGGGTAATTACCATAGCCATCACTTTAAATATTTATTATTTCTCTGTGGTGACAGAATTCACAATCTTCTCTTCTAGCTATCTTGAAATATATGATACATTGTTATTTGCTATAGTCACCCTCCTGTGTAATAGAATATCAAAACTTATTCTTCCTAATGTAACTTTGTACCCTTTGTACAACCTCTCCTCCTCCCCCTCGACCCTCTCCATGCTCTAATAACCACTATTCTACCCTCTTCTTCTATGAAATCAACTTTTTTAGATTTCATATATGAGTCAGATCATGTGGTTTGTGTTTCCTTGCCTGGCTTATTTTGCTTAACATAATGTCCTCCAAGTTCATCCATTTTGTCACAGATGACAGGATTAATGTTCTTATGGCTGAAAAATATTCTCTCTCTCTCTATATATATATAGAATATATAGACTACACACACACACACACACACACACACAAACACACACACACACACATCCCATATTTTCTTTGTCCATTCATCTATAGATGGGCATTCAGGTTGGTTTTATATCTTGGTTATTGCTAATATTGCTGCAATAAACATAAATGTGAAAATGTCTCTTCAACATATTGATTTCCTTCCCTTTGGATATATACCCAGTAATGGGATTGCTGGATCATATGGTAATTCTATTTTTAATTTTATAAGGAACCTCCATACTGTTTGTCAAATGGCTGTACTAATTTACATTCCCACCAACAGTGTATAAGAGTAACATTTTCTCTGTATCTTCAACAACATTTGTTATTTTTGTCTTTTTGATAATAGCCATTCTAACTGGAATGAGATATCTCATTGCAGTTTTGATTTGCATTTTCCTGATGATTGGTGATATTGAGCATTTCTTCACATACCTGTTGGCTATTTGTGTGTCTTTTGAGAAATATCTATTCAGATCCTTTGCCCAGTTTTTAATGAGATTATTTGTGTTTTTGCTGTTGAGTTGTTTGAATTCCTTGTATATTTTGGATATTAACCCCTCGTCAGATACAGCACACAAAACTTTTTCCCATTATGTGGGTTGTCTTTTCCCTTTGGTGATTGTTCCCTTTGCTGTGCAGAAGCTTTTTAGTTTGATATAAACCCATCTGTCTATTTTTGTTTTTGTTGTCTATGCTTTTGAGGACTTATTTCAAAAATTCCTTTCTGGGTTCAATTTCATGAAGCATTATTTTCTTCTAAGAGTTTCATTGTTTTCAAGTGTTGCATTTAAGTCTTTGAACCATTTAGAGTTGATTTTTTATATGGTGAGAGCTATGCGTTCTTTCTGTTGTTCCCATGGTCCATGTGTCTGCTTTTATGCCAGGGCTATACTGGTTTGGTTAGTATATCTTATATTATAGTATATATTGAGGTCACATACTGTGATGCTGCCATCTTTGTTCTCTTTGCTCAAGGTTGCTTTGGCAATGCAGGCTCTTTTGAACTTCCATATGGATTTTAAGATTGTTTTTTTCTATTTCTGTGAAGAATGTGATCAGTAAGTGGATAGGGACTCCATTGAATCTGTAGATCACTTTGGATAATATGGGCATTTTAACAATATTAATTTTTCCAATGGATGAACATGGGATATGTTTCCATTTACTTTTATCCTCTTCAATTTCTTTCATTAATGTTTAATAATTTTTTATTGTAGAGATCTTTCACCTCCTTGAGGTGAAAGTTTATTCATAGTTATTTTATTTATTTATTCATTCTTAGCTATTCTAAATGGAATTGCTTTATTGATTTCTTGTTTAGATAGTTTATTACTGGCATATAGAAATGTTACAAGTTTTTGTATGTTTATTTTGTATCCTAGAAATTTACAAAATTCATTTATTAGTTCTCACAATTTTTTTGGTGGAGTCTTTAGGATTTTCTATATATATGATCATATTGTCTGTTACTAGGAACAATTTGACATTCTCCTTTCAATTTGCATGCCTTTTATTGCTTTCTCTAGCATAATTGCTCCAGCTACAATTTCCAGTACTATGTTGAATTAATGTGGCAAAAGTGGACATTCTTTTCTCGTTTTAGATCTTAGCAGAAAAACTTTTAACTTTTCCCCACTCAGTACGATGATAGCTGTGAGTTTGCCATGTATGACCTTTATTGTGTTGAAGTATTTTCCTTCTATACCCAGTCTGTTGAGGGTTTTTATCATAAAGGAATGCTGAATTTTATTGAATGCTTTTTCAATATCTATTAAAATGATCGTATAGTTTTTGTCCTTGATTCTGTTAATGTGATATATCACATTATTGATTTGCATATGCTGAAACATCCTTGCATTTCTGGGATAAATCCCTATTGATTGCGGTGAAGGATCTTTTCAATCTGTTGTTGAATTCAGTTTGTTATTATTTTGTTGAAGACTTTTGCATCAGGGATATTGGCCTGTAGTTTTCCTTTTATGGTTTGTCTCTGGTTTGGTTGGTAATGCTAGCCTTGCAGTATGAGTTTGGAAGTAGTATATTACTTCCTCTTTAATTTTTTGAAATAGTTTGAGTAGAATTGACATTAGTTCTTCTTTAAATGTTTGGTAGAATTCAATAGTTAAGTCATCAGGTCCTAGATTTTCTTTGATGGGAGACTTTTTATTACTGCTTCAATCTTTATAGTCATTATTCATCTGTTCCAGTTGTCTATTTTTTCATGATTCAATCTTGGCAAATTGTATGTGTCCCAGAAGTTATCCATTTCTTCTAGGTATTCCAATTTCTTAGTGTACAGTTGTTCATAGTAATCTCATATGATTCTTTGTATTTCTTTGATATCAGTTACAATGTCTCCTTTTTCATCTCTGACTTTAATTATTTTTCTTTTTTTCTTTGTTTGGCTAAAGATTTGGTAATTTTGTTTAACTTTTCAAAAAAACCAGCTGTTATCTTTTTTGATCTTTTAAAATTTTTTTGAGTCTGTATTTTGTTTATTTCTGCTCTGATCTTTATTATTTCTTTCCTTCTACTTATTTTGGGTTTAGATTGTCATTGTTCTAGTTCTTGGAGATATAATTAAGTTGTTTATTTGAGATCTTGCTACTTTTTTAATGTAGGCATTTATTGCTAGAAACTTCACTTTTAGAACTGGTTCCACTATATCCCACAGGTTTTGGTATGTTGAATTTCCATTTTCTTTTGTCTCAAGGAATTTTTTAATTTCCTTCTTAATTTTTCATTCACCCATTTATTGTTCATGAGCATGTTGATTTAATTTTCATGTATTTGAAGAATTTCCAAAGTTCTTCCCTATTATTGATTCCTAGTTTTATTGCATTATGGTCAGAAAAGATACTTAAAGTGGTTTCATTTTCTTAAAAAAAATTGTTATTACTTATTTTATGGTCCAACATATGGTCTATTGTGGATAATGTTCTATGTGCTGTTGAAAAGAATGTGTATTCTGAAGCTGTTGGGTGGAATGTTCTATAATGTCTGGTAGGCTCATTTGGTCTAAAGTGCAGTTTAACTTCATTCAATATTTCCTTGTTGATTTTCTGCCTTAATGACCTATCCATTGCTGAAAATAGTCTGTTAAAGTCTCCTATTATTATTGTATTCCAGTTGATATCTCTCTATGGTTCTCGACTTTGGGGTGCATATATATTTATAATTGCTATATCCACCACTGTATTGACTCATTTATCATTTGTCTATTTTTTAAATTATTTTTGACATAAATTCTATTTCCAATCTCTACCTGTCAAGTAATCCCAGTTGTCTTGCTGTCCCAGCTGAGGATTAAGACATTTTAGAGCAGAAACGAGTGATTTCCACTGTGCTATATCCAAATCCCTGGCCCACAGACTCTGTAAGCATAATAAAAGGTCTGTTTTAAGACACTACATTTATGATAATTGTTTATGCAACTATAGTAACTGGAACACTAATGAACTGTCTTTTGATCGATTTTTGTTGTTCTAAAAATTTCTCAGTCTCATTCCTTTTTATATAATCTGTGCCATCACTCTGGCTCTTTTTAGATTTTCCAGTTTGCCTTTAAGACAGAAAAACCTTAAAAGATAAAGCTAAGGCATAGCATAGGAGTAGATAATGAAATAGATGTAGATATTGTATTTTTCGATAAAAACACTACTTCTGGTTCTGGTATGGTAAAATTGCTTCTATGAAACAATATCTCCCTCAGAAAATGACTGGAAAACTATATAAACAGTTTTTAAAAATATGTTTGACAACATTGGAGAGCTCTCAAGACAGCAAGAACTTGAGGTAGTAAGATCCTGGAGAGAGAAGTACAGAGATGAGCCCAACATTCAGTGCCCTTTTTCCCCTCAGGCCCTTTGCGGATTCGTGAACAAAAGCCTAGAGTTTGAAATGTTGAGGAGAACTTCAGATAGTTTAATAGGAATTTAGGGACTAAAATTAAAGTTCATAACTTCTTAAAAAGGAGACCCTTCAGAATTTCACTTGGAAACTGTAAAGAACTACAACTTGGGAACATTGGCAATGTGAAAACAACCAATCCTTTTAAAAACTAGAGCCTATCTTAAAATCAGACCAATGTTAGGCTAGATTAAGATTATCTTTTTTATTTAACTGTTTGCTAGAAGCTGAATAAATGGCTCTAAAATCTATGCATTTTCCACAAGATGGTAGATGTACTTATTTATATTAAATATTAATGAAAGCAGAATGCAGATTGCACTTTTAGGTTAATCATCAATAATATTAATAGTTAAAAATCTATAACTAAGAAGCAAATAGAAAGTAGAAATATAATAATAAAAATATTTAATAAATATCCAAAAATGTAAGAAAAGAGAGAAAAAATATAAAACAAATAAGACAGAGAACAAAACATAAGACTATGTACTTAAATCCAAGTACACAGTAACTGCATTATATTAAAATTAGATTAAATTATAGGACAAAAGTGTTAGATTTAATTTTTTAAAATTAAAAGATAAAATACTTTCAGATTAAATAAAAGCCACATGCTGCTTATAGTAAAAGACACAAACTAATTTTAAAAACTCATATGGCTGAAAGTAGATATCTGTCAAGTAGACTGGAAGGCAAAAAGCAGCAAAAAACAAAGTGGGACACTTAATAATAATAAAATTCCAATAATCAGGAGAACAAATTCTAAATATATATGCAACTAATAATACAGGCTCTAAATTTATAAGGTTAAAATAAAAGAGATACAAAGAAATAGAAAAACACAAAATTATGGACTTTAATACACTTCTCGCAGTAACTGATCAAGCAAACAAAAAAAGCCAAAATCAGTAAACTTACAGTGTATTTAAACACCATGATGAACAAACTTTACCAAGTTAACATATATAGTACATGGAACCTAAGATCCACAGAATAAATTGTATTCAAGTGCATCCAAACATTTCTCAAAATTGACCACATACTGGGCAACAATTAAATCTCAACAATTTTCAAAAGATTGAAACCATAGAGAATTTGATTTCTAGTTACAATGAAATCAAGATAGAAGACAATATTTAGATTATTACTAAACCCCAAAATGTTTGGAAATTAAACAATAATTTATCACTAAACCATAGATCAAATAACTTAAAACATTTGTACGCCCTTAATATTTTTAAATTAAAAAAAAACAGCTGTCAATGCAGCTAAAACAGTACTAGATGAGAAAAGTAGTCTCATATTAGGAAAAAAAGAAAAGAATCAATGGAAATTGATGATCTAAACAATTATGTCAAAAATTTAGAAGAAAAAGCAACAAATTAAGCACAAAGAAAAGTAAAAAATGATAAAAATAAGAGCCCAAATTAATAAAATGGAAAAGAAATGTACATGAAAGAGAATTAAAAAAGCTAAAATTTGGCTCATTAAAAAACAATAAAACTAATAATCCTACTAAAACCAATCATGTACAAATACCAATTTCAACAATGGAAAGGTAAACAACTTTAAAATTTTCCTGATAGTTAAAAAGAATTGAAATAGATAAGTTCTGAGAAAAACATAAGTGATAGAGATTGACAGAAGAAATTGAAAATCATAATAGTCACATATGAAAGAAATTCCTGTGAAGAAAACTCCAGCCCCAGAAGGCTTCACTTCCTGGTAAATTCTTCCAGATTTTTAAGGGAATAAAGCAGCAATCTTATACAATTCTTGTGAACTACATAATATGGAAATAGAAAACTCTTCCTGACCCATTTATGAGACAAACATAGCTCTGATTTCAAACCACAATGAGCACACTATATCAAAGGCACTTCACAAATGAGGATATCATAATGGTCAATAAACACAATTGGCCTCATTAATCATTAAGTAAATGCAAATTAAAATAATAATAAGATTCCACTAAACATTCAGAGAATGGCTAAAATTAAAAAGACTAAGAACATCAAACATTGGTGAAGATGTGGAGCAACTAACTGAACCACTCATACATTTCTGGTGGAGGAATAAATTAGTACAAATACTTTGAAAAACCATTTGGCAGAATCTCCTAAAGGTGAACAAATACATGACAAAGCAATTCTACTCCTAGATATATATACCCAACAGAATAGAAGGTTCATCTAAAGACATCTAAATACAGCAGTAATTTTTGTAACGGGAAAAATTAAAATAGTTTGAAAAAATATGTTATATGTATTTAATAGAATGATATAGATCAATAAAATTAGTATTACACCAGCAGCATGGATTAGTTTCTCAAACATATTGAACAAAAGTCAAATGCAAGACTACATGTGATATGGGTCAGGGGTGATGGTTCATACCTGCATTGCCAGCACCTGTGAAAATGCATTGAGCTGTCCACTTCTGATTTGTTTACTTTTCTAAGTGTTTGAACTCAACTAAAATGTTTATTTAAGAAAAAAATTTAATCTGTTAGTTATTTTTTTCATATTAGAGAAATTTACCAGAACAAATATTATATGGGTAAAAAAAAATTTATCAGATTTTCCCAGTTCCCTCAATGGGTTTCTTTACTTATATTGATACTAGATATAGTTTAATTTCCTTAAATAAAAAATTTGGTACCATATATCTATTTATCAATCATATATTTACATATGTATGTTTGTGTTAGTATATATAACATATAATTTGGAATAGGAACATGAACACAAAATAACACTGTTTCTCAGTTGTTTGTTTATTTTGTAATATATAGTTTTTAGTTTTTATATTAAGCATCATAATATTTTAATAAGAATAATAAAAAGTTTATACTTTAGGGAAATAATTCATTCTCTTAAGCAGTCTTTAAACCATACCTTTTAAATACACCAAATATATCATTTGTCAAAACCATATTGATCATATTTGCACCCCATGACTTTGTTGACTTTTTCATTCTTTCTTGACTTTTGCTGTCCAAGACAATTCTAAACTAAAATGACTTCAAAATAAGGTTAAAACATTTTCATTTTCTTATTCAGTTTTACTTTTTATATGATTTCTTACTATTCTTTAAAAATATTTTGGGGAGTTTCCTTCAAATTTGCATGAATGGTTTTTCAGTGTCATTTGAAAGAGGAATGGTTTTATGTATCATTGTGTTTCCTCAAGCAAGACATCAAAATTAAGACATACTTATATCTCTACAGTAACAGAAAGTAAACAATCAAATAAACATTTCTATGTCATATACCTTGGTACTGGGTTTTACTGCTTACTACCAATTTATCAGTTAAGATGAGAATAGCATAATCTTCAAGTTCATTTAGGGAAGTTTGTCATTACAGCATTCTATGTCTACCACAGCCCTCCATGATTCAGTGGATATTTTACTTAGTTGCATATTTTTCTGATTTCAAATTCTGTACAAACTTCCTGTTTTTAGTTACTGAGCCACGTTTTCAATTGAAACCATAAATTTATAAAGACTACATCTTAAAACTATCAGTGACCAACAATCCAAAATTACACATAGAAAGTATTCAAAATTTTTATTTTTATCTCATCAGGAAACTCCCAGCATTAAGTATGCTTATAAACATGTCGATGAAAAAAAACTGTGGCTGGAAATTGAACTAATTTGTAGGAGAAAATATATGTACGTGTAATCAAAAGTAAAAAAAAAAAAATCATTGATTTATTGAGTGACAAGTTTGTTTTTCTGTAACTTGACTGTATACTTCACCCTGAACTCACTCACACAGCTATTGTCTGCTTGCATGGACAAGCCCTTTCCATGTAGCTTTAATACTTTAAGCATGGTCTTTTCTTACTGTTATGGTGGATGGATTGACAATGGTAGACAATGATAAACAAAATGCCTACTTGGCTAAAGCCATAAGGCTCCCCACTAACAAAATGGTAAATCTAATCACACAGAGAACATAAAATTTATTTGTTATCTGGATATTCACAAATAAATGTGAGATTGGTCAATATGAACCAATTTAATTCTACTTATGTTTTCTTCTGAAAGAAGTTAATGTAACATTTTAAGTATACAAGAACTTAGAACTTCTTTTCCTAAACTTTTTTGTGTCCTCAATATAATTCCACTTACTTGAGTACCACAATTTCGGAAGTATTTAAAAACAAAAACAAAAGAAAGGAAAATCTTTTTCTGAAACTCAAGCATCATCCAGTTCATTTCAGTTGAAATTTGAGCCCCAAACTATTGATAATTGTAGTGTATGTAGAGTGCTGTGTGTATCTTTAGAAATGAAGACATAACAAGATTTATTCACCCAGAATCACTGAACTTGTCCACCTCCAACATGAAACTCCAACAGTGGAGACTTCTGTTTCTAGTTCCACCTGTTAAGGAGCTTGGAAGTCACCATTATGTCCTAACAACATGTAAAAAGTCCAACAGACTGAGCCAATGAGAACTCTCTTTGAATCTGTAGGAGAGGTGAGGGAATAGGACAAACCACTGCCTCCAAGACTAGAGAGACAGACAGGTGAACACAGAAAGTCACAGCTTACCAGAGCAGATACTCAGGAGTCAAAACTGTTGCAGGATTCAATGCCAAGATGGGAAAACCTGAGTTACAGTTGACAACTTCCTGGAGGCTTAGTGTGGACAAGCCTAAGAGTTAAAAACTCCATGGGGATGGAGTCATAAGAGGATCTCCATATTTTTGTGAGATTAACCTCCAGGAGCTCAACTAGATGCTCACAATAAATATCAAAAAAATCCCTTTGTGCCTCTGTCAGCGGGAGCAAAATAGAAACCATTTTAAAATACACTAGAGCACTCTGTTCTTAACAGGGGCTCCCTTCAAGAGAAACTAACCAGAACCCAACCTGTTAGGGTGTTACCGGAGCCCAACTGGCTTGGGGTAAGAGAAATAAGGGAAATACCCAACTCCAGCCCACTCTAGCCATCCTGTCCCACCGAAGTGGGCAGAAAAAAACTGAGAAACACTTATAAAGTTCCAAGTCCAGAGGCATGGACTCACCAAAAGACCGAGACCTAACCATATGACTACAGAACTCTTCCCCTCCTCCTACATCTTACTACCACGTTGCTAAAGGCCTATTTACAGTAGTTCCTTTTACCTGGTACATTATGTCTGGCTACCAAGAAAATATTACATAACATACCAGAAAACATAAAACATAATTGGAAGAGACACAGCAAGCACCAGATATGGCAGAGATGTTAAAATTATCAGACTGGTGATTTAAAACAACTATGACTAATCTGCTAAATGGCCTAATGGCTAAAGCAGACAGCATGTAAGAACAGATGAGCAACATATCTATCAAGCCATAAAAATATAAATAGGAACTTTAAATGTATATTAATAACTGAAAGGATCCAGTCTGAAGAGGCTATAAACTGCATGATTCCAGCTATATGACATTTGGGAAAAGGAAAAACTGTGGAGACAGGGTTTGGCCAGCGGACTTGGGGAGAGAGAGGGAGGAAATGGGAGAGGGTAGGGATATCAATATACAGAGCACAGAGGAGTTTTAAGGCAGTGAAAATACTCTATGTGATACTACAACGGTAGTTACATGTCATTTATACATTTGTCCAAACCCATAGAACACACAACGCCAAGAGTGAACCATAATGTAAACTACGAACTTTGGGTAATTATGATGTGTCAATGTAGGTTCATCAATTATAACAAATGTACCCCTCTGGTGGAGGATGTTGATAATGGGGAGTCTATGCTTGTGTAGGGGCCCAGGGTACATGAGATATTTCTATACTGCCCTCTCAATTTTGCTATGAACATAAAGCTACTTAAAACAATAAGGTCTTTTAAAAAATTGTATTTGATGACAAAGAGAGATGCCTACACTGTGTATTAGTGTTTCATTGGCTCAAATGAATAAATGTAAGAGTAATTAACATGTATGGTTTGGATACACACTGCCTCTTTGAATCTACCACTGCCTCTAACAGCAGTGACTTGCATACTACAATTTAGGCACACTGGCTTCCTTTCAGTTCCTTCCCACCCGGGGGAATTTTCACAAGTGGTTTGCTTTGCTTTGTAAGGGATCACTCTCTCTCTCTCTCCCTCTCTCTCTCTCTCTCTCTCTCTCTCTCTCTCTCACACACACACACACACACACACACACACACACACACACACACACACTTCACCTTGCTAGTCAATGTTCATCTTTCAGATCTCAGTTTGAATGCCATATATTAGCTAGATTAGATTCTCTTGATTATATGTCTCTATAGGACTCAGAAATTCTCCACATTTGCTTCAAATTCAACAGGGCCCAGAATTGTCATCATCATGTTTTCTAACTTTTATGTGGTGTTTCATCATTGCAAAAACACTTTCTTGCTCATTTTTCTTCTACTCATGGAAACAGCACTTTATATCATATGGAGGCAACATCAAGTGTGTGGGCTCTGGAATCGTACCACCTGGCTTGCCCTCCCAACTCTACCATTTAATAGTTGTAAGACATGACAAGATAGTTAAGTCCTCTGCACTTCCACCCCTCATTCCCTTTAGGGAACAATTATGGCACCTATATCATAGGAACTGGAACAGTTATTTATAATTATTTAATAAATACTAGCATTTGTTATTTCTTCCCTCACTTTTTAGATGAAGCTAAGTCGCTTGGTCAAGATCAAACCAATAGTGTTTATTTCTTTTACAAGTCATTTTTGGGCTTTCTTTTACAAACTGAATTATCATTTATGCTATTATCATAAATAATTTGAAAATTAACACTTCAGTCCAAGAGATTGTGTAGATAATTTTAACAAAGGCAAGTCCTTCCTAAAAGTCCCTCATTTCAGTTTTCTAAATGACTGGCTGTTTTTAGATTTATGTGCAAGAAAAAACGTTTTTCAGAGTCCTATTTTTAGTCTAATGCATTGATATTTCCTACAGATGACATGCTGTAGCAATTGAAAACAGCACAAAAAAGAAAAAGAGAAACAAAGGTTATGACATTTCACATTGAATGCCAAGCCCTCTCGGCATTAGCAAACAGAGCCTCTTTTTGTTAAATTCTGTATCCAGAAATTTTGACCTTTGTCTCTTTATTCAGTGATGACTTTAGGCATATATTAATGGTTTATACAGTTTTTTCCTACACATTTATTCTTTTTGATTTTTATTTTATTTCCCATTTACAAATTATTTTACTCTTATTTATAAAGAAAAAAATCTGTCTTCTCTTTCTTTTTTGTTTATTGACATTGACTGATAATTGTCCAATAGAAATATAAAATGACTCAGAACTTCTCACCCTGACACTACTGTTTATAAGAATATTTTTCCTCACATACTAGAGTTGACCTGGTTCCCCCATCTTATTTGCGGTTTCTTTGGACTCTCTTCCATTTAAAATTATTGAAGAAACAGAAGTGGATGGAAACTTTACAGGAATATTCCCAGTTTTTAATACATAAAATTATTTTAGTATTTGTTTCTCAAGTATGACCATACATGTCAAGTGGCTATCAACTTGTAATCTTTTCTTAAGCAATTTGCTGGTGTTTGCCTTCATTTCTCAATGATATTCAGGATCCTAGAGTTCAAATACAGAGCTCTTCTTCTGCACCCCTCCTGGACTGCAGGAAATCC
This sequence comes from Lemur catta, assembly GCF_020740605.2. Taxonomy (NCBI): domain Eukaryota; kingdom Metazoa; phylum Chordata; class Mammalia; order Primates; family Lemuridae; genus Lemur; species Lemur catta. The sequence continues at coordinate 74,853,013 of NC_059129.1, read as the reverse complement.
TGGGAGTGGTACTTCACCCCCTTCTTTTTCTTCCTAGGAACAAATGTTTTTCACACCCTGTTTCTTTATTCCTATCAGGTCTTCTGCCCTCAGAAATAGGATTTTTATTATTACTACTATGTTGAATTGCAGGTGAGAGTGAACATCTCTGATTTTTCCTTCCAGATTTTATAGGGAAAGCATCAGGTTTTCACCACTAAGTATGATATTAGCTATATTTTCTTAGAGAAGGAAAGTAACAAGTGTTTGGTGAGGGTATGGAGCAATTGGAATCTTTAGGTATTGCTGACGAGAATATAAAATGGTACAGCTGCTATGGAAAACAGTATGGCAGTTCCTCAAAAAATTAAACATAAGAGTACCATATGATCCAGCAATTCCACTCCTAGGTATATAGCCAACAGAATTGAAAATAAGGACTTAGATGTTTGTACACCAGTGTTTATCAACATTATTCACCATAACCAAAAGGTATGAAAAACCCAGTGTTCATCAATAGATTAATAGATAAGCAAAATATGGTATATACATACAATGGAATAGTATTCCACCATAAAAGGAAATGAAATATCGTTGTACACTATAATATGAATGGACCTTGAAAACATTTTGCTTAGTGAAATAAGGCAAACACAGGACAGATATTATATTATTCCACTTAAATGAGGAACCTAGAATAAGAAATTCATGGAGACATAAAGTAGAATAAAAGTTCCAGGGCCTGGAGAGTGGGGGAAGGAGTTATTGTTTAATGGGTATGGAGGTTTTAGTAGGGATGATGGAAAAGTCCTAGGAATAGATAGTGGAGATAGTTATAAGGCATTGTAATGTATTTAATGCCACTGAATTATATACTTTCAAGGAGTTAAAATGAAAAATTTTATGTTATGTATATTTTACAAGAATAAAAATATTATAAAATAACTGTACACAGCAGACTCATAAATTCACTTTTCAAAGTAATTTTTCTTCATTACATTCATTGTGCATATAAAGAGTATATACAAAATTTGATGACACTAGATTTCCTTTAATAAACTACTTCTAATTCAGTAACATTTGCTTTGGAGATTTTTGTGAAGTGAGGTTTAAATTTAAATACATGAAAGAAAAAATATTGAAAAATATGGCTGCTGTGAATGTTGCCTAACTTTTTAAAAAATATACTTGTTAATAGTCATTTACTGTGATACCACAGTCACTTCAGTTATGTGAACAATGTTGTTTGTGTGTCATTTCTATTAATTTCTACATGCCTTTTGCAAGCAATGTTGACAGAGATAATTGCTTTAAAGAATGGAAATTGCATTTTGCCAAAAGGAGTGGGATAAAACAGTAGAAAGTTTGCATTTTCTTCAAAATGCTAAACTTATGAATTCCGTGTGGACTCTAATTTTGGTTGCTCAAGCTTGCCAGTCCTTCTGGATGAGATGTATGATTGGAATTTACTTGAGTCTTTTTTTTTTTTAATTGAAGACGTGGAGACTGAAAATTTTCAATTCAAGATTCTAAGGTTTTCTTTATGATAATGGCAACTAGTATTAATTTTATAGCATCAGTGGTCCTATGCACATGGGGCCTGGCTTGAGCAGCAAATGTGAAATATCTCAAGTACAAATAATTCAGCATGTCAAATATCACTGAGATGGCACATTATCTGCGGACCTTAACATTTCTTCAATTCCTTTTGAACCTCAGTAGCTCACAGTGTTTAAGCACTTGGATTCCAGAATCAGTCTGCATGTATTCAACTTTCAGCTTTACCATTTATTAGCTATGGAATTCTGAACAAGGTATTTACCCTGTTTTTACTTCATTTTCCTTCCCTGTAAAGTGGGGATAATGATAGATCATAGATCTATCTAGATCATAGAACTGGGGTGAAGCTTAAACCGAAAGCATTTAAAACACTGTCACAGAGCAAATATATATAAGTGAGTCAACTTTTCCCCAAGGTACACTTCTGTCCACTCAACACTAGTTAATGTTTTAGATTAACATTTCAATCTTCAGTCTGTTCTTTTACTTAATAAAGCTTTATCCTTTTTGCTGCCAGGTTACTTGTATTTTTCTAAAAGCATGCCTTTATTCTTTTGCTCCAGTTTGTTTATTTTGGGGATAAACATTTCTCCTCAAGGATGACATGCTTTCCATGAGTGACCGTGCTGTCTTTGTAACCAAATCATGGCTCTTATTTTTTGTATCCGGCAACCATCTTTGTTTATAGTGGTTCTATTAACAGATGGTGGTGCCAGGTAAAGATTTTACCACAAATGACAGGAATATTTTGTTTGGTTCTAGTTTATCTAGAAAGTTAAGTTTTAAAAACCTCATCAGTTACTACCATGTCCCGAATCTTCAATGTCTTGTATTAACTTTAAAATGTCAGAAATCATAGTTCATGATGTATATTAGCTTTCTTTAATAAAATATCCCAAGGAAAATCTCTAAGAGAATAATTATTTTACTTATTTTTTTGTATTATATAACTTTCAAAAGTAAAACAATGTCTTGTCCTTGGATTCTTACTTACCAACAACAGTAGGAAATCATACAGTGTAGACTAACAAATCATTGGATTTTAACAAACTATGGCAAATAATAACATCATTATTTATATTTTTTAAATATTAGATAATTCTCTGGAATGTTACTAACCATGTCTTTGTTATTATTTCTAGAAAATCTCTTGAAAATATTCACCACTAAAATATAATTTGAATTCATCATAAGTCAATATTCTAAAATATTTCTGATTCTGAATGCAAGGTGTCTTTAGTGTTTTTAATTTGACATAATTACTTCTATGGGAAATCTTTTAAACTATGACAAATAATTAAGAATATCAAATTTAGTGGCCGGGCGCGGTGGCTCACGCCTGTAATCCTAGCACTCTGGGAGGCCGAGGCGGGTGGATCACTCGAGGTCAGGAGTTCGAGACCAGCCTGAGCAAGAGCGAGACTCCGTCTCTACTAAAAATAGAAAGAAATTATCTGGCCAACTAAAAATATATATAGCAAAAAAAATTAGCCGGGCATGGTGGCACATGCCTGTAGTCCCAGCTACTCGGGAGGCTGAGGCAGTAGGATCGCTTAAGCCCAGGAGTGTGAGGTTGCTGTGAGCTAGGCTGATGCCACGGCACTCACTCTAGCCTGGGCAACAAAGTGAGACTCTGTCTCAAAAAAAAAAAAAAAAAAAAGAATATCAAATTTATTTGAAAATAGAATTATCTATAAGGAGTATAAATAATTTCACAAGTGGCAAAGATAAGTTATATTAGGAGAGATGCCATTGAGAAAATAAGATTCCTGGACATTAATTATTGCCTCAGATGAAATGGATATTATACTTATACATTCATTAATTAATTCTTCAAACATATACTGAAGGCTCCCTACAGCTTCATGACATAAGGCATCACCATTGAAAAATGTATTCCTTTATAGATAACGTTGACCAAGAAATGTTATCCAAAAAAATCTCAGTCAAAAGATAAATAGAATTCAGAGCTATGTGCTTATTTAGTAATTGTTGAGATACCTTCTACTTGTGTCAAAATGGCCTCTTTTTCTCTGAAATTCTATTAAAGGAACTTTTTCTGAAAATATTTTTCTCCCCAATATCATCTGGTTTAAGTTATCTCAAAATTAGAAGTTCTTATTTAAAGACATGGGGAGCTTTTGTTAGAAGCACAAATTTATTAGAAGACATAAATCTTTTTAGATTTATAAAAGAAGTTTGTTTAATAAGATATATTGTTAATAGTTTTAAATATAAAACCAGTTTTCCCCTCAGCTTTACTTCTCAGCCAATGAGTTGTCTAATCCAAGTGCTTCTGTAATTCCTATCATGTTTAATTACAGTGCATATTCAGAAAATTTTCCCATTATTTAATGAGCTCAATTATCTATAAATAACCTGCCTTTCCCAGCTCTGGTTCAGGGAAACAATTAAAAGTAATTTGATAAACGGTTAGAAAGAGCTTTTAGCAACACAAATGTCAGTGTTTTTGGCTTGTCTGTGGAGACTAAACAAAATAAAGAACACATTAGTAAATAGTCATAAGACTTTCAAGGTTTGGAAATATTTACTTAGATCATTTTGAAAGATTGAAACATAGCAAACAAGTTCTTAGCTGAGTTCAGATTTCTTTTATTCTGTCTAAACTAAGCCTGGGTTAATAGTACACAGGAAGTCAAACAATGGTTCTCACCCTGTTTTGCTATCCCCCAAACAGATGATTATAACAAAATTCCTGTAGTAATAGAGGTTCATGAAAGTCATATTCTGTGGGAGAATGGGACAACAGTAATCCTTGATTTTACTGGAAACAATATTCTGTAGTTTGAAACAGTCTTTCAGGTGAATCTGAACCATTTTCCTGCCTCCATACTTATCCTTCTCTACCAACTCTTAAAAAGAGGTTGTACAGGAAACTGTCCTCTGCATTTGAGCAGGTGCCAATGGTTCTTTTTGAAATGAGATGTCCACCTATGAGCTAAGTCCAAAAATCAATTTGATGGTAGGGGAGGCAGAGTAGTGACCTCCAAAGATATCCATGCCCTAATCCCCAGAAATGTGAATATGTTATTACACATGGCAAAAGGGACTTTGCAGATATGATTAGAGTAATGACATTGCAATGGGGAGATTATTCTGGATTATCCAGTAGGCCCAATCACACAAGCCTTTAAAATTAGAGAATCATTCCCAGCTATGACCAGTAAGTGATGTGACAACATAAAAAGGGTCAGGGAGAGGCAAACCTGCTGTCTTTGAAGATAGAGGAATAGGTCCATGAGCCAAGGAATGAGGGAAGCCTCGAGAAGCTGGAACAGGTTAGGAATAGATTCTCCCCTAGAGCCTGCAGAAAGGAACACAGTCCTGCTGATACCTAGATGTTAGCCCAGTGAGACCCATGTCATACCTCTGACTTACAGAACCATAAGATAACAGATTCATGTTGTTTTCAGCCACTAAGTTTATGGTAATTTGTACAGCAGCACTAGAAAACTAATGCAGACAGCAATGAGATTTTGACTTTGATTACTCTTTCTTAAGAAGTGTCAGATAGCAGCTAATTACTCAACTGGCATCATAGACTTTTGAGTATATTACAAACTCATTCTCAAACTTATTTGCAAGCAAGTAACACTCATTCTTTCACAATCATGTGGTTTGAATGTTTTCATGGAACTCAGTTAACAATTTCAAGCTTACTCAAAATTTCCGTAATAAAACAGAAATAATCACTTAGCCACCTGCAAAAAATGAACATAGTCTCAATTATTCAGTTTCCAAAGCAAGATAAGCATGATTTGGTATTTTCTTCCAAAGCATGCCAAGATTACATGTAATATAATATAACAAAACACTGGATAAAATAAAATTTTTAATGAGATCTGTTTACTAGTTTTTGACAATCTGGGCTTTAGAATCTTAAATGTAATAATCGAGTAGGGTATCTTCAGTTTGTTTTAAAAAAGACAGATGCTATTTAATTTGTTATTCTTGATACACATATATATTAAACTGTGTATTAATAATTGAGAATACATATGTATATTTGGGAGATGTACTCCATATCTTTGACCAAGAGGAAGCTCACTGCAAAGCAAATGTGCAGTTTCTTGGCTGGACAGTCTCTATGGGTAGATCTGCTCACCACCCTGCAAAGCAGTTGATGAGATTGGAGACCATGAAGTAGGGCTGATACACTGCCCTCCTCCTTTGTGCTGTTGACAATTGAATGCACACACACAGACACCAAGGTTCAAGTAGCACTTTACACAACACATGTGATGGTAAAATTGGAAGAGGGTAAAGGAAGCACATAGGAACATTTTAAAAATACTTTATGATGATTAATCTAGAGCATATTGTGCTCATATCTAATATTCTCCTCTGGAAAATGAGTCACTTTTCAACTGCAGAAGAGTGATACAGAATAAAAATCATACCTACTGTATACATTTTTATAAGTAGTGAACCATCATAAGGACTTGTGTTTTCATATCCTTGATATAGGTTTTTAATGTTTTTGGAAATACAGAAATAAGTAAGAATTCCCTAGTGATGATAATTTCAATAGCATTTTGTGATGTAGAAATTGTCCACCAATATTGCAGTTTATATATAACTCATTCATTGTATCAGTCAGGATATAGTCAGAAGATGGAAATCATATCAATTATTGAACAGAGAGAATTTAAATAAAGATTTGTTAACTTGGTGTTATATAAAGTTGTTAACTAGGTAACTGAGAGGATAAAAGAAAAGAACACAAAAAGACCATGCACGGAGCCAGTAACTGTAGGAAGTAGGTAGTACCCCTCCATGGAGGCTGGAGGAATAAAGGGAAGAGGTTGGAGTGGCCCCAGGACCTGAGAGCTGGGGTGAAAGGGGAGATCTGCTCTGCTGATGTAGACTGAGCTCAGAGGAAAGCCCCATGTGACTCAGAACCCTGAGGATTAAACATTGGCCAGCTGGTGTCTCTAAGGGGGCAGGATAAGGCCAGTTCTGCTGGTGTTGAACAAACTGCAAACAGGATTGTGCTGTTGCCTCAAAAGGAACTGCCACATGCAGAGGGGCAACACAATACTGGGATGTTGCTCACAGGAATGGCAAGTAGCCAGAAAGCAAATAGGGAGGAGCAATTAAACCCCTTCCTCCCTCGCCAGGTTTGGAGTTTTGATTTCACGGCCCCTACTGGAAGAACTTAACAGGGAGCCAGCTCCAGCATTAGAAAGCAGAGTATAGAAGGTGGGTTTGAAATTGAGATAATAATTTAATAAATTTAATTCAGTCAAAAGCACCTGTAATTGACAACATTTGGAATTTTTAGACTTTATTAATTAGTAGACTACAACCAAATGGAGGACTTGGTACTTTTTTCTTTTTTGAGACAGTCTCACTCTGTTGCCCTGGGTAGAGTACTGTGGCATCAGCCTAGCTCACAACAACCTCAAACTCCTGGGCTCAAGCTCTCCTGCTGCCTCAGCCACCCGAGTGGCTGGGACTACAGGCAAGTGCCACTATGATCAACTAATTATTCTATTTTTAGTAGAGACAGGGGTCTCACTCTTGCTCAGGCTGGTCTCGATCTCCTGAGCTCGAGTGATCCTCCCGCCTTGGCCTGCCAGAGTGCTAGGATTACAGGCGTGAGCCACCACACCTGGCTGAGGACTTGGTACTTTTGTTCATGCTATATCATCAGCTTGAAATTCTCTTCCTCTTCATATTTACATGTCTTCATCTTTCCCATAATTCAAATCCAGCACCATGACACCAACCTCCATAATCACCCAACTAAAAGTCCTTTCTTCCTTCTAGGAACTCCCATAGCATTTTGTTTCTACTTCTTCTGTGCTATCACTTCCCACTGTATGTTATGGTTGTGTAGAAACTTCTATAGGGCACCTTAGAGGAAGGAGCTGTGGCTAATTTTTTTACTTAGCATAGTGTCTGGAGAGCAGTAAGTGTTGAGAGAAGAACTGATTCTCCCATAACCAGAAGAGAAGGACCCATATTCTTGTAGATTTGCAGGGATTTGGAGTGACTCAGACCACTTTTTATTAACATTCAGCATCAAAACCCTGCCTGGAGATGAAGGAAACTTATCCCTTCACCATCCTATCTTTCCCACTGAGAAGCTCTGTTAAAACTTGTGCACTGTTATCCTTTTAGAGGATAATGAACTTGTGTCTAATTCACCCTGTGGAACCACTTTGTGTTTAGTTTGGAGAGAGGGGAACTTGTAGACCCATTCTAATTTACCTTCTTCTGGAGTCAGGTATAAGGACCATCAACAAGCAGGACACTATCCTTGCTGATGAGATTGCTTTATTATACAAAGTCCAAGGGGAGGAGTTGAGTAGAAAATATTTACAAAGCATGTGGAAAACATAAAGTGCTATCAAATACTAAACAATATCAGCATTTGAAATATGAAGAGAGGAAAAATATAGCAAGAGTGGTGTCATAATGTCACCAAATGAGTCACTGGGAAGACCGAGATTTGTAAGCTATAAATTATTGCCCCATTTGTACTCATTTCTGCTGTCTCAAACATTCCTTTTATGCTTACAGTCAAAATATTAATATGTGTGTGAGTCATCATAAAAGAGGACTGGTTAGTTTTAGTTCATTAATTCAATAAATATTTATTTAACACCTACTAGTTGTCAGAACACCATTAGCCATTGGCAAGAGAGTTGTTAACACAGAGCCTGTACCTTCACAAAACTTTGATTCTGAAGTATTATTCAGGGTAATATAATATGCAGAATAATATAATATTTCTTATAAAATGTGAAAATTAAAGCTTAAAAAAAACCCTTGTCAAATAAAGGTGTGCTTCCCTGAGGGTGTATATACCAAATCTTTGGAGCTGGAAAGCAGAAGGTTGAGCATGATATTTTAGGTGTGTCTTACTTATCAAGAAGGAAAGAGGGTTTTAAAAGGGTTGTGAAAAACATTTTCATGTTTCTCACTTGGTAGACTGAGATAGAAATGGAGGACACACTTTTAAACACACGTTCAGGATTTTCAGAATTAGTAAAAGTCTTGAGGCATTTTTATGTCAGCGACTTGCATTACCAAACTTAGAAGATGCAACAACTGCACCAAATCCAGTCTAACAGTCACCTCACAATGGAGAGGAAACGCGGGGTTCATCAGAGCACCCAACTTGGCTTGGAGTTCCTTTTAAAACTCTTATGGAAATATTTTTGATTAGCAACCAAAACATTTTCTACAATGTTAACTTGGCATTTACATAAGAAGCTTCTTTTGTTAGAAAAGTAAAAGTGATAATCTGGGTTATTCGGCTAAGTTTAAAGATATTTGGTGGTTGCAGACGCAATGTACCTAAAAATAAAAATCAGTCTCCCAAAGGTTTTGCCTACTCAATACAACTCAGTTATTAAAAGCCTTTAAACAGAAACATATCATATTTCCCACATTTTAAAAATGCACATTTTTCATACTTTGGCATATCTGATATAGGGATTTGCCTTTAAAATGTTTGGCATACCGAATCTATTTTTATTTCATTGCTACATCTTACAGCTGATTGTTTCGCAGAATATAAAAAACTACGGTGCCTGACTTGAATAAGAACAAACAATTCTTTCTAAATGGTGATTATTATTGAAAACATAGAGCTGTTCATTTTTTAATTATGGCATAAGAATAAATGATATATGGCCAGAGAAATAACAAAGCAAGTGTTTTAAAATTTTAAATCTTTCACATCTTTAATGATTGACAATCAAAATAAGATTCAAAAAGATGCATATCTGCATAATGAACAATGAGTTTTGCCAAACGATTAAATATATCATCCTTTTTGTTTTATTAAGTTACATTGCAATGGAAAATAAAAGTAATTTGTGTAAAACTAAGCAATTTCTTACATCAGCCAAAGATTCCATTACTGAATGGACTGCTCTGGCATTTAAATATTAGACTAAAGAATTGGTGTCATCGTACAATGGTATAATCCATAAATAAAATCTAAGATGTGTTCTAAATGCCCTTAATAGATCATGAATGGAGTATAGAAAATCAGAAATGCACTAACCTTAATAGGTATAAAATGGGAATCAACATAACTGATTTGATTTTGCATGAAGTTTCACCATCAAAATTTAAAATACTACTTTGATGACAACTCTGAATTTTTGTCTATATCTGGGGTCAATTCTAGGAAAAATAGCAGTTGGTCAGTTCAGCCTTTCATGTCACCTCCCATCTTCTCCATGAATACCATCCTTGCTTGCTTATTTTTCTAGGGAGAATGTGTATTATATTATTTAGCCCTAATTAAGAAGGAAATCCTGCCATTTTTATCAATATGGATGAACTTGGTGGACATTATGCTAAATGAAGTAAACCAGATGTAGAACAACAAATATGCGTACTATATGATCTCACTTATATGTGGAACCTAAAATAATCAAATTCATAGAAGCAGAGAGTAGAACGTTGGTTGCCAGGGCCCAGGGGAAAGGGAAAATGGGGAGATGTTGGTCAAAGGGTACATAGATTCAGCTGTGCAGGATGAATAAGATCTGGAGATCTAATGTACAACACTGTGACTATAGTTAACAATACTGTATTGTATACTTGAGATTTGTTAAGGAAGTAGATCTTAAGTGTTCTCATCACAGAAAAATAATAGAAAGAAAAAACTTAAAGGAAAGGAAAAGAAAAATGGTAACTGTGAGGCGATTGATATATTAATTAGCTTCATTGTAGTGATTATTTTATAATGTTTATGTATATCAAAACATCAAGTTGTACACCTTAAATATATATAAATTTTATGGTGAATTATACCTCAATAAAGCTGGGGGGAAAGAAGAAAAAAAAGAAAGTGACTTCAATACAACCCAGGGAAGAGGAAAAATAATGTGAGACACACATCAGAGGATCATTCAAACTGAAAAGAGTAAAAAAGCAAAGTTGCTATTATATCAGAAGTAAAACAAAACTCACAATGACCCACTGGTCATTCACAAGCATGTTGTTAAATTTCCATGTGTTTGTATAGCTTCCAAAGTTCCTCTCATTATTGATTTCTGGTTTTCTTCCATTGTGGTCAGAGAAAACATTTGATAGGATTTCAATATTTGAATTTTTTCAGATGTGTTTTGTGGCCTAACATACGATCTATGTGCTGAGAGGAATGTGATACTTTGTTGCTACTGAATGAAATGTTCTGTAAATATATATTAGGTCCATTTGGTCTGCAGTGAAGATTAAGTCTGGTGTATCTTTATTGATTTTCTGTCTGGATGATCCGCCCAAAGCTAAAAATCGGAGGTTAAAGTCTCTAGCTAATGTGATACTGGGGACTATCTCTTTCTTTAGCTCTAATAATATTTGCTTTATGTATCTGGGTACTCCAGTTTGGGGGTACATAAGTATTTAGAATCATTATATCCTCATGCTGAGCTGACCCCTTTATTATTATATAATGACCTTCTTTGTCTCTTTCTACAGTTTTTGTCTTCAAATCTATTTTATCTGATATAATTATTTATAAGTATATAACTCCTGCACTATTTTTTTGGTTTCCATTTGTATGTAATATCTTTTTCCAACCCTTTATTTTTAGTCTATTTGTGTCTTTATATTAATAGGTGAAGAGTTTATTTTAGGCAGCATATAGTTGGGTCTTGTTTTCTTAAATACATCTTTTTATTGGAGAGTTTAGTCCATTTGTATTCAATGTTATTACTGATAGGTAAGGGCTTACTACTGCCATGTTATTATTTAATTTCTGTTCATTTTGTCATCCTCCCTTTCTTCTCTCCTTCCTGTCTTTCTTTGTGTAAAAGTCATTTTCTCTTGTAGTCTGTTTTAATTTCTTGCTTTTTATTTTTTATGTATCTGTTGGAGGTTTTTTTGCTTTGAGTTTACCATAAGGCTTGAAAAAAATATCTTATAAGCAAGTCTTTTAATCTGATAATAACTTAACTCTGATTAACAATCAAGCAAAAAGAAACCTAAAAAACCTTTACACTTTAATTCCATTCTCCCCCCACCACCACTTTTTTACTTTTTGTTGTTTCTATTTATATCTTTGCATACTATCTATCTCTTAAAAGTATTTGTAGCTATTATTTTTATAGGTTTGTCTTTTAGTCTTCCTACTCAATATATGAATGATTTATATACCACAAATACGGTGATAGAGTATTCTCTATTTGTTTGTGTACTTACTGTTATCAGTGAGCTTTTTACCTTCAGATGATTTCATGTTGCTCCTTAGCATCATTTTCTTTCAGATTGAAGAACTCCCTTTAGCACTTCTTGTAGAACAGGTCTGGTGTTGATGAAATCCCTCAGCTTTTGTTTGTCTGGGAAAGGTTTTATTTCTCCTTCATGTTTAAAGGACATTTTTGCAGGATATAATATGCTAGGATTAAAGTTTTTTTTCCTTCAGCACTTTAAATATGTCATGCCACTCTCTCCTGACCTACATAATTTCCACTGAGAAGTCTGCTTCCAGACATAATGGCTCTCCTTTATCTTCACAGCCTGGGCTTGTTTCTACCTATCCTTCTTGAGAAGACTTTCCATGTATTCAAAAGGCATTGAGTATTGTGATCTAAATATTTGGTCACTGTTTCCATGTCAGCACTAGGGGCTGTCCCAAGCCAGTAACACTGTGACTCTTGAAGAATCCTGGTGGTACTGCCTTGATGGGCTTGGGTATGATAGAGGAAAATTCCCTGGATTGCCAAAGTCTCTTATTCTCTTCCCTCACTTTTCCCCAAAGGGAAGGAGTTCACTCTCTGTGCTAGGCTGCTTGGAGTTGGGGGGTGACGACATGAGCATTCTACCATAGCCACCACAGTTGCGACTGCACCTGAAGCCAGCACAATCACAGGTGACAACTGAAGCCAGCACAGTCTCACCCAGGACCCGTGGTGACTACTGCCTGGCTACTGCAGATATTTTTTCAAGGCCCAAGTGCTCTTTAGTCACCAGATGGTGAATCCTACCAGGACTGGAACCTTTCCCTCAGAGCAGTGGGTTCTCTCTGGCCCAGGTTGGGTCTAGAAAGACCATCCAGAAGCTAAGGCCTGAAGTCAGGTGCTTCAGGAATCTGCTTGGTTCCTTATTTTACTATGCTGGGCTGGTATCCAAGTTGCAAAACAAAGTCTTCTCTTCTCTTCCCTTTCCTTTCCCCAAGTGGAAAGAGTCTCTCCCCAAGCTGTGCTGTCTAGAGTTGGGGAATGGGTGACACATGTACTCCTTGGCCAACAGCTGTTGTTCCACTGGGTCACATGCACCCCAAGTCCACTGGGTTCAAGCCCAGTGCAGCGGCTGTCAGGACTTGCCCAAGAACTGTGGTCCTTGTGGCCTGACTGCCTTTCAAATTTATTCTGGGCTCCAGGCCACTTTAGTCAGCTGGTGTTGGAGCTAATGGGAACACAGTTTCCTACTGCTGGGGTGGAGGATTTCCCTCTGGCCAGGGCTGGTCTATATGCTGCCTCCCTGAGCACGGTAGAATTCTGCCCTTCTTTGTATTCCCCTGCAACAGGACAACCCTGAGTTTCAATGCAAAGTTCAACAATCACTTCATTTTCCCTCCCACAAGTGCACAGATTCTCTCTCCGCCCAGCATTGGTGAGGTGCTGGTGGGACACGGGAGAGGGGTAGCATAGACAATGCAAGACTATCTTTCCTACCCTCTGCAGTGCCTCTTTCCATGATATGATGTTAAAAACTGGTATTTTCATTGCCCCCCTGAAATTTGGTTCTTATGAAGATGCTTTCTTGTGCAGATAGTTATTCAATTTGGTGTTCCTGCAGAGGGACAATCACTGGAGGGTTCTATTTGGCCATCTTGTTTTGCCTATGTAAGCATGATTTTAAGCAACATAAAGTAAGCTGCAGCTTCCTAATTGCAAGGAATTATCCAACATAGGCTTCTATATTTCTCAAAATAACAATGGTATTGATTATTTACTAACTTTTTAGATTGGTCATCTTAACAAGACAATGTCTCCCAGGAAAATGCCATCTATTTTTCTGTATTTCCTAAAAATGTATCTTTAAAAAGGCTAGAAAAGTTGGCAAGATGCCTAGAAGGTTCCCAGTCCCTTGGTGGCACAGTATATTGAAAAGACTGCTAACCTAAAAAGTTTTAAAAATGGGTGAGGGGTTGTTGTTTTCACTCTGACGCCAAATAACAGTCTTTGGTAAGCCATCTAAATATTCTAAGCATCACTTTCCCCAGTGGTAAAATGGGCAAAACACCTGTATTGCTTTCTCCATCTGGGTGCTAGTCCTCACCCTCTGCCCAACTCCTCCTTTTTCTACTTTGAAAATTATACCAATAAAGTCCAACTCAAATGCCCCCTCTTTGTTTTGTAGCATTCGTTCAACCTCACTTCTGTCCTTTGAACCTGGGTTAACTGCTGCATTACAATGGCACTTTATGCATGTTACTTTCTTAATACATTAATATAACATATGGGATCCTTGAGGAAAAACAAACAAACAGAAAACAATGCCATATAATTTACTATTCCTTCAGAGTCTCTAACTTTAAGTATAAAAGGTATACTAATACCATAGTAGTGGTAATATCTAGATGCAAAAAAAGAATAATTATAAAATTACGTCAGATAATCATTTTTCCTTTTTCTAGGAAGAATTTGATTCCTTCCTAAATGTTAATGGTTCTCAGTAGGCTATACCATACAGACTTATAGGAAGGTTTATTTTTTAAACCAATGACATTTCCCAGAACAGATCTAAATCTTTTTTTTTCTTTTGCAGAAATGGGTGGGAAAGTCGTCTTCGGTGTGTTTGCAAAGCTTCCCATGTCTTGAGAATGCATAGCCAGGACTGAAAACGTGATATATTGAAGGCCTAAATCACTGACCTGGGTTTTAGGAAGAGTTACAGCAGTGAGGATGGAGTGACAGATAGATAATACTTACATGTGTTTTCATTTTGAACTAGTTAATTGGACATAATGTTTTGAAAACAAAAACGAAAATTCAAATTTTAAATCATTTTACCATATTTTGTATAATTTTATCTATGCTTTTAAGAGGATGGGATGTATCAGTCTGTACTCTCACTTGTGACTGGTGTGAGCTCATCCAGTTCACATTCGGTTGAGCTCTTTTTCACTAATAAACACTTAACTGAAGCATTGTCTCCTCCCACCAATAATTCCAATAAATATTTTCTTATAATTGGCAAAATTTTACAATTAAAAGTAAATATAGCCACAAGTTACAGCAAAATTGACCCTTTTTTAATTATATGACTTGTATTACTAGTTTCGTATGGCAAACACTAGTCCTCCCTCTGTCCTCAGTGCCTTTTGAAATTTGGGTACAATTTGTTTTCAATAAAAAAAAGAAAACATATTCTTCCTAATTGTGTCATCCAGTCCCTGAACCACAGTATTGCATTAATTAAATCAGTAGAAAACAAATATTCCTTGTTTCATTTTTTAAGTCTTAAGAGCAACATTTCTTTTAAGGAATGGAACTATTACATAAAACTCAGACACATTTCTTGGCTTCCCTGAGACCTACGACCTGCTAGTTCAGAATTGACCATGGTCTTTTCCAATCTAGCAATATCCTTGATAGGCTTTTATTATCATACTGATAAAATTTTATTGTTTTGCACTTGTTTATAGTGTTGTGGGTGTTTCTCCCTCTACTACATTAACTTTCTGGGGAAAAGCACAAATGCCCAGCACCAGGCAAACATCCTGGCACATATGATTCAATGCCTGTTGCACTCAGGATTGCACAAATAAATCAAATAAGAAAATTCAGAATTGTTGCTTCTTTCTTCTCCCCAAGCATCACTTTTCTTGGTCTGAATTAATACATTTTCAGGCTTATAATAAAAGTCATCTGGCTATATAATATTCTACTTAATTATATTTCTACTTTTTCACTTGTCTTTATTTTCTTTAGTATAAAAATTCCACAAATTTGGATGAGAATAATTTCATTTTTTATCACAGTGTTACGGTTTATAAGCTATTTGATCTCATTCTTAATGCAATGATTTTTTAAATTATTATTTTAAGGTAAATAAGACATACAGGCATCTAGGCCAGAAAAATGTAAAATGTTATTTATTTTTTAAAAATCTAAGGCTGCTTCATATCTATCCCTTATTACACAAAAATTTGAAATCAATATATCGATGACTATAGAGTTTTGAGTAGAAATGTTTATGAATCAAGAAATTTTTTCTTTTACCCAAAAATCTTGTTTTTATTTATAAAGAAAAGGAGAAGCATTTTCAGGTATGTAAGGACTAAAGAAATATTTTACCTGTGGGCCCATGTTAAAAATATTTCTCAAAGATGTACTGACAATTTAAAATCCTTTCTACATGTGTCAAAACATCCCATTGTACCCCATAAATATATATAATTATTATTGTCAATTGAAAATAAAATAAAACTTCTTAAAAAGATAGCCCAACTATTAAAATCATGACCATTAAAATCACTTAATTACGGAATTAAAAGAAAATATCTTCTGTGACTATTATGACAAAATTATTTAAATGTTAAAAAATATTGTAAATGAAGGCATAAGATGTAAAGCCTAATAATTTAATTAAAAATGTCATTTTAAATGCAAGACTACACTAATAAGAATAGGAAACACAGATGGTAAATACAAGGCTGATAATATCCTTAAATAATAAGTGAAATAAGAATCAGATAACAAGTAAAAGATTAGTTCAATATATTTTTCAAGAACTTACGGGTAACGAAGTATAGAAACAAAACATTAATTTCTTCTACATTACTAGTGGAAAACTTTAAAAAAGAAAGAAAAAAACTTAGCTTATCAAACAATGGATACAAAATACAGGGAAGAAAATGGGAGTATAAAAATCAGGAATGAGTTGATATAAGTAAAAATTGATAAATCTGTTACCATAATATATACAATATGCCGAATATGATATATCACACACTGAAGTGCATCTTCAACTACATCTACATCTGGGAGTTTTCTATCCAGTATTTTTGCTAGAAAGTTGAGATAGCAATAATAAATTGAGTTTGAACCTAATGTGGCAAAAATATAGGACTGTATCATATCTAGAAGAGACTTGGAATGACCAGAAAAAAATCTTATCATTCAGAAACATACTTTAAAATACAATGTAGAACAAGTTTCAATATTGGTTCCAAAGTTCCACAATAAATTTACTAGTCATTTAAATGTATTGTGTTCTTTTTAAAATATCTGATTTTGAGTTTTCATTTCCAAATTTTAACTTTATAAATAGAGAAAATATTAAACATCCAAATGCAGACATCCAGGGATTCTCATCTATCTCATGTTTTCCATCAACAAGGCATTTTCAGGTTTCCAGGAGTTCCATCAGTAATATATTATATGTGAGGGAGGTAGACAGATGCCAAACCTCTGTCTACAGAGACAACTTTTTCAGGAGAAAGAAACAGAAACAAAACTTGCTAGGTTTCCAGGCCTAGAAGTCCAAGGAGTTGGGTTGAAATTTGACCTTTGTAGAACTGAAACCACTGGATAATACCTAAAAGCAAAATGTGGGCTTTAAATTACATTCCACATGCTGACTATAGAAAAACAGAAACAATTTCTGGGTGTTCAGGCAGAACATCTGAAGTCTTTAACAAGTGGTAAATCACAAATATAGCCAAACATGGGACTAAGACTGAAAATGCAATAACATTGTATTGTAATGGGGAAAAGTAAAGTTTTTTTTAAGTCTTTAACCTCTTAGAAGTCTGTTTATTTTTGTAAGTTTTAAAGTATACACACCATAGACAAAGCATATTATTTAGGCTTTTGTCCTTCAAAGTGATGTCTTTTATGTTCCAAGGACATAATCTGAGATTTTTAAAAAAAACTCTTAAAACTCATATTCCAAGGCCCAGCGCAGTGGCTCACGCCTGTAATCCTAGCCCTCTGGGAGGCCGAGGTGGGTGGATCACTCGAGGTCAGGAGTTCGAGACCAGCCTGAGCAAGAGCGAGACCCCGTCTCTACTAAAAATAGAAAGAAATTATCTGGCCAACTAAAATATATGTATAGAAAAAAAAAATTAGCCGGGCATGGTGGTGCATGCCTGTAGTCCCAGCTACTCGGGAGGCTGAGGCAGGAGGATCGCTTAAGCCCAAGAGTTTGAGGTTGCTGTGAGCTAGGCTGACGCCACGGCACTCACTCTAGCCGGGCAACAGAGCGAGACTCTGTCTCAAAAAAAAAAAAAAAAAAAAAAAAAACTCATATTCCACATAAGTAGATTTTGTTAAACATGAAAGTGAAGTACTCTTAGCTATCAGAGTGTAGTATATATGAAGTTCACCTTTTATGTACAGCCTTACTTTAACTCCCCTCCCTCATGACCCTGCCCCACTTGTAAAGACAAAATTTCACAGCTGTAGTAAATTTATTATGCTAACAAAAGCACACCTGTACCTTTTTTACTCCACTTACATTATATGTGTAAAGATATAAGAACCTAGGATGGAGGCATCCTTAAAATCATCCCTGTAATGTTTCATCATGAATTGTCTCTAGATGCTACCAGAAGACATAAATTGAGCCAGAGGAAAATCAAACAAATTGATCAAAAAATTGCCCAAAAATAAGTTTGGTTTTCCTGTTGCTTTGCTCACTGATGCCACAGATTTGGAGAGTTGATCCTTTTTTGTTGTCTCTTTCTGGCTCAGAGTAGGGAAGGTAAATGCAGAGTCTCAGACTTCAGTGTGCCTCCATGTCCTTACCTGGCCTGTTGATTGGTCACTGTCTTCAAGCAACCAGTCCCAATATTACTGAGGCTAACCTCGTTAAAGAATCTACCTGTGACAGCCATCACTTCTGCAGTTGTGTGAAAGACACAGCCCTCTACCCTGGCCTCTTGGCTTCCCGGGAAACTTCTTTAGTGGCCTGGCTTTTATTTTTCTTATTTACAGCTTCCTGGCCCTGGGGCTATTACACTCACCTAAAGGAAGTAATTATGCAATGTTATGAACTGAATGTTTGTGTGGTCTCTTAGACTTATATGTTGAAGCCCTAATCCTCCAAAGGGTGGGACTTTGAAAGATTATTATGTTTAGGTAAGGTCTTGAGGATGGGACCTCCATAATGGGATTAATATCCTTGTAAGAAGAGACAGACCAGAATGCTGTCTCACCCTCTTTCTCCTTCTTCCTTCTTCCCTCCCTTTCTTCTCCCTCCTCTGTCTCTCTCTTCTCTCTCTCTCTCTCTCCTTCTGTCTGTCATGTGAAAACACAGCAAGAAGGCAGCCACGTCAAGAAGAGAGCCCTTACCAGGAATGAAATCTACCAGTCTACTCTCTTGGACTTTTAGCCTCCAGAACTGAGAAAAAAAAAAAAAAATGTCTGTGGTTTAAGCTACCCAGTCCATGATATTTTGTTATAGCAGCCTGAGCTGACTTAGACATGGAACAAGTTGAGTTTTCCTCAGTGCCAGCCAAGAGCATTTTCCCTCACTGGGAGTGCTTCAGCACTCTCAGCGTCTATTTTACTCAGTGTCTTGAGAGCTAAGGAGTGACTCTTGTTTTCCCAATGACTATGAGGTGGAGCTTAGTGGTTAGTCTCCAAGTGACCACGCTGTTAATCTTCCTCACCAACCCCCTCTAAACAGGAATGCCTGTTAGACATGTATGCACAGCTGATATACAAACCAAATCTTAAGTTGTTGCTTACATTCGTGTGGAATATAACAGAGTCATGAAGTTGTAAAGCTGAGCTATAACCTGGAAATTAACTTTGCAGCAACACCTTTATTAGATAGTTGAGGAAACCGAATCTCAAAAAGATTAATAGCTTATCCAAATTCATAGTCAGGGTAGAAATGGGCACAGAAATAGTATTCTGTCAGTGTTTACTGTTAAGCTCATTTGATGCTTTAAGCAAGCATTTTTATTGAACAAAATGTCAACAAAAAGGCTAAGACAAATTTTTAAAATTACACACACATACGTGTGCCCCATTTGGTCTTCCAGAGTTTTGGAAACATGGCTATCACTCTGCGTGCTTAATATTTTGCCACATGCTGTGATTGCAGCATGACAAATCAAAGCCATAATAGTAACCATAGCTTCTTGTCCTTCCAATTTAAATTGTCATCTCCTAAACCAAAAGTCTTCCACATCAAGTGAAGTAAAACTTAGACAGACATGCATGTTACGCATTTGAGGATGGAGAGATAAACAAGACAATTCACATCTTAACCAAAATGCAGCCAATTTGGAGAAACTGACAGCCGCACAAATCTGTCAGCAAGAAACATGCTGGCATCATTTCTAAGCTGCTATAATCGGAAACCAAACTCTTGCAGTTCATCAAAGGAGGTCATATAATTTCTTTTGAAAGAATTGAGGAAGAGGAGGAAGAGTTCATGCAAGAGATCTCAAATGGTGAGTAGGATTTAGATAGAAACAGAAAGATACGGGAAGTGAGGCAAATGCCATGAGCAAGGGAGGGCAGAGAGGTAGGCAAAGGCAGGGCTTTTCAGGGACAAGTCACTAGGTTAGTTGTGGAAGGTGATGGAGAATGGATTGGGTGGTGGTTAGGCAGAGCTCTGGGAAAGCAGGTCAGAGTCAGCCAGATCATGAAGGGCCTATAATTGCATGCTAAGAAGTTCATTTTGGCTTAGCAGAAAAAGGAGAGCCAAGAAAAGTGATTTTTAGCAGAGATCAGATTAATAGAGATAGGATCTCTATTAATTACAAAATTACAACATTCAAAACAAATAATAATAATAATAAAAGATTTTGGGATCCTGTATTCTCCTTCTTACTCTTCATTGAGACATTCAGAACTCAGTTTATCACTAGTTATCGGTGAAATCTTATCACCGGAGTTACCCTGTTATTGTAGTTTGTTTAATCTTTTCAAAATCTGCTGATGTTTTCACTTGTGGGCTTCTAAGGCTCTGACTCTGGCTCCAGTCGTCACTTAACAGCTCCTTGGCTGCCCTTCTCCATTCATCCATCACATGCTTAAAGTCCATCCAAAATTCTGCAGCACTTTTTCCATTTCTTGTAATCCTCATGTTACATTGGCCTCTTGTACACCTGAAAATTAGATTCAAGTAATTTCTGGTTCTGATGCTGCAAGCACTGCATGCCATTGTGCTTACAGATTGTCCTTCAAGGCCCAGGTTGCACTCATCTTCTTCAAACTGGATTTAGGGTAGCCTTCTTGGTCAAGGTTCAGCCTGACCCTGACCAAGAATGAGAAGAAAGAGGATGGTCCTGGACTTGTCTGTGAAGTTGAGTTGAAGGATAACAGAATATTGATAAGCTGACATATTATTTCTAAAGTTGACCTCTCTCTATTTTCTACCTCCTGCTCCCCTAAATGTTTTGCATGAATTTTAAGCCACCTCATCGAATTATTTTGAAGTCTTATGATAGCTGCTAAAAATGGCAAAATGTTTTAATTTCATAGAAAGATAACATTTCAGTAAAATGTATACATCCTTGACTTGATAGAGAAATCCTTATTTCCATAGACAAATCTCTCCTGAAAGTCACCTGTTACCTCTCTTCTCCTCTCTTTCCCTCCCCCTCCTCAGCTCCCCCTCCTCCCTCCTACTTCCATAGTTTTCATCACGAAGCTGTTATCCCAAATGACTCTCTGAGCAATTCTACATTCAGCAGTTTAAAGATCAGAAGGGCATTTTTTAGAGAAATATGCTCATTTTAGAGATGAAGACACTGAGATACAAGGAAGATGTATTTTAGGTTTGTGTGCAAAGGTATTTACAAACCTAGCATAGGAACTCAGAGTTCCCTTAGTCCACTGAGAAGGTTAAAACCTTGATTTAAAATTAGTTTGAAAGAGAGCACAATTCTTTGTTCTGTCTTGGAAATAATCTTGGCTTCTGGCTAAGAAATCAATTGCATCATATCAATTAACTCAAGGACAGAAAAGCCTATCCAGGACCTGGTTAAACTATCACTTAGAAGGAATCAGCTTTGGCTTTAGGAAACTCATGTAAATGAGAAAGCATCAGTAGCCCCTGCAGAATCCTACCCTTTGCTTATATTATCTTGCTTAAATTCTTGATTTAGCAAATGCTAATTAGGCATGAGATATGTTAGTTTTCTGCATTAAGAGAAATATTTTCATTCAGTTTAAGAAATAACTTCACTTTGCTTATAAATGCTATTGCATGCAAGTTGATAATGTTTTCCTCTGCAATTTAATATCATTTTACAGTTTTTTCAATATCATTATAATGTTGCCTTAATTTCTGAATATTATAGAAATGACTTTCAAGATTATTGTCATATCTGCATCATCTCAGTCATTCATTTTTAATGGAACTCGCTTGAATTTTTGTCATTACCTGTACTGATAAGTAATTGTGTAAATAATCACGCACAAGGATAATAAAAGGGTTTATTATTTATAAAATACATAGGAGGTAATTGGTTTTATTAAAAAGTTTCTGGCTTTGGAAGTAGGCAGACTAAAGCTTGAATCTTTTTTTGGCCATTTGCTAATTCTAGGGTTTAGGCAAGTTACTTGACATCTCCTTACATAAAATATGGGCTACTAAGTATAATTATATAGGGAAAAATAATGTTATGGATGTATTAGAAACACTAATAATAATTTTAATATTAGAAACCCTAATGCATCCATCCTAGCTTAGGGATGGCTCATAGTATGTGCTCAAAAATATTAGTTCTCTTTTCCCTTTCCCAGAATGTAAGAATGTTACACCATTGTAGTGATGTTTTTCATTTGGACCTTATGATTTCACTAAAATTAACCATTGTTAGTTTTAATACATAAAGTTTAAGCAAATCAATGATGGAAGAATAGTCCATTTACTTTTTTCTAATTGAAAAAACATTTTGCCAACCAAGATCTAAAAAGAGAAATGTTTTAACACATGCTATATTTTCCTCAGCCAACTAGTATATCATTTATAGGGATGATATCTTGCAAATTTTACTTTACTTAAAACCAAGCACCAGATTGTTTTTCTCATTAAACCAAAATAAGCTGTTGCCTGATTATATGTCTAGCATGTTCTTGAATGAACATTAATGAGCTCATCTCTTTATTGGAATGTTTTATGTAATGTTTCAAATATGTCTCACAGACTCACCACAAAGGAAAATTTATTAAATCTAAAGTTAAACATCAAGATAAAAATTGATCAAGAAAGATAAGTTATAAGGGAAGTGAAAACAGAAAATACAGGAGGAAAAAGAGTAGAATGAGGAAGTTAAGAGAAAAGTTAAATGAATCAGAAGAAATTCACAAAATTAGAAATAAGATTTGATCCAAGCTCCAAATATACAAATGTGACTGTACCAATGATCTCAGTTCAGGCTGCTTCAGTATCTCATTTAAATAACCCAACATAAACCTGTGAAAGAAAACAATGTGGACAAGAAAGATCTGGCATTTTTTAAATTATTCAATGAAATTAATATGTAGTGAGCTCAACTATGTGCAAGTCAGTGTCCCATTTGCAAAGCAGAGTATTATGAGTACTTATAATGGAGTAAATATCGAATAAGGGCCAACACAAGCTACAAGAGGGACCATAAAAAGAAAAAAAAGCTTTAATTTATTTCTTATAAAAGGTTAGTATTTTGCCATGACTTCAATTATATCACAAAGTAAAAAATGATTTATCTTTTTGTTTATGGTGTTTGGTCTCGAACTTAAAATATATTTCTATTTACAAATTTATTTTCAAAGTTATTACTTGGTTGTTTAGAAAATCTTGAATATTTTGGATGTACTAAAGGAACAGTGAAATCAGACTAAGCAATTTAAAACATTTTCCAAACATTTTTGATTCAATAAAATCCAAATTTATTTTTTGAGAAAACATCAGATGCTTGTTTACATTGAAAAAACATGAAGCCATGTTTCCAATCTCTTTCATTTAATGCATAGTGCTTTCAAAGAACTACTTATTGTGTTAAAAAACTTAGTTTCTTTACTGAAACTAATAAATTTCCTTTAACATAGCAAGACGAAATGTGAAAACCAGTAAATAGAGGTTGCTCTTCATGTTAATCTTAAAGTTAGCTTGAAATCTATGACATTATTTTTGGAAAGAGAGTAAAAATCTGTATAATTTTTCCAAACATGTCTCCTTTCCCCTAAGCATTAGGTAATTATAGATAAAAGAGTCATTCAAATGGATTCATCTGAGAATTATAATGGATAAAAATGTACCATTATTTAGCTATAAAAACACCATCTTTTCATCTAATAGGTCCATTTTGTCTCTGAGCAAAAGAGAATAGATTTAGAGACAGTATCTTATATATACATAAACACCTTACACTCAGAAAATTTAAGTACAGATAGTAATTATCAAACTGCCTTTATGGTAGTTATAAAGAAGAAAATAAAACAAATGATGAAGTACATAGTGATGGTGGGAGGAATTACATTTAGCTAAGGCAGTCAGAAAAGCTTTTCTGTAATGAGGAGATGATAACTGAGCTGACATTTGAAGGAGTCTGCCATGGAAAGATTTGAGGGCAGAATTGCTGGAGGCAGGAACAAGTGGGTAAAGTATTTAGCAGGAATAATCCTGAAGAAGGTGGCAAATTCTTAGACACTTTCCCATGATGAGGTGGTCTCTATTTGCCCTTCCTCCTCTTGAATCTGGGCTGGCTTACAATTGCTTTGACCAAAAGATTGCATTAGAAGTGAGGCTGTGCCAGTTCTGGGCTAATCTCTCAGAGGACTGGCAACTTCTGCCTGGTTTTTTAGAGCTCTTACTGGACACAGAACCTCCGTTAACTCTCCTGGAGAAACCACATGGAGAAAGCCCGAGAGTATAAGAAGAGGCAAACAGAGAAAGGCCCCGCTGCTCACAGCCTTCCTGGCAACCCATTCAGGGCTCTAGATACATGAGAGAAGCATTTTGGACCCCTCAGTTCAGCAGGTACTTGAATATGCCATGCACAGCAGGATAGTCACCCAGCCAAGCTCTACTAGAATTCTTGACTCACAAACCTGAGAGAAATTGTTGTTTTAAGACACTAAACTTTGGAGAAGTTTGTTATGCAGCAAAGGGCAACTGGAACATTCCCTAGCAGTATGGTAGGAAAAGGATGAAGAAAGGAGACCACCATCTGGAATGGGACCAGGTATTTTATTCTGGGTGCACATAAATAACAAAATGGGGGAGGGAGTGTGATTTTGACCTCATATGTACCTCAAAAGTATATTTGTGCTGTTTTTCAGAAGAAAGATTTTATATAGATAAGAGTATAAGCAGGAAGAACAGTTTTCTAAAATATATTGTAGTGGTATGATTATCAGATTTAATTCTCACAACATTTGAGTAAGGAGCTAGTATTGTCTTTATTTCACAAATGAACATACTGAGAAACATGAAGGTCAAATGATTTTCCCAGGGTTGCACAGGTAGTAAAAGGTGAAAGTGGAGAGGTTGTTCAATTGCATCCACTGTTGTTGGACAACCAAGTAGGAAAGCATGACTAGTGGACTTGAAGGGTAGATAGAAGCCAGTGGTCTCTTGAAAATGGGAAATTTTGTGGTGTTTTTTATTCTTTTGGTGAAGAAACCCTGGAGTAAAATGGAGAAAGAATAGAGAGAGAAGAAAGGAAAACAAAAGAACAAGCAATCTTCTTGAGAACATTTTTCTATGAAGAAGTATAGCAATATGGGATGGTAAAATTTAAAATAAGTGTGGTTTTCTCTTAAAGATATTAGGGAATTTTTACATGTCATTAGAAACCATCCATCATAAGAGAAATTAAAACTGAGAGAGAGAGAAAGAGACAAAAAGTTATAATTACATAAGCAAAGTTTTTAAGTAGACAAAAGTAGTGAGTTTGTCCTCAGGTAGTATCACAGATTTTTTTCTTACTTTAACAGGAGATGAAGCAAAGCTTCTTGGAATAGATGAAGGTCAGTCCGAAGATTTGGTGGTGAGGGGATAAGTTTTCTTGGTGTGTTTACAATTTATGATGCATAATCTGAGGTTGTACATCAGAGACGGGAGTGATGTGAAGAAGAGAATGTGTGGAATACATTTCTTAGAATGTGGGAAAAGAAATTTAGCAGAAAAATAGAAGAGAATTGCTAGCCAGTGCTTAGATACTATCTGGGATTTATGGTCATTTTTACTGTGAGACTATTCAGAAGAGTTATTTTCTCCAGTGAGTTGAGTTAGGATTTTGGGGAGTTGATACAGTAAAGTGAGACAGGAGAAAGATTGTTTACAAGGAAGCAATTATAGTGATAGACCATGGAATCATGGACTTTAATGTGTGTAAACAGGAAATTGATGTATAAAGGGGATTCTGTGCCATGACAAAGAGAACCGAAGGGGTAAGATTCCTGAAGGGGTTGAAGAATGGTGAGTGTAGGAGTACTAAAATAAGTAAGCCAAATAAATAAGAGGTGGTGGCCAAAGTCTTAAATTCCTAAAATTGAGATTTTGAAGTTTACATAGTCATATTGATTCCAAGTTATATGAAAGGCCATGAAGTGAAAGACTGAAGGGGTTGGAGAAAAAATATCACTGGAGTCAAGGAAGTCAAGTGTGGAACAATCAAGGTATTAGGTATATTATAATGAGGTAGCCATCAGCAAGAATGAAGACAGGAGTAGTGATAAAAAGAAAGTCACTGAGCCAGGTCGTGAAGAGTGTCTGTGTGTGTATGTGTGTGTGTGTGTGTGTGCGTGCGGGCGCGCACACTGGTATATAAATATAAAACATGTTTTATCTCTCCTTCCAGATTGTAAGGCTGTTAAAGATAAAATACACGTCTGATTAATTTTAGTCTTACCCATAGTGCTAAGCATGCAGTGTTATATTTAGGATATGATCATTTAATGTAATTCAGATAAACAAATTAGTTGCTAACAATGTAAGAAAACTAGAAAATTTAGTAGGCATAAGAAACTTTCCTATTTCATACATATACAATTCAAACATCTACCTTATAAGGATACAATTCTGTAATGTGTTTAATTTGTTCTGCCTATGACTATGCTCAAGAATCACAGTTTTAGTTTTACATTTAAGTGTTTAATCCATTTTAGGTTGATTTTTAGTGTAAGATAAGAATCCAATTTTATTCTTTTACATGCGAATATCTAATTTTCTAAGCACCATTTGTTAAAGAGATTATCTTTTCTTCATTTTATATTCTTGGCATCATTGTTGAAGATGAATTGATTATATATGTGTGGCTTTATTTCTGGGCTGTCTATTGTTCCATTGGTCAACATGTCTGTCTTTACGCCAGACCATACTGTTTTGAAAGATGTACCTTCATGACATATTTTGAAATCAGGAAGTATGATGCCTCCCGCTTTGTTCTTCTTTCTCAAGATTGATTTGGCTATTTGTGGTCTTTTATGGTTCCATATGAATTGTAGAATTTTTTTCCTATTTCTTTAAAAATGTCTTTGACAATTGCAAAATTGCAAAAAAATTGTTATTAACAATTTCATTAAAATAAGCTTTAATGAGTTTGATTATCCTCCACTTGATAGTTCTGACTTCTGCCAAGGTCTTTCTTGTCTAGTTGTGGGTGAAACACACATGAAAGACAAAGAGTTCTTAAAGACTGCCTGTGTCTACCATCTTCCTTTTCTGATTTAACTATTTAACTATTTTCTGATGTAACTAACACCTCACTTTCCAGGACAGTTTGCAGGGTGCTTACTGATAAAATGCTAGTGCATTAAGTAGGAGTTGGTAGGGACTTCTTACTTTCAACTCAGCTAATGATGAGAGAAAAATTCAACTTGGTATACCAGTAAGGTGTGCCATGATTCTTGTTATAGCCTTCAGGTGCATGAATTCCTTAGGCCATCAGTTGATGGGGTCAGTGGGAACTTTTAAAGTAATTATAGAGTGAATATGCATGAAATATATGCAAAAATAGAGGCTAAGTGCTACCATAGTACATAGAATAATGAAATAATACTTTTGGTGCGCTGCTTCATCATTTATTGTATTATGTAAATCTAAATAATTTATTTTCATTGTTTGGTAATGCTTTTTAGATTTTTTAAATAATTTTTTCAACAGCAATGAGCTCAAGGAAAAGTATACACTGAGTGAGAAGTTAAGTACAAGTTTCTATTTCTCAGGAAAGTTTATGATAAATGTGTAATATACATAAAGTGTTTATTGACAGTTACTATCCACCATAAAGGTTATAGTAATATCATTTTTGCAAACCGAAAGATACAAATATGCTGAAGATTTTAAAAGTATTAGTGAAGATAACCATTTCAAAAGATCATAAATTAACATGGGTATTTGTAGAAGGTATGTTTACATATTACTCTGGAAGCATGACTTTTTTCATTCAGATCAAATGGACTGTTCTTCTAAATTAATTCTGTGCACTTTGGGCATTTTACATTCCAGGTTTTTTTGTACATACAGAAAAATGAAACAATTGCTCTCAATGTCTCAGCTCCATTAGCAGAGGAAAAACCTTCATAGATAAATCATGAAATATTTTTTTTTAAATCACGGTCATTAGGTACTAATTCCAATAACAATTAGTCATTCTTATCTAATTCATGGAATATAATGTATTTGGGAACTAATCCGGTTGAAAATAAAATATGTCATTGTTATAAATGCTTTAGTAAATTCAGTTTCAAAGTTTAACACATAAGGTAAAATTACTTGGTTTTTGCAATGTTATTACAAATATTAATTTTATTTAAACAGGGCATCATGGTACAAGTATTATTCTTTTGCTAAGAAATAAAAACAGCAGAAATATACCTGGAATTGATTATAGCATATACATAATTCACAATTGTGCTCAAACAAGTTGGAATATATTAATACTACCTAAATAGAAGTTGTAGTTATAAAAATTTACATTTTATATATTTTCAAATAGTAACTATACCTCAAAATTTTGTGAAAAAGCAGACATAGAATACAAAAAAAAATTTCTTCTGCATGACAAAAAGCACCTTTACTCACAAGTAACTCAGATTTTAAAAGTTTGGAACTTTGAAGAATTATTTTGAAAATCAATGTAAATATCCTATAATGTAGATGAAACATTTTGTAAATGAATCCTTTATGTTTCTATCGCACTGTTTTTAAAATCACTTGGAAACGTTTAATGAAATTATTCAACAAATGGAGTACCAAAAAATAGCATTTAAATTTTAGTGAATAGTATTTATTGAAAATCAGGCTAACAATAGGGAAGATATAAAAAGTTATCCTTACAAAAGCACAGGAGAAATTATATCAATTATTATAAATGACAACAATTTATAAATGCACTAAATTTAATTTTAAAATTTTATAATTTCTCTTTGAAATATTTTGGCATGAGAGAGAAATCTTTTTTATACAGTTTTTATATTCAATTGGACAAATGTATATTCTTATAATTTTTCAGCATCTAAGTTTGGCAGAAGTCAAAAGAAGTATAAACAGAACAAGCTCATTTAATTTTTTGGGTAAAAATATTTGTTCAGGTACTTAAATAAAAGTTTAAAATAAAAAGCAGTACCTGCTTTTGGACTGAAATATTTTAAATTTTTAATTTAAATTTAAAATTAGAAATAAGAATATCATTTATTTAGCAAGAATTTGCTCTGAAATTTTCAGGTAACTTAGTACCTATAGAGAAAATATTTTCTCAATTAAAAAGATTATGCAGAGAAGCCACAGAAGGTAACTTTGAATGTGATTTTGCATAGTTTCATGGAAAATGGCAAGAATAAGGCCGTATCACAATAGAAATTATATTCTTTGGAAAAATACTAGTGACATGGTATTAGGGATATATATGATAAAATAACTGATTAAAATTCTTCAATATGGACCTAGAATAAATATTTTACTTTATATTATTTGTAAAATTAAGATAAACAATATGAAGAATTGTTTATATTGCCTTCATGTATAAAATTTTATTTTAAAAATGTTGGTTTTGAACATAGTTTTTGAAAAGAATTATTTTATTGCTCTATCAATATCTTAAAACAATTTATCAGCCAATTAATATATATTTCAAAAGCTTATAAATTTTAATTGTTATAGGATCACCTTTCACTCTCAAAAATGTCCTGGTTTAATGATAAAGTACATGGTTATCATAGTCATAGTTGTTTCTTTTTGTTCACAGTAAAATCTGAACAATGTCCTAGAATTCAAATATAGGAATGCCTAACCTACGTGTTTTGTGCTGGAGTGTCAGAAAATTTTAGAGCCGATATAATGCAAACTTCACATCTTATTGTTAAGAATGTTCAAGCCAAGTGTCCAAAACCTAAGAGCTAAGTCTAGAACCCAAGTGCATACAGCTGATTAGCAGCAGAGCTGGGCCTCCCAACAGTCCCAATCTCCTAACAGTCAATCCAATGTTCTCTCCAGCACACTGTGCTTCAAGTACAAGCCTTCTATTCAGCTAGCCCTACAAAGTGATGATTATTTCCAACTACCGTGAATTATGTTTTGCTATTTTACTATTTGTTGGTTTTAATTTACAAATTTATAACTCAAAATTACATATTTCTACCAATTAATTTCTTCCTAAGAATTTTCCCATGTGTTATCCTGATAAAAAAGGATTGAATATATAGCTTTCTGCGTTTATTTTTATTTTTATTTTTTTGGTTTGGATCGTTCTGAATGTTTTTCATAACTTTAAAGTTAAATGAAAATAACAATTTGAGGTCCTGATATTCAATTTGTGGTTTAAATGCTGACATTTAGGAATGAACCGTTCTTATTTATCTGAAGACTACTATTATGATGAAATTTCCTTTTTACAAAACATAAAAAGTTACCAACTTAAGCTTTTATTGATTTATAGAGGATGAAATCATATTTGTATTTCAAGAGGAAAAATAACCACTAAGTTGCAAAGCAAGTTGTCTTTTGTTGCATTACATTCCAATATGTCTGGGTAGGGATACAAAAATTAATATGCTCCCATTTTCTGTTGGAAAATCTACTTGAGATATTTCTGAATTTCTCTCCCAGGTTGCAAGGGAGAAAAAAAGAAATTCTAGCATTCCTTATGCATTTGCTGATGAGAACTGACACTTTCTGAATATCTTGCATGGATCATTTGACACTTTTCACTGATTAGAAAGAGTGAAATGTCAGTTTCCAAGTAAAGATGAAAGGCATTCTTCAGAATATATGTTTACAACATCATTATCATTATTAATCTTGAAAAATGATGCAGAGAAAGAGTCCAAAGAGTTTTACCTACCCACACTAATGAAAAAAATTGCATACAATAGCAAAAAAATCATATGTGCATATGTGTGTGTATGTATATACAGTTGATCCTCATTATTCACAGTCTGTATTTACAAATTCACTTATTAAATTTATTTTAACAGCAAAATGAATACTAGAGACACTTTTCCAGTCATTCACATAAATGGACAGTGGTAAAAATTGTGAGTCTCCCCACATGCACACTCTCAGCTGAGGTTGAACAAAACAATGTTCCAGCTTCTTGTTTCAGCTTTCAAAATGTAACCAAGTGTCCTTTTCATAGTATATTTATATTTCATGCCATGTTTTTTTGTATTTTGGGGCTTTTTGTTTTGCTGTTTAAAATAGACCTCAAGAGTAGTTCTGAAGTGCTGTCTAGTATTCCTAAGTGCAGGAAGCTGTGAAGTGTCTTACAGAGAAAACACATGTGTCAGATAAGCTTCATTCAGGCATGAATTTCAATGTTGTTGGCCATGAGTTTAGTGTTAATGAATCAATAGTATCTACATATATATATTTGTGTGTGTGTGTGTGTGTGTGTGTGTGTGTGTGTATAAAATAAGGTATCTAAATAGAAAAACACACCAAACAAGGTTACGTACTGATCAGTTGATAAAATTATCACTAGAGGCTTGTGGGAACCTAACCTTGTATTTCTCTAGTAGCAGTAGTTTAATTTCTAAAATTGCATTCAGCAATTTTATAGAATATAACTATCACGAGTAACAAGAACTGACTATAGGTATACATATATACACATACATACGTAGACAAACACAAATACATGTTTAAAATAAAACCTCTAATTTAGAATATGAGGTTTAGGAAACATTATTTATGGCATATTTCTTGTCTGACAGTACTCCCAACCTTTAGTACTCCATTCAGAGCTCATTGCTGGGAATAAAGTTGAGAAGTTAAAATGTAGTTATTTTCTTCTTTTCGTCCTCTCACCTCTATGTTCTGGGGAATCCAAGCAGGGAACTCTAGAAATCAACACCCCAGGATCTGAGCTTCATCTGGTTTCCTTTTTCAATCTGGAAGAGGTCAAAGGATGGCCCACATGAACACCCTTCCACTCAAAAAGGCTACTGGACAGATCCTTCAAGAGCCAGGCACCTCACACACCTTCATCATAGACACAGAAATGTAAAATCCTCTCCATATCCTCTCCAAAAAGAGAATACTCAGCACAATTTGTTTTTGAATGAAAATTCTTCATTCCCAAAATTCAAATTGGAAAATGATAATTCCCACCCAATTCAAGAGAAAAAAAAATGTTTTACTAAGGGTAGAGGGATTTTTAATAGTTAAGGAGAAGGTGTTGCCAAATCATTTGTGGAAACCGTATGGGAGTCCCTCCAGCTAATGTGAAATCAAATGAAAATACTAAAATGATATTTTCCCAACACTTAAAATAATCCTACACATTTCGGGTGCCAGCTTTGAAAAAATATTTTAATTCACATTCAGGTTCAGGTCATAGTTTTACAACACCCATTTTTATGGCTTCAGTTGTGTGAGAAAGATTGGTCAATGCATCATTTTAATGAAAACATGTTTATCTTGACCTGTCTCTGTCTTTATGGTACACTCTGCTTGGCAATGGTGAATGATCTCCTCACATCTCACTGGCTCAACAAAATAAGCAGTGAAGCACAAGCTCATACTGACTGTGAGGACATTGAACCTATTACATTTCCTGCAAATCTGTAATACACTAAAATATCTATAGTTCTACCTGATTTGGGCATATTCTAAAAAAAAAATTCTAGAATATAGAAGCTGTTTAAATTTTTTTTAAAAAATGGAAATGTAGATGCATACATGCTGAAAAACAGCAGTATTACTACAAAAAGAGTGATTAATTAGAATTACCACATCTTACTTTTATATAATCTTTAATGGCCCACAAGGCCCTATCTGACCTGTCTTCAACTACCCCTCCAGCCACGTCTCCTGACTCTGTCCTCCTCCCATCACACTTCAGCCACGTTGTCCTTCTTTATGTTCCTTGAACCGTCAACTTTGTCTCTGCCTTGGAGTCTTCACATTTTTCTCTTCCCTCTCCCTGGAATACTAATCCCGGGTCCTCTTATTGCTAATACGTTCTTGTCTTTCGGCTCTCAAATCAAAACTCACTTCCTTATTGACTACCCCTTCCAAATTAAACTCATCACCCTGAGACCCTCTATTATAATACTCCATCTTACATTCTTCATAGCCTTACCTCTATCTAAAAATAACCTTCTAGTTATTTATTCAAATGTATTTTGCCCGTATAGTATCCTGGAATGTAAATTCAGGTCTTATCTGTTCCTTCTCCGCTATTTCTCTAACACTATTTCCCTGTAAAACTACCTAGAACATAGTAGAGCACATCAAATATTTGCTGGAAAGAATTAACAATTCATAACATTTATATACAAAATACAGACTCTCAGAGGAGATTAAATATAATCACATATGGACAGTGGGATAAATTGCTGTTGAAAAATCTTTTTCTTTTATCTGGTTGTTTTGCCTATAAAATGTGCAAACAATATTTTTTTTTGTTTTCTTTTCATATTTTATTCCCATCAAATTTCCAGTACAGGATGAACCTGCCACAAAGCTTTGCAAGAACTTCTGAGAGCAGAACGAACAGCACAGCCTTTCTGAAAGGGGTAGAAACATGCCTTCTCTAATCATCTGTAGGCACAGGCCTGTTAGGTGAAGAAGGCCTATGGGATACATTGTTAATTGTTGAAATACTAAATGGGTTGAACTAAAAGTAATGGCAAAAATCCCGCCTCTGTTGTTTTCAAAGGAGCAGAGAACTGGATGTATAGTAGGACAAACAGTGTTATCTTTCATCTATGCTTAAATGTGTGTCTCCAGTTGTAATCTCTGACCTGAATTCCAACCTATGTTTGAAGATATCTAAAGAACATCCTGTCTAAGATAACATAAGGCCACTTAGGCCTCAACATGCCTATAGTTGGATTTATCTTTCTCCTCCACAAAATGATCCTCTTCACAAATCAGAAAATGTTCAATCATCTTTTATGTTTTCCTCTCCCTGTGCCATATATTCTCATATACCAAATCCCACCCACCCTGCCTCCTTGAAATGTCTTTTGGCTCTAGGCCTTACCTGAGACAAAATTCTCAGAGCCCCCACCTGCCTAGATCCACATCCTCTTACATCAAGACGGCAAGAGCAATATACGTAACCTAAACTTTTGTACCCCCAGAATATGCTGAAATAAGAATAAAAAAAAAGATTTATTACACACACACACACAAAAAAAAAAAAAAAGACTGCGTACTCATCCTCTCCTGAGATGGGCTGATCTCCCCAAAGCCCAACTCTAAACCCTGATTGAGGTTCAGAATCTGGCTTTGTCTACTGACCGCTATCATCACTTTTATCGTCAGAACTGTTTGTCCGTAAAAATAGCTTAGGGGAGCAGTCAGAATGGAAAGAGGGTCTAGCGGACTTGTTTTGATGCCACATTTGTATAACACTTTAAATAAAATCAGTGGAGAAAATCCATTATCCAAATCAAAGAGTAGGTGGAAGGGCTGATGGACATCATTGGGGTGATAGGGAGCTAAAGCTCACCCAACCCACCCCTTGTTGCGACTGATGCTTAGGACCCAATCTGCCCTATTTCTACTTATAATGTACTGGCCACAGTTTCTTATTTGTGCAGCACACAGCATAGTATGTTCAGAGCATGAGGGTCTTTACATTACAGGGTTAGGATAAAAATCTGGTCTCCTAACTCTAAATTCCAAGTTCTGGTCATGATTGTACACTGTCTCATTCAAGTATAAACATGAGGAGACATGATGACATGCATCTCTATGTTGTTTCTAGAATAAAACTAGTAATGTGGTTACTAATCAGCCTACAGTGTGACTAAATTATAATTTTAAGAAGTAACTGTTTTTAATTAGTAAACACTGCCCAACAAAGTGAAATTTTTGGTAAATTTCATAACAGATGGAAAAGAATATGATGCAAACTTAATAAAATAGATCTTATTTTATCTGTTGAGGAATCTTGGTATTTAAGAAAAACATTACGTCCAAATTCAAACTCATTGTGAATTCCTCAATGACAAAAATTTGAACTTCAGTGAATGCATACATTTTAAAGGAAAGTGCAAGAGTTGTTAATAATGGTGATTAAGACATTCTTAACAGTGGTTCCTGTGCTAGCTCAGCTGGCAAGAATAGAGCCAGCCAGGCTGACATTCAAGCTCACCACATGTGGGATAGTTAGTTCCAGGCTACTTCATGGCCACAAATTATATACCTAACTCTTGTCTACCAATTAAAGTGTATGACTTTGGTTGTGAGAATGGCCAAATCAAAGAATGCGGCTGTCTAGTGACAACATCACTACTGGGAAAAACCACCTTAAGCTCTATGCCTTATTGATGATGAATCAAAAGTGTCATTGATGCATAAATGAAGACAGCATTTTAATGTGCTAAATGAATCTACTATTGATGCACAGCAATTTTATAAAGAGAAAAGATGAACATGTATTTGAGAGCTCTTGAAAATACATAAACTAAAACTCATTTTACCACTTTTCTGATACTTTTCACTCTTCATTTCCAGTGATATTTAGTTGCAGATTGGTTTCTGTCAATGAGTCTAAACAAAGCAATAGGAAAATGTAAAATACTGCCTCTTGGCAGTCCTCCTGTAGGACTGGGATATGTTGTATCAGGAAAGCAGAAGGGATCTGCTCTCAAGATTTCATATAATAACAATCATACTGAAGATAACTAAGAAAAATGGCAAGATGTACTTTCTAGCTGTATAAATAGATAACATTCTTTCATATTTTAATCTTCTCTGGCATGCTGAAAGAACAAAAAAACGATAACAAAGATGGAGTTTGGTGGCCCCCACATACATATTCCATTATAGCATCTACTCTTTTCTTAATGATTCTTAGTTTAATTCTTCCTTACTTTGCCTACCAGTCATAAATCCCTGTGTTTCACTAACATTGCCATGAGGATTTCATACGTTAGGTGCTGGTGATTATGAGGCTTGCACATTGGGTGGCACTTCAGATATTCTTTCCAGGAGTGTTAAGCTTACCCCACCTTCATGATTTGCATTTGTCCCTATATCTCAACTTTTTCCAACACTATCATTTGTGTTCCTGTAGATTTTTAAAAGCATGGTAAGTGACCATAGGCTTGTTATAAGTCTTTGTTTGTGTCCAAATAAACTTCCATATAAATTGATATATAAATACTTTATTTAATATAAAGCACAGGCATTAGAAGGAATATTGTATACAAGAAGGAACACTGGGCCAGTGTTCTAAAAGATCTTCACTCAGCCAGAACCTGGATAAGATGATTCAGGGTTAACAGTCATATGCCTGTAATTCTGAGGACTAGAGTTCATGATAGCACCATGGACTTTCACTGCTCTCTACTGGATAGAAAATATATTAGGTATTCTTAAATGCATAAGAGAATGAGCATATTGTTTTTTATCTTATTTCTCTCCCCACATTAGGGGAGCTAAAGATTCCATTTCCTTATTCTACTTTGTGATATGTAAGATGACTGTAAGTTATTATCCACATTCTGAATTTCTGAATATTTCAAGGCGATAGGAATACAATGATATATTTATTTCTAGCTGTTTTTATAAAAGTGCTTTCTCCCAAATTTATTGCCCAGTCACTTCCAGCAAACGACATTTATATCATAATTTCTTTCAACATATGTAACACTCAGTGCTCAAGTAACAATGCTCTTGTGTTGCCTTTGTTAAAAGGAAATCCCCTGTCCCTCCATCTGACACACACACACACATCCCCATGCACATTCATGAGATACTAGCCACGCTCTGATGATTTAGGGGGGGGGTGGTTAAAACTAACAAAACAATAAGACTTTAATTTTGAAACTAAGAAACTAGAAATTAGAGTTTTGAAAATGTAACGTGATGCCCCTGGGACACTTACCCTCATAAGAACAGGAAAGGTCACGTTGCTTTCCTGATGAAGGGGACTGTTCCTTCCAAGCACTGATGTCATAGCTGCACTCCTGTCAGGAGATGTTGATTAGGAAATAGTATTTTTCTTTCATCCATCAGCCTTCTGTGTGCCATTGTATGAGTAAAGAGTAATGGCAACTCTGATAGAAATAAAAGTTGGTTATGTGAACGAAGGACAAACTGGCAAAAAGAAAAATAAAAGTGCATAACAAAAACATAATACAAAATGAAAATTAATACTTAGAGCTTTCCTGAAAATAATACATAAAATTAGCCTTTTCCAGATATTTTCAAGATACACTTCTACCTTCTGATCAGCACAAAAAGGTCTATATATAGTATTATTGGATTATAAAGAAGGGTCTTCCAACTGAGACGTATGTAGTCCTATGGTACCTAAAAGCATTCTGAGCAATTCCTATGTGAGGATGATGTTAAGGGAGTCCCTTTCTGGTTCCTCAACTTTCTTATATTCCTCTTTCTTACATATTTGTCTGTCTGAGACTCAATAAGCCTTCTTTCATAATGGATTTTTCCCCTACTGTTTTCAACAGCCAGATTGGAAAACCTCATAATTCAGAGGGCAACAGTAGAATAATCAGAAGGGTTTTGCCTCACATAGTTGGAAATTAGCATTAGAATAAATAAATAAATGCCCTCCTGCATCACACCTACCCCAGAGTAATTGAGCTGCTACGCAATCAGTGGTACTTTGTTACACTGTGTGTATGTGCTGTCTCACATTTTGAAAGTATATATTAAGGATCAATTATTAGAAATATAGATGATGTACCATTTTATGGTTTTACAAAAACCCAACAAATATATGAAAAATGTTTCCTCCACCCTCAAGAACATGGTATGCATACCTTTTTATAAACTGATAGATGAAAAATGCAATTCCATTGTGTAATTTTCATTTGTCAACTTATAAAACGAAATCTCTTTTCATGTATTTAAGAGCCAGTTTTTAAATTAAATTTTGAATTATTTTTCTTAATTTTTTCTACTGGGCTCTATTTCATTTCAAAGATTTGTCTTGTCCCCTCATATACTGTGTTAACTCATATAGCTTTATACTATATTTTATCTTTTGCAGAATTTCCTTCAATGTTTTTACATATTCTTTTAATATATTAATTTTATAATTTGCCTCGTGGTTTGAAAAGATTCTGTTGGTGTTTGATTCAGTTAGAAAAACTTTGGACTTAAAGTAACAAAAGCATTCGGGGTGCTAAATAACAAGTTGCTTACTTTTCTCTAAGTCTGGAAGTAGTTAGCAGCTGGCATTGGTTCAAAGCCTCAGAAACATTAGGC
Organism: Lemur catta; assembly: GCF_020740605.2. Lineage (NCBI taxonomy): Eukaryota > Metazoa > Chordata > Mammalia > Primates > Lemuridae > Lemur > Lemur catta. The sequence continues at coordinate 74,814,889 of NC_059129.1, read as the reverse complement.
CAATGTCTCTGCAAGCCTCCTGGCCCTTTCCTCATGCCTATAACATGATGCTACAGCATAGGCATCTTATCCAACTTCTCTTAAATATCATTACTAGAAAAGAGTCACATGGTCACTTCCAGAGAGAGTAGAACAAAGATATTTAGTTTTCTCAGTCTCTATAATGTAGACAATCAAAATAGAAGGCATTTGAAAATGGAGTTGGGTTAATAACTAATGTCTGTTTCAGAGTGACAAAGAGAATCTTATTAAATATATAAGTTTATAGAAAGAAGTAGCATGTTTATGACATTGAGTTTTTTCTGTCCAACTACTTACTGGGTATGACTTCTATTTATTCAGTTCCATTTCTTACATCCTTGAGAAAACTTTAAAGTTTTCTTCAAATAGGTTTTGTATATTTTTTTAAGTTTGCTCCAAATGTATTTTTTGTTATTATTATAAATGGAAGTTCTTATACTTTTCAACTGGTTGATACTTGTAAACAGAAAGGCTATTGATTTTTTTATATTATTTTTTACCTAGGCACTTTAGTCAATTGTCTTATTTGGACAAATTATCCAATGATTTTTCTTAGATTTTCTATGTATATAGTCACATAATTGGCAAATAAGATAGTTTTACCTTCTTTATAATTGTTAAACTTTTTTTCTTATGATTATATTGTATAGTAACTCCTGAAAAATGTTAAATAATAGACGTTGTATTAATTAAGATGTGGGCTAAGTGATATAAAATAAAGTTGCAAACATGCAGTGGTTTAAATAAGATAGAGGTTTAATTCTCTATTATGTAGAAGTCCAAAAGTGAGTGACCTAGGACTGGGAAATTCTCAATGTGTGTCTTCTAGCTCTGTTTCCAAAGAGGGCTCCTCTATTTGGCAACATTTCCCAACTAACAACAAGAGAGAGAAAAGGATGCCCAAAGCACGTGACTTTATCTTCAAGGAGCTTATCTGGAAATTGCACACATGACTCTCCTTGCAAGTCTTTGAAAAAACTCAGTCACATGGCCACAGCCACACCTGGCAATGCAGCTAGAAATATAGACTCTAGTTCAGCTATGATTTATTACTAAATTGAAGGAGAAATGAATAGATACAATACAATTAGCATAAAGAACATCATGCCTTCTTCCTCAGGCTAATGAGAATGCGTCTAGAGTTTCCCATCAGGTTTTATGGTGGCTATTGTGTTGAGATATATTTCACCATGTTCATAAAGTATTAATTTATTTCTACATTATTAGAAGTTCTTTTTATTCAAAATGAATGAAGTTCACCAAATTTTTCCACATATATGGAGATTGTCATATATTTTTCCTTTTTCATCTAGCAATTTAGTGAATTATATTAATATATTTTTCTAATATTGAAACTATTGTTTGCATTTTTATATGACTCTTTTTGTGAACATTCTTCCTTAAAAGGTTAAAAACTTCAAAATAATTTGAATACTATTCTTTAGAATAAAAATGTAGGCTGAGTCCTGATTATTTAGGGAACAGGTTTGCAGGACTATTTGGGACTTAAGAAGGGGGCACAACATCAAATGTCTTCAGAGACGAGATGGATCATGTAAATAGATAAAAAGTGAGTGAAGTGGTCTGGGTGGGGCCGTGGTGACTAGACAAACACAACCCCTGGGCAAAGGGGCAGCTACCTGCTAATCAGTTTAAGCCTTGAGGGGACATTCAATCCCTGTGATACTAGATAGTCCATTTTTTTTCAAGCAAACAGAAAATTCACGTTTATATATTACATAAAATTTCTCAATTTATAAATATTGATGACAAATTTAACGCACACATACACACACGTACACACACACACACACACACACAACCCCCAGTACTCAGGCCAAAGAAAACCCAGCAGAATGAACCAGGCTACCTCTGGTTTAAAAGGTATTTACTCTGGCCCAGGTGGAATTTGACTGGGAAGGGGAGGAGATAAAATGGCACTGAGTTCATGAGGTGGCAAGTACCAGAACCAGCCCTGATGGAGATCTCTGGGGATGGCCAGTCCTACACAGCTGTCTATGTGTAAGAACTGACGGGACTGGTGCCTATCCTCAAAGATCTGTTCAGGGTTAGGTGATCAAGGTCCCATGACTTAGGGTGGTGTTGAGGATTGCCTTTCCCCAAAGAACTGCTTTAATAGTTCCACCGTAGAGTAACTGTCCAAGCAGAGGATCCACTGTACAGCCCTCCTGCCCTACCCCCACTCCAAAGAGTAAGAGATCAACAGGGACAGCAAGTTGCACTTTGTCACACTGCAGTTAATCTCCCCTTCACACTGGGTACCTTTCATGGAGTACACCCCAGGGAGAAGGGAAACTACGGCAGAGGACACTGCCCTGGACTGTAGGAAAACTTCAAGCCCTGGTAAGTTTTTATTACTACCTAAAACATAAATCTTTAAGATTAAAGCCCTACAAGCCTTCCCCATCACCATTGTGTTATCATCCAGAGCTGCCATAGCACTTTCCACTGCATGAGCCTCCAGTCAAGCCCTCCTTACTTTATATTTTATATTTCAGCTACACAGCATCCCCAATGCATGGTTGTATTACTCCTACCTGTTCTTCCTTACTCTACTTCTTTGCTTTCTGTCAATACCTCAAGATCCAGTTCAGACACCTGCTCTCCTAAGGGGTCTTTCTTGAGCACCAACTCCTACCATCCCAAAGCGAGATCCAAACTTCTATTCTGTGATCCCATAACAAGCCTTGCCGATCTTCATTGCAACTCTATTTTGCTTTAAATTTGTCTATTAATGTGCCTGTCTCACATCAAGGGCATGGATGGGGCTTCTTTTATCTTTATATACCCAATTTCTAGAATTGCATCTGTCATAGAACAGATGCTCAACTGAACTAACCTGAACTGTACTAAACCTTCTCCCTGGCCTCACCAGTAAATTGAAGATGTTGACCTAAGCCCTAGAAGGTTGCTATCTGTATCTTCCAATTCTAAAATTCTATGCTCTTAAATATTTACTCCTCACATTTAGAAACTATTTACGCTATGGACTTTAGCCGATATGAGACTATCCCAGACCTTTTCAACTCAATCTGGCCATATCTCGTACCATTTAGAGCACATTTTTGATCAGCAATTTTTTGGTGACTCCTATGACTCAACATGGCCAAGGCAGGGCTCCTGGCCTCTTACACAACCCTGCTGGACTTTTAGGTGCCGCAATCAGCATTCAGTGTCTGCATCCTCCTCACCGCCATTGCATATAATGTGGGGGAAATTATACCATCTCATGTTTCTCCGTATTTTTAATTATGCTACTGGTGACCATACAAAATCTCTCAGATTTTCTTCTTGATAGTTCTCCCTCAGGCCAATACAGTCTAGCTCACAGTCAAAAATTCTAAAAGAATAAATTTCTGTACAGATATCCTACCTTCAGCTCTACCTCTGTTCAATTTTCCTCATATATCACAAAATAAGTTATTATATAAGATTATTTCTTTTTATAATACTTCCGATCCACTGGTCCTGCTGTATTCTGCAATATATAGGCAGACAATGGAATTCAGCAAGCTTTTATCAAGAGCATATTATTTAAAGCAGTTGTGGTATACTAACTGGTGATCTAACAGGCCAAAAGCTTGAATCTATAGATGAAACGTGTACAAATTATCCTAAAATAAGGTAATAGATAAGTTTCATAAGAGAGTCAAAAAATGCTATAGGGGTCTGGAAGGAAAGTCTGTTTCAATAGAGATGACCAATCGAGATGCTTAGTAAATGACTTAGTAATTGGGCTGTCCCTATAGGGTCATTAGGTTTGTGTTAGGTGGAAGAAGAGGGCACAGGTAAAAGGATATATGAAAAAGGCTAGGAGACAAGGAGTACATCAAATTACTGAGTAGCTTGGTTTATCTGGAGGGCAGGGAAGCATCTGAGTTTTAAGTGAGCAAATTCAGTTGGAAAAATATCAAAGAGAGATTTGATGTCTCATGCAAGGAATTTTGAGTCTATTTTTGAGGAAACAGAATGTAAAAGACTGATGAGGTGTGTAGATTGCAAAAGGGAAATGTAGCAAAGAAACTCTGGACATTGAGTGTATGACTGGCGGGAAAGAAGATAGACTCTGCCCTGTGCCCTCTAGCTACATTGACTAGGTTATCCTTCCCTTCAGATGTGAAATGCATAGGTACAAATTACATTTTCCCAGAATAAAATAGGAAATAATTATTACTACCTTTCTCATCTAATGGTCATAAAATTTAAAAGAGATTAGACATATAAAGCATTTAGCATAATAACTGCACATAAGAAATTAGTAAGTGCTTGGTAAATGTTAACTATTATTGATATTGTTAATTTTAAAGTACTTTGAAGGTATAATCAGCTGGGGTTTTTGTTGATATATGCAGTGAATTTTAAGCACTACTCAGATTTTTTCATCTACCCAGAATAATTATTTATCTCTTCCCATGACCCAGCATATGAGCAATCAAGTACTGTACTGTATGTGTTGATGTATGCATAGGTGAAAATTCCAGGAGGCATGTATACAAATCTGCTAATCTTCTAGAAGAGATTTTCTCTAGGGGATGGGATTATAGGGGGCGCTCACATTCTATGGCAAATATTTGTAAGATGTTTACATTTTTTGGCAATCACTAATTTCATAAAAAGAAAATAATAAAAAAACACAAAGGCAACAGTGTTATGCTTTAATTATTCCCTCTCTTAGTAGCAATAAATTTGACTTCTATACACTGTATAAATCAGGACTATGTTCCTTCTCAGAATCATGGTCTCTGGGGCATGCAGTTATTTTCCTAGCCTTCTGTTACATCACTCTTCATGCCATCAGATTTAGAAATTACAGGAGAAAATGGAACTATCACAGACAGAAAGTTTGGAAAACATTAATGAATTGGCAAATATCCTGTGGACTTTTAATACCATATGAATTCTCAAACAACTATTCAATTGTTTATCTGAAAATAAATACTATCAATTACGCAGATCTTTTCTCAGTTCCAGTAAACGAGTTAGTTTTTTCCATCTTTTCCAAGGATAATTTCCATGCTTTCATCCAATTAGCATGTTAAAAACTGATTTTGACATTATATCTTTATGCTTCTAACAAATTTTAAGAATTAACTGTCATAGTTTTAGTAGATTGTAGGATGCAGAACAGCCACTGAAATAAAAAGTCATATTGCTTTGTAAAGGTCAAATGAGGAAAGAAGTAAAATGCTCCTTTCTTCCACCTTGTTCCTTCTTCGAGATCAAGACCTGTCCAGAGTCTGACACCAGAAAACAAATGGATTGTTTCTATGTGATCTTGATCAAATTGAGGCTAACACTTTATTGGTTAAGATTATTTCCTTCTTTTTTTCCTTCCTTTCCACATGTGCTGAAAGGATTATTATTAACCGTGAAGCAGAACCATTACTTCTAGGTTACTGATAATCCAACCACTTGTGAAGACAAGCTGAAGAATAAAACAGCCTGTTTTAGTCACTTAGCTTTTGTTTTATGTTTAATCATCATGCCATATGACCTTTAATTTAATTTTTTTGCATCTGACTTATACTCAAAATCTACTATAACACTCATTTTTAATATCTTAATGTATCCTATGGTGTATGTTTTTTTTTTTTACCAAAAAATGGAAGCTCTTATAATGGCTGGAGAAAAAACTTTCAAGTGAACTAAGTTTTCAAAATCTACAGCAAAATTAAGATAATCTTTAATTATTTTGAATATTCCTATGTACCGAGTTCCAGAAAATGTATCAGAAGAAAACAGATATGATGTATTCACTGAACACAAACTTTTATTGAGAAAAAAATCATTTATAACATCTAATTTGATTTAGAATTTTTCAGAAATTCTCTAATTCACAATTAATATTAAATAAAATACTGTAGAATAAATGGTGATATTCTTTGGTAATATAATTAAGCTAAATATTTTAAATGGCACCAAGAAAAGTATTCCTAAACATATGCCTAATACTCTGCATAAGACATTAATATGGGATATATTTATTATTATACTATTATATTAATATGCAATCTTTCAAATGCCATGAGATTATTAAGTTAGGAGCTAAATATTGAATACTTCCTTATAAAATTATACTACTTTATAAAATAAGTTTCCACTTAAGTTAATTATTTAAAAAGCTTTTCAAAAGAGATATCAAGAAAATTTATTTCTTCCTACATTTAGTTATAACAATATCTACTTTAGGACATTGTTCACACATATTAATTAGATTTATTCTTTAGATCCTCAGGTAAGGACCCTGTCAATCGGTCTTGGCAAACATAAAAATCAGCCTTCCCTGGGAGGCATTTTCAAGGAAAAGGAACAGATGACTTTTTGAGGAATGCCTCTTGGCAAAGGATTTTCAACAGTTTTATGAACCACGTTCAGAAGTTGCTCTTTCTCACCATTCAGAGCAACACTTTACCTGCTGTTCATGTGAATTATGGTTGTGTCAAATCAAAATAAAACTGGTAATGTCCTTTTTGCAATGAGTCTTCCAGAAGTTCATTGAACTTCCGTTATCTGGATGTCTACATCTCCAGCAAGACCACGGAATCCCTCAAATAGATTGTCCATGCTTTTTGCTTTTTCTTCTTCTCCCTCAGGGATACCTATGATTCTTACATTTGAGCATTTTCCATAACCTTATATTTCTCAGAGACTTTGTTCATTTCTTTTGATTCTTTTTCCTTTATTTTTGATTGACAGGATTAATTCAAAAGCCCTCTCTTCAAGCTCTGAAATTTTTTCTTCTGCTTGGTCTAGTCTGTTTTAAAACTTTCTTCTATATTTTGAAATTTCCTAAATGACTCTTTTATTTCCAAGAGTTCTGTTATGTTTTTTCTTAAGCTATCTATCTCTCTTTAGTGAATTCCGTATCTGGTGTTTCAAAAATTTGCTTTTGGTTGGAGTCTATTGCTGGAGGGTGAGTGTGATCCTTTGAGGGTGTTGAAACACTGTTTTTTTTTTCATACTGCCAGAGTTCTTAAACTGGTTCTTTCCTATCTGGATCCTCTTCCCTCAGCTCAAAACAGGTAGCTTTGTGCTCCACCTATTCTCCTCTGCCGGAACTCCGTTGCTCACTGTAGAGAGGGAGAGGAACACTGCCTTTCCGTTCATGCAGGTGAGTACCCTCCGAGGTGTTGCTGGTGATTTGGTTTGGCTGAACCTCAGACCCCTGGAAGAATGCTGAGGTGGTGGACTAGGCTAGGTAATCCCCAGTCCCCAGGGCCCTGGATGGCCTGCTTCAGTCCTAGGGGAGCCTGATCAAGACCGGGTGGGTGAGCTTGTCCTCAAGCCTCCTTGAGTTCAGGTGCTGGCTGTGATAGGGAGTCATGGGGTGATCTGGTCTAGAAAAATGCTCAGGCAGAAGAGCAGATGCCCTGAGAGCCTGCAGCAGAGGGACAGGGCCCTCTTGATGAGATTAGCACAGACTAGCAGCTGGGGGGGGGGCGGGGCAGTACGAGCTGATCAGACTTCCCTCTGCCACAGGTGACAGTGGTCTCTGTCCTTCAGGGGCACAGATGCATCTGGATTCCCAGCTTCCACCCTGGCCCAGCTGCAGCAGAAGTGGTGGAGGCAGCTCAGCCCACTGTGTGCAGGGCTGCCAGACTGGCTGTGGGCGGTGACTGAAATGTTCAGGAAGGGAGGGAAGTTGTCTCACAGATTTCCCTTCAGGTATGACTGGTTTATCCTGGTAGAGGCAGCCAGCTGGGCGTGAAGACTGCTCATCCAACCCCTCCTCAGTGAATGTGGTAGATTTGTCCTTGGAGTACATGAAAGCGCTTGGATTCCCAGCTCTCCTCCTGGTCCAGCCACAACAGGGCTGGCAGAGAAAGCTCAAATCATTTTATGCTGGGCTTCCAGAAAGGCTGGGGTTGCCACTGACATGCTCTTGTGGAGGAGGGGTATTGTGCCAGGGACTTGCCTCCAGGGAGGGTAGGCTCCTACCGGCAGAGACAGGCAGTTTGAGGAGAGGACTGCTAATCTGACCCTCCCTCGGTGGAGGCAGTAGTTTTTGTCCTTGGGGCACACAAAAGCACTTGCTTTGGCTTTTTAAAGGGAAAGGAGTGAGTCCCATGTTCCATGGAAGCCTGGGTGTGATAGGTACTTTGTCAGAGGTGGGGTAGCTCCTCCCAAGTGCCCTTGCTTAATTGTCCCCTGAACCCTCACTGGTCTAAGTGGAAGCAGCCACACTGCCTTAGTAGCAGTGGGTGGGGGAGGGAAGGAGGAGGAGAAGACTCCAGTTGGTGGGGAGCTATTGCCATGGTCCCCGGTGTCCTAAGGAGCCCTCTGGCATGCTGCACTCTCTTGTCAGCTGGAAGTAACCTACCCTGAATGCCCAAGCTCTGGGAGACCCACAGTGCCCCAGGGACCTACCAGGCCCTGAAGGCTGCTGCAGTCTGAGTGGGTGCTGGGGAGCATTGGCTGTAGATCCAGTGATGCAGAGACTCAGGGGCTGAAATTCTCCAGTTAGCCAGCTGCAAAAACGCTGCCTATCTGTGAAGGGAGAGAGATGAACTGCACCCTCTGTGCAAAACCCAGGCATACTGAGCAGAGTAACGCTGAGTTTGTAACCTCACTACAAGCCTAGAACCGGCCATCCCACAGCACACTCATGCCAAAAGCTTATGCTTGGGAGGGAAGGCAGCTATGTCCACAGCGCTGGAATGTTGGAGGAGAGGTCCCAATCTCCACGTACCTCCCCAGGGTCCAGTGGTGCTTCTGCTCTGTGGTAGGAATACTCTCCTACCCTACGGACTCCAACGTGCACCCACTTCTCCACTGGGAGGGGTGCAGACAACTTCAGATCACGAGCCATGGGCTGTCAAGTGCAGGAGATTGCATGCTCTGCTTTTGTTTGTCCTACAAAGCATTTGCAGCACTTCCTAGTCCCCTTGGGGCATCCCGCTTTATGGGCCAAGATTCCAGTAATACTGTTGCTCTCTTGTGTCTCCCTGTTCTTTTGTTGTTGCCACAGTCCAAGCAGGTGCTGGGGAATATTCCTGTGGGATCCAGTGAGAAGGAGACTGAGGGGCTGTGACTTTCTGGGCAGAATAGTGGCACCCAGGCAATATGGCTCCCACTGCTGCCTCTCGGTCTGTGGTGGCGAGGTGCTACTCTGCATGTGCCTGCAGCCCGGTGCTCTGCTCTCAGGAAGTTCTTGGTTTGCCAGTGGCAGCAGCAACTAGATTTGTGAGGGTAGAAGGCCTCCCCCAGAGCTCGGGAGCTGGCAGACTGTCTCAGATGTGAGAGAAAGAAAAGTAAACATTCCTACCTGCTGTTTGCATCAGACTCGAATCCCTCAGGGGTCAGTCCCTACCAAAGTCTTGCTCCTTCCTGTTCTGCCCTGTAACTTCTTCCTGTGGCATCTCCAGTAAGTTCTGGCACCTTTCCCTCAGTATTCCACCTGGGCTATGCTTTTTCACCTGGAACTCTTTCTTCTTTTTGGGATAATCTGATAACCAATATCTCTCGTCAGCCATCTTGCTCCCTCTTCCTTCAAGCTCAAGTTTGGAGATGTATTTCTCTGGATAGAGCAAGAAAATCTGGTAAATACTTGTTTAAATAGAAAAAGCCTAAAAAGACAAATACTCTACGTGTTATTACTTAGATTAAAATTTCTTCACCATTTTACTATTCAAAATAACATATATTTGCAATCAAGGTGGCAGAAGAAGTAAATTTAGAAAATTTAAGGGGTGAGTTAAATGACGGTTGATAGTTTTCACTCTGCAAATGTCCATTGGAACCTTAAGTTCAAAAATAAGGTTATGAAGGTTGCCAGGTACCAGGAGAGCAAGCATGGACACTCCAGGTGTAATAGCTAACTTGTGGGAAGAAGAGTCTTCAGGGTGTTGAGAAGACTACAGAGCAAGAAATAAGCTAAAGAGATAGACAAGGTCAGTTCACTAAGAACATGTATGCCATGGAGAAAGAGTACAGATTTTATTTTTAGGTTGGCAGGGATCCATTAAAGTAGTTTAAGCAAAGGAATGAAATGATTAGTATCTAGTCCGGGTCCTGCCCTTCACTGACTAGTATTTAAGTCAAATTATTTGATGCAATTCCTGTCCAACTGGTTTAACAAAAAAGAAAAGAAAAAAAAAATTTGTTCAAACAACGTGTATGCCGAACCAACACATGTCTCAGACAAAACAGAACACTCTGCTTGAAAACTTGCCTACTTTGCCCTTTCACTCTTTGCAGTAATCTCTAAGACCCCTCCATAAAATCCCCAGACCATGGATTATAGAATAAAAAGCTACTGATCTTACATATCTGTTTTTTATCTATGCCAAATTCCATAATCTCCAGAAGGCTTAAAGTACATTTTTTTCTATATAGCCTTACACAGTTGATTTTCCCCTGAAGACATTTTTTTAATTTGTATAAATTTGTGAGGCACAAGTATAATTTTGTTACATGTGTAGATTGCATGGTGTTGAAGTCAGGGCTTTTAATGTATCCATCACCTGAATAACATACATTGTACCTATTAAGTAATTTTTCATTAACCCCCTTTCACTGCCTCACCCTTCCTAGTCTGCATTGTCTATTATTCCACATTCTACCTCCACGTGCATCCATTATTTAGGTCCCACTTATGAGTGATCATCTTCATCTGACTTGTTTCACTTAAAATAATGGCCTCCAGTTCCATCCCCTGCTCTGGTTGACTTCTCCCTTGGAAGGAAAAAGAGCCAAGAGAAAAGAAAGACTGCTCTTTCACCAATTTCCCAAATCTCCAACTGTTGTTTTAAATCTTTTCAGGACTGTAACCCAGGAAAGGAGAAATAAGGGGCAGAAATGCTGTGTATGACTAATTTAGTTATCATCTAAGGCTGTCCCCTCTGCGGGTGACATGTTCTACATGCTAATTCTTTCTGTTAAAGGGTGCTTGTATGCTGAGACCTTCCCCCAATACAGATGTTGGCAATGCTTTCTTTAAAAGACCACAAAATATTGACCCACCAATATTTTTAGTTTAAGTTTTCAGATTAGGTTGTTCTCTTTCTTTCCCTAGTCAACCCTGACTAACAACATATTATGCAAATCAGCAGACTCTCCCAAAGCTTGTATAAATGAGATTTAGAGTTGTTAAGAATACATTTAATCACCACTTGCCTATCTAATGGTTTCTAGGAAAATCTAGAATGTGGAGAAAGAATGATTACTATGTACCAGGAACTTTACAAATGGTGTTTTATTTAATCCTCACAAATCACTTTGCGAAAATTATTTTTATAACCATATTACAGATAAGAGTACTGACATACACTGAGGAGTAACTTGTCCTAGGTTATATAGGTAGTGAACAAGAAATCAGAATTCCAACCCCATGGATGATTGATTGTGAAAACCAAGAGAGTTAATACATATTATATAAAGTGCTTAACTCATACATAGCAGACATTATACAACAGGGGTTCCCAACCTATGGTGAGCTGTATAATTATTTCATTATATATTACAATGTAACAATAGTAGAAATAAAGTGCACAATAAATGTAATGTGTTTGAATTATCCCAAAACCATCCTCCTCCCCCACTCCATGGAAAAATTGTCTTCCATGAAAATGGTTCCTGGTACCATAAAGGTTACAACACTTTGTTAGGTAAATAAAAATATATTGGCGCCCAAAGTCCATTCTCTTATCTCTCATCTATCATTCAAAAAACTCTTGAGTGTAGTTCATTCATTCTACAAAATTGTCCAGCATAGACTACTCACATACTATGACTCTCAGCCTTCTTGGAGGCTAACAACACATTTGGAAGTGAGGCATATATGCCTGAAACAATTAAGTAACACTGCAAGACAGTATTCCAAGGAATGCTAATCATTATTAGGTTTTTAAAAAGAAAGAGATCAATGAGAATGCAGCATTCATAAATGAAGAATTAACATAGAACTCTGGAGATCTGGTCTCCAAAGGCAAAAAGTTAAGAAGAAATGCATGCATAAAAGTCAAACTGGACAAAACACCTACAAATCACATTTATACCCACCAATAAAGATACAACCCCAAAGTAAATTACACAAACAGTAATGTTTTACCAAGTGTTCTAAAAAATATGGTGCATGGCTACTTAAGGGGCAGCAGGATTGGGGGGCAGGGAATATGTGTTTAGAAAAGAAAACTTTCATTATAAAAAGGAATATTAAATACCATGGAATGAAAAATACAGAATTGTCAAAATAAATAAGGTAAACAGACTAATTATTCTAGCCAGTGTGGAAATAATAAGATTTTAGTTGAGCTCTAAAAATAAAAATAGAAATTTAAAGGGACAATACTTAACACATTCTTTGGTTTCATAGTTGTATGGCTCAGATTTAATTATTAGTTGAGTAAATGTGTTTGGCATTGAATATAAATTTAGTGCATATATATGTACATTTTTATATTCAAATTTATAACCTAATAAAAGACTGAAGTTAAATTAAAAGTATATATGAATTTCTGTTTTGTGTTTAGTTCATTACTTGAGCTTCATCTTAAGACTGTTTCTTAGTCCTTCTCTTAAAAGAGATTTCAGTAAATGATTGGCTAAATATTGGATGCTCAAACAATTTTTCAATGAAGTCCACACAAGTGGATTCATTTTATGTCTCCAAATGCCTTTTAAAGTTTAGCTTTTGACCAAGAATGTATCTTGTCTCAAATTATTATTTAATAAATATATATATTCTTAATTAAATTACAACTCATCTTTCCACTTCAAGTTTTTCAACCCTATTTCTTAAAAATCGATAGTATTCTCTGATCAGTAAACGTGGAAACATACATAAAGAAACATAATGTATTTATGAACTAAGATTAAAATAGTATATAAGATCATATAACAATAAACTAATACAGAAAACAAATTTATCTTATTAAGTTCAGAACCAATTAATTTAAAAAATTTAAATCAATTCAGTCTTAGTCATTCTGAAATCAAGAAAACTGATTTTTAATAGTAAGCACTTAATATGAATTTATAGAATGAATGAATGAGGCACCCAGATTATAACATGCAATTTTATTGCTTCCTCAATCATTTTAGTATAATATACATAAAAATATAATAAAGATATAAAATTTTCCTTTCATTATAATGAAAAGAACCCTCATGTGATCACAGATATAAGGCTGGAATAGATATTATTCATATTTGGTTTTTATTAATTTGACATTTATACTTTAAACTTGCCCACAGTTTTTAAGTGCTTAAAAATATTAACTTATTTCCTCTTTATAACAACCTATGAGATAGGTATTATTATTATCTCCATTTTACAGGCAAGAAACTGAAGCACAGAGAATAAATAATTTGCCCAAGACAGAGCTGGGGTTCAAAGCCAAGCAGTCTGGATCCAGAGTCCATGATCTTAAGTCCTCTGTCTAAATGTGGTCCCTAACTACACAGACTGTACATTGCTAATCTACTAAACCTTCTTTATATTTATTGTGTAAATTGAAGCCTCAAAATAAAGCTATTTCTCATAGTCCACAACAAAGTATTTATGGGTTTTTTTTCCTTAATGCCATCCTCCTCTCATGTCCTACCAAAGTAGGAACCTCCTCATTCATTCCATATTGAACAGAAATCAGATAATTACATAATCAAAGAGCTCTTTTCCTCCTCTCAGAATTTTTAATCTGAGAGGATTTGACTGATTCAATTCTGAGTACTAAGAACTCATACATAGCTCTTTTGAAAGTCAAGATGAAGTAATGACTTTCAGCCTATTTGAAGATATTAGTTCCTTAAAGGAAAACAACCATAGTTAGAGATATTAAGCAATTAACGACATTGGTTTCTAAGTTCAACATGCGAGGAGCCCCTAGATTAATGATGCTCCGATTTTAACATGCCTCAGAAGAACCTGGAAGGCTTGCTAAAACACAGATTTCTGGCTCCTAACCCGACAGTTCCTGATTCAGGGGGTCTAGGGTAGTTAGTATATAAGAATTTACATTTCTAACAATTACCCACGTGATGCTGATGCTGCTGGTTGTAAGACCAGACTCTGAGAAACATTTACCTGCACCAAAATGTCCCAAGTAGAGTTCCATAGGAGCTTGTTTCTTAAGATAATATGTTTTCTTTGAAAATGGGTTTGTGATCAAAAAGCTGGGGAAATTATACAAACTTGAGAAATCACAAAATGCATTAGTATATTGTGAGAAGTCTTGGAAACATCTCCCACTTAATTTTGTTAAACCTAGATTTTTCCAAAATGTATACGACCGCAGTTTTTGGCAGAACGCCTATTAAATCACATGGAACTGGTGTTTTGAAGGGCACTGAGGAATGTTTGGCTCCCATTCAAAATTAGTAGATTCTGCTCACAGATTAATTTAGACAGATGTTTTTGTTTTCCTCTTTGATTGATACAACTACCCCATGAATGGCCCCAGAGAATCTTTATCCCTAGTTAAGATTTATTTTTCATGAGTGAGATATAGTAGAAACATTGCCAATCCTAGTATCAGATCTCCTAAAATTATGATGTCAGCTGATGGTGCATAGAATATATATAAAGTTCAAAAGACTGTCAAATTGAGACCAGATATCTAAAAAATTTGCATGCACCTTGGCAAAAAAAAAAAAAAAGAAAAAGAAACATATACATATATGTAATTACCATGATACACTGTGTTCATCTTAGTTTGCTAAATCAGCACCAGAAGAAAAATCTTCTCTTATATGTACCAAGTAATTAAAAATCATAGTTCTAACACTAACTTAGATTAAATTATTTCACCCATTCTTATCTATGCCAGCATCAGTTTGCCGTGTGGCAAGAGAAAAAAAGGTTCTAAAGCTTTGAATATATGGAACTTTGTTTTCTAACATAAATGTCTTCTCCTCAATATTCTAGAAGATTGTTTTTCATGTAAGATAACCAGATGTTTTCCTGAGCTAAGATTAATAAAAGTGCCTTTCATAGGAGGTAATCAGGAATTGGAATTTTTTCTCCCGACCACATTTTTGTATTATGAATGTACTTTTTAAAGAACAGCTTTAGGAATAAAGAAAATTTAAGAAGACAGTACAGAAAGTACAGTTTCCCTTATTCTTAACATCTTATATTAATATAGTACTTTTATTACAACTAATAAACCAGTATTGATACATAAATACTAACTAAAATCCATAATTCATTTTATTTCTTTAATTTTTACCTACTGTCTTTTTTCTGCTTGAGGACCCCATCCAAGTTACCACATCATGGTTAGTTGTCCTGTCTTCTCAAGCTCCTCTTGGCTGCGACAGTTTCTCAGACTCTCCTTGTTTTCGAGGACCTTGACAGATTTGAGGAATACTGATAAGATGTATGGTAGAATGCCCCTGTACGGAAATCATGTCTTCCTCGTGATTAGCCTGGGGTTACAGGTTTTGAGGAGGAAAATCACAGAGGTAGAGTGGCACTTTGATCAAATGTTGTCAAGGCTGCATACTGTCAGCACAATTTGTAACTATTGATGTTGGCCTCCATCTCTGCCTGAAGTCCCGTTTGTCCAGTTTCTCCACCACAAAGTTACTTTTTTCCTCTTTCCCGCATTGTGCTCTTTGTAATAAAGTCCTTATGAGGACCCCACACTTCAGGAGTGGGGATTTATGCTCCTGCTCCCCTAAGGTGAAGTATCTACATAATTTATTAATATATGAACTTTTTCCGAAAAGGAGACTTCTCTCTTCTTCCCTATGTATTCATTCAATAATTTATTTACATCAGTATGAACTCATTGTTATTCATTTTATACTTTGGGTGTAATCCAATATGACTTTATTTATTTTGTTGCTCAAATTGTTCCAGCTTTGGCCATTGGAGCTCTTTCACTTGGCCCCTGTGTTCTTTTGACATACCTCCATTTTTATGGGTTTCTTTCTTTCTTTCTTTCTTCCTTTCTTTCTTTCTTTTTCTTTTTTTCCTCTCTTCCTTCCTTCCTTCCTTCCTTCATTCTTTCCTTCCTTCCTTCCTTCCTTCCTTCCTTCCTTCCTTCCTTCCTTCCTTCCTTCCTTCCTTCCTTCCTTCCTTCCTTCCTTCCTTCCTTCCTTCCTTTGGAGCACTTCCTTATTTTCTGGCACTACAAGTTGCTCTAGGCTCATCTTCTATATTTCTTGCCCCAGTCCCAGAATCAGCCATTTCTCTATGGAGCCTTGGTTCCTTTAATTGGAGAATAGTATATTAGGAACCAAGATCTGAGCATAAGGTGTATTTGTTGTTACTGCAGTTTCATTTCTTTTAGGCCCCTTCAGCCATCAGAACAAAGAAATACCCATTTATTATACATATGTGTGTGTGTGTGTGTGTGTGTGTGTGTGTGTGTGTGTGTGTATTAAAAATGTCTATGGGAAGCTATCTGTACCTTTATTAAATTAACAATGAGTTCTTTTACAGTAATTGTAATTTTAATCTTCTGAATATGAATATTTTTGTGATGAGAAATTCAACAAGTTTCTTAGAGTAGGTCACTTATGTATAATAAAAGTGGTACTAAATAGCCAGTTATGAGCAATTTACATTCCATAAGTAAGAAAAGTGAAATCAAATGTGGGTAAAAATCAATGTAAACACCAAGTCTTAGAGACGCAATACAAAAAGGAAGATAAACTCATGAATTCCTTAAGAGAACCAACCAACAGCTGGGCATGTGGTACACATTACTAGTGCTGCTCAACCCCTTTTTCTACTCGTCTTCAGGCACACTGCACTTCCCTGTCCCCTTAGGTGGGGCAGAACCCTGAGTCTAGTTCTGCCCCTTGGGTTAGGAGAGGAAGCTACGTGTGTCACAGCAAACATGATGGACAGCAGTCTTAGCTTACGAACCCAGTATTAGTCCACCAGGGCTGCCAAAACAAAATACCATGGACTGGGTGGCTTAGACAACAGATGTCTATTTTCTTATAGTCCTAAAGGCTGTAAATCCAAGATTAAGGTGTCTGCAAGTTTATTTTCTCCTGAGACCTCTCTCTTTGGCTTGCAGGTGGCCACCTTCTCCCTGTATTCTCACATGGCCTTTGCTCTGTGCGTGTGCATGCTTGATGTCCCTTTCTAGGCCACCGGTCATATTGGATTAGGGCCCAAACTTATGATCTCATTTAAACCTAATACCTCCTTAAAGTCCCTGTCTCCAAATTCAGTGACATTGGGGGTTAGGTCTTCAACATTTGGATTTAGGGAAAACACAATTAAGTATAGCACTGGGTATTATTTAGAATAGAAAACACGAGACACAAAAATATAGCATTGTCATGATAATTTATATTTATTATTACCAGGAGTAGGACTAGGAGACTGAAAGAACTATATAAAGCTGATTGGTAGTAGTGGGAACCGGAGGACAAATAACAGACAAATAACAACCGCTGTTGTTTAAGGCATGGCAATTCCTAGGGTATTCCTCTCAGATGCTTGCCACAGAGCTACATACTGTGTCTGCTTTTTCTGGAACAACAACAATAAAAGATAAATACAAGTTTTAAATACAAGCAGAAAATTAGTTTAAAGAACATACAAAAAAATTAAATGCAGTTATGTGTCACTTAATGATGGGGATACATGATGGGAAATGTGTCATTTGGTATTTCATCCTTGTGTGAACATCATAAAGTGCACTTACCCAAATCTAGATGGTACAGCCTACAACACACCTAGGCTTTATGGTACAGCCTATTGCTCCTAGGCTACAAACCTGTACAGCATGTTACTGTACTGAATGCTGCAGGCAATTGTAACACAATGGCAAGTATTTGTGTATCTAAACACATCTAAACCTAGAAAAGTTACACTAAAAATATGATATAAAAGATAAAAAAAATGGTATACTTGTATAGGGCACTTACCATGTATGAAGCTTGCAGGACTTGAATTTGGTCTGGGTGAGTCAGCAAGGGAGTGATGAGTGAATGTGAAGACCTAGGACATTACTGGACACTACTATAAACTTTATAAACATAGGACACTTAGGATACACTAACTTTATTAAAAAGTTTTGCTTTTTTTCAATAATAAATTAACCTTAGCTTACTGTAAATTTTTTACTTTACCAGCCTATTAATTTTTTCAACTTTTTGACTCTTTTATAGTAACGCTTAGCTTAAAACATATTGTACAGCTATCCAAAAATATTTTCTTATTTATTTTTATTTTTTATTTTTTATTTATTTTTTTTTTTTTTGAGACAGAGTCTCGCTCTGTTGCCCGGGCTAGAGTGAGTGCCGTGGCATCAGCCTGGCTCACAGCAACCTCAGACTCCTGGGCTTAAGCGATCCTACTGCCTCAGCCTCCCGAGTAGCTGGGACTACAGGCATGAGCCACCATGCCCGGCTAATTTTTTGTATATATATTTTTAGTTGGCCAGATAATTTCTTTCTATCTTTAGTAGAGACGGGGTCTCGCTCTTGCTCAGGCTGGTCTCGAACTCCTGACCTTGAGCGATCCACCCGCCTCGGCCTCCCAGAGCTAGGATTACAGGCGTGAGCCACCGCGCCCGGCCCCAAAAATATTTTCTTTCTTTATATTCTCATTCTATAAACTTTCTACTTTTAAAATTTTATGTCTTTTTACTTTTTAAATTTTGCATTTAAAAACTAAAATGCAATCACACATGTTAGCCTAGGCACACATAGTCAGGATCATCAACATCACTGCCTTACACCTCCACATCTTGTCCCACTGGCAGGTCTTCAGGGGCAGTAACACACATGGAGCTGTCGTCTCCTATGATAACAATGCCTTCTTCTGGAATACCTCCGGAAGGACCTGCATAAGGCTGTTTTACAGTTAGCTTGTTTTTTAATATATAAGCAGAAGGAATACACTCTAAAATAACAATAAAACACATAGCCAATACATAAACCAATAATAGTCATTTATTATCACTATCAAGTATTATGTATGGTATATATAAGTAATTGTATGTGCTAACTTTTACATGACTGACAGCACAGTAGGTTTGTTTGTATCGGCATTACCACAAACACTTGAGCAACACATTACTGTACAATGTTATGATGGCTATGATGTCACTAGGCAATAAGAATTTTTCAGTTCCATTGTAAATCTTATAGGATCAGTGTTGCACATGCAGTATGTCGTTGACCACATGTCTATGTGGTACATGGCTACACACACAACTAATTAAAATTTCATACAAAAATACATAAAGCTTTTGAGATAATTGTTATAATAATTCATTGTTATAATGAAGAAAATTAGCCATAAGGACATCCTGAAAAAACAGTTAGTACAGATTAAAATGAAAACCTGGAGAAGTGCCAAGGCCCACAAAGATATAAAAGGAGGATCCTGTGAGTTCATGTCACCTCTGTGATTCTTCTTTGGCAGAACACCTATTAAACCACATAGACCTGTGCTCCAGGAGTCTCTCCTCTCCAAATTGCTATAAAACATTTCCCCCTTGGATATCTTATTGCTATCCTAATGTTAATCTCTGTGTATATACATATTTTTTTAAACTCATTTATTCTTTCTCTCCAAACTGACTTCAATATTTTCTTCAGCTGTGATATATTGTACCATTTTCTATCCACTTTCCCAGAAAAAATATTTGTTATTTTGAACTCTTCCTGTCTTTCTCATGCCCTCAAACCCATCCACCTACAAGTCCTACCCAACCACACCTTCATAAAACAGCTTACTGATAGCCTATCACATGTCAGCAGGGTTCTAGGTACTGGGTTAGAGTGATGAACAATATGAAAATTCAGGATCTAATATTCTATATTGGAAGATAGAACATGAAATGAATAAATAGGAAATAGACTCTGAGGTGCTCTGATGGAGAACAAGGAGAGAGGCAGTCAAATAACAGGGGACCATTGGTTTATAGTCATTAATCTGTTCCTCTGTTATTCTTCTAGTATATTCTTATCATACTTAGAATAAAATTCAATTCAAATTTCTTAACATCGTAACCCACAAGGGACCATCACTGGTCCCTAAAAACTCTTCAAAGTCATCTCTTCCATCTAATACAAACTTTAGATTTGAAAACAATTTTCAAATTTTAGAAAATCTTTTACAAGTCTCTTCTCATTTCATTTTCTTGCTATGACTTGTAACTGCATTTAATGAAAGTATATGGTAAAAGCTGATTCATGATTTATAATTATTTTACCAATTGTAAGTGTGAATTCTACATGTCAGAAAAAGGGGAGTTAATCTATTAAATTTAGAGCCTTCATAAAATATTACTACAGTCTCCTAAAATCCTTTGTGGGATGAAGCAAGGCGTGCCTTAACGTAGTAAGCAGAGGAATGACCCTCCAAAGATATTACCGTACATGGAAAAAGGACTTTGCGGATCTGGATGGGATCAATGCGATCACAAGGGTCTTTATATGGGAAAGGAGGCAGAGGAGTCAGAGAACGACACGTGACTACTGAAGCTCAGGTTAGAGTGAGGCAATTCCTGGCTTTTAAGACGTAAGAAGGCCACAAGCCAGGAAATAAGGACAGCCTCTAGAAGCTGGAAAAGGCACAGAAAGAGATTCTAACCTAGAACAGGAGGTTAGAACCTGAATTCACAAGGAACACAGCCCCGCTGACCCCTTGACTAATTTTTAGCCCACTAAGAAGTCTGACTTCCAGAACTGTAAGATAATAAATTTGTATAGTTTGTGGTAATTTTGTACAGCAATAAGAAAGTAATACACTTATTCAATCAATTTATAGCTATAGTATTTGAAACAAATGTATGCAAATACCTAAATAGACTGCTCACAAAAATGAGCAGACCTGTTACCACCACCTCAGTTTACTTGGGAAAAACAATTGCCGAGTTTTCTCTATAGTTAATACCCCTGTGATCCAAACAAGGCCTATAGTGCACCTAAATTTTGTTTGGAAATATTAGATAATCTCTAACATTTTATATATTTACAAGTCTTTATTTTTATGTTAAAGCATCAAGTGTTCTCTTTGTTACTTAGGGGAAGTCTTTGTTACTGTTGAAAAAGGAAATGATTTGAACCCTGATACATTTGTTGAAATATTCCACAACTTTATTCAGACTAATCAACTACTAACCGGATCTATTGCCACATGACCAAGAAAGGAATTGAGTTACTTATTTCCATGCACATACTTTACCATAAAATGAAATTGATGGTTGGCAATTTGGGGTTTTATTGCTGGGGGTTTTTTATTGTTGTTGTTTTAATTCAACAAACACATTAAGCAGTTGACATATAAGAGCTCACAGTCCAGTCGCAGAGACATTCTGCCCTTATACACTTGTCCAAAATGGAAGAAAATTTCTTTCTGTATTTCTAAATTCACTAACCCAAGAACATGAATAAATCACAAATATTTTGCAATTTTCTTTCTTTTAGGTATTGCCAGCAAAATCAAATGTGTTTATCATCCGGATGTACCATAACACCTGTTTTGGCCCATATTTTCATCCAAAAAACACCCCCAAAAACATACCAACCAAGCAAACACAAACCTTTTGTATCTCAAATAAAAAAATCAATCAGCAATTATTTGATAGATGCCTAAATAGAGCCTATTACTTTTCCAAGTAACAAGCATTATTTTTAAAAAACACATATTCAAAGATTTCTTTTTTAAATGGGCATGTCCCTGTGTAAGTTGGCAATAAAAAAGAATGCAGTTGTGGTGTGGTTATTAGCCAGAATTTTTATTGAAAACAGTGGGCTACTTGTTTTTTATCTGAAATTTTCATGCAACAGTATTTTTTTAGGTAGTTCATGCACTCTAGATTTTTAAACATGTACAAAATACAGATTTTCATCTACTCTGGGAATTCTCTAATTCAATATATTAACAAATGGAGAAAACACCTGAATGCCAAAAACAAAACTAAACAAAAAAGCAAATTAAAAAACCCTATATGTTCTATTAATATAAAGAGAGAGGAGATATTTTTAAATGATTAACTTATTTGTAGCTAGTAGTTAATTTATTTTAAAGATTTAGTCTAAAATATATTTGAATATCTCTAAACAGAATAGCTACATTCTGTATTTTTCCCAATTTAAGGTAATTTTTAAGTATATTAGTGGGATATGAAATTGTCAAAGTCACCTAAATTACCCTCTGCCTTGTCATAGAATCATTAAGTGTTAAAATTAGAATACAAATTGAGATCTTCTCCTCTGGCCTTTTCATTTCTCAGATAAGATAAATAAAGCCAAGAAAAAAATTCTTTGATATACCAAAACCCAAACTTCTACTCCAGAGGTTTCTAAACTTTCTCAGTTCACAGGGTCTTTAGGTTCTTCACTAAGTTTTTCATGATACTCCTAATACAAAAAAAATACCTGCCAATTCCCTTTATTAAGTAGTAACCTGAAAATAATATTAAGTTTTTATTAAATTTATTAAAAATTATTTATGCCTTACAACTTAGTAGTCACTTAAATAAAATGATATTTGTAAATTGAAAGACAAAATAGTATCATCACTTTATTGTTAACCACAATTACTTATTAACAGGATATACGCTCGTGCTAGGCACCAATGATTTGCCAAACCTTGGAATCATTGTATACTACCACCCTCATTTTCTGTTCCACATTGATTTTAACATGCTACTTGCTTTTTATCACAGCAACTGTTGGAAACTCAGCTTCATAAAAAAATGACATAATTGAAGCAAATATAGTGTGAGCTAATATCAAAACTGTGAACTACCTTCAACTAGTAGTTTGTGCAATATCCAATTTATGTCAAGTGCCACCCTCAAAAAATTGTTAAAATGCCTCATTCACGGTACCCTTGTGAGTTCACTGCCATGTCCCAGGGTGCTTTAGTGCACAGTTGAGAACAACAGGTCAAGCCAAAGACAGAGAAGAGTCTGAAGTTCAGAATTCCTGATTCTAAGTTCAACGTTCTTTTCAGTATACTCAAAATTTAGAAATAATATATTTTATTTCAAACACATTTGTTTTTCTACTTCAGCAAATTAATTTTCTTATATAACAAGTAGAATACCTACTAACACAAACCATTAAGATAATTTGTTCATTACATACCAGCAGAATTTACCCTTTTGTCTTATAAAGAGCTTTCTTATTCCCAGCCTGAATCATAATGTTAGGAGTTATACATGAAAATTCTTCTTTCAGAATAGTACAGTGATTAAAATCAGAGACCCTGTACTCTATGACTTAAGTTCATATATCAGTTCTGCCATTTATTTGACTATGGGTAAATAACGTAAACTCAACTTCAAGTTCTTCATTTGTAATAGAGAATTAACAATAATATCTACTTTAGAGTAGTGGTGAGAATCAAATTAGCTATTTCTAGTAAATTACGTGAAATCTTAATGTGAATTAGGTCAGAATACAATTCCTCTATTATTTTCCAATCTTCATCACCGCACACATATCAAGTGGTATTTCAAGGTTACATGTAACAGTATTGCCTATTATTATCCCTCTTAAGTTCTACAAGTTTTTGCCTATGTTAACTTTAAAATGTAAATGACATATTAAATCTCATTTAAAAACACATATTCAGAGATTTTTTCAAATGGGATGTCTCTGTGTAGGTTGTCAATAAAAAACCATGACATTGTAATGTGATATCTGGTATACATGCTATAAGCTTTTCACATAATAAAATGAAGAGGTACATCCTATGAACAGAGGGGAAGTAATTCTTGATATGTGACACAGCTTATAAACACTATACTTTGCATTATATACTGTATTGTTTTTACAGGAATTCCAAAATATTAGCTCATTATGTATTATCTATGCTCCAATTTTCTTTCATTAAAGCACTGGAGGGGTGGAGAGTATTGTGTCTATAAGTGCTCAGAAAAAAATTATTATAAAATATTTTTAAATGTCATTATATTGGGAATATCTTTTGCTTTTCCCTCAAAGGTCACATATTTTACCCCTGAGAAAACATACTTTTCTTAGTCATATCTGCAGTGAACTTGACTATTGAACTAATGGAATGCCTAAGAATAAAGTCCCAATCCAGTAAGATGTAATTAAGTAAGCAGCTCTGGGATTTCACTCTTCTGAACATCATGACTCAGAAATAAAAATATTTTATTTATATTTTTAAATGATTAATTCATTATGGCCTGTGAGTACATACAAATAATTCAAACCTTATTCATTAAAAAATGCTTACTAAATGGTCAAAGAAAAACAAGTCATCAACTGCTCTAACATTACTCACCCACACAATGACTATGACTTCCGTGATTATCAAAAGCACAGAATTTAGAACTTCAGCAACACTCAGTGATGACTAATTCTTCAATATCCAATAGGGATCAATTAGACATCTTGATTTCCTAAGGTCTTCCATAACATCTATGCAATTTGAACAATTTAATTCAGTTTTGTTGATGAGCTAAAATTCATCTTAGACCTACCTATGAATAATATTGATTTTAACATCGTTTGTGCATTGAAAACCCCTGGATTTTTGCATCTCTAAAAAGCTAGCACAGTGTCTGGCAAATAGATCATATAAATATCTGTTTCATCACGCTGAAGCTCCTCTGCTATTTTGTACTCCTTCAATAGCACTCACTATAAATCTGTCTTTAATTACCATTATGTGTGGGTGTATATTTGGGTATGTGTGAGAATGTAGTATCTGCTTCTTGTCTGGAAGCTCCTTGAAAGAGTAGACTGAGTTTTATTCTAATTGGAACCCATCTCTCCCCTATAGAATGTAGTAGGTTCTTTTTTCTAGTTCATTGATTTGGAGTTGGCCTAATTGTATCCAAGACTAACTACTGCAACAATGGGTTGCAGGAAGAGATTTCTGGAGATCATCAAATGACAAGAGTATTGACTCAATTCAGTAGAGAATGAATTGTCATTATGGGTTCTTGAAGAGAAAAGAAATGAGACATAATGGGAAAGAGAGCTTGCTCTGCTCCTTGTTAGTTACGTGTTTTTGGTGAATTCTCATAACTTTCCTACATCTCAGTTTTATCATTTGTGAAATGAGAGGACTGGACAATGTTAGTGCATCCCAAATCTTTTCAATAATAAGAATCAACTGGGGAAATACATAAACATACAAATTCCTTGTTTCTGCCCAATTAAATTTGAATCTCTAAGAGTGGGCCATGAAAGTCCATATATTTAACACATTCCCAGCTGATTCTGATAATCAACAAAGTATAGTTCATTAACCCTGTTATATACTGAAAGTTTATGTCCTCCCCAAATTCATATATTGAAATTCTATGACCAATTTGATGGTATTTGGAGGTGGGCCTTTGGGAGGTAGTTAGGCCATGAGGTGGAACTCTCATGGATGGGATTAGTGTCCTTCTAAGAAGAGGCCAGAGAGCCAGCTAGCTTTTTTTCTGCCACGTGAGAACACAGTAAGACAATGGCTGTAAATCAGGAAGAGGGCCCTCAGCATGAACCTGACCCTGCTGGCACCCAGATCTCAGTCCTCAACCTCTAGAACTGTGAGAAATAAGTTTCTGTTGTTTATAAGCCATCCAGTCTATAGTATTTTATTATATTAATAGTTGCCTGAACTAAGACAGACCAATAGCATCAGTATCACCTGGGAACTTGTTAAAAATGCAAGTTTTCAATCTCCAGCCCAGACCTACTGAATCAGAAACTCTAGGGTGGAACACAGCAATCTATGCTCTAACAATCTTTTCAGGTAATCCTGAAGCACACCAAATTTTGAAAACTACTGGGATAGATGATGGATAAAAACCTGTCAAATTTGCAATTAGGTAATTATATGATCAAAGGTAAGCAGGAAGACTATTCAAGAGGAGAGTCTAAAGGAAGGATACCCAAATCTAAACAAAACGCATGTGTAAATGCTTCTTCTATCATGAAAAGATTAACCTGAGTTTGGCCTTTAGCCATAAAACAAATAGTTGTAATTAACCTTCAAATATCAGATTATGTCACCTCTTCTTAGAAGTGTGTTCTTACCTCCGCACCTAGACTGCACTAAACCCTTGTTCTGTCTTCTCTCTTCTCTCATGACACCCTCTGCAAATACTTATTATAGCACTTATATTACAATATTATTATAATTTATTTTCAACTCGTTAGAAACAAGGACTATTTCTTATTATCTCTGTAAACTACCTCTAAACAGTGTCTGGCCCCTCATGGACATTCCAGAATGTTTAATGAATGAGTAAAGTGAGGTACCATAAGAAATGGGTGATATAAAAATATGATTCTAATTGAACCATTTCTGTTGACTCCAGTCAAATTAAGATTATTGAGTGGTTTAAAGAATTTTTATTTCAAATAAGAATGCTGACTTTTCAAATTATGATATAATACTATACAATTAGTTCTGAGTAAATAAAGCTATAATAGGAACATGCCCAAAAGATAAACAGGTAAATACCTAGTAGTCAGCTTTGACTAAATGATTTGTAACCACTAAATTACCGCAGACTTTGGCTGAACACACAATTAATATTATTATAACCTGGCTGCTTGAACTGTCTTAAGAGACACCTGAAATGTTATAATAATATTTTTAAAAAGCCAAATTAGTTTTTTGTTAAATGGTGTTGGGAAAACATTTTTCTTAAGTTGCAGATATATAAATATTTGCACATGTTTAAAGATTGAAGTTCCAAGTCCATTGTTTTAATAGCTAACAGCTGTTTGGTAGGAAAAAAGATAATTTGTTAAACGAGCAGAATTTTACCAAGTATACTAAGAATAGTTTTCATTTTTTCAAAAATTTGAATAATAGTATGGGCAGCCTTATTTGATGGGGTTAAAAACATCAAGCTTATTGTTCTCTCTATTCCCTTAAATAATTTAGTGATATTAAAATAATAGTATAATTTATAATACTATGGGTTTTATCCTATTACAATATCTAACTTTTCTTGTGATATGGTATCTCTGATTTCTGTAGCCCAGTAGGAAATGGGAAATGGATACATGTATTCTCAACTAATTTAGGAAACATATATTCCATAAATACTTGAACAAGGTACTTTTCAGCTATACTTTCTTTTGATTATATTTCTTTGTTTTGTACAGATATGATCTAATGGTATCATTATTTAGTTTTTCTAAACACCTTTTTTTTAAGCACTTCATAGCATTCTGACAATTGTATTGTTTTTTGGTAGTTGTTATATCCAATTATAATTCACATAAATAATTACACCAGCTAAGGCAAATAATTAATTTATTAATATGAAGCTACTCATGGGCTGTCTTGCATAGGATATTATAAGCCTGCACAGAAAGACATCTTCTTAAATTTTACTCTCTCTTAAATTTTCATCTCTCCTTTGAGGGCTGTTTCTTCAGAGAAATAAATGGGGCAGGATTGACTTTGTTCATCAGGCTCTCTGATGAACATTTCCAAAATATGCTGTTACTCTGACCCAACTTTTGCTCATCATTTTCTAGAGAAAAGTTTCTTGCTCTAATCTCAAAGAACTATCATCTTCCACCCTAGAAACTACTGCTTCAAGGTAACAGCTAGCAGCTATACTCTGGGTACAGAAGCCTCAAGCTCTCCTTGACAGCTGGATTTTTCAGGAGGTGTTCAGTGAACTCCAGAACTTCTGCTGTTTTGCTGTGGTTAAGCCTAGCTATAAGAGAGGATACAAGATCATTTCATTAGCAAACAGGGTTAGTTTGGCCTCCTCTTTCTCAATTTGGATGCTCTTTATTTCTTTCTCTTGCTCTGGCTAGGACGTTCAGTACTAAGTAGAATAGAAGTGGTTGGCCGGGCGCGGTGGCTCACGCCTGTAATCCTAGCACTCTGGGAGGCCGAGGCGGGTGGATTGCTCGAGATCAGGAGTTCGAGACCAGCAAGAGCAAGACCCCATCTCTACTAAAAAAATAGAAGGACATTATCTGGCCAACTAAAAATATGTATAGAAAAAATTAGCCAGGCATGGTGGCGCATGCCTGTAGTCCCAGCTACTCGGGAGGCTGAGGCAGTAGGATCGCTTAAGCCCAGGAGTTTGAGGTTGCTGTGAGCTAGGCTGACGCCACGGCACTCACTCTAGCCCAGGCAACAGAGTGAGACTCTGTCTCAAAAAAAAAAAAAGTGGTGACAGTGGGCACACTTATGTTGTTCCAGTTCTCAGCGGGAATGCTTTCCACTTTTCCCCATTCAGTATGATGTTAGCTGTGGCTTTACTATATAAGGCTTTTATAATTTTGAGGTATGTTCCTTCTATGCCTAGTTTGTTGATGTTTTTCTTTTTTTCATGAAAGGATGCTGGATTTTATCAAATGCTTTTTCTGCATCTATTGAGATAATCATATGGTCTTTATTCTTGCTTCTGTTTATGTGGTCAATCACATTTATTGATTTGCATATGTTGAACCATCCTTGCAACCCTGGGATGAACCCACTTGATCATGATGAATTATCTTTTTAATGTGTGGTTAAATTCAGTTTCTGGTATTTTGATAAGAATTTTTACATCTATGTTCATAAGTGATATTGATTTGTAGTTTTCTTTTTTTGCTGTGTCCTTTCCTGGCTTTGGTATCAAGGTGATACTGGTTTCACAGAATGAGCTAGGGGGAGATTTGCTCCTTCTTGATGTTATGGAATAATTTCTGTAGGATAGAAACCAGTTCTTCTTTATAGGTCTGGTAGAATCTGGCTGTGAATCCATTTGGTCTGGGGTTTCTTTTTTAGTCTGGAGATTTTTTATTACTGCTTCAATCTTGCTGCTCATTATTGGTCTGTTCAGGGTTTCTATTTCTTTCTGGTTCAGGCTTGGGAGGTTGTGTGTTTCCAGGAATTTATCCATTTCCCCCAGGTTTTGTAGTTGTGTGCATAGAGGTTTTTATAGTATTCATGGATGATATTTTGTATTTCTATGGTATCAGTTGTAATGTCTCCTTTTTCTTTTTTGAGTAAACTTATTTGAATCCTTTCTCTCTTATTTCTGGTTAATCTGGCTAGTGGTCTATTGATTTTGTTTATCTTTTCAAAGAACCACCTTTTGGTTTGTTGATCCTTTGTATTTCTTTTTTGGTTTCCATTTTCCTTATTTCCTCTCTGAGTATTGTTATTTCTTTTCTTCTGCTGGCTTTGTGTTTGGTTTGTTCTTCTTTTTCTAGTTTCTTGAGATGTGTCATTTGGTTGTTAATTTGTGATCTTTCTGTCCTTTTGATGTAGATATATAAGGCTATGAACTTTCCTCCTAGCACTGATTTTGTTGTATCTCATAGATTTCTTAAAACTTGTATCCCCTTTGTTGTTCAGTTCAAGGAATCTTTTGATTTCTAAAAATGTGGTGTATATGTGTGTGTGCATGTGTGTGTATAGATCTCCCCTGGAGGACTACTCAACCATAAAAAGGAATGATATAATGTCTCTTGCAGCAACTTGAATGGAACTGGAGACTGTTATCCTAAGTGAAGTATCTCAGGAATGGAAAAACAAACACCACATAATCTCACTAATAAGTGGGATCTAAATGATGGGTACACACAGGCACAAAGAGTATAAAGGACATTGGAAACTAAGAAGAAGGAAGATTTGGAAGTGGATGAGGGATAAAAATTTACCTATCAGGTATGATGTACACTATTCCGGTGATGAGCACACTAAAATCCCAGACTTCAGGATTATACAATATATCCAAGTAACAAAAACATTTGTACCCCCTTGATATTTTGAAATTTTAAAAAAGAGAGGATACAGCTAGAACCTCTGATTAAATTAAAATGTCTGCATTTTCTCTTAAGGTAGTTTCTTCATATTATTTAATTATTTAAGGTATATTCTTTTAAGATAATGATGATACTACTTTTTCCTTAAGAAAATTGTTTTGCTAGTAACTTTAAAGAATGTGGAGTGACTCATGCGTATTATTTTGTTTCCCTTTGTGACCAAAAACAAGTATTTTGAGAGAGCTGGCTGCATTAGAAGGTCAATCTGTGGTCACTGCAAAAGTTAATGATAACTAGACCAAAGTGCTGGACTCAACAGCTCTCTGCCCCTCCTCTTAGCTCCTCCTTTAACTTGTCCCAAGAGAAAAGTGAGAAGCCTTGGGTCAATTCTTTCAAGATTCTTAATATTGATGGTTAAAAAAAAAAACCCTGATATCTTAAATAATTCAACTAAGTCTCAGATTCATGATTTTAAGCAAAATTATGGAAGTCTGTGGAATGATTCTGAATAAAGGATATTTATGCATAACTCTGAGTGTTCCTACTTCATTCAATCAATGCTAATTTGCTCCATCATTGTCTTCCTTTTAAGAAGGTAAATATCAAAGAATTCTGTCTTCTTAGCTCTGGGCTTATTATAATGATTGCACTGAGATTCAAAATTCCACTTTGGATATGGAATAGTATGTTTTAGAAAAATTTAGGTATAGTTTCTTCTTAAAAAGTTCATATTTAAAATAAATAAATAAAATATCACTCTCAAAGTAGCAAGAAAGCAGAGATAATAACAAGAACATTTGTTTTACTTTGAAAAACAAAATAATTCAATTAAATTACCCTGAGATTATTTTTCCTCTACAGTTTTAAAAATATGAATATTGACACTATTAAAAAATTTTATGAAAAAAAAATTATGTCTAAAATGTTAACATTACCTCTGTGAGATTTTGATTGGCTTCTTTTTTTCCTTTCCTATATTTTCTAAATATATGGAATGAATGTATTTTACTTCGAAAACCAGAGCATATAAATTAAATTACATATTCTCAGAAATTTTAATGACATTTGCTATTTTTCAAAATAGTCCATATTTTTCAGTCTTTTGGATGACAAAGCGACTCATCTTTTGTTCCCTCTCTTACTCATATTCTCAAGGAGCAGGAATCAAGATATTCACACTTCAGTTTCTCAGGCATGACTTTACAAGGTCTTTGACATGATATGTTTTTATTTTCAGAAAAAAAATTCTAGGAAAAAAAATCACAATAGATTTATAAATGGCAAAGAATAATACTTAAAAAAATAAAGAAAAAGATACCTTGCTCACATGAAACTAAGAGCTTATATTTTTAATTTATTGCTCAAAAATTATTCATCTACAAAAGCTCTCCTTAAGTCAAAAAGGCATACAAAAAAATTAAGTTTTCACAAAGCTCCCTCCCAAAACAGACTCAGAGGTGAAGTTGGAGCAAGAATACTGATCAAAGATTACACTTGAGGCAAACAAACAAAAAAAGAAGGTGAAAAAGAGAGAAATCTTTGTTGCCTCTGTCCCACATGCTACTAACATAAACTTACCATTTCCCACAGTATCCTTTCAGAGAATTTATTACACCCAAGAATCAGATAACTCTGGAAAATGTCCTAGTTAAAACATTTTATTCCTAGCGAAGTCTCAGAAATTTCTATTCTATCCCTTCTCCCTTATTCTTACTTGCAAAGGTTTATTGAAGTGGTTCCACTAAGTTAGGGGGAACGGGCACCTCCCCCAGAGTGGCAAGGGGAAGATCTCATCCTGTGCATAGTGGCCACACTAAAACATTATACCACAAAGCCGAGTAGGTTATATTTTCAGGAAGTGTAGAGAAGGCATAATATCTCACTAGCCTCAAATTTCAAGAGTTTGAGTGTTAAGGATCAGTTTTGAGAGCCCATAATCCAGGAGGAGGAAATGAAAAAAGCAATAATAAAAACTGCCTAACATATCCTCAGGAAGTAAGTTAATATTCTTCAGAGAAAACATTTCTCACCAAAGAATTATTTTTCTTAAAAAAAATGGTACTATCTTTGATTTTATAATCTTCTGAGGAAATATGTATACAAAATAAGAAACTAAAAGCTACTAATTTTAATGTTTTTGTTAGTAACTATTTAGATCTGATGATTAATGATTAGGAATAACCATCCTTTCTTAGTTTAGTGGTTGATGTTACCACTTGAGAAGCATTTTAGATGTGATTATGAATTTTAATATGTTACTTTCTATATAGTTGAAATTTTTGGTTATCTGGTTTAACAAAATTAGTTTACAGCTGTATTTTACCTAAGAATTTATACAAGAATGTGTGGACATATAACTAGTATAAAATTATTGATTATAAAGTGAGAAAGTCCACAAATTGTCAGGATATTTCCCAAATATTAGCTTGATTAGAGTGAAATTTCCATCATTATCCAGGAGCCTGGCATTATGAATAAATTGTCTCTGTCTCCATTATGGACATCGACAAGTCATTCAAGTCAAGAAAAAAAATTCCCAAACTGCTATTTGGCAGAATAAGAGGCTATGTCTACAACTCCTCAATAGATAGAACAACAGCCATCATCAATCAACAAGTTAATTTATCCAAAAAACACTCAATAACAAGATAAATGTGTTTGGGTTTTATTTTTTTCTCTGAATTTTCTAGTTGGTTTGGCATCTTATATATACAGTCTAAAAGACAGATGAGTTGACTGGGAAAATCTGGGAATACAAACAAAAATATTAAGTCATTTTGGAAATGATTTAGACATGAAAAATGATTCAGTAGCTACCTCATATCAGGCCATACTAGCATAAACATATAAAAATTCATGCATCAATGATGTTATTGATATACTAATAAGTATATATTACAGAATTTGATACATTCTTTCTTGTTTTTCCCTCCAAGGCATATCAAATTGAACTTGATGAACAACAAAGCTTTTCAGGAAATAGTGGCCTTCCACGTTTTTCTTCCCACATCACTAAACAGCCAGTTCAATCTGCACACATTTTCTTATTTATCCTAGACATTCACATAGAAAAGTGATACAAGCCAAGTTAATTTTCATCAAACAAGAGATATTATTTGCCATTATGATGACTTCACAATTTGACCATTACCAGAGACAAAAGCTCTGTGAGGTCTGGAGGCTCCAGAGAGATGTCAAAACTTTAATCTGATGTTCCTTCACTTCTACTGAAAGACAAAAAAACTGTCCTACCCAATACTACTCCCCGGAGGCTCTTCACTCCCATTAGAATTAGCACTGGATATAGCAGCCTGAACAGTGATTCTTCTTAATCATTGTAGGAAAGAAAAGCAAGTATGAGTGTTCCTATCTCTCTGCATCAATGCCAATATTTATTGTTTGGGGACTTGTTGATAAAAAGCCATTCTCACTGGAGTTAAGTGATATCTCATTGTGGCTTTGATTTGCATTCCCCAATGATTAGGATGTTGAGCATTTTTTCATATGTATGTTGGCCATTAGTCTGTCTTCTTTTGAAAAGTTTCTGTTCATGTCCTTTACCCACTTTTTAATGGGGTTATTTGATTGTTTTTTTTGCTGAGTTTCCTGAGTTCTATATAGATTCTAGTTATCAGCCCTTTATCCGATGTGTAGTATGCAAATATTTTCTCCCATTCTGTAGGTTGTCTGTTTGCTCTCATGATAGTTTCCTTGGCTTTGCAGAAGCTTTTTAATTTGATTTGGTCCCATTTATTTATTTTTATTGTTGCTGTGATTGCCTTTGGGGTTTTTCTTCATAAATTATTTGCCTAGGCCAATGTCTATAAGAGTTTTTCCAACATTTTCTGCTAGAATTCTTATAGTTTCATGCCTTAGGTTTAAGTCTCTCATCCACCATGAGTTGATTTTTGTGAGCTCAGAGGTGCGGATCCCATTTCAGTCTTCTACATGTGGCTATCCAATTTTCCCAGCACCATTTATTGAATAACGATGTTTTTCCCCAGTGTATGCTTTTGTCTGCTTTGTCAAAGATTAGATGACTATATGAGTGTGGTTTTATATCTGGGTTCTCAGTTCTGTTCCATTGGTTCAGCCAGAAGGCATCTGTAAGCCCTAACAATTATTTGTGGTTGGTATCTACTATGATTGGTGATTGATTTTTCTTCTAATGGGTGTACATATCTGTTTTGATTGTAGGTAGCTATGCCACACTGGTTACTGGATATTTTATGTCACTGTGATCACACATATTTACCCCAGATAGATGACACACAAATGAGTAGCTCTTTCTTGACATCCCTATATAAATTTTATTCCATTCTCTATTTCCTTCTGGCCTGACAGTCCATGGATCTCTCTGCACAAGACTCTTATGTGGCTTTAATGTTGTACTTAAGTGTCTCGGGAGAAGACAATAAAATGGCACTAAGCACAGACAAGAACAGGAAAAGGGTAGTTGAAGGGATAGTATGTGTCATTAAACCATAAGGACAGCAAGTCCCTTTGGTGCCCTGACAATGTATGAGGTAATTTGGCAGCTCTTATTCTGAAAGACTCCAACTTTCCTAAGTGATCATTTTAAAGGACAGTAGCATAATTTGGCCAGATAAGTTTCCATGAATTTAAAGAAAGTTTACATTTGTTATTCACACTTAATAATAAATAATACAAAATACTAAAATTTTCTCAAAAAAGAGTATAATCCAATGACTGTTATAGTCCAGAAAGGTAATATAACATGAAGAAATTATGGCCAAGGCAAACACTTGCAATTTGTAAAAGAATAGTTGAACTAAATGAAACAACCTTATTATAACCTGTTAACATAATGTTGGCACAGGGCAGTCCCATAATAAATGCTTGTTCCTTTACTGCTGCATTTACAAAATAAATTCTGTTCTATGTTGAAAGTGTGGATCACATTAAATTAGCACTAACATGGCAATAAAGTTGCAGAATAGTGTATGGGTGCAGCTCAGAAATTAGCATTTTTCAACTAATAAAAAGAAGAAGCACTGAAGTACAAAATTACAGCCCAAGAACTGATCTTATGCATGGAGGAAATACTCATTCTAAACATGAATATTCTCTCTGAATATACTGAAACTTAATCACTGATGTGAGAGTATTAGGATGTGAGACCTTTGGGAGGTGATTAGGTCATGAGGGTGGAGCCCTCATGGGAGGGATTAGTGCCCTGATAAAAAAGGCTCAAAGGAGCTGCCTCGTCTCTTGCACCACGTGAGAACACAACTAGAAGTCACTATCCATGAACCAGGAAGAGGGCCCTCGCCAGACACCAAATCTATTGGCACATTTATGTTGGACTTCCCAGCCTCCATATCTGTGAGAGGTAAATTTCTGTTGTTTGTAAACCACTCGCCGTATTATATTTTGTTATAGTAGCCCAAAGGGACTAAGTCATCTGCATTGTGCCTCAATTTCCTCATATTTAATGGGAAAAATAAAATGGCCTCCCTTTATTGTGAAGATTTAATTAGCTATCATTTTATTAGTAAAGTGCTTAGAAGAGAAGCTGGCAATAAGTAGTCAATAGCTCAGTAAATTTGAAACAATCTTCCTTGCTGCAATGACCCCCCATTATTTGCATTCTTGCTCATTTTTGGTTATTGTTTTATTTCTTGGTATAGCCAGAGTGATTTCTTTTCTTCTCTCCTTTAACAAATTCTGATTATGTCAATACCTCTCTTCAATGACTTCTCACTATTCTCATGATTAACCAAATCCTTTAATATTGTTTAAAGTCCCTGCGTGGTCTGGCCTTTTTCTATTTCTCCTGTTTTTTTCTTCTTCCTCAATATATTAGCTGTTATTTAATTAATGATGCCCAACAAACAACTCTCCAATATCTCAGTGGCTTATCACCCCAAAAAGTCATTTGTTACTCACATTATACGGCAAGTCTGGCCTAGCTAAACCTCTGAGACTCATCTTTAGGCTGTGAGAGAAATGTGATTCTTACCATTTGGAGATGAAGATAGAAGTATTAGCCCCTATTCAGTGCACGCTGTTCTATCAAGGCAAAAGGCAGGAAAAAGAAGGCCCAGTTAAGCTATGCAATTGCATTTGAAGTGTTTACTCATACATGAAAAATATCATGTCCATCTACATCCATTGTCCGAAGAACATAATATGGCCAAGATTGTCTTGGTAGGGAGGCATCCAAGGGCAGAAAGGAAATAAATAATTGTAAATGTATATATAATTCACCACACTTGTTGAGCTCTAACAGTATCAGTCTGTTTCTTTCTTCGTATGTTAGCTTCTTGCTTTAGGTCCTTTTCATACGGAATCTTCTTGGAATATTCTCTTTCCTGCCCCTCATCTTCCTTCTCCTATCTAAAACCTATTAATCTTTCAATTTCAGCATAAATGTGGTGTCCTCAGGGAATCCCCAAACATATGTAAGTTTCCTCCTGTTAGACTTTCTTACAGTGTTCCACAATTTTCCTTCATAGCACTTTTTAGAAAACTAAGTACATAAATAATTAGCTAATGACTAATAACTAATTAGCTAAATGACCAATTAGCTCTTTAATATCTTCCCCCCACCACCAAATATAAATTTCAATAAAAGTGAGTGCTATTTGAGGACAGAGGAGATGTTACATCTCTTCTGAAAGATAGCCATTTGAGTCACATTTGAATTATCTACATATACACTAAGGCCATGGATATTGACATCTGGATGAGTCAAAGCCCAGCAGAGACATGAGGCAAGTATGTGAATTAATCCAGTTTCCACTGTCTACTTTTGATTTCATTGTGCAGACAAAGCCCAATGTCTGCACAATTGGGCTGCACAAGTCCAAAGGACTTTGAAATTAAGACAACAATAAAAATGGAGATTACCTTACAAGCAGTAATAAAAACAATAAGTTATAGGTACCACAATAACAGGAAATCTGTTTTGGAACATCAAAGATTTTTGAGAATAGCATTACTCCCATTCTGTTTTCTCTCAGGATTCTGGAACTTGTTTTTGCAGCACAGGGAAAATTAGTTAGAACAAAGCTTCAAACCTATTTGTTATTTACGATATGCTTTCTTTTCATATTGAAAGCATCAGAGACCTCATCATGCTAGTTTTATTTGCTTTTCCCTTAAAATGTATATGTTAAAAAAAAAAAAACTTACTTTCTGCTTGCATACAACACATAGGTTTTGCATTCCTGAGGCCTTTAGGAACAGTGCTGGGATTGACTGCAGTTGGAGTTTTCTTTGACACTTAACCATGTCATTTGAAAGACTATTTTTAATTATATAGCAAATAGAAACTACTCTTTCTGGTTTTAATTTATTTATAATCATGAAGCCTTCCAGAATGTTAAAAAAATGAAAAACTCTTCATGGACAAGAAGGGCTGTAGTTCCTCACCCCTCCCCATTTGCAATATAATGACGACAGAATACCAAGAAACAGAATGAACACAATGTACAGCTTGACCTTGATACAGTCACGTCAAAGAGCAGAGGTAATGTATGAAACATTCAGCTTTCAATGTGCTCCTCTTGGGGATTGCATAGTACAGTGAAGGGTAAACTCTCTGGAAAGGAAGCAGAGAGCAGAAACTCCTATATATGCATGTTATATGCATCTCTGTGTGCATTAATGTGTGTAAATTAGAAAATATTTTTTACATTTTACATTAGTTGTGTAAATTAGTAAATGTTTTACATTTACTAATTTACACCACTAAGAAATCTTTTATTGGCTTTCTAAATCACTCAGAGTGAATGTGCATAACCAATTCACACCTACACTGTGCAAAATTCACGTCTTTTCCTTCTTATCCAGTTTGTGGATTGTTGCCAGAACACTTTCATTATGTCATTCCAGGATGCAAAAATCTTCAATAGTTTTCCATGGCCTGTAGGACCAAGTCCAAACTCCACAGCTTGTCATTATATTGCGTTATTATCCCACTGTGAATTTATCCCCACATTTGCCTCCACTGGGATCCTCTCCTCAGTGACCCTCAAGTGCTCCTGCTCTTGCTCAGACTTCCTTCCTTCTGGTTCCTGCATCCCTTCATGAATTCACATGGAACCCACTGCTCAAGGGCCACTCAAGCCTTCATGGATTTCCCACTTCTCTGAACTACTGTACCTTTCTTCTTTCTGTGACCAACTTTGGTACTTCTTCACATACTACTTCACATCATTTCTTAATTGATTCATATGCATATATCAGCCTCTTCTGTTAGACTATATTCTCAGATGAGGTAAAAATTCTGATTCTGTTATCTTTGTTATATCCTTTATACCTATTGATGTGGTATACACTAAAGCAAAGTTAAATATTTGCAAGCATATTTTAAGCGAGGTTTTTAATGCTGCAATTTCCCTTTTTCCACTTTCTTAATAAAGGTTTATTTTCCCATATTTCTCAAAGAAGCTTGTAGGTTACTATGAGTGAGATAAACAGATGTGAGAATCAGTATGTACCTTTCAATGCATGCTTAAGACCCATGCTATTTCTCCACTAATAACAAAAGGAAATAATAATACGGTGTTGGTTTCATAACCCTTCTCAGACAAACTCTCTGTGACTAGAGTGGCTAGCATGATAAAGTCACACTCTCTGCAGCCGTTCCCCATTGCAGGGGATGG
This sequence comes from Lemur catta, assembly GCF_020740605.2. Taxonomy (NCBI): domain Eukaryota; kingdom Metazoa; phylum Chordata; class Mammalia; order Primates; family Lemuridae; genus Lemur; species Lemur catta. Next base: position 74,776,589 of record NC_059129.1, on the reverse strand, counting down.
GGCCATGGCAGGCAAGGGCAAAGGTAAAACATTATTATGATAAACATCATGCTAGATAACTTTCTCCCGGGTCTGTTTCCTGCTAGGTAAGACCAAAGTGAAATTTAGTCCTCAGGTAGTTTATCTAATGTAACCCTGTGAACTGAAGTTTGGGGAGCTACTTCAGGAGTAGCTCTTCCCAGGAGACTCTGCACAGAGTCCAGGTACCACTCGGGCAGCTTTCTATCACATTGGCTCTGAAATTCCAAATGAAGTTGGTATGGAATTTTCCCAACAATAGCAAGCTACAGTGGTCCATTTCTTAATACTTGGAACCCATACTTGGAAAGTAAGATGTTGGCAGAAGAGTTGAGGCATCTTAATGCGCATGTCTATGTGGAAGGTTTTTCGCCACCCTTGCTTGTGGCAACTGTGAAGGTGGGTCGCACCTATAAGAGTTGCGCACCAGGTAAAGTTGCCAGACAAAATACAGAGCACCCAGTTGAATTTAAATTTTAGATAAACCACAAATAGCTTTTTAACATAAGTATCTTCCCCAAATTGCATGCAACATACACTAAGAAATTGTGATTATGTATCTGAAATTCAAACTAAGCATCAAGTTTGTTAAATCTGGCAACCATGTGGACAGATGATTAAGATGCTTTTGTCATGGCAGAAGCAAATAATGTTTGCCATGGAATTGTTAGGTACCTTATTAAAACTACATCTCCTATGAGCCTATCAAATATTATAATAAATATAATAGTATAAATAAATATTATACTTTCCTTTTAGTAATCAAATATCAATAATATAACATTTGTCTAAAATATGAACTATAGTAGAAGAAAATTAAACAATACCACTACAAAAAAACTTCAATTTCTCTATATTTTCCATTTCATCTCACAAGTGAAAATACTGATTACTTTGGTTCAGAGGAAATTCAGAAACAAGAAAAAAAAATAGTGTCAAATTCAGCATCTGCAGGAAATCACAAAAAGAAGTATACATCTCATTTTTAAGGAAGTATATAACAAATATTGTAGAAGCAATTTCTGAAAAACCTTCTTGGTTCCAGCCAAGTCAGTAATCTTACACTAGGCTTCTTCCCACCTCTCTGACAGTCTTAAGTAACTTGACTGAATCACCAACCTCAGGACGCAGGCTGCATATCACTCATGAGCATCAAGGGGGCCAGGAAACCTGCCCTGCAGTTCAAATGTCTTAGATGGTTCTCTTTCACTGGCTCTAGTTCTCTCTAAATGACAAAGATCTGTTCCAGAGTTCTCAGCATGGTTGTTTGTCATCAGTGAATAAAACTCCAAAGAAAACAAAAGACATCACCCAATCTGGATCCTGCTCAGTAAAAACTGATGTCGTTAGTGACTGTGAAACTGGTTACTTTTCCATTACTGATTGTGTTGGGGTGACATCTGATAAGGCATGTTATGCCATAATCCACACAAAAAGGCCACCGAGAAGAGCAACAAGGATAGTGACAGCTTAGCCAGAGATCTGGAAAGAGCCATGTGCATAGACACAAAGTATGTAGCCAGCAGAGCTGACCTCGTATTGTTTAACTTGGAAGATTCACACTACCAATCCCATGGTTTTGGTCAAAATGTTAAAGTGTTTACCTAAAAATTTTTGACTGGCAAGTTGATGATTGATTTATAAATTAAATCAGGTCATCATGTAGACACTCAATTGCTAAATATGTGCTGGTTGCTGTGCTTTCTTAAAGGTTAGGGAGGCTCTCAAAATGAGAGCTGGTTGGAAAGATCAACTAAAAATTACAACTTAGCGGAACTTAAGTCCTGGGGAGTTCAGGTTAAACTGGGATTGGCTTTATTTACATAGACTTTTTCCCAAATTAAACATATTATTTAATCATGTATTTTACTTTGGAAGCCTCTTAGAATAGTTGAAAAGTATTATTTTCTATTGATTCAATTCCATCGACTGGAAATGTTTTCCAGAACCAATCCTATTTCTGAAAGGAGAGCGGCTTTCCTCAGCCTTCCCAATCTCTTTCCAAAGTTCAAAAGGGGGGGTGCCACCTGGTGGAAATGTACGAGAATTTATTTTGATTACAGCTGGGCCATGTAAAAGCTGGATTTTTTTTCTCTTTAAAAAATATATACATTTACTTTCTATCAGGAAACAGAAGTTATTTCTATCACTTCAGAAAAATAGAGTTTATTTTTCTAAATTATGTAGTTAACCATCGATGAGAGCTGTCTTTTGCCAGAAAGATTAGGAAGGTGGGAAGACTAAAAACTGAGAGAGCAGCGTGTTGCAGCAAAGGGCTCCCTGAGGCAGCAGCAATGTCCGGTCACCTGGCTAAGGGAGTTCCCAAAGTTCCACCTGATTAACTGTGGTGATTTTCCATCCATGCCAAGTCTGGGTCCTGCTAGGATTTATTCAACAGTCCAAAACTATGCTCTATTTCCTTCCTAAGAAACAGGAAGTTGCAAGGAAGAAAAACACAGTTTTAATTAATTGTTGCTTATGCTTCAATTTTTTAAATTAAAAAACATACTTAATTATTGTCTAATTAAAGACAGGAGCAATTTAATTTGAGTACTTTCCATAGTCATCTGTAATGTTTAAGTTAGTCTCCAAGAGGATATTAGTCAAATAATCAGCACTGTGGTGCTAAGCAAAGCACTGCAGGAAAAACTTATTTATTTCTTGTTAATTCGAAGAATAAAAGAGAAAAAGAGCGAGAGACAGAAGCATGTGAGAAAGAAAGCACGAGAGAAAACATGAGGGAAAAAGTGAGAAAGGAAGGGAGGGAGAAGGCAAGGAGAGAGAAAGAGAGGGAAGGAGAAGTTGATAATAATTAGGCCATCCCTGTGGGTTTTTAGGTCCTTTATAAGCAATATTCACATCTCTGAGAAATAAAAGTGAGGTAGCTTCTTTCTGAGGATTGTCACTTCCACACTTGTTAAGCTTTAACAAGCTGAGCGACAAATCTTCAGCACATTAGCAGTTTTAAATTCTATAAGGAGAGTTGCTGAATTCTTAGAGAAAGGGTGTAGGGCTATAACTAATGTGTAAGTTTAGGTACTTCTAAAATAAATAGATTTAGAGGAAGTTTTCAGAGACCTTGAAGGCTCTGTAAACACTCTGACCTACCCCTGAACCCTGGCTTGAAAGATTGTTTATTTTAAATGAGCAAAAGGTAATCAGCCATTTCTGAATTTGTTATGTGGAAGCTAAATCCAAGAATTTAACCTTATTCCACCAGCCTAATAGCTTTTTCAAATAATTATTATGTTAGTAAAATCAGTAACATCTTCTTTATTGCCTCCCTGTTACCTCCTTTACAGACTAGATCTCGGCTCATAGTTTTTAGCATACAACAAGCAGCTCAGAAGTTTCTCTGAGGTAATGCTGACCCGACAGGCTCTCAGGAAAGAAGCCTGCACCACAGGAAACTACTGAGGGTCACGGCAAAGGGGTCCATTCCAGCCTTGTGTTGCTTTCTACTAAAGTACCCTCACAGATACACACAAAGTCTCCATCTACCGCAAAGTGCATCAACTATGTCCACCACCCACAGATTGCAACTGTGGTCATTTTCGTCTCAGTCAGAGCCTTGCGTGTTAATCTGCCCAGGCATGTGTTATGTGGTCATGCCTAGATTTTAGAATGTTTAACAATAGTAAAAATCCAATTTATGGCAGACTATTACCAATGTTTACTAATAGCCTGTTCTTCTCTACTTCTAAGTACACAAAGAATTGTGGTTCTCCATCTCCTTGCAGTTGACAATGGCTGATGTGCCTTGATTTGGCCAAAAAAAAAAAAAAAAAAAAACAATGCGAGGGAAAATACCATATGTCATTTGCAGAGGAAGCATTTAATTTCCAGTGCTTAGCTCTTGCCCCTTTTCCCCCTGAAGCTGACAAAACTGAAGTCACAGATTGAAATGGAGCCAGCCCAGGATGGTGAGGAATGAACCCTCCCACCCGCCTCCACCACAGACCCACAGTGGACATGTAACAGGAGTGGCTAAATAAACTGTGGGTTAAGCAATTGAGATTTTGGCACTTTTTTGTTATTGCAGCATAAACTAAACTATCCTGACTGATAAATTGTCTTTTCCAATAAAGTGAGAAAGAAATGAGAGGCTTAAAATGCTAGTAAAAAGAGACACATGATTGTGCTGAAAATAAAAATAGGCACATTTTTAAATAAAAGTGACAAGGAAATGAAAAATATTGTACAGAGATATAGGATGAGCATTTCGACTGTAAGAATATTTCTAGAGGATAAAGAGTAAGTCATAACGCATGTGAAAAACTCTGTATACCTCGATTTATAAAAATTAGCAAGAGATGGCAATTCACAAAATTAAAAAAACCGCTGTCAATTTAGGAGACATTTAGAAGTTTAGGAAATTAAAGGCTAATCAGGTGAAATACCATTGATAGAATTTACACCACAAGCATAATTTCTGTCTGGTATAATGGGTTCAAGTGGTATATAGAGACACTATTAGTCAAAAATACTGACCACTTCTGTAAAAAAAAAAAAAAAAGTTCTAATAAGAAAGACATATTTGAGAGGAGAATATGCCAAGTTGTAAACCCTTGAAGAAATCAGTTACTAGCCTATTCCATAAAAATGTATTCTAGACTTGAACCTGAGGTAGTCACTTTAAACTTAAGGATAAATAGACTTTACAAACAGCTTTTGAAAGCTAAAATATTTATAAACAAAAATGCCTCTGTACCCCCATTTTAATCACATATTCATTTAAAGAGAGGAGAGGCATATCCATTCTCTTTCTTTCATTTTTCTGCTTTTGGTCTTCTCTTTCTCATCTTCTTTTCATGCTTTGAAGTTCAGTTCATTCTCTCTTCTCTTCCATGCTCAGACTCCATTTGCTAATCTAATAAAGTCTTTGCAAAACAAATTGAAGGCTAGATCCAGTAAAGGCGAGCAGAGTAGGGTACTTTGTGGCAGGACACTTCAGAGACAGCTACTCTTGCTGGCAAGGTTACAACAAACACTTTCTCATAAGACATTACTTTTTTGTCATAGAATCAGAAATTCCAGGATGGGGGTGGGGAAAGCTTTAGTAATAGTTTAACTTTGCTCTGAAGTAAAGATAACCACTGCAAGATTTCCAATGAGTCTTTATTTCATTTCTAATTGAACAACCTCAACCAAGGAGATGTCAATAATTTCTGAGGCACTCCATTCTACTTTACAGAGATATCATCATTAGAAAATTCTTCCTTCTATTCAGTCTGCAAGTGCCATGTGCCTTGTGCCATGTGCCTCATTGGTTGGCATTTCTGGTGCTGGCCAGAGGCACCCAGGAGGCAGCAAGTGTCAGTGCCCTGAGGTCAAGATATCCAGGTTGAAATTCCTGGCCCCACTACTTAGTATCTGTGTAGCCACAGGAAAATGATCTAATTTCTTTATGCCTCAAATTCTTCATCTGAAAAGCAGGGATAATGTGAGAATATAATTAACACTTTCCACATCAAAATGTTGATTTGTCCACAAATAGGGAAATTTGTGTGGAAGCACAGTCCTTGCCACATAATAATCAAGTAATTAAGGTTAGCTGCATTATAAATTCCTCTTTCAGATTACGATCATTCAAATATGTGTCTGTTCTGCAAGCTAAATGTCTCCATTTCCTTTATCACTTAATATCTATTCCTTAAATCTTTAACTTTATATAAAAGCAACAGTAGTTATTGTGGAGCAAGAAAGAGGTCCAGAAAGATTTCAGAGTATTTGAGTAAATCACCAAAGGCCCTCTCCAGACATAGAGGCCTAGAAAATAATCATATTTCAGAAATCACAAAGTATTCCAATTTAATCACTCCCATGCAAAATCATGCAGAAATATTGCTCTTTGGCTCATGTTTATCTAGTGCAAACAGATAAATGCTGTACCTGGTATTCAGATTATGATCATTTGTATTTACTTAAATTTTACTTTCATAGAGTTTTGCCAGCATATAAAAATACAATGTTGGCCAGATACAGTGGCTCACGCCTGTAATCCCAGAACTTTGGGAGGCTAAGGTGGGAGGATCACTTGAGGCCAGGAATTCAACACCAACCTCGTCAACATAGCAAGATCCAGTCTCTACAAAAACATTTTTTTTTTTAATTAGTCAAGCATAGTGGCATGTGCCTATAGTCTCAGCTAATCAGGAGGCTGAGGCAGGAGAATTTTTTAAGCCTAGGAAATTGAGGTTACCATGAACTATGATCACGCTACTGCCCTCCACCTGGGCAACAGTGCAAGACTCTGTCTCAAAAAAAAAAAAAAAAAAAATACAATGTTTTCTGCCTAAATAGTTTTTCTTCAAAATCTTTTCCTCTTCCAAAAGGAGTAAGAAGTATGCAGTATATCAAGCAAGATTTCAGAGATTTTAAATAAAACTTTAATTTTTATTTTATTGAAATAAACAGTTACATTTTTACCATCCCTAACCCAAAACAGCACCAATTTGAACCACTTCTACACCATCCCACCCCACTAGTTACTTCACCCATTTGTCTTCTGCATTTTTGAGTTAACTTAATATAAACAAGATTCATTAAATATCAGATGGAGAGAAATTTGCCTTAATATAAATAATGTTCATAAACAAATATCATGTAAAGAGAAAATTATGCTAATGAAGGACCATTGATTCATACAAACTAAAACTTCATACAAGCTAAATTATGAATTTACTTAAAATACAAAGAACAGTAAGAGAAAAATGAAGATAATGTGATGTTATAAAAGCCAAGAGAAGAGTATGTGGAGAAGATGGATTGTTAATCAAAGTGGATATCTGGAAAGAGAGCAAATATATTCTCCATCCACCTCAGTGAGTTGGTGGTATGAGGATGAAAAGAGTTATGGCATGTCCCTCTGTAGAATTTGCTGATTGGAGTCATGAGTGTTAGATTTCATCTGTCATATGGGAAATTCCATTTGGGACACATCTGAAATGTTTTATAGATAACAGCCTGTGGGGCCAACTACTCTCTAACTCAATGACAGTCCGGTATTCTGCTGATGTTCCCCCCTGGAATCAGGCTCTCTTCTTCCTGCTGCTTATTGAATGGGATGCAGGTGGTCATTGAGCTCCTGGGGACATGGCAGGTTATGTAGGTGTGGCAATGCTGTAAGAAGAGGGAACTGGTCAAACATGTAAGTTTTAAGCGCACCCTAGGACACACTTCATATTTCTTCTCTCATCTTGGGGGAACCATAATTTTTTGTCTCCTGCTCCCCTCTCGTCCTTTCTCTGTGTTTTCCTCCACCTGCTTACTGAAAAGGACTATTGAAAGTGAGACGCTAACCTTTCTTTCCAACCAGTGATGGATTTACTCACTTAGAATTGATTTATTGGGAAAGTAATGAGCTGGTGCCAAGGAAAGTACTTGCTACATTCTATTTATAAAGTAGCTTGGAAACTTTGTAGTTTAGGCTTATTATGATCTAAAATTAATACCTTTCTAGAATTGAGGATCCTCTCCATGATCTCTTTCTAAATAGTAATTATAAATGTATAAAGTCAAAGAGTATTTCCCCATAAAACATATACTGATTAATTACTTCTATCCTAACAAGATATATCTATAGAAAACTTTAAATGATTGAAAGAGAAAATTATTTTTAAAAAAAGGCTTTTTAAGATTTAGAAACTGTCATAAATGCATTTTATTTGCAAAAAGAAAAACTAATTTATGTTAGAAAAAATTCAACATGAATGCCTGCTTCATCTTATGACTACTTAAAAAAGGGGGACAATATTAAGAAAAGGAGAGAAAAAGAATAGAAAGGAAGAGGGGAAGATCGGAAGGGAAAGCGAGACACCAGAATAAAAGGAAGGAGAACGTGAAGAAGAGAGACAGTGGAAACAAAAAGTGGGAAAGAGGGGACCAGAGTTAAAATTAGGAGAAGTCAGTATTTATTTAAAATAGAGTTAATTTGGGAAAGATGTTTTTGCTTTACTGTAATTATATCAAGAAACTCAATTAGTCATCAGAGTAAGTTCACACTCAGGCTTCAGTCCTTTTTGAAATTGTTTTTTATTCAAATACCACGAGACTTATTTCTGAATAGAATTAAAGTATTCAGTGAACTCTTTAAAGTCCTTACTATGTGCCAGAGATATAGGCCTGGCTAGAGCAACTTACAGCTTGTGGAAAAAGTTATTATATGCTGAAATAGCTGAAATTATAACATTTTCCATTGTAGAAGCTTTCTAAGAAAACCCTCATATTGGCTTTGATAAGTATAACCGAAGTTCAAGCACAAACCTGATGTCCAAGAAAGCCCAAAACAAGAATAAATAGTAAAGACTCACAGTTTGGCTCACTCTTAACAGTAGCAAATCTTAAAGGCAATAAAAGAACAAATGCATGTAGGAAAAGGGCAAAACATAATCCTTTTAATTTTGAGAGCCCTTGTTTTGCTTTGGTTGTTTTGTTACTTCCAACATCATGATTCTCTGCAGCAAACTGTGCTGCACTCTCAGCTCTTCCCAGTGAAATCCCAGACACATAGAGAATTATTGACTTTCAAAATTAAAAATCATTACCCCCTTTCTTGGATCTTTGCATACAGGCTTAGTTACTACTCACAGCTCTTTGGAAGCTCTTAAATCTGAAAAGAAACCTTTCAAGATTATAGATCACCTCGTTTTATAGGTGCATTTTATAAATGAAAATATGCAGTTCCAAATAGACTCAGCTTTTGTCCAGGAAGAATCAGACTAAAGAAACCAAACCTATAAAGTTCTGAAAGGTCGTTTGTAGTATCCATGAAGGTAACAGCAGCCTGGGGTAAACTATGGAATCTCTGTTCTTTGAAAAATAAGCTCTGTCATAAAAATAACTGTTAGATATAATTATACAATATAAGATTCTTCCAGGGTTACCTGGGTGTTTCTAAATGGCCATCTCTCTCTTTAAATACCAGGTAAGATTTTCTTCATGAAGTAGGTCCTGGTGCCAGTTTCCTCATTGTCACCATCATCATCATCAAAATTAATTATTTATGCTATTTTTTATTGATCATCTATTAAATTAATATGCAAAATAAACCATTGTAGAAGCCTGTCTGCTAATTGATTTAATGTGGTACTTGTCAGGCAACTACATGTTCTAGTAAACCCTGCTAAATTCAAATTAGTAATTTTAGCCAGAGACATTGTATGTTGTTATTTCTTTACAAACTACTAAAAGAACTAAAGGTAAAACGCCATTTACCTTATTACATGCAGCACACATGCACACAAATATATTTACAAAATATACACATACACATATTTCTGGCTTATAAACTAAATTAGAATAATAAAAATGTATCTAAATTTCTAAACTTTAAAGACCTTTTCCTTACTCTTTCTCCTCTTCTCACTCATCCTCCAGATCCTGAGTTTCCTACCCACTTCCCAAATCTAAGCTCTTTGCATCAAACTGAACCTTAAAAATCCTAAAATAAAGTCTGGAAAAGAGTGGAGCGGCAAGGAGGAAACATTGTCAATGAACTTAATTCAGGACAGGAGCAGGAGGCTGGCCCTAAATCAACAGACAAATTCTCAATAGCTCCTTGCTGTTTTGTCTGCCAACTCCCATCAAGCCAAAAGAGATTAAGAAGCTTCCAAAAACAATTTGGGGGCAGACTAAAAATGTAGCCAACCAGTAATTTACATGAGTGAGTTATTATAGCTACTCCATGAACACAAATTCTACTTGGAAGACCAAATGGTCAACTTGAAATATGGAGGGTTTATAAATCTATAGGAATTTTGCTACTCATCGTTTTCTTACCAACTGTTAAAATTCAGAATTTTTATATGTTATTTGGCTTTAAAAATAAATATTAAACGTATTGATTGTTTCATTCTAAATAGCCTTATCAAAAACACATTGAATCTCATCCAAGTTTGGGCAGTAAACAAATGAGCCCTTTCCATTTTGAAACAATATATGTAACTGATTGTAGGATAGTATTTTTATTACTCTTCTAGGTATATCTTAATTTTGTTTCCCAAAAAGGTATAGTCATGCATATGTTAATTAGCTCAATTGAACCATTCCACAAAGTATACATATTTCAAAACATCATGTTGTACATAATAAATATGTACAATTTTTGTCAATTAAAAATAAAATAAAAATTTGCTTTTCTTTTTAAGGTATGACATTGGAAGAGTTCCTGTTTGGATATTATAGTTTAAATTTATTTTATGCAAAAATCCACTATGGTAGAGACCTGGGTGTTGCCCAGCATACAGTCAACTTCTGTCTCTAAGATCTGCCCCACGTATTAGTGGTGGTCACTCAGCATCCATGTTTCCCTTCACAACCACGTGTCCTAGCCAGGCAGGGTCGGCCATATTTAAACCAAGATGGTGGAAACGTAGAAATAAAGAACTGAGAGTACTACCTACTCCTGGAATAAGTTCTCTTGTGGCCCAGATGATCCTGGATTCTGTGAAATGCCTAGTACTCGTCCAGAAAAGTCGCTTTGCAGCTTGCACTGTTTTGATGTGTATTTCTATTCATTTCAACTAAAAGAACGTTGACTAAGGCATAATAATTTTTCCTAGCAGAATAATCTTCAATTTCATTACGATTACCAATTAGTTGAAAGGACAGACTTAGTCATTTTTAAAAAATCAGTGTTTGTTATAAAATATCCATTTGGTTAAGCGAAGGAGTCTCAATTGTCTTCATAATTTTTTATCTCATGCTCCTTTTGCTTAGGTCAAAATGTGGAGCAATATTTCTTCCATAAAGAACCATAAAAAGAAGAAGTTAACCAAGAATTTAGTTGTCAAGATATATTCTTAGGTTAGATAAAAACACAAAAGAGACTAGGAGATTCTATTTAAAGTGATAGTTGGCATATGCTGAGCACTTAGTACACATCAGACTCTACTAAAAACATGTTTTACACATGATCTCATTTAGTCATCACAACCACCCAACCCCACAAGGTCAGTTCTTTTACTAGCGCCATTTCACAAATGAGGAAACTAAGGCATTGAAAAGTTGCTGAAGATTATGTAGCTGAAAACTGCTAAAGCCAGAATTCAAATCCCAGCAGAGTTGCCTCTGAAACCTGCTCTTAGCCACCAAGTCGTACATTTTAGACAAACAAGCCACAACTAATCATAAACACACTTAAAAAGTATAAATACTGACTTTGTCCTGGAAGAGAAAAAAAATTCTCAGCAGCAGCTTTGTTTTTAAATTCCTCCGTCTATCAGTATTTTTAACTTCTGTTTGATAGAGATTTTCAATATCTTAATAATAATTGACCTCATTGTTTAATATTGTAAAAGAGGTTAAAACCTCTAAATTCATTTAATCTTCGGAACAACACTGTCAGGAAGTTCCAAGAAACATCATTATCTTTTTGTGACAAATGAAGAGAGTATAGCTCAGGAAAATTAAATGGCTAGTCTAAAAGAAGGGAAAAATATTTATCAAAAACCTAGTATGTTCGCAGACCCTGCAAGGTACTTTTTGAATAAGTTACCTCAGTTAAGGTAGCAATGGCGTAAGGTCTGCATTTCTCCTGTTTTATACAGGAGGAAATAAAAGTTCCCTGTGGCTCAGTTATTGGGGGCCAGAGGTAGAATTCAAGTATGTCTGATTTCAATTTTTAGCGATTATTAATAATTATCAAGTGCCTTTTCCTGTATGCCAAGTACCGTGCTAGCTGCTCCATCTGTCAGGGAGGGAAGTATAAAAATGAATAAAACAGACCTGAGCGTCAAAATAGTATCTCATTCTAGTGTCCAATAAAACAATGCTGTATTCCCAAGGCATGTGGATGTAAAGACTCAAAATGAAAAACAGAACTAATTCAAACTGTCATTTACTGAAAGGCCCTCAAGGCTTCAGAATCCAAGGGAGGACAGGAAGAAAAAGTAGAGGGAGTTGAAAATTCAATACAAGCACAGAACCTAAAAGAAAAAAGGGTTAGTGCTGAGAGAATGGGAGGAAGAAGGAAATGGGATGATGGGATAAACATCGCAAGAATTTTTTTTTTGGAGGCGAAGAGGTCCAAACTTTGTCTAAAGAGTTGTTCCACTCCTTTCTTTCTCCTCTCTTCCTCTTCATTGGTCATAACCATCCCCAGTATAAAGCAATAAGAGAATTAAGGACTTAAAATTAAGCTAAAGGCACTGGCTGTAGCACTTTGATCATTTACATATTGGTAGATGGTTATGTAATGGCATTCTTCACTGAAAACTTCATTGCTTGTTTTTTGCTGAAGTAGATAGTAAATATGTAGCCAAGAAATGGTGGTCTGAAACAAATACCACAAAGAATTTTATTCTTCCTTTTGCATGTGTCATGGTACACTAGATCTACAAAAAACAAACTATTAATACTTTCTTCATACTTATTTAACACCTTAATAGCATTACCTAGAGAAACCATCCCAGCCTAAAACTGAAAAAACATAGGGAAGAAATCTGGTGCTGTATCACTTGAAATATTTTTATGTGTCTATTTATTCATCTATCCTTTTAGAGTTTATCTCTGGAAAATATTACATTCTAATGATTCCAAAAATTAATGTTATCCTGACAAAACCATGAAAGCCTTTTAAATAGCCCAATAATGATTTATAACTCGTTTGTTTTCTATCTGGAAAAGTAACAAGTGAACTATTTACACAGTAGCTGTTTTCCTCATTCATCTGGTTTGGATCAAATTAATCCCATTTTTGGATGAAAGTTATCATGAACTTTATGTTTCTGATGCACAGTGGCATTTACTAGACATTACACAATTACATTCATCTATGCTTTTGGCTACTTCTGCTCCCTTGACATCAAAATAATTTAAAATACTTCTGCCCATTAGGAAGAAAATTGCAATTATTCTATTCCGGATAGTAAATTAGCAAAGAGATAACCAACTTATAAATGGCAGCAGTTTTTCCATGAGAAAGGCTGATTTGAAAAGGTGACTACCAAACCAATGTTCCTCTCTGTAATCTACCCTTCAAGGGCAAGTTCAGTGCTACAGGGAGCACCCAGTGTGCCAGAGCAGCTTTGAGCTTCTACCTACTTACACCTGCACTCTCTCCCCCGTAAGTGATGCTTTCTGGGACTGGATATGAACAATCAGAAGACTTAACCACCACAGAACTCTGTGCTATTTTCACTCTTTTTCAAATCTAGCCATGAAATCAAAATAAATGTTTCTGAGAATAAAATTGCAAGCTGACATAGAAAGTGATTACCTTTCATTTGTGTTACAATATACTAATATACAGAGACATACATTATGCATATGTGTGCTGTGTCTTGCTGTCTTCAATCTGAGATTTATAGATAGACATATAAATTGTAGTGTGTGTTTCAAATATGAATCAATAATGGCAAGTAACCAAAGTCAATGTTTTAGAAAGATATGATAATGAAATAATTCTTTCCTAAAATATTTGAGTTTGTTATTTATTAATCCTGTGGAAAGCAAGAAGCCAGGAAAAAGGATTTGTCACCACCACACTTGGGACCTCTGATAAATTTGATCAGTGCTGAGATGCAGTCCAGGCTGAATATGAGCTCAGTCTTTTTTGTTTTTCTTTTTGTTATTTCTTCCATATCCTGCTTTTTACATTGTTCTTACTCCTCTATCAATAAGATTATGTCCAAAAGGAGATGAAATGAGAACAGGGTCAGAATGATTTGCAAGTTCCTTCTTTGGTTGATTCAATTTCTTTTAAATTATATCATTTAGTTCCATTAATGCCATTGTTTTAAAGTTACAGGTAAATTACCTGATCATGATAAGAATTACTTCCCTGCAATTGCTCAGGAGTTCTAAAAGTGACTTTTATTGAAATAAGCAAGGAAACAAAAATGAACTAGATTATGTGCTACTCATTTGAGCACAAATAGGCAATCTAAAATTGATTAATTAGAAACAATGACAGGGATCATGTAACACACAAATTTTTCTATTTTCAGTTCTTATTTGTGTTGAGATCAACATATCAATTTATTATATTGCTGGAATTCCTTACTTTCAGCTCAGTTTTACCGTTTGCACAAATATTTCTAAAAGTTAGTTTGGAAAAAAAATCAGCATTTTTTTTCTTTGTAGAAAAACATAAAGAACTTTACCAATTAATAAAGAAAAACAGAGACAAGGATGTGATCACAAAGTGCATCTTGACCTCCAACTGTCAGCCTGGGTAAAAGTAGTCATTTTTCTCTGATACCTGGCACACATACATGCCCAGTCTTGATGCTTTGTGTTCCAGAGTGTTGGTGCTGTCCTACTCAGTGTTCCTTGAACACTCCCCCTGACAGCCACCTATTCTGTACGCCTGGATTTGTCTTTGCTTCTCTTGATCTGGTCCCACACCCTTTTCAAGTAAATTTGATTACTACCTACTCTCTCAATTCTGAAAAGAATTAGGTGACCTATGGTAATAACTATCTCATGTCATGGGCTCTAAATCACCAATTTTGGAACCCATGCCCATGTACCAAGTTCTTGTCGAAACTTGGTGGTGTTCTAATCTTATACCTAGACTTGAGACCCACAAGAATGCTCATGAGACCTTGGGTTATCCCTCTGAAATACAGATAAACTTGCAGTTTATCTTCCAAGGACTCGCCCAGTCTTCAGGGTTCATGGATGTTATTGTGGGACTATCTGTTAAAGCAGGAGCCTCATCTTAGTGCCAGGCTGTGGGATGTATAAGTTTGGCCTGACAATTATATTTTCTAGTCAACAGCATGTAGGTCATTGCAGAGTCTTATCATGTAGTTCTCCCATGGATAAAAGGCTTGAAGCTAAAATTCTGGATAACATCATTATTAATGGATGAGCCCATGGAAAGAAACCAATGCAGAAAATTAGAAGAAATGGTCAAGAATAAACAAAAAACATCAAGACACAATGTTGCCTTAGAAACCAGAGAGAAAAGTGTTCCAAAACAGGTAAGAGGAAAACGTGCCTAAAATGGCCAGTACTAGGTTCTTTTTAATGAACTTGAGTGTTTTTAAAAAACAAAGATGACTCTTCTCCTTCCTATTCCCTTTCTTGCTTAGGCAATTCAAACCTCAGACCATTAGGTGATGCCAAGCAAAGCAGGGGAGCTTGGTAGCCCCAAGATAGTGACAAAACGTGAACAGAGTGAGAAGGGTGTCTGTGTTAGAAGGTGCCCCATGTGAGGTGCTGGGGCCCAAGTAGTGTGAGGAAAGTGCCCGCCTAGAGGAGTGTGGCCAAGCCTGTGGTCTTAGAGCCCAGAGCAGAGCTAGGAAGGCATCTATGCAGTGAAGGCCATCTGTCACAGGGGCAACAGGAGATTGGTTACATGCAGAGGAGTGATTAAACACATAAATATGTTAAGGATAGTGGTAATCAGGTTTCTCACTGAGGGAAAAGGGGAGTTAAACATGTAGAAATGGAGAAAACTAGGATGAGCCCTGTGATGTCAGATTGGAATTGGGTGTATTAATGTGAACTCATGCATTTCAACATACGCATAGGTAGACATAAAAATAAATATAGCTTTGTCCATCACTGGAAACAGCAACATCCAATAGCAATAGGCAAATCTAACCCTCAGATTTCTACTTTAATTTCCATTCTTCAACAAAAGGAGCCTTGGAGAAATGGCTGACTTCATGGCTGGGGCAGGGAACCTACAGGATGAATGAAACATGTTGCTGTGCCAGAAAATTCAAGAACAAACATGTTGTTACAGCAGAAAATAAGAAAATGTTCAAAGAATGGAGAGGATTTTTTTAAAGGAACCAGAAGCAAGCTTAAGGTTCATAGAGCCATTGACCAAGTTAAAGACAATTTGAGTATCAAAATAAATAAGTATAGTAATGGATCATAACTCATTGAGCAAAGTAGGAAACTATGAATTCACAATGATATAATTAAAAAATTAAAAGTTTTATGAGGATATTCACATAATTTCAAACCACATTCCTATAAAATATTTATTAATTACAAAGAAAAAGGAAGAACTTTATAGGCGAGTAGCCTAGCAGATACCATATTAGTCAGAATGATAAAAGTAAATACTACTCATAGGAAAAATAAAAAATGTGTGCCCACCTCATAGGATGCAGATAAAAGAATATAACTTCTGTCATATCCCTGCCAAATATGCATAACCTAAATCTAAGCAGGAAGAAACATAAACTAAATTCAAATGGAGAGACATTCTACAAAGTAACAAAAAAAATCCACATGGAACAAAGTCATAAAAGACAAGCAAGGACTGAGAAATTGTTTCAAATTGGAGGAAATTAAGAGATACAGCTAATTATATAATGTACTCTGAACTTTATCCTTTTGCTACAAAGAACATTGGAACAATTGGGAATCAAGTGGAGTCCGAGGATTAGATGCATTAGATGTATATTAGTAAAGTATCCGTGTTAATTTCCTGACCTCCATGAATGTATTGTGGTTGTACTGGTGAATATTTTTGTTTGTAGGAAAAATAATCCAAACTATTTGGTGTCTGGGACCAGGGAGGTGACGGAATGTCATATCAGCAACAAACTCTCAAATGATATAGAGCAAAAAGGAAAAGGTTTTATACTTGCAAATTTCTGTAAATTTGAGATTATTTTAAATTTTTAAAAAGTTGGCTTTTTAAATAGATTCTCTTAAATTTTCTGTCCTTAGCTAATCTAAATGATTTTACTGGTCAACTAAAAGATTAGCAAATATGGTAATCAAAATGTAAAAGGTAAAATGAATTTTAATAATTTGGAATTCCAGATCCTGGACATAACTCCATTTTGATTGTTCTTAGTGTTGCAATGTCACCAGTAAATAAATAATAAAAGTAAAAATGTAAGATCAAATGTATCTGTGTCATTCAACATGTTAGGACTTTCCTCTCTAAGAAATTCAACATTATGCTAGAGAAACTATGGATTAGGCTAGTGTGTCATTCCTATATTATTATGCCTGTAACAACATGGTGTGTTTTTATTAGAGTATTATCTATTTTTTCCTTTATTTTATAGATGGAAACAATATACTATATACTTTAATACTATAAACAGTATTAAATATACATAGTCCAAATCACACTCATTGAAAAATGAGCAAATATATTTCCTAATCATGGAATTAAGATATTTCATCCTCTGTTATATGAAGAGTAAACTAAATGAGTATATTATGAAAAGACAAAGATTGACACATTACAACAATCCTATGTTTTTAGAACAATTAATAAGTTCTCATGTCAGAGATGGGAAGTGAATTATTTGATAATGTCTCTATTGTTTCTTAGGAATTTTTGACCTGAAGCTAATGTAAAGTCTATTAATTGAACACTTCAGCTGGCTAAATATTGTTTAACCAAGGAATTCAGAAATATAAGAGCTCTCTGATGACTAGGTTGTCTGGAAATGTAAAAGTTAAACAATGGAATAAAAAATTATGAATTTTTTAAAGGCAAAGGACACAAGCCAACATGAAGTGAGGGGTGGTTCTAGCATAATATTGAAGTACACAGCTACTAAGAGAATACTAAAAATGTAGAATCCCTTACTTGTATGGAGTTTGTAATTCCTGTGCTTTCTTTTTAAAATCCATATCACTTGGAGGTTTTTCTCAAAAGTTTTAGCCTCTTTGTCCTGCCTACAGACAGGATTAAGTATGGACAACTTCCTTAGAATTCTTAGAGTTTGGGCACATCAATGATTTGTTGGAAAGATTAGAAAGGATGGTTGGGAAAAGGGCAACCCTAGTTTTGTTTTTTGTTTTTTTGTTTTTTTTTTTACTTGGGGCCAGTTGAGTACAGTCTTGAGATAGGTTAATTTTACTCTGTTCTGGGGCAAAACCTGAACCACCAATGTAATGTTGGCCTGTAGTCCAGCAAGTGCAGGATGATGGCCACAAAGGAGACTGGGCCCGAAAGTGTTGATGGATCTATGTAAATCCATCACCACTACTCAGAAAACAACTCCAAGGACATGTCCTGCACCACCCATGGATAAACAGTGTCATCTACAGTAAAGGAAACTAGGATGAAAACAAAACAAATCCACTACTTCCCAGTTTTGTTCAGGATCAGTTCTAAATAAGCCTGGGGAAAAACGAAAAACAGAAACTGAAAATCATAGATGTATATTTTTAATAATTATTTTCTTTGGGAAATAGACAAAATAATGATTACAAAACTACAAGAAGAAAGTGGGATTTAAAATATTTTTTGTTTTTCTTTGAAATATATTGTAGATCAAGGCATGTGTCTGATCTAATTCAATAACCATAATAAACAAAAAGCAAAAACTATATTAGTAAAGCAAGAGAATAGTGACATACTTATATTAGACCATTTATTCCTGAGGTACTCTTTTAGTGAAAATATCTAGAAGACAGAGAGAAGACCTTAGTATTAAATTAGTTCCATTTTTTTAATTACATGTCATTGCCTCAATGCATAGATTCACTTTTACTGATCTATACCTACCAATATAGAAATGAATATATTACTTCTCACTCCATCTATTCTTTGATGTTTTCAGAAGTATGAAAAATTACCTTACTTCTTACTGAGATAATACCAAACAGTTTTTAATATTCTATTGCCTGAAATGTGTTTTACTGTTTCTGAAATGACAATATGTAGTTTTGTTATGAAGAATCATATGTCTTTCAACTTTATATACTTTAGCACAATTGTTTCTTCATAAGTTTGAGTTATATATAGCATATGGTGTTTGTTTTTCTACATAATATGTCTTGGTCAAATTAATAAAGTGAAATACAATATTACATCTTTACTGTCAAAAAGGAAAAATAATAACTACAATAATAAATCAAACAGTAGACATTGTACTTTGCAAGTTTCTTATAACAATAACTTTATGATGTTGCTAATAGTTGCTATTTTATAGGTGAGATATTTGGAACCCAAAGAAATTAAAAATTATATTAAAGAGTTAGTAAATGGTAAGGCTGGATTTTATATTATTTCTACATAAGCACATTTTTCCATTAAAATATATCCCCCTAAATCATGAGATATCATCTTTGCAAGATTCAAAGATGATCTTTTATCTTTTGCAATTGTGTGTTGTTAAGACACATGAAACTCACAGGCAATGCTCTGGACAGCAAGGAATATTTCAGTGAAGATAAATTTAGAGATATGTGTTTTAGTTTTAAATAATTATCAAATAGTATTTATAAGATAATATCAATTTTCAGGACATGAGCTTTTTTCTTCACTTAGAAACTAATAAGTTTACTAGGAAAACAAATCCTGTGAATTTATATATCTCGTGCGTTTGCAATGGAAACAGAGCCTTCAAAGATTTCTTGCCATTATTTTAAGATGAACAGCTCAGGACACATACTAAAGTGTTACTGGGAAAAGGGCTTGAGGGAGCTGGGCATATTTTTCTTAAAATATAATTACTTTCTTCAATTTAAAAATTTTCCCATTGTAGGAATATAATTTTTCATGGTTTCTGGTCTCACTGGAAACTGTAATTGATATTGCTACAATATGTCCATTAAAATACTATTTTACTACTTAAATAATTTACTTTGTTGTAGTTCTAACTTTAGCTATTTAAACACTTTCACTAGCTATCTGGAGAAAGAATATTGGTCACTAGTTGCCTAAATAAACAAAAAAGAAGCATTTTAATCACCCTTAAAACAGAGGGTCTAAATTTGTTCATGTTTTCCTTCTAAGTCTTTTTCTTAAATTTATTGACATTAAATAAATTATGAGGACTTAAAATGAAGCAAGTAAACGCATCCCCTTAGAAGACATATTAGACACGGTGGCCACATGTGTCACGGGGAACTTGCTCTAGTAACAATTGCTTGGCTGATGAATTTATTTCTCTTCTTTCACTGAATTTTAGGATATTATTTTGATTGAAAGTTGAATATTAAATTTTAAAATTAACATTGCACCAACATTATTAGTAAAGCAGCTGTGGTACTTTAGGCCTTACAAGAGGCTATAGTACTATAAACGTACTATTTATTTTCACTCTCTTACAAGAATAAGTCTGTTTCAGCAAATGTATAGGAAATTAGGTCTGTGTTTTTATGTTTAACAATAATTGGTACCAATTTTCACGAGATTCTTTTTGTGGGGAGTGGGTATATTAAGTAGGCCAAAAATGTTCTTGTTTTAATTTTGGGTGTGAATTTGTGGGAGAGTCATTTAATCTTTAGATTATTTTTTCTTCCTTCTCTTGTTTTTGCAAGACAGCTTGGGAATGAAGGAGAGGTGAAAATTGATAGCACTTTGGTGAAAGCCTTCAGCAGAGGCAGCCAGAAACTGTGAGTGGGAATTCATATATGAATAACTAATTTCCTAAGTTCTCAATTGTTACAGAGTTACTGTGTCTGACACTTGTAACAGAAATATTTCTTAAATGAAGAGATCTTTCAAGGGACTAATTTCTGCAGTTCAGAGTGTAAATATTAATATTTTTAAATCCTTGAACGTTATTTATTTTAGAGGTGAAAGATGTTTGAATCATAAAATTTTTCACATTTAAATGTCAAATAAAAATTAATAAAACTTACTCATAAATTTAAACCTGTCTTCTTAAGTTTTCTTAAAGACATTTATTAGCTCAAATGAGCACTGTTCTTCTTGCTCCTCTTCTACCCATTTTTGAACATAAACCTGAGTAATGGTGTGAACTAAATATGTTTATTTCTGAATGGAAGAAGGGAATGTATTATTTTTAAGAAGGAAAGAAAGAATAGCACACATTTTAACATGCAATATAGCTTCTTATTCCATGAAATACTTCCATGAAAGCTGTACTTTGAACAATAAAGAAAAAAGGAAATTCTCAGATTGAGTCTAGAAACAGATTTTCATTGGGGTCAGGCTTAGATGGTTTCCTCACTTCTAGTCACTTGGCTAACCTCAAGAAAACATTTTTTGATTTTTCATATTTTAACAGTAACTAGCCTCATCCTTTTAATACAATGTCACAAGCATTTTATTCAAAGTCTAATCATTTCCCCAAATCACCCACTTATTTGTATTTTCATTCATTTTTCTTTGTGTAGCTCTACAAAATATACGTTGTAACTTTCACCAACTAGTAAATGTTCTGTTCATATCATACTTTAACATATCTCTTTGTATTCTTAGAAAACAAAGCAAATTTTATTATAAAACTACATAATTAATAATTCATAAGCTTGTTACTGCCGATATTTACTGTACCTTTCTATTTATCATATATTTGGTGTGGGTGTTTCCATATCCACAATCTCCTCTTTGCTAGGAATTCTATAATTCAAAAATTAATATATTGATTTCCATGTGAACTTAAGGTTAACTGGTTTCTACATCATTTCAGTATCACAGAAGTCTCTTCTGAAGGTGAAGAGAAATTTTGTTTTTAGAAAAACATGTTCAATATTAATGACACAAATACCTAATAAAATAAAAATAGTTTAGTCATAAACTATTTTAAAATTTAAAAAGATTCTAAACATTTAAACAGAAAGCTTCATCAGTTTCTTTTTTCAGAAGTAAATGGAAACCACTTCATTTTCTTTAAAGCATTCATGCTCAATTTCATACCCAGAATCTCAAATTGTACCATTTTGAAGTTTTTAGTTATTTAAACATTCAACTACTGTAGATATACGTCACTATTTTTGTAATTAGCCTTTCAGAAATTGTTTTTTTCCTCTTTGGTGAAAGCACATAAATCCCACTGGGACAAAAGGAAGTTGGTAATGTTCAGCACATAAAGAATAGGTCCAAATGCTTGATAACTTTGTGGAGCCAGACAGGAAATACCAAAGAAAGATTTAACTATAAGACCGATCTTGATTAACGTCAATGTTGTTAGTACTTTGTCTTTTTTTCCCAATTGTCTGAATTATGGAATCTCCCCTTCAAAGGTTGAGGTGAAATTTTATAATTCATTTTTTTTATTTCTTACAAACTTAAAGCTAGAAAAATGGTAATTATTGAGAGAGCTTAAAAAGTTAAGCTAACTTTTTTTTTCTGAGTATGCATGATACTATAACCACCAGTTGAAAAGTAAATGGAAAATGTGGTCAATCAGCTCTGTGTTTTACAAGCAGAAGAATACTCTTTTCAAAACACAAATCAACTCTGAAACTTTCAGTCACTTCTCATTACTCTTGGGATAAAGACCAAATTCCCAACCAAAAGACCAAAAGCCTACAAGGTTCCTTTCTCCTCTATCCTTACACTCCCTAAGCTCCTCCACACAGGGGCAATCCCTGAACAAGCTGATACATCTACCTGGACCAGACTCCACTGCCTTTTTCATTTTCCCATTTAACTCAGTCGTTACTTCCTCAAGTTTTTCCTGTCCCCATTGATGAGATCCTTTGCCTAATGCCAGTCTCTCTAATTAAACTGTAAATTCCCTGAAGGCAGGAACAATATCTGGCTTTTGTTCAACCTTGGGTCCCTAACATCTGTTATGGGCTGAACTGTGTGCCCCCAAAATTCATATGTTGATGTACCTCAGAATGTGACTACATTTGGAGAGAGCATCTTTAAAAAGGCAATCAAGTTAAAATCAGGTTATTAAGGTAGTTTCAATTCAATATAACTCGTGTCCTTATATGAAGGGGAAATGAGGACACAGATAGGCACACACAGAGACAACACCATGTGAAGACACAGCAAGAAGGTAGGTGGCCATCTGCAAGCCTCAGAAGAAACAAACCCTGCTGGCACCTTGATCTCAGACTTCTAGCCTCCAGAATTGTGAGAAAATACGTTTCTGTTTGTTTAAGGCACACATTCTGTGGTACTTTGCTATGGAAGCCCTAACAAACTAAAACAACATCTAACATAAGGCCTAGCACATAGTAAATAAACATTTTTGGATGAATTAATTAGTGATATAAACCTGGATTCTAATTCTAGCACATTTTAGTTGCATGATATTACTCAAGTTTCTAAAGAAATTCTCTAAGCCTCACGGTCCTCTTTTATAAAGCTGGGACCAAGAAACCCCACAATTTATAGCATTATTGAGAAGCTTAACATTATATTTGTAAAATCTTAGGCGAGTTTGTTGGCATCAACAGCATGTATTTACGCTCCTTCCACTTCTCTTAAAAGAGAAGAATGAATTTAAAAAAGTTAATTTCTTGGCAAAATTTATTAAATAAAAGGGTAGCCCTTAGTGATAGCATATGCAAATTTATATTTAGTTTTGCCTTTCAGATCCCAAATATTTAAAACCTAATCAAATGCTCAAACAGTGAAGATTGTTTTATTCTTCAAATCTTTGACAACTCCATTTCACGAATTTTCATTATAGATGGCAATAGTTAAATTATCATCAAAATTCAGAACAAAGACATCTGAATTTTATCCAGAAATAGATATGTACTTGTTCCTTGCCATTATTCCAGAATGGTCAGTTCCTCCAGGACTCCCGTCCCCGCTGTTCTGCTCCGTGTCAGCACAAGGAATCCAAGAGAGGCTCAGGACTAGTACAAGGCTGTGCTTCTTGTTTCTATGCAAGTGCCCTACCCTTTTGGGGATTCCTGGGCTGTTGTGTTTTGTGTTTCATTTATCCTTATATGATAGAAAATCACTGTCTTTTACTGTATTGTTTGCTTGTCTTTATTAGTACCAACTGTCACTAGTTAGGCAAAAAAAAGTATGATACTCACTTAAAATCCTTTGGAAAAAGTAGGAAAAATTTTCAAAAATCAGCATCTTTCCCCAGTAAGTCCACTGGGGAATATACTGGATTAGCCAAATGTGACAGCTAGCCAACATGCCAAAAAATAAAGATATTAAGTAAAGTAAGAGTTTATACAAAGGAAGACTTTAAAAAAATAAAAACAGAAAGAAAAGACAGCAGCCATTAACAAATAACCCGGTCACACTAGTCTGGTATGGAAAGCTTTACTGTTTAGGTCTCCATCCAGGTCCCCTTGGATCTGAGAGAATGATAATAAAGGCTTTCTTTTCCAATCATTGAGCGTACTTTGCAGCTGTCAGCAAGCACGGGGCCAGGGTCTACATCTTTCTATAGCCATTCTGCTTTCAGGTCTTCATGAAGATATCAAGCCATTTCTGTTGCTATGCTCATTCACTTAAACTTGTCAGCTTTCCTAAAACTGACCACTTCTGCATTTGGACAGTAGTAATAAAAAAAAAAAACTGCTATGTTTCAAATTCTAAATACTCTTTCAGTGGGTAAATATAATCAGTCCTTTCGTGCACTCCACTTTGCCTCTCTCTGAAACATTCTGGCCAACGGGCAGGCTGACTCCAGCTCCTTAGAACTCAGGGCTCCCCACCCTACTGCAGTCAGACTAGGCTGCATACTCCAATTCCAAGAAACATACTTTTGTTCATACTACCCCAGGATATCAGTTAGCATTATACTGGTTACAAACAATACAACAAACTGGAACAGGTAATAGCCCACCAGGGTAACATGGTTACCCCATATTAGCTTCTTTTTTTCCCCCTATATTACTGCCTGCTTGCTCTACCAGTGCTTTCTGGAATTATGATCCAAATAAACTGCCTCTTCTAAAATTCTAGTCTCCAAGTGCGCTTTTAGGGGAGCACAACCAAAGACAATGGTGAGGGGAAAGGAACCTGTATTTATGCAATCTCCATATCACATAGTCTGCTAGGGACGTTTTAGCCAAATTCTGATTGCATTTGTTGAAACAATCCCTCATTTTATTATAGTTTTGGGATTACCATTCAGGATTTTATCAGGAAAAAACAAAATCTGTAAGTATAAAGTAGGAAAGGGTTTAATTCAGGGAATTAGGAGGTCATACAACCATGGGAAGGGCTAGGAGAGCAAAAGCCAGAGAAACTGCTGAGAGAGTTCATGAAATTGATAAATGCCCAAATCGCAGTGTAGCCCCCACTTCTGCATAAGAGCTACCAGAAGACAATGGTTTCTCTTTTCCAACTTCCAAATTGGGTCCCACTGATTCCCAGCCGCAGACTCTAACCTGAAATACTTTGGGTAAGGGAATCTGGGAATTGGTCTCCCAGCTTTCTCCCTGGTTAGGTCATGTGTACAAGGGAGTGAGGATAAGGCCAAGTTGATCTCACACCAAAACAGCATTAATTCATTGAAACCCTATGTGTAGCAAGTCATTTTCCTGACTACCTATTTTCTGAAAGTCCCAAGCATCTACAGAAAGACAAGCCTAGGCTGTTCAGAAACAAATCTATTAAGTCACCAGTAACAGTAATTTCTTTGGCTAATACATAAAATGCCACAATTCTAGTTAAAGTCCAACCACTGAGGAAGGCAAAATATCTCATACGATATAGATATGGCCTTAGCAATCATGCAAGAGAAAGTTAAATTTCTCTTCAAAAGATCATGTCAAAGATTTGATAATTATTTTTAAGATTTCAAAATTTCATTGTAAAGAAATGTCCATTATTGTATAGCTGACAACAAAGTGTTAACTACTGTGACCATAACCTTTAAGCAGGTTTACTGTTAGTGGAATTTTGGATACATCTGTTGGTCAGAGGGAGAAATAAAGAGCAAAAAAAAAAAAGGATGGCATCATTTCAAGGCCTTTTGCTCATCTTTATTAAAGATTCATGTTGTCCAAACATCCAAATCCCCACTCAACCACACCCCATTCCTTTTAATTTCCAAAAAGCAAATCAAAATTTTTGGCAGTAAAAAACTTTAATGGTTATTTTACCAGAAATTAGTTTCAGGGAAAATGACTGGAAGAGAGTTTTCCTCCATATATCCTCAGAATTCTTGATATCCCTTTGCACATATACTAATACATATATGAATGACCATTCACTAGAAATGGTGCATAGTTTGCAATTTTTAAATATATAAAGGTATAAAATAATTTTGCTATATCATTATCTTATTATCATAAATATTACATATTTTTGTGAATTATTTCATGGCAAGTGTATGATCATAAGTAATAATTCTGGTTGTAATACTAATTCTATGAAAAAATAAATTATGTTAAGGAAACAGTTCTGGAAATTTTGTCACAGTAAATATTAGAAACTTCCTAAGAATAGAATTAGACATTTCTTGCTTTGAAAAGATGCTCATACAGATTACTAAATTTCTAAAATCAATTAAATAATTTTTATAATTTTCTGTACTAAGAAGTTATGACATTAAACTGTAATGCACATTTCACATATTAAAATGTTTTTTAGTAATTATGATTAACTATTTTCTAACATTTGTATTAAAACTTCTACTAATAAAGGGAAGTTACATTAAAGGAGGTGATTTATTCAATTTTAAAATTAAGTTGATTTCAAGTGATTAAGATTTTCTTCTTTAAAATACTTCAAGTCAAATTCTTCTGAGCAAAATCAGGATTAAATTTGAAATTACAATTTCTATTGTAAAGGGTTTATATGAAAACCAAAACAAGGTTAAATTTTATTTTTCTATTAAAAATACATATGCAAGCGTTTTATTCTGAAATTCTTATGCCTATTCAGTAAAAATAGCAAGTTTTTGCACATCAGTAGTTGTCACTTCAATGTATATTATAAAATAAGTTTGTTAAATTCATCATACTATAGCCTCTTTTGTTCCCCACATTTATTGAGGTATAATTGACAAATAAAAATTGTATATATGTAAAGTGTACAATTTGACGTTTTGACATATATGCTTTGTGAAATAATCATCACAATCAAGCTAGTTAACATATCCATCATCTCACAGAGTGAGCAATTTCTTTTTTTGTGTGTGGTAAAAATACTCAAGACCTACTCTTTTAGGAAATTTCAAAGGTAAAATACAGTAGTCTTAACTATAGTCACATAGCAGTGCGTTACATCTCCTGAACTCAATTATCTTTCAAAATTAAAACTTTGTACCCTTTGGCCCACATTTTACTCTCCCCTAGTTTCTGGCAACTGTCACCCTACTCTCTCTTATATAAATTTGACTGTTTTAGATTCCACATATAAGTGAGATGATGCAGTGTTTGTCTTTCTGTGTCTGGTTTATTTCACTTAATGTCCTCCAGGTTCATCCATCTTGGCACAAACGACAGAATTTCCTTTTGTAAGGCTAAATAATATCCCATTGTGTGTGTGTGTTTGTGTGTGTGTGTGTGTATACACAAAATCAATCTACACAAATCAGTAGCTATACACCAACGGTCATGCTGAGAACAGCTTCAAAGACTTTGTTGCTACCCTTCACAATAGCAACAAAGTAAAGAAAATACCTAGGAATATATTTAACTAAGAAGGTGAAAGACCTCTACAGGAAGAACTACAAAACACTGATAGTAAATTACAGAGGATATAAACAAATGGGAAAACATATATCATGCTCATGGATTGGCAGAGTTAACATTGTTAAAATGTCTATACTACCCAAAGTGATTTACAGATTCAATGCAATCCCTATTAAAATACCAATGTTATTTTTTTTAGATCTAGGAAAAATAATTCTATGATTTGTATGAAACCAGATAAAACCCCATATAGCCAAAGCAACCTTAACAAAAAGAACAAATCAAGAAGTATCAATTTACTAGACTTCAAGTCACACTACAAGGCTATAGTAACCCCAAGACAGCATGGTACTGGCACAAGAACAGAGATCTAGATGCATGGATCAGAACAAAGAACCCAGATATAAAACCATCCTCATATAGCCACCTGATCTTTTACAAAACAGACAAAACATACACTAGGGAAAAGAATCCCTATTCAATAAATGGTGCTGGGAAAATTGGATAGCCACAAATAGAAGACTGAAACAGGATCCACACCTCTCACCACTTACAAGAATTAATTCACAATGGATACCAGTCTTAAACCTAAGGCACGAAACTATAAGAATTCTAGAAGAAAATGTTGGAAAAACTCTTTTAGATATTAGTTTAGGCAAAGAATTTATGAAGAAGATCTCAAAAGCTATCACAGCAACAACAAAAATAAATAAATGGGACCTGATCAAATTAAAATGCTTCTGCACAGCCAAAGAAACTATCAAGAGAACAGACAACCTACAGAATGAGAGAAAGTATTTGCATGCTATATATCCAATAAAGTGCCAATAACCAGAATCTACAAAGAACTGAAACAAATCAGCAAGAAAAAAATCAAACAATCCCATTAAAAGAGGCCAAAAGACATGAATAGAAACTTTTCAAAAGAAGACAGACTAATGGCAAATAAACATAGGAAAAATGCTCAACATCTCTAATCAGGGAAATGCAAGTCAAAACTGCAATGAGATATCACCTAACTCCAGTGAGACTGACTTTTATCAAAAAGTCCTAAAACAACAGATGCTGGCATGGATGTGGAAAGAAAGAAACACTTACACACTGTTGATGGGACTGCAAACTAATACAACCTCTATGGAAAGTAGTATGGGAATACCTCAAAGTACTAAAAGTAGACTTACCATTTTAATGCAGCAATCCCACTATTTGGTATTTACCCAAAGGAAAAAAAAAGTCATTTTATCAAAAAGACACTTGCACACAAATGTTTATTGTAGCACAATTCACAATTGCAAAGATGTGGAATCAACCCAAGTGCCCACCAATACATGAGTGGATTAATAAAATGTGGTACATGTATACCATGGAGTACTACTCAGCCATAAAAAAATGGTGAACTAATACCTTTTGTAACAACCTGTATGGAACTGGAGACCATTATTCTAAGTGAAGTATCACAATAATGGAAAAACAACCACATGTACTCACTACTAAATTGGAACTAACTGATCAACACTTACGTGCACATATAGAAGTAAAATTCAACAGAAGTCAAGCAGGTGGGAGGAGGTGGAAGGGATGCGTAAATTCACACCTAGTGTGTAGAATACACACTATCTGGATAATGGACACACAACTTTGACTCAAACTGTACAAAGGAATTTATGTAACCAAAACATTTGTACTCCTGTGATATTCTGAAATTAAAGAAACAAAAGAAAAGAAACAAGAATATTGAAAGGGCAGGAATGGCAAACAGGTTTAAGCTAATGAGCCAGCTCTGTAGGGTTGATAATGCATAGAATACCATATTGAGAAGGATTCTGAGGCCAAATCCACAGCTTAGTAGGAAGGAATATTATCATTGTCTAATGATATCTGCCATGAACCTAAGAGGGAAGGGAGTGACATAAGTACCAAGAATCTACAGTTATAGAGTTAAAGGAAATGTGTAGAGTTGTATATGAGATAAAAATTGTGATTCATACACTGGAGGTTCTATAGACAATGAACCAATAATTGATAAATTAGTAAAGAAATGAAATAAGGAAGAAAAAAAAACTGAGAGGAAAGATTAGTATCTAAACATATTATACAAACTTTGCTTTCTGTCTAATTTTTTATTTTCATAGTTGTCAGATTTAGATAATCAGGAATCTTTAAACAATGTAATAAATTGATTTTGATGAGATAGCTAAACATAACCAGATTGAAATAGCCTGGATTTTCAATTAATAAAAATTAAAATACTGTAATAGTCCTCTTCTAAAATCAGATTGAAAGTGCAAAGATATAGTATTAAGATTTATATAAGGCTAACTCTAGTAGCAACCAAGTTTGATTTATAAGATTGGAAATATACTTAGGAAATTTGTAATGCATAACCTTCTCTTCGCCTGCCTCACACAGTGACCAAACACATTAAATATGTAACGTGTAACTTCCAGCTGAAGAAAGCTTAACCCAGCTCCTCCTGGCTAAGCCAGAAGGTCATTTCCTTGGAAAGAGCTGCCCCCAGTGGTGAACAAAGCTCTTCTTGGATCCTCAAATGTAGTAATACACAAGATGTTCTCAGAACAAGGCTAATCATCAGATGGGGAGCTTGACTAATTGGTTGAGGATGTTTGCAGCTCTGGTCATCCCTTGGCAAATAGAACAAAGAGAGGCCAAGAAGCACAATGGCTAGAACGGTGTGAGTGTGGAGTTCTGGGATCTGCCCTCCATTTGTTGTGGGTCTCTGGACAATTCCTTTAACCTTACTATATTTGATTTTTACCATAAATATAACTGAGACTCTGCATACTTCCCTGAAATGTTTTCCAGAAAATATTACAGGCAAAATTATTAAGGTTAAACAGAGGGAAAAAATCTTCTATATTGAAGCATTCTTTTCTGCAGCAAATTAGGTTTATTTCTTCATAATTTCTCTTTGGGCAGCATGCAGAGTCACACAGTGACATTTTTATAGGGATGAAAAGTTTGTGTTTTTTGTTTCTTTGTTTTTTGTTTTGGGGTTGACAGGGTCTCACCAGTTGCCCAGGCTGGAGTGCAATGGTGCAATCATGGCTCACTGTAGCCTCAAACTCTTAGGCTCAAGCAATCCTCCTGCCTCAGCCTCCCGAGTAGCTGGGACTACAGTAATGCACCACCATGCCCAGCTAAGTTTTAAATTGATTGTAGAGACAGAGGTCTCACTATGTTGTTCAGGCTCGTCTTGAACTCCTGACCTCAAGTGATCTTCCCACCTTGTCCTCCCAAAGTGCTGGGATTACAGGCGTGAGCCACTGGGCCCAGCCAAGATGAAAACTTTTATGGGGCAAAGGATCACTGACAGTCAAAGCTCAGGGGATGGGCCCTTTCCATAGCAAAGGGTAGCCTAAGGTCAAATCCATCCACCCCATGCCTTATTTTTCCCTATTGACTCAAAAGTTGGGGATGCAGTGAGCACCCCAGACCAGAGATGCCACCAGGTTAGAAACCAGACTTAATCTAAACAAGTGGATGTTAGAATATTTAGGAACAGCCAACACCAAAATTAAACAGAAGAAAAAAAAATATTTTCAAAATTTAAAAAAATGTAGGATTATGGCCTGAAGGATTAATGAGTTTTACATCGTAAACCTAGGTTCCCAATCCAGTGCTTCTTAAAGGGACCTGGACTATTTTTGCTATAATGCAGTTTAAACAATATGAAGTACAATAAAGTCTAAAACTTAAAGAAAAAGCAGAAACCAAATGATCTGTCTCTGCTGGACGGAGTGTGGCTGGCCAGGACAGAGCAAGACGAGGCAGTAACCCAATGAGAGGTACCAACACTGAGAGAGTCCTGATCAAAGTATAGCTTGGCAGGCTCCAAACTGTTTTTGGAAGATTCTGACACCACACCTCACAAGCACTGGCCTCTCCTGAACCTTTCCTGGTTCTGTCTAGAACTTTTCCTTGTTCTAAAACTGCAAGTCAGTTTTAGAAGCAGCAATAACTCTGTACCAAAGTTATGAGCTATTGTTATGTACTAGAAAAATGATTCTCAAAAAATGGAAAAGATAATGTTATATTTCAAAATTCTTTACTTTTACCATATCTACATATTTAGTTTTAGTTAAATTTTCATTCTTTAAGTTTCTGAACATTTAAAGATGGTTTCTCTAGTCAGAAAGTAAATCTACATGTCCCACACTATATTCAATAAGAAGGATGTGTTTTCCTGTGTTCCTGTCTAAATCTCTTGACCTTTTCCCTTCCAAATAAATTAGTGTTATTAACAATTCAGTCCCCCAAATCAGAGAAAATCATCAAATTAATTCCCTTTTTAATGAATTTAGATAATATAACTAGGCCATGCTTTTGGCCTGTGACTAGTTCCATGACTAAGATCACTTGAGAACTGCTTGTTTCTCATCAGCATTTGATCTTAAGAGGGATGGTAGGTGTCTTCTACGGGAGACAGTAGGTCAATGGCCAAATGCCAATGGGGACAAACAGATGTTGTGGTTAAACAAGGTGGAGAAGGAATAAGTAAATTTTATCCCCAAAGCCTCTTGCCAGAAGTGCTATAAGGAGAAAATTCATGCTTGATCCTCTACCTCCCGTTTTATGGAAAATATTCAGATGCATTTGTCTGAATTCTTCAAAGAAACTTGGAAACTTGGCCTTTCCAATAAATATAGGCTGAAAAAGTGCATAAGTATTAACCCCTTTTACAACCCACCAACCTCAGTATGCACATTCTTACAAAATGTGTGTGAAAAATTGAAGCACATTCTACATGTAAACAAAATAAATTTTGCCTTCCACTCAACTATAGGGACATTAACAAGAAGGAAAAAAGTACGTGTTGGTGCTGAGCGAGTTCATTTCAGAAAATGTCAGATATATGTGCTCTTCTCGGAAATCTTCCCAGAAGTCTTTTCCCAGAAAAGACCAAGGAACATATATTATTGTTTATTACAAGAAAAATGTGAAGGTACCAATTTAGTGAGTGTTTAAAACCGTGCCTGAGAATTTTAGAAAAGTTTAATTTCTGTACAAATTTCTGAGCCAAGAATCTTCTAAGTAGAAAGTATGGTCACTTTATTTTAAAGAACTAGAATCTGTACATTTGCCACAGACCTTGGAGTCGTCTCCAGTGTGAGGATGAGGGAGGGAGGAGAAGGTTAAACCTGGAGTATTGGCACCACAAACAAAGGTAAGCACAAGGAAGTGGTTTCTACTTCCCCAAAAGCACTTTAAGGCCAGGAGTATGTGAATAAAATGAAGTGGGAGCAGACGGTAATAACCAGACAAGCCAGAGTTCCTGACCAGTGTTCAGAAAACATATTTCCTTGATATAAATAGCACTTCAGACTGTGAAATTCCAGTCACTGGTACGTGTATAGATATGTGGCCGGCAAACGATACCTGGCTCCTCGTGACCCATGCCCTTGTATAGTCTCCTCTCCTGAGTGTAAGCAGAACCTGTAAACATGATGCCCATGATTTTATTAACATTTTATGGCTAAAACTGTATTAGCCAGGTGGTCCTGACCTAGTCACATGTCTCTTTCGAAGCAGAGTGTTTTCTCTGGTGGGTTGCAGGAGAGGAAATCAGATTCGACAGCTATTAGACAATGGGGAGCTCAGTCCTTCACTTGTCCTATACTTGCAAGGGACTGAATTCTGCCTACAACCAATGAACTTGGAAGAGAGTCTCAAGCCCCAAATAAGAACCGCAGCCCTGGACAACACCTTGATTTCAGCCCACTGAGACTCTGAGCAGAGAATCCAGTCACACTGTACCTCGACTTCTAATCTATGCAGCTTAAAATAATGAATAGGTGATGTTTTAGGCCACTCAGTTTGTGATAATTTGTTACACAGCAATAGAAAATGGATACACCTGATAACTGTAGTTTTGAGTGAATTATGACTAATCTAAGAGTCCCCTAACACAGTGACTGTAGATCTTCTAAGAATCTTTCAATTCTACAGTTCTATAATTTTAATAACAAGCTTCTTTGCTAACCTATCATGTTAGAGTAGTCACTAAAGCTTGTTTAAAAATAACCCAGTGAATTGAATTGACAACATATTTCTTTAGTATCTGTGAGATGTTCTCCCTGGAAACTGTTTAAAATAAGATCCACAAAAGATATTTCAGATATTTTTTTTAGTAAACAAAGTTTCTTTGTATTATTGCACTATAAGGAGTTTATATTAAATTTTAGCAAATTTACAGTATTTTATGGGAAATATTTTGACTTTGGTCATCAAAACCTGCGTGAAAATTGTAGGTTACTCAAATCACATGCTCATTTAATGTTACCTTAGAGTGTTTTCCAACATGAGGATTTGATCCAATGTCCATAATTTCAAAGGATATAAATCTGGTAACCATAAAATGGTAAGCGGGCAGGGCCAAGTATAGAACCATGTGCAGTGAAGCAAGTATGTTTCCATTTGGTCTCTGTAGTCCTTATTCTAGAGAAACCCTATTCCTCTCCCAAACAAATCATGTTTTACTTATGTCTGTTTTAAATAGCTAGTACATGCAATAAACTACCACATATGGTAACGAAGGCCACATCATTTAAGAGCGTATTTAACAGTGATAATAGAGTATTTTCAGCTGAAACAAATGAGTAACAAACTCCAATTTAAACAACACCTCTTCTGGGTGAAAAGTCTCTCAAATATTTAAAAGAAGCTCCTTATGCAAACCTGTACTAAGGAGAGTAAAAAAAAGAAAAGAAAGGAAGTGTTCTATCTTTTCCCTGTGGAGTCAGCCTATGTTATACTGGTTTTACAAATCTGAATAAGAACAGGTTTTAGTCGTAGTTTGTATTACAAAGATCATCACAAATGGAAACTGTGAAGGCTAAAATTCAAGTCTGGCTTGTCAAAAATATAGTTAGAAAGCATCACACAACACTTCTATAAAGTGATATAAGTCTTTAATAATGAATAAAGCAATCTTAATTGTTAAATAGCTATGTTTAAATAGGATGTCTATGGCGCAGAACAAATATAAAAATATTTAAACAAAGTCAGTCACATATACTAAAATTTGAGAAAATCTTTGGCAATGTTAGGGCAAGGAAAGTGTATCAAAGTAAATGAGTTAATGTATTTTAAACACTTAGAACAATCCTGAACTGTTATACACGTATATTATTAATATTATCCTTATTTTAAACCGTATTTTCATCGTGGACATCCTTTGACTTAAGCCCATTTGTTATGTACAAAAGTGGTTCCAGATGCACTTTCAAATACCAGAAGTTTGTAGTAGTACAATTGAAGGGATTAAAAGATTCTAAATAATCTCTAAACAAATCAAAAATAGCCACAGCACAATTATCACTTATGGTGTTTAGAAAAGTATTCAGTGTTGTCCATTCATGTGTCGTCATCAGCAGGTCTGCTCAGATCTGCTGGCTTCTCTGACTAGTGCGGTAACATTGTATACACTCCAGTGTGCATCCGGCCTCTCACTGGCAGTTATTTGACATTATACTAGTCCTCTTCCCTCTTGTTCAGCCGGCTTACCCCTCAGTGCCACTGTGCATGAGCCTCTCGGTTCACCATTTCAACCCACAGGCTTCACAGGATAGGTGGGAATAGAGATAAACTGCTCCCATTCGTCAGCTGTCATTGATGAACTTCTGGGAAGGGATCCAGTATGCCAGGGACATCAACTTAAAAACATTGTGCCCTACACGCTTTTATGCAGCCAATTTACTGAACAGGTTGAAGAGTATCAGTAGGAACTTTTTAAAAAATTTTTTTTCTTATATCCATCTTCAGACCTATTTTGTCATATTTTCCTTCCCCTGCCCTTTGGCCATATCTTAGATTCCACAGCTTTCTGATTACTTTCAGGCATTAGAGCAGTGTCCTTTTCCATATCCTTTCCAGTTTAATATATACCTAAGCATTCAGTCCTCACTCAGTTTTAAACTTCTCCTTTCCAACCTCACTCAGACCTGATTCCCAGATTCACAGTAATTGGAAGCATGGATATGTCTTGCTCTTCCTTCTTCATTCTTCTGCTGCCTTGGGCTCCCCCCAGACTGGAATTGTGAAGAGGGTTGTATGTTAGTTAAATGGGGAAAAAAATCTATTTTAAATTAGCAGGTGCTGCTTGTATTTCTCTCTTGGTTGTTGGAAACCCTCTATCATGGAAGATGTCCAAATATTGACTGTCTCGCACATGGGATATTTTGGTGGGTTCACTGGGAACCTTCCCCCACAGGAAACTTCACTGTTACACCATTTACCAATGGGCAACATCTTTTCTGTACGCCTTCACATGACTTATCCTCAGTCCCTTTTTCTGATGGCACACCATACAACCTTCGTTTGTGGTGTCACCTTGCCCCACTAGACATCCTCTCTAACGGGCTCTGTTTTGCTTCCTTCTCAGTGCCTTCTCTGGCTCAAGGAAATGCACCCTGGCCCTCCCACCAACGGAATTAGTTGCTGTCACTGCAGCCTTCTCACTTGGTCTTTAGCAGTTACCCCGGGTAGCTGCTCACATTTTAGACTATTCTAGGTAAAAATCAAACACATTCCTGGTGCCTATTGAAGCTGCAGTAAACAGATCGGCATCGCCCGATAACTTGCTAATCCACTCCACTCTGATGGCAGCACAGAAAAAGCTTGCTCACTTCTTTCTGCAGCTCACCCGGCAACCGCCAGGAGCAATATGTCAGCTTCCCCTCATCATAAATTATTCCCACAAAGAAGGGACCCTGCTCCACTCAGCCTGAGTTAGGAGAAAACAGCTCCCTCCTGACTAGGGCAGCAATCCCTTCCAAAGCATCTTTCTCTTCCTTCAGATCTCTCTTCTTCAGATTTATCATCTCATATCACATTGGCTAAGGATCATAAGATCATTTTTTTTTAATCAAGTCCTATGGAAATGTCAGTACTGGCCTTCAGAACATGACAGCACTTAAAATACACAGTTACCAGCTTTGAAGCTTCTGCTGACACCCTGGGACAACAGGAGAGTCATATTTAACATATAATGCTCTAGACCGAAAGGAGAATAAACATATAATTTGTGTGGGCTCTCTTGCCCTAGTGATTAGTTTAGACTTTATTAAGAATATACCTATAGAAATTAGATATATATCCATAGCCTTAGAACTCAAAAGAAGATATTTTCCAGGTAATAGCAGAAATAGAGAAGAAACCTTTCAGAATAAAGCTGGATCCTTAGTGGCTCAATTATATTGGGTGATTTCCTCAGCATCCTCTTCCTGTCCTTTTAGTCTGTGTGGTGCTTTTAAAACATGTCCACAAGTTCTTTTATGCTTTTCCCTTTAAGGAGTGGAGCTTAATTCCCCTCTCCTAGAATGTGGGCTGAACCTAGTGATTAACTTCTAAATAAAATATGGCAAAATTGATGGAATATGACTAGGCATAAAAGCCACTGAGGGTCCTCCTTGCTTTTTCTGTCGGCCCACTCACTCGGAGGGAAGCCAGCTGCCATGCTTGCAGGATACTCAAAAATCCCTATAAAAAGGTCCACATAATGATGAACTGAGGCCTCCTATAAAGAACCACGTGAGTGAGACATCTTAGAGGTGGTCTTATAGCCCCAGTCAAGCTTTCAGATGACTGTAGCCCCAGCTGACAGCTTAGCTGCAGACTCCTGAGAAACCCTGCACCAGAACCTCAGCTAACCAGCCTCAAATCCCTGACTCACAGAAACTGTGACTTCATAAATGTTTGTTGTTTTAAATCACTAAGTTTTAGGGTAATCTGTTATGTAGCAATAGGTAACTAGTATAATATAGTATCTTTACACTTTCAGGTAAATTTAAAATCTCATATCTTCTTTCCTGAGTTTTTTATGTCATGTATCCCCAAAAGATACTAATAATCAAAAGCATACCTTGACTCAAATTCCAATGCTGTGATAAATTCCTAACAGTCTAATCATTCACCTGAGCATAATTACTAATGCACAGATGGATTATCTGATAACCTCCCCTACTCTTGGTGAAATGACTAGTTCTAACAGGAGTTATTCAGAAAGATACACACAGATTAACATAACATAAATCTGTTTACTAGAAAATTATATTGTGGTCCATGGTTAATGAAGAGAAGATCCCATTGTGTAAAATTATTCCTCTGTCACTGATATTTGAAATTAAAGTATTATAACTTATGCCTATTTGTTTGAGATCAGCTCAGTGCTAAAATTCAAATAACTTCAGTAAAGATAGCTTTATGCTGTTTTGGGTAAACTACCCTTCTGAGTATGAACGAAGGGTGTGAGATTAGGGTGTGGGCCACCAAGTAAAAAACAGGGAAGTGAATTCAAAAGCTGAGAGTGCTAAGGAAAAGTTCAGTGGCTTTCCAAACATGCTGTTTGTGGCCTTCTGTCCTTTAAAGCTCTGTGAATTAGATAGCATCAGCTCCCAGAAGGTAGAGACCAAGTTGTATATCTGTTATGAACAGCACCTAACACAATCCGGTCAGTGGAATACTAAACCACAACAAAATCATCAAGCGGCAGATAGTCAGATGTCTATTCTAGTAAGCAGCTGTTAGGCTTGGAACTGTCAACAACATCACACACAACTTCCTGGACATTTTCATTAGAATCACCTAGGAAACACATCAACAACAAATAGCTAGTCAAAAATTTACCCGAGGAACAAAACCAGACTCCTGGAGTGTCACCAGTCCTGAAAAAAGCTTGCTACCACTCAGTTGAGCTGGGTTATCTATGAATGACAGAGAGGTGACAGCTGAATGCTGCAGCAATTGAAGATGAAAAACCAAAGGGATATGACCACAACCAGGACAGTCAGAAGAAATAGGGCTCCTGCAACAAGCTGAGTCAAAGGACATCCATTCCCTAACGAAAACAAAAGCAAAAGCAAAGACAGACTGTGCTGGGGATCAGAAATCAGAGATGTCTCAGGGTACAGCTTTGACTATAAGCAGAGAAGAAACTGTGAACTTGTGAATGCAATCTCCCTCAATGTAGAGAAGTCTAACCAAAAAGCATAGTAGCCATCTTGTTATATACATATACATGTATATAATCAACCCTACAGGCTGTGCCCACCTCTATCAGCACTGCCCAGAATGTACACACACCAGCTACCACCACTTTTGAACCCCTTTTAGAGTAATGTTTCCATTTTCCATTGAGTTGGACCCTATGGAATAAAAAGGGCTCTTTTCTGCACATCAAAAACTGAAATGTTATATTAGATGATTCCTAATGCCCTCATGGCAGAGTCTTTGACATAAAGAACATTTGAGACCACATGAAAGCAAAATGTCATCATAAACCAAATTTTAAAAAAACTAACTTACATTCCAGTGAAACTGTGTTCAATGTGAAAACACAAAATGGTTGGAAACACGGGCCATATATTACTTTGACACTCTAGACTTTTTTTAAAACCACAGATTGAAACTAGACATTATTTTAAAGTGGGAAGAGCCATTATAGTTGATTTTTGTCAACTTTATGTTCAGGCCACAGATGTTAGCATGACACTTAATACTTCTGGTTTATGGGGAAAATTAGAACAGAATGCTCACAATTCAACTGATATATCACTTGTCCACAACATTGCTTTATTTCATTTAAAAAAAGTTCAAATGTGATTTTAATAACTGAAAGGATTCCACAATATTCTGCTTTAGTAACTTGACAGGAGGAGGTCAGTTTTTATGAAAATTATTAAAATATTTACTTATTACCTGTGAGCCTAAATCATATTTCCAACTTGCCATTACTTTTCTATGTACATGCTATATATTTTAATAAAATTTAGAGGTGAATAAGGGAAGATATGTTTTTTTCATAGGTATTGTAGTTTATAAACATACAATCAACTTTTAAATTGTGTATTTAGGGCAGGAGCATGGTATGCAAGACAATTTCTTGGTTTCCTGAAATCACAGGATGAAATGCTTTCCTTACTCTAAGTAATAGCATCCCCAAATACTTTTGCAGCTTAAATTTCAAATTTGTTTCACAAAGGCCAAACAGCATGTTAAACCACTTTATGATATAGAGTTTGTTTTTTTATATCATTTATAAACAAGGTTTTGTGACTTGCAGATGGTTCCAGGAACTAATTTTCTGATAAAGAAAACACACTTCAATGTGATAACTATCCCGTTGGGCTTTGTAATATTTTAGTCCTTTTATAATCCTCAGTAGCTCCTCCCACAATAATTCTAGTGCCAAAAGTAGAACGTCCAATATACTCTTTAGCCACATTCATAAATCCATCCCTCAAGCCACCTCTCTTTAGCATTGGTATGAATCCAAGGTCAGAGAAAATATATATATTTAAAATTCCTCTTAGGCCACAGGAAAAATAAGGATCAGAAAATAGCAAGCTGTGGTGAATGACTTATAAGCCAATGTGAAAATATTGAATAAGATATAAATTATAAAAAGGTCCAAATATGATGAACCCCTTGGGTACCTTCAAATTCTTTATCTTCATCTATAATAAGCAGATTACAATGTATCCTTCCTAAGAGGAATCTTACTCTTCTGCCTTTCAAAATTTGTCACAGCCAAATTTGCATAAATTGAATACCTCACAACAACCAAGAACTGGAGTTGGAGAACTCCAAGATTGTCTATTTCAAATCCTATCTCTACAGATAAAGAAACACAGACTCAAATATTTGCCCAAGTAAACTGGCTGTTAGATGTGTACCTGAGACTGGAGCTAGGTTCCTAAGACTTTTGTCCAGTGTTATTTCTTTTAAAAGCATACACACACCCACACACATACACATACACACCTCACATATATATGTATATGTCACATGTATGTGTCACATATGTGCATTTAAAACAATAATATTAGAAAAATAAAATAAATGTTCACATACCCTCACCACCATGCTTTAAAAAGAGAATTCACCAGCATAGTTTTCAAATTCATTTCAAATACCATCCCCCTCTCTCTTCGTATTTGTTCCTGCTTTGAAAGAGTTAAGAGGTTTTGAACAGCTTGCCTGTGCAATTCTCTGTATTACTAAGTTAATATCCAGTGGCTAATGGACAAAAAGGAAATCTGGGTACAGTACATTTATCAAGAAAATATATATATGTGGTCCCTAAATGAATGAGGTGGGAAGTGTTAAGTAAATGCTATAAACCTTGCTCTTAATGTAAGAGTTTTTTCTAGAAGGTTCAGCTTCTAGTTGGCCAGTACTTGTGATTTTCAGCTGAATATGCTGTTATAGTTTAATTGCTTTTTTATATTTTTCATTTGCATTAGAGTCTCAAGTGTAGTAAATGGCTCTAATTGTTTGACATATGTAGCAACAAATATTTGAAGATATAAAGTTTAATATAAAAGCAATCCAAACCAAAAAAAAAAAGTTGTGGCAAGATGCGAATGCAAATGCAAAAATCTTCTTCAATCTCCCAGATGATAAGCTGTTATACGTAGCATGCCAGGATAATTAAGAAATTCTTCAGAAAGCAAATTAAGAACCTTACAAATAAAATTCAAAATATTATAAATATTTAAAAATCTTAAGTTAGCAATAAAAATATCCTCTTTAAAAAATCAGGCAACACAGTGTAGTCAGCAATAGAAGCCATGTAGTATGGCTCTATTTTCTATGTAGGATATTAAACATTTAGATGCAAGATCCTAATTTCCTCTCATGAGCATAAATCAAAATGGATAATTAACCATTTTGTCTTTAAAGCATAGTTTTCTATTCAAATGTAATGGGCAAATTGAAGACATTCCAAAGCCATGAAAACAGCAGCAGAAGACCTGAGAAACTGTTCCTGTCTTGATGTCTACTCTCCAAATAAAACTAGGCCAGATAAATCTGGACTTTATTTTTGAATAATTTTAGAGATGAAGATTACCCTGTCTCCATCAATAACCCATTTCAGTGTTCCATCACAGGAATATCCTGGGTCCTATTTCTCCTATACTTTTTTCTAAATTATTTGAGCTCTAACATTCCAAATCTGTGGAAAATGATCATCCTGAGATAATTTTTATAATTTAATAGTTAACAAGCAGTAGCTATATTTAAACATCCCTCTTGGAATAGCTAATAGTGATCTAAATGAAGGCTTCTTATGTTACACAGAGTGTAGAAAGATGTAATTTATTTTTACTGTTTTAAACCCTTAAATGTCTTTAGAAAAGAATTGACTCTGTTCCAATACTCTAGTTGTATAAAAACAATTACCCCTAGACCAAGTGGTTTAAAATAACCTATTCTCAGTTAGAAGACTTGAAGGCTGGGATCTGGAATCAAGTGAACCCATTTACTGACATGTCTAATAGTTGATGTTGACTGTCAGCTTAGAATTTAGCTGCAGCTGTCGCCTACCTAAAACATGGCCTCTTCGTGTTACCTGGACTTCTCACAACACGATAACTGCGTCCCAAAGGCAAATATCCCAAAAGAAACAACAAGGAAAAAGCTATATCATCTTTTATGATCTAGTCTCAGAAGTTACACAGCATCATTTCTGCCATATTCTATTGGTCCAGGCACCCAGATTCAAAGACAGAGACCATGGTTCCCAATTTAGGATGGAAAGTATTATTGTTACATGGCAAGAAGAGAATGTGGGATGGGCTACATATTGGTGCAACTTTTTAGAAAATACAATCAGCCACAGGCTGGATTCCAGCAAGAATGTGTCACACATCAAAGGACATCATTGCTAGGAAATAACAATATTTAACTAATATCAGTAGGCTTAGATAAAGTAATAATGTGATAAACATATGTGAAAAGAAACAGTTCTTATTTTAAATATTATTTACACAGTATCCACAGCAAAAAATACACAATTCTGCAAAGTTTTACATAGATAGTAAGTTAATATAAATTTTGTAACACAAATAATTCCAATTGGAAGAGAACATTCCAATAAACCATTGTATACACAAGCAAATAAACAGCTGCCACTACACAGCTTGAACAGTAAACAGTGAGATCACTAAAGGGATGTGGAAAGATAGAAGCTTCTGTTACCAATTACAAAAGTGAGGGATGCATCATCAAACACTGGTGAGGTTTTTTACAGATTCTTGTGGGAAGGCATTGCAGAATTTAACATACAAATTGAACTGCTATATTCAGAAAAAAATGCTTGGACTGAAAAGATTCCAATATTTTCTGCTTTCTGAAATTACCAAAATTTATTATGTCATGGAAATTTAATCCTCTATTTTGCTCAATTTTATTAAGTCTAGTTACTAAAAATAAGCCACAAAAATTAAGAGTAAAAAAAAAAGGATGAGACAATTACTCTTTCCTTAACCACATAAAATATGTAGTTCATAGTGTGCAATTAGATACATAATATAGTTTGCTCCTGTATAATATAAATTATAATGGAGAGCTATTGTTTTACGTATCCAGAATGCCCCAGCTTCAATGCCTTCTTCTGAGAACTGCCTTAGCCCTTTTGCCATCTATATATGGTTTTTCTGGGAACTGTTAAATTCTTAAAATATTTCAAACCTCTGGCCAAAAATTGATTAATACAGAAATGGAATCTGACCCAAGCCAAGACAAGGAACCCAATCTTCAGGATTTGTGGACCTGAAGTCAAAGAGCTTTTAGATATACAAGTAGGAGTGAGAGTTGCCATGTTTTTCACCACAAAATCTACTCTGCTGTAAGTAAAGGATGAAGCCAAAGTAGGAAGAAAAGTGGAAATAGAGAGAGTCCTGGTTTCATTTGTCTCCAGGTTGTTCTTGAGAACTAATCACAACATTTTCCCTTGGTTGTCTGAGATGTCCCATGGATTAGCCAGAAATTACCCAATGGGCTACAAGGAATAGAAAACTCAGTCAACAGGGGCTTCAGGATTTCGTATTTGTTTGTTTTTCTCACATTACAAGAAGTCCAGGGCTGAAGTAAAGATGTCATCAAGGACCCAGGTTCCCTCCATCATCCCTGTTCCACCACCCTTAGAGCATTTGTCGTAATAAAGATACAGCTGTCCCTCTTAGGTTTGGTGAGACTCTGCTGGGTAATGTATCTGAATTTCAGGTAAATAAATCTCAGGCAAAGGGCCAAGTGTAACACACTTCTCTCTCTAAGATGTCATTTGAGAAAAAGAACCTTCCTAGGGACTCCCACTGGAGTACATGGCCACTCCTCACTCTAAAGGAGGCTGGATTTCCAATTTTCTTGTTTTCTACCTTGAGAAGTTGGGACTTACACATTACTAATATGTAGGGAAGATGTTCTAAGCTTTTGATTGATCACAGATGAAAAAGTATCTACTATATCCCAGTATACTTTGACTAACTTACCTGTCCTTATGCTCAGCTTGAGTTTATGAAACTTAGAAGCAATGTACAAACGGAGTTAATTTTTTGTATTTATTTCTAAAGTTTATAACAGTAGCTACGCTGTATCTCATTCCTCTCAATTATGTTGGTATCTAAATTATCACACACACAACAACAGTGGCTAAAATGAACATCTGAAACACAAGAAGAGGTAATATCTTGAAGTAAATATTTTTTGAATGAGTGATGGAAGGGACTTAAATATAGAACCAAAATATAATAACAAGATTTCTTATAAGTCTAGCTTTCACAGGTCCTTCTCTTAAAGGATATTACCTTTTCCTCTAAAATTACTGTTATTTATCATCCAATGTTTTTTCTACCACAAGAAAAAAATGCAACATAGTATCTGGCTCAAGGTAAGCCCCCAACAAATGTTAGTTCTCATTTTAAACCCTTCCCTGTGTCTGAGCTCTTCTGGTAACTCCAGGTCCCATTTCCAATTACATCTTGGATAGATCCCCCCTTAAACCTCACCATCACTCAGCTAAAAAGTGTTCATTGCCTTTACACAAAAGGTAGATTTCCTTACCAATTTCTGTGTGAACCACAATGACTATCATCATCTTGGCTTAATGCTCATCACTGGGACCCTTCCAGCCTTCTCTCTTTCTTCTCCTCCTACAGATCACACGTCCTGTGGCTTGATTTTGGGTTCCCCATTTCTCTCAGTCCTGATATCTAGAATACATGCCTTCTTTTAACTAG
Organism: Lemur catta; assembly: GCF_020740605.2. Taxonomy (NCBI): domain Eukaryota; kingdom Metazoa; phylum Chordata; class Mammalia; order Primates; family Lemuridae; genus Lemur; species Lemur catta. The sequence continues at coordinate 74,732,325 of NC_059129.1, read as the reverse complement.
CTTTTAACTTGCAACTCTCTTTGCCATTTTTTCATGCATACTTGGACCCTATTACATGCCTCTAGCCTTCAATATTTAAACACAATAGTTCCAAACAGATTGCCGGCTCATAGTAGTCCCCTAGTCACAATTCTATTCTTCCTGAATTGACTGTAATATGGGAACTCCAACTTATGACCCATCTTATGACCTTGTAGATTCTTTTACACTGGTCACAGAGCCACACCTCTTCTTCATTCCTCATGTTCTTGTTCATGTCACCTTCATTAATTTCCATGTTGCCAGCAGGACCAGCTACTTAATTTGCAGGACCCATTGAAAAATCAAAATGTGAAGTTCCTCATTCAAAAATTATTAATATTAGGAATTTCAAGACAGCCACAGCAGAACATTAAACCAAGCATGGGGCCCTTCTAGTATGGGATCCTGTGTGACCCCATAGGTCCCATGTCCATGAAACTGGTCCTGGCTATCACCTTATTTAAGGACTGATTACTAAACACATTTCTCTTACAGAAAGTACTGTCTAGCTGAGTTTTCTGACTGGCTGTCCTGTAATTTCTTTTTTTATTTCAGTGATCCTACCATGTCATGCCTTTGCTCATTCAACACAAATAAACATATTCTAAAACCACTATGCTGTTTTCTTGTTTTATATATATATATATTTATATATGTCACTACTCATATGTTTGTCCTATTCTCTTAATGCAACTGGCTGTGTCCTGTCTCTACACATTTGTTTAGGCCATTCCCTCAATCTGGAGGACTTTTAATTTACTCTGCTAGTACAAATAAATGTCATGCCAGGCCTAGGGAAACTCTGCTCTATCCATTAGTTGTTCCTCTTTACCTGCGGGTGAAATTATTTATTCTTCTTCCAAAAGCCCATAGCTTTTATGGTCTATGCCATGCAGGTGGCTGTTATTACTGTGTTGCCTGTCTTTTTTTCTGTGGGAGATGGTTTGCCTTCCTCATCTTAAGATTGGGTTCTATCTTTATCTCCGTAATACCCTCAGCATGTAGTGCCCTTAATACATTTATTGATTGTCTAAAGGGTTTTGAGTGTAATTATTTTGAACATGTTATGCAAAGAAGGCCTTTAACACCAGACATTTACATGCCTATTTTTTTTCCAGGAAATGTCTGAGAGGACACCTTTGCTCATTCTTTGCTCCAGAATAAGATCGACCAAGATGTCCATATATATCATGGGAAGAGGGAGGGAGAGAAAAATAGAACAGAAAATTGGAGATGTTCCTGGTTTCTCATAAATTGGGAGATATCCAGGATTCTTAATTTATTAGTAGTGTCTTCTCCAGGCTTTAGATACATGAATCTGCGTGAATCTGCCTGCAAACACAAAATGCATTCCAAAGTCAGATGGGTTGGGGATTCAATTGCATATTAATGAATTTATGGTTTTTGTTCTCATCTATTAGTGAAGACAACTAAAAATAAACTATAAAATGAACATGGGTGTAAGGAAATGAATGAACTAATAAAAGTCTTATTTGTTTTCTTATTTTTTAGAGAATTGAATGGTTTCTGAAATGTACATTCAGCAACATTGGGGTTTTTATTAACATATTTACTCACCATGTAGTAATTATTATTGTGGCCGTGAAATTTAAAACCTAATAATTCTCTGAATTCTGCACAGCCATGGAAAGAAAATCTTATGTCTTCTAGAAGAGATGGGCCCTTATCTCTGAAATAGGAGGTGAGGCAAAGAGAGGTGGCAGCAATCAAAGCAAATTTTAAGGAGATTAAGCAGAAAATAACAAGAGCAGAAGTCATGAAAAGACCTTCCCAGGTGTTGGAATATAGCCTTCCTCTACCCCAGGAGAAACTTGTGTTGAAAAACCAGTGACTAGGTGGGAACTGGCATGTAGGGCCAGAACATCTGTTGGGTAGTATCATCTGTTTAGGAGACAACAGAAGCAGAGGAATAAGGACAAGTTGAGCCAGAAGGATGCTAAATTTACCACCAGTGGGGAATTTAGGTATTAGTAAACAAAACTGCCCCTGGGAGTTTTCTCAAATTAGGAAACAATGTAAGACTCTCCCAAGTGCTACTTTCATTTATTTTCTCTTAGAATGAAAAGCCAATGTTGTGCCTTCTGGGGATTGTTATAAAACCTATCCTCACAAGGAATATTATGATCATACAAAGGATTAAATGACACAAACAGCTTTTAAATCAGTGCAAGATTTTAATTGGCAAGTATTAATAGTTGACTATACAATGCCATTAGAAACAATGCTATCTCTTATGTGCTCTGCCTACTCTCCTTCCTGAACTGGAAAAGAAAAAAAAATAGTGTAGTAGAGGAAGAAAGAGGACAATCTCTGCATTTAGAAAGCAAAGAAAGGCAGGCTTCCTTTTTTTCCTCTGCCTCAATCATAAATTTGATAAGCTTACCTTCAGTGGCTTTATCCAAGTCATCAACAAATACGTTTCATAGGACAAGGCCATGGGCAAAGTCTCAAGTTACAACACTAGAAGCTCTCATTAGCCAAGATAATTTGGATTCAGTTGTTCAACCAGATAAGAACCTACCTATATTTCTGGTCAAAAGTGGAAAATTGATAAAGGAGGTACTCGAGCTTTTGACCAGTGTAGTAATTACATGGATGTGATCTCATTCGTCAAACTGTGTGCTTTTCTTGTGTGTTGGTATCATGTACTTGAATTACAAATTTAAAAATAAATACTATGGTATTCCAAAGTACAAAAGGAGGAGGAGGAGGAGGACAAGGAGGAGGAGGAGGAGGAGGAGGAAGAAGAAAGGAAGAAGAAAAGAAAGCAAATGCAATGGCGCTTTTCCAAAAGAGTCACTGGCAAGAATGACCCATTCCCAAAAAGTAGGTGAAAATCATTAGTTCCATAGAATGTTAGCACAAATCGTATAGCATTAGCTGTTTAACATTTTAGCAGTGTGGGTGGTGAGGATGAATTAGAAAGAAGGATGAAATTCCCAGAGAAAAGCTTAAGACAACCAGATATCAATTGGGACCCTTATAAGACCCTGGTAGGCTAGCATGCACTGCACCAAGATGTGAGGGGCTGCCTCTGGGGGGAACTGGAGTAAAGAGGGTGTTCGGGATGTGGCAATAAAAGTGAGGCAGACATCCTGAATCCAATATCATATCTCCTTAAACAGGAGATAATCCAGTAACAGATTTCATGACAATCTTTTGGTGCTAAGACAAGATCCCCTGTTGGACCTCTCCCGCCTGGAAAGAGGCAACTGAAGGATTCAGGCTTATAGGAAGGCTTAGGAGTATATTTTAACTTGGCTTTCAGAATTATTTTGGGCAAGGGGGTGGGAGGAAGATGGTTTGCTTATTTTTAAATTTTATTTCATTTTTCTTTTTGAGAACCATATAATTTCAGCAGCATTTGTGCATCTCTGACCCCAAATAATCACTGTGGTATCTGAAAAAATAGGATGGTTCTTTAAAAGTTTAGAAAGCTGTTATGTGTCATTTATTAGACTTAGAAAGCTAGAGGGCACTTCTGGAGTCCCTGAGAGGCAACTAACCACAACTATTGTGGCTGTGGCAACAGGGAAGAATCTATCCTAAAACAAGGTCAATAATCAATTTAGGGAGGTTCTAACAGGCGAGCCTCACCAATCGAATGTTCTTCATTGCAGAGTTGTACCACACCAGGAGAGGTAAGAAAGGGAGGCAGAAAAATAAGCTAATTTGGTCATTTGTCCCAACCCTATGCCCAATGTCCCCACAGACCTCCCGGTGGCCACGCTTATTTCCAGCAAATTGATGGCAAATCCAAGGCTAGAAATGAAATCTCCTTATTCTAAGGCCGAGTGCTCTTTCTTTCTACCGCATCACAATACTTTATTTTGGTCTTGCAAAAAGAAAAAAATATTACTGAAAAGGCAAATCGGCTTAAGAAAATAAAAAAGAATATATAGAATTCATCAGTACAACTGGAAATATTAGTGTTAATTTTATCTAGTGCTATCCTAACCACTCCCCCTTCAATCCTGAGCATCTCCTGGACAATTCTAATTCTCTAAGACTAAAAAATACATAAAGTTTAGCATTAGTTGTGCACTTTCTATATGCCAAGCATAATATTATTTGCTTTATGTATTTTATCATCACAGTCAGGTCTATCATAATCCCAGTTTATAGCTAGGGCTGCTGAAGTTAAATGACTCCCATGGAGTGGAGACAGTTTGGCTTTTTGACTGTAGAATCCATGCTGCTAACCACATCCTTACAGCATCTGTTCTCACCCCCAACAAGGCTTCTCTGTCCTGAGTTTATAAATTGTTATACCTTAGAACCAGCACAGGTCATGGGACAAGTGAAATAAAAGGTAGGAACCATTTAGGAAAACATTTTGTTAAAAACACAACTACCATGCACGAATAAACATAACTTCATACCTGGAATACAGCCTATACACACCCAATAGTTCATTCTTTTGCACATAAAACCATGCAGTTGTCAAACTGGCACAATTTACACTGGATTAATACTATATGATGGCTTTAATGTTTACCCATTACATATCTCAATGTAAAAAAACAAGTTAAATAACTCACATAGATTTAGAAAATCAAACATTTGTGACAGCGTTAAAGCTGCTAGAATGGATATGCACACCAATTTCCAAGGTTATCATCCTTGCCATGACTGGTTTTAATAACCTGTATGTTTTCCCAAATATTGATTTCTTTAAAACTACAAAATGATTAACTGATAAAGGTGTAAATAAAAATGTATTTAGGCACCAAAAAAAAGTATCTAGTAATTTTCCATCAGGTAATTGTTTCCAAAGCTTCATTTGCTCTCAGATAATACAGAATGTTTTGGATTTTAAATTTTGGACTTGGCATGCCTGTACCTCAATGAGAAACACATTCTTTTGTAAGAAAAAAGCTTTGTTAGCAGAGCGAAAAAAAAGTATAACCATAATGAAAAATTATGCTGTCCTTCAGATAGAATCTGTGCCATATGTAGCTATCTGCATGATGTGGTTTGATGCATGCCAAAAAATTACAAATTGTAACAAAAAGCTCTGTCACTTTCCTGCCTCAGTGCCAAAATTATCACTGTTGGTCACTGCTTTGGATTGAATAAAAAGCAGTTGTCAAACCATATTGTTGCCTTTGAAGAAAATAGTAGCTGTCAATAACTAATATCTTAAAGACAGATAGGCTATCACATTAGGTCCCGTGGGAGTGAAACAGCATATCTGAATATTTATGGATAGAAGTTTGGAAGCATAGAGAATAAACAGAAGTGAGCGAGTACTACTAGTGAGTTGGAAAAGCATTAAAGAAAATTCCAACAATTAATCACTAATTTTGCTTTCAGTTGGGTTGTGCTATTATGTCCTGCCCCTAATAAAACCCACTTTTAGTTATTAATACTTTAGTTACGGTCTTAGAAAAACCTACACTTGGAATAATTATAATATTAAAGACAAAAATAGTTTGATATTAAACTTTGGAAGGTTTTAAGTGTAATAAAATGCTAAAATAAACATTAAAATAAAATGTAAGACCATTGGAGATTGGAAAGTTTCAACAAGAGATACCAGTTGCTGATGTAATTCTGTAATGAAAATGCCACTGGTTGGCCTTTTTTGTTCTTGGTCAAATTGTATGAAAGAAATTCAGCTAAACTGCTAAAGAATTTTTTTGTCATTAAATATTTTTTACTTAAGCTTATTATTTTAAAAAAAGTTTCAGACTTACAAAAAGCTGCAAGAGTGATGCAATGAATTCCATAAACCCTTCCCATGCTTGGATTCACCCACTGTTGACACAGTCATCATTATATTTTAATGAAATCATTTTATCTACACTATTAACTTTTTCTTTATGCTTACTTGCTTTTTTTTTCTTAGTAATTGTTTTAAGGGTTTATGATATACATGTCTAACTTATCACAGTCTACCTTAAAATAGGTTATTAAGTATGAAATGTCCTATTTCCTTAGGTACTAAGTTAGGCAGTTGATATCTCTGACATTTCACTTTGACCTTTCTTCTTTCATTTTTATTGTGAATGTACATCCTCAGTCTTTCAAATGCATGTTTGGTTTGTGATTACCTTTCACATTTTTTTAGAGCAATTTTTGTGAAATCATGGATAAGTCAAAAATTCATGTTATTTGTGAATATGAGTTCTCTTGTGGATTTTTCTAAAAAATATTTCAAATAAATATCCCCCTCAAATTTTTAATCAGGCTAGTACAATGTATAGTTAAGGATATGGTTTAAAATGAATGGTGAAAAAATAAGAAATGGGTAAATGTCTATCCCTGATCTCCCCATCCCACTATTAGAAATATGAGGGTGACATTTGTCCTCAGGTGACTGATTCCAGGCACCAGAACTTGCTTCACTATTGGAAATCATAAAACATTTTTTGTCATTTTCCTGTAAGAGCTGTAGAGAGAATAGTGAGAAAGAAGGTAGATACCATACAAAATAATGCTGCAAAGAAGACAGAAAACCAAACTATGGGTTATTAATACAGGCTCCTTTAGCTCATCTAACGTTGTGATTACTTCTGTAAAAGCCACTTGGAAGAACTTAGTCAGAAGAGTGTGAGCCCTATATCTCAGAAGTAAAGACAAGCTGGTGCCAAAAATCAAATTGTACCAGATACTGTGATATCATCGCTGGCAGATGATATAGGGGGGAAAATGCTTATTAAATCCTGAAGGCTCTCAGACAGAAAAACATTTGTTGTTGTTATTGTTGTTTCTAAAACCAGAAGGCTTGAGTCCATATTTTAATACAAACTAAAAGTCTTTAATATAAATATTATAAATGCATATGAGCACCATGAGGAAAAAAATACGTAATTGCCTATAATGTTCTCATTTATTAATGAGATCATTAGGAAAATAAATACTTCCCTAGTTCAAGTATTCTCACAGCAACCAATCTGCATAAGATGCCAGTGACCTATGTACTATTTTCCAAGATGACATAACATTTCCACCCACAGCTTTACGAAAGAAGAGCAAGAAAACTTGCATTTCAAAGAATATTAGACCTATCAGAGACTTTGAAATCATCTGATCCAGTTTTTCACAAAGTACAGGACCCAGACCCTAGTGGTACAATTACAGAGCATTAAATAATTTTAAATAACATTCCAAGGAAATGACTCCCTTCTCAGTTTTTTCCCTTTCTGATTAATTCAAGGAAAAGATTCTCAATTACTAATGTTTTAACAAAGAGAGAGCTGGCCTGAAATTTAGATCCTTAACTAAACAATCTAGCATTGTTTTGACGCAGGTGTTAATTTTTATGGGTGACTTCTGTTTACGGCAGTTACTCATTTTCCATTATGGTAGTGACATGTAGTTTCTTACCTAGATGAATTTTACTTTGGCAAAAAATAAGAGCATTTTTATATTGGATGTGACAATTTATTTTAAAATGCTTCAGTATAAACAGTGGGATGTGTATTTTGAACTAGTTGTTTCTAATCTACACTCCAGGAATGGTTAATGACCATTTGAAGTCCTAATCAGGCCTCAGGGCCTAAAGAGGGGATCTCTGTTTAAAAGACAGCAAGATCTTAATCAAACCTGTACCAAAGGCTTTGTTAATTAGTGTAAGGCATGTTGGAAATAATCTTTATTGGCTTGAACATATGTTCTTCATGGTAGGCAAGTTAGGAACACTGAGCGGGCCCCAGCACCCTTGTATGGGCCCTGCAAAGGCCACGGTGCAGCATGTAAGATTAGGAGCACTCAAGATAGATTGAGAGCCAAGTGAATCTTAAATCCTTCCATTGCAGAGGGAACCCTGTAGCCTGATCTTATTACAAGGTGGCTGGTCCTGGCATTAACACTGAGCTGTCCCTTTTGGGACATCCCTTAGCCTTTCTTACTAGAGCTACTGTTGTTAGGACAAAACTGGGACTGAATACCATGAATGACCTCTTTTGGTGCTTACTTGCCAATATCTTATTTCTTTAATCATAAAGTGCACATTTTTCTCACATTTTAACATATCTGGAATTGGATGTGTCTTATAATTAATGACATTTTTAATTATGATTAGCAGTGGTTCTTTTGCCCTTAGTGATTCATAATATTACTGTGCATCTTGCAATAAATGATATCTTAGTTTTGATGAAATACAGTGATTGTACATTTGACAGAATTTGATCTGAGACTTTTACTTATTGTATATATCATCTGATAAAAACAAAAAGTTGTCAGAAAGAGGAAAATATCCTTCCCCAACTTGTAACTATTAGAAGACTACCAATATTTACCAAAGAGATGTTTGCCAAATGGCCTAATTGACTTAAGGTAATTTTGCATCATGATGCAATTTGAAGAATTCAGTAAATAACAGTAGAGCTTGTAAGCAGATATGGAAAATATTAGAAGGTCTGAAATAAATTGCTGAAGTTTGGGAAATACTAATCTGGTCAAACCCCACAAGTAAAGAAACTGAGAACCAGAGAGGTTAAGTGACTCCAACAACATTACACAGTAAACTGAGTGGCAGAGTTTGTGCAATGACCAAAGTCCATTTAACTATTGTATGCTATATCTTAGTTACCTGTCACAACAACAAATTATCTCAAAACTCAGTGGTTGAAAATAACAAACACTAGGTCACAATTTCTGTGGGCTGGGAATTCAGCTATACCTTCGCTGGATGCCTTTGGCTCAGGGTCTTTCATAAGGTTGCACTCAAGCAGCTGGCCAAGGCTGAGGTCTCATCTGAAAGCTTGACTGAGGGGAGAATCCGCTCTTCCAAGCTCACACACATGGTTCTTGGAAGGAGTTTTAAATAATGCACATACTTTCAGAGCCAATATATTTCTCAGTGCCATTTACTCTTTACTATAACAAACACTCAGCAACTTTACAGATTGTGCTGCCACTTTCTGATAGTACCTGCTAAGATTATCATGGACAAAACTTTTGAATGTATAAAAATTATGTTTACATTTAGTGCCCATTATTATATATATTTAGGAAAAACACTAAAAGAGTAATAGGGCAATTCTTTAGATAATGGAATTATGGGTGCTTTTGTTTTATTTCATATTTTTCTACAGTTTCTGAGTTTTCTACTGTAAGCATGCAAAATGAAAATTATTTTAATAAATGAATTTTTAATGTTTTAAAACTCTTTGGCAATTGAAGGTAAGTTATGCTTTCCATGTTTGCTTAAAAATGCATTGCTTGCTGCCTTTAGGATTTTTTTCCTTGAAAGTTCAGAATTATAGATCCTTGGATATAGTTTTCCCTGAATAAGTCTAATACCAAAAGAGATTTTTAACTCTGTTCCAAATTCACAACTCATGCCAAGTTGCAGAAGCAGGAAAAAAAGGTAGAAGAAAAGGCCAAGTTCTTTTTGGTCTCTCAGACAAGGTGACAAGGTCAGAAGAGTCAAGAGAATTATTTTCTGTTATAAATTTGGCTTCCTGAACAGGTAGATCAATGCACAGTTTTCATTTCTGTCTTGCCCCTGCTCACCAAAAAATGTGGGCTGCATAAAGGAATCATTGTAAGGGAAAGCCTCTTTGCAGAACCTCCGAGTGCAGACATTTGGATGGCCAGGCCCTTTTCTCACCAGGCGCAGCCTCTCGTGAAGTTGGTGTTAGGTGTCTAATAGTCCTGAAATGTTTTCTTTCCTCCCAGTGCCCGAGGGCTGACTACTCACTGATGTTCCAATTATTCTAGAGAACAAGCCCTACCTGCTTATAAGAGACAAGCTCCAGGCTCAACATAAACTTAGAAAGGAAAAAATACCTTAAAACGATGCTGATTTCGCCTGAAGAGACCTATCCGGAATGTGAATTAGTGACATGCAGACAATAGAAACAACTGCATAACTTTCTTTTCTATTTTTGAAGAGAGCACTGAGTTGTGATCTCACACAAAGAACTTGACGTCTTTGTCTCCAACATGTGATTGATTTATGCTTTTTGAATCAAGATTGTTTACTTTATTAACAGATCAGAAAGGCTTATTTTGTCTTAAACATTTCCAGAATGTGATTCTTTGTGAGAATCCCACTGCAGTAATATAAACTTGTACATATGCTCACTCACAATTATAAGCTTAAAAGAGATCATAATTCCATGACTTCATCACAGCGGCTTTCAGGGCTGGAATAGTAATTACAGCTGTGTTCACTGTATTCATTATGGTCTTCATAAAAAAAATTCTTTATATGAAATAATGTACCTTTTCAAATTATTTTAGAACTATGGTGGTAAGTAAATAGAGTAAATAAATATGTTGGAATCTAAGGCACGATTTGTATTTATAGTTTAATGTATTATTTTTAGCAATTTATGATAGCTTCTTTCCTTTAATTTAGCACCCCCAAATAAAAAATAACATGTTTAAAGATGGTGAGGTAAGCAGCTTCATGCAGTCAGACCTAGCCATGAAGCAGTCAAGAAAGCTGATTTTTATAGAAATTTTAAATAGGAAGGTCAGTAAGAAAACTCCTCAAACTGTTTAATTGTTGGCATGTGTATTATACATTAGAAACTTCTTCTGCGACTTTGAGTGATTTCTGATGCGTATTCTCAAACTTCAAGACTGTCTCACGTGAACACTAGTACTAGAAATACCAAGAAGCAATATAATTGAAGCATCTACAGATAAACAAAGCCTACCTGGCTTTTTGTATATTGCCCCAATGCCATTCTTAAATAATTGGACATTTAATAAATCATGACTGTCCTGATGATCAGTTATAGCTAATAGAAGAAAGGTTAGCATATCAAATCCAAATGTTTAGTAAGAAAAGGAAGAAAGTAGCATATCAATAGGACACAGAAAGAACAAAGTGGAGGAATTTTGATGCAGTGTTATTTAAAATACTCTCTCAAAGATGCATATGATGTACAGCTATTTCTCAAACTGCCTGAAATTCTACTCATTCAATAAAATTTAAGGGCCTATTAAAAGTGCTCTTCTGCAAGTAAGGACTGAGGTGATGCTATAATACATAGGCCTTTTCCTTAAGGAGTTTCCAAAACAGTGATCTTTCTGCTATAAATTATATCAGCTGTATATCCAAAGGGCCAAATAAATTATACCAACTATCATTTTCTGTGTTCCTGAAGTAAAATGTTAATATAATTCCTCTTCTATGATTATTTGGTCTCTTCACATAAGCAACAGTTACTACTCCAGACAGTGATAAGCCCTTAGATAGAATTCTCTAATAGTGCTTATCAGATTTACCTGCTCTAAGCATTAAAATTGTGTCTCAAACAGAAACCAAGTGGAAATATTTACTTATAAAGACATCTAGAGACATTACTAACCCTAGTACTTTATGAAGATAACAGTAGAATCTCTCAAGAATGACTATGCACATTGTAGTGAGAAGCTTCTTCCATTCGTAGTACGTATTTATATCCAATAGCAGGAGAAGATAATGTGTTTTCCTAACTGGACAAGATATAAGTCTCCCATTACCCCAAGGAGAGTAGAATCAGAGCACAAACAAGACATAAAATTCTCAGATTTTTATTTTTGAAAGCACAGTCCAGCTCTATGACAGTAATATTTGAAAGAAAATGTGATCAGACACGAGAGTTTTTATCACCATCTTCCACCCCAAAATTAGCTAAAGACCCTTAGAGCCCGGAAGGTGGAGGGAATGTCCATGCCACCTCTCCCCAGGTGGAGCTCCAGTGAAAGACACGTTGGGAGGAGTCCCAGAGAGGAGGATAATGTGCAGTCTGCCCGCCTGGAGCTCCAGGGCCGGCAGCCTTGCCAAAGGTCCTCCTGCCTCCTTGTCTCCAGGTGCGGTGCAGGAGGGATGGCTGCAGAGCAGCCTGGGCCACGGTGGGCTTACGACCCAGAGAGTCTTCTGTGGTCCCATCTGAAAGTGGCAGGCAAAACAGCAAGAGAGCCTGATGTTAGCTGAGAAATGATTTGGAGATCTGGAGAGGCCATGTCACCAGAAGGAACCGAACTCAGATTGATGCACACACAGGCATCGCGACAGATGCCAGCATGGATGGATAGTTCTCCCAAAGCTGGGGACCTTAGATGCTTTTCTGAGGAGAAAAGACAGGGATGCAGGGATTCTTAAATCGATTTTGTGAAATACTGGATAATGTCTGGGCTCATCTGGAATTGGCTAGATGAAGTTTACTACTATCAAGCAGAATGAGGGTTAAGGAAGTGAGATTACATTGACATGGAAGAAAAGGAGCCACATTTTTCACATCCCCTATGAAAATAGTACCCGCCAGACAATGACCTATAGTATGTTCAGTAAGTTCTGATATCACTCTCAAGTTCTTCCTTACTAGAAAACTGATGATAATTCTGACCCAGAGTAAGAAAGGCAAAGAACCTATCCTTTTCTGAAATCTCTCTGCGTCACTCCTATCCCCTGCTGTCAGCACTGATACGGCTGCTTCTGGGCTTTCATTCCTAAGCAGTGTCTTTCCCTTGTGCCTTTTAAATTATAGTTTTTAAAGGTTGAAACACTATTTAAAAATTTTGACTTACTTGCAGTTTTCTCAACAAACTATTATCTGTGAGTATGCAATGCTGCAGAATTATATAATCATTTAAACTAAGTAATCTGTGTCTGTATTTCTGGGGACTGTGTTCTCTCTGTTCCAGCAGAAATTTCGTGAATACGGGACAAGAGAAAGGATGTTGTAAAAGATTTATAATGTGGAAAGTCAAATATTGTTTGTCACTTAAGGAGACTCCATAGTACTTTCTGGAGGGTGGGAAACAATACATGAATCTGAATTGAAAAGTAGACATTCCACCGAATATTTTTGTGAACAATGGAATTCTTATGTAGCACCATTAAAAATGACCCCAGGGGCAGTAGCTGAAAAATATCTAATACCAAACAGGCCACACCAACTTGTAAAGAGAATTACATTATGCTATAATCACTGATTTCCTTGCCTATTTTGTAAACCAGATTTTTAACTCCTTGAAAGCAAGGACTATGTCTCCTTCATTGTTGCCATTACTAATCCTTACAACAATGCCTGGGGCATAATAAATACTCATGAAAGGAAAAAAATAATGAAAAAAATTAGTAATTATTACATTCAAAGATTCCCAGCTGTGTGTAAAATACACAACATTAATCAGAACAACAAGTTAATTGTTCTTTCTCATATCCTGCTCTATGTTTAAATGAGATCATTTCACCAAGAACTGGAACTTCCTCCAATCATTAAGAACAAACCACAACATCTATTTCAAGGTAAACAGGAAACCGTGTCTAAGGCTGTTTGTGGGCTAGTAAAATGTTTCCATTGCAATCTAAATTCTCCCATATACACACACAATTTGAATTGAAACTTTTGAGTTCTGACTCAAGTCAGCAAGTGATGTCACTCCCTCTTTTTACATTGTAAGTATTTTGTGGTGTTTTTGCATATAAACCTGAAGGAGAGAGCATTAAGGTTCAAAGTGGTAGTGTGGTCCCAGTAGACTGAAAACCAAATCTTTGTTTGCATGTAATTTATAATTTTGGAAGCCTTTTCATTCGTATTATTTAATTTAATCCCCTCAAAATTCCTATGAATTAGAGAGATTCTTTTTTCCATTTAACAGATGAGTAAACTGAGGCTAAAGGACTTGTTCAAGGTCACGTGGCTTTTAAATGCCAAAATCCAGGTCTTCTACTTCTACAGCTCTCTAACACTCTCTCCTGCGCTAACTTGCTATCATTTTTGGAGGAAAATATATCACTTTGGACTGTTTTATTTTAAAAATGGGAAAAAAATTCTTTTTTTCCTACAGAGGTGTACTTAACAGTCTTAATTACGATTGTGAATCAGTAACACTAAAGAAGAAAAACAGAGTGTAACTGCTGTGTGTCTGTAAAAATGTCTAGGGGATAAATATACATCCTAGAGTAATGTATTTTCCTGAGAAGATAAATGAGTTTGTAGATGCATTATCTCATTTCCTGTGGTAAAGCTTTCTTGTCCTGGCTCTGAATGCAGACTGGGACACAGAGCCAGCATTTAACTCCTGATGGAATCCTGGCAGGAGAGTCCTGGCATCACTACAGCTTCCTATCACCCGCAAACCTTAAGGGAATATGCAAATGTTCCATGGAGATCTACCAGCTGCAAAAGTGGATTAAATCGTCAAAGGTTATCTTTTTTTATCACACCACACTGACTTTTATTCTATATATAACCTTGACTTCTTAGTAATTCATGTAGTTAATTTGACTATAAATTCACGAGGAAAAGGAAGCAAGTATTGCTTGTTATTATTCCCAGCATATAGCCTAGTTCCTAACGCATAGGTGCCTCAGAAGAGCATGAATTCAGTATGTGTAAAATAATATGTACTATGAAGAAAATCTCCCACTTTCCTACTTGCCTTCTAAGAGAAGATGATCTTTTGGTGATCACTGTGGTGGGTATGAGGACGCAAAGACAAAAAAAGAAAAGCAAATTTATTTGCTTGAGAAAATATAAAGATATAGAGATATCTGATGTGAATTTCAGGAAGCAGAGGAGGATAACATGAAACAGGAGAACCTGCAATGATGAATTTCAGTAGAAAAAGTAGCCAGAAGATGAGAAGGAACAAGAGGGGTAAAACAAGAAGTTCCCATGGCCTTTTTTTTAAAGGTTTGCCTTATGGTCTATGATGCTATTAATACACTCTGCATCTTCCACCAAATCTTTAGTAAAATGGCTGTTACACCCCTGCACTCTGACATTGCATTTGTTTGGGGGGACATGCAAAGAAATTCTAAGCTTACTTCACAAAGGGTAAAGAAGTTACTTAGATCTTTTTCCACTAGCTTAGTGTTTATAGGATCTTTTCATATGTGCAAATTAATAGACTTTTAGAATGAGAAAGATACACAGAAATTCTTACCTAATCCTTTACCTATACAGAAGAGAAAACTGGGACATAGGGAAATTCATTGACTTTTACTCTATTTCATCAGATCTAGGTGTTATTGTGAGATGCACCACTTTTTATATATCACTAAGAAAGAAAATAGAATGCTATTAATTAAATTATAACATGATGCTTTTATTATTTATAATTTTATGTTATAGAAATTCTATTGTAAAAACAAACCTTTTTTAGTTTAAAAATCAGTGACATTAAGAAAGAATGAACTATTACAGATTAAAAGAAACTTAAGACATATTAACCAAATGCAATATGTGGATATTGTTTGAAACCTGATTCCAGCAAACCAACTGCAAAAATCAACTTTTTAAGAAAACCAAGGAAAACTGAATACAGACATGGCATTAGCTTTTATTTAAAAGCTATTATGAATAACACTGAGTGAAATAGCACCATAATGTTTTTTAAATTCCTGATATATTAACAATAGACGATTAAGAATTTAAGAATGATGTGATATCTGAGATTTGACTTTGAAGACTGCACCAAAAAAATAAAAAATAGTAAGGAGCAGGGATAGAAAAATAAAAATGACAGAAAGTTGGTAACTTTAGAAGCTTGATAATAAACACATTTGGGTCCATTATATTATTTTCTCTACTGAAAATGCTTTAAAAGTTCTATAAGAGAATGGTTTTAAAGCTTTTTAGACTTTGTCATTCCCCAGACTTTGTTATATACTATAAATTAAAATATACATTAAATACAAATAAAATGTATTAAATTATTTTTAAAACTTCTACACATTTAAAGTCAAACACTTCTGAATCACATTTTTAAACTAAACTGTTTATTTTATAATAGTACAGAGAAAGTGTAAAAATAGTACAGAGTTTCCATAAATCCCACACCCAGTTTCCCGTTATTAAAATGTTATTGTGAGATGCACCACTTTTTATATATCACTAAGAAAGAAAACATCACAAGAATGGAAAAACACATGGTATATTTATCACAATTAATCCATCAGTATTGATAAAGTATCAACTAAAGGCCATGGTTGATTCAGATTTCCTTAGTTTTTACCTAATGTCCTTTTTCTGTTCCAGAATCTCATCCAGTATACTATACTATATTACATTTAGTTGTCATTTTCCCTTATTTTGTTGCTCAAATGGTTCCAGTTTTAGCCATTATGAGTTCTTGCAGTTGGCTTCTGTGTCTCTTTGACATGCCCCGATCATTGTAAGTTTCTATTTTTTATGAATAATTTCTTATTTTCTAGTATTTCTACACAATACTCTAGACTCATCTTGCATATTTTTTGTCTCAGTGGAATCATTATTTAACCCAGAATCATCAATATCTATGTTTTTGCATACAATTTTGTCCTCTGCATTATCAAGAACATTAGTGAAGAAGCATTTCTTACAAAAGTGTTCCACTGTTATGTCAAGGTTTTCTTTCAAGAAGTTGACACCCACTCTGCAATAATAATACTTTTAGAAGAATATCAAAACATAAACACAACTTTTTTATACAACTACAAATAGGTATAAACAAGTTCTTACATGTACTCATGACAACAATTTCACATTTCCTGCCTGACAGATAGCAACTGTAAAATCGTTTAGTGCAGTTATACTGGTAAAAAAAAAAAAAAACATTCTCTCTTTTTTTGGTTATAGAAAAAATTGCTTATTGTGTATACATTTTGAAGACGTTCTTTACTGAATATACAATTCTAGGTTAGTAGTGACTTTCATTTACCTCTGGTGTCTTGGTCCTCACCTGAGACACCAGTGGACATCTTGATCCTATACACTGAACTAGAATTATTCGTAGAGGGTAATTCCCTCTCTCCCCACTGAGCTCTAATTTGGCAGGGCTACCTAGTAAATTTCATTAGGAAGGTAATTGGCATTCATTCATCACTTCAAATATTTTTACATCCATTTTCTTCTTGCTTCCATAATTTCAGTGAAGAAGTTAGCCACACATCGTAAAGTCACTTCTTTTAAGTTAATGTGCCTTCTCTGTCTGCTTTTAAAATTTCCTCTCTGATAGTCTCCTTATAGAGACAGGGTCTCACTCTGTCACCCAGGCTGGAGTGCAGTGGCCTGATCATAGCTTACTGCAGCCTCAAACTCCTGGATTCAAGAGGTCCTCTCATCTCAGGGTTCTGAATAACTGGAACTATAGGCACATTCCACCATGCCTGGATAATTTTTTTAAAAGCTTTTGGTAAAGAGAGAGTCTCATTAAGTTGTTCAGGCTGATCTTGAATTCCTGGCCTCAAGAAATCCTCCCCCCATTGGCCTCCCAAAAAGCTGGGATTATAGGCCTGAGCCACCACGCCTATCATCTCTTTGGTTTTCAACTGTTTTACTATGATATGTCTAGTTTATATATGGGTCAAATTTGGGAAATTCTCTATTCAGTCACTATGTCTTTAAATATTGATGCCATTCCATTTTCTTCACTTTGTCTACTACCCAAATTATAAACTATACTTATGTTAGACCTTTAAAACATATTCCACACTCCTTTCTCTGCTTTCCTTCTATTTTATTTTTTATTTATTTATTTTTTTGTCTCTCTAACCTTGAATCTGGCTAATTTTTTCTGACCTATCTTATAAATCATATATTCTCTTTTCAACAGTGTCTAATTTGCAAGGCAATTCATCCATTGAGTTTTTAAATTATTATTAGTTTATTTTTTAGTTCTAGGATTTACTTTGGGTATTTCTTAATTATTTCCAATTCTCTGCCAAATTTTCAATCTTGCCTTTGAGTTATTTGAACATATTAATCATAGTTATTTTTAAACATGTGCCTGTTAACATAATTTATCTGAATTCTCTGTGGCTCGCTTTTAATTTTTATTGTTTTTCTTTTTATTCGAGTTATTCCTTCTTTTGTCATCTGTCTAGTTATTTTTTAATGAATGCCAGACATCATGTATGAAAAATTGTAGGTAATTTTAGGCTCTGAGTTATGTTATTTCTGCCACAAATAGTTTACAAAAGATAACAAGAGTCGAAGAGGGTGTAGAAAAAAAGGAACCTTTGCATATGGTTTGTTAGAAGGTAAATTAGTACGTTCATTATGGAAAACAGTATGGAGGGTCCTCAAAAAATTGAAAATAGAAATATCATATGATCCATCAATCTCACTACTGGGTAAATATCCAAAGAAAATGAAATCAGTAAGTTGAACAGATATCTGCACTCCCATATTCACTGCAGCATTATTCACAATAGCCAAGATATGAAATCAACCTAAATATAAAGAAACTGTGGTTTATATATACACAATGAAATGCTATTCAGTCTCGTAAAAGAAGGAAATCCTGTCATTTGTGACAACTTAGGAGAACATTGTGAATGTGGAAGACATTGTATTGAGTGAAATAAGCCTGACACAAAAAGACAAATACCATATGATCTTACTTAATATGGAATCTAAAAAACTTGAACTCATAGAAGCAAAGAGTGAAATGGTTGTTGCCAGGGATAGGAAAGGGCAGGGCTTGGGGAAACGTTGGTCAAAGGATACAAAATTTTAGTTAGAGAGGAAAAATAAGTTCAAGAGATCTATTGTACAGCATGGTGGCTATAGTTAATAGCAATGTATTATATTTTAAAAATTGTTGAGAGTAGATTTTAAGTGTTCTCACTATAAAACATGGTAAGTATATGAGGTAATACATATGTTGATTAGCTTGATTAAGCCATTTCACAATGTATATATACTTCAGAACAGCATGTTGTACATTATAAATGTGTACAATTTTTATTTGTCAATTAAAACATTTAATTTAATTTTTAAACAAAGGACATGAACATGTTTAATTAATAAACAAATGACATGAACTAAAAAGCCTAACTATAATGGAAATAACATAAAGGAATTAAGCCCTGTGACCAATAAATTAACCCTCTAAAGAAATCAAACAGGAGATGAATCAAGGTTTTCAGGTCATGAGGAAGCCACTTAAAAGCTGCAGTCACTCAAGAGTATCTGAGTAAAATTAATATAGGTCATGAAGGTATACAGTTTTCTTGCTAAACATGATCCCTCTGGTCATTGTTTTTGAGGTTTATTGTTCACATACTCAAAGGTAAACTTAGATATTTTCTCAAACCAATTGGAAAATGTACAGGTAAAGGAAAATAATAAATAGGTTTTTAAGACTATAAACATTATTTTAGTGATTCCAAACTTTTGATTCAGTGGGCTTCCCTCCCTGGGCTGTACTATATCTTCCAGGAGACTTAACTATGTGAACAGAGCAATTAGAGAACTTCTTATCCTTCAGTAGTACAGGAGACTCCAATAGTTGGGGAAAAGGGTATTTTGTACAACTTCCATGGAACAGAAGCTTATCTGATATCAGCAGGTTTAATGTTAATTTTTAAATCTATTTTCATTATAACTTAGTTTATTTTAAATAATTATTCTATTTGAAATAGTTTCCAAAATTTGCATTGCTCTTGTTTAACACATTGAATAAAAATAGTTAATAAAATCTATTACTGAGAAGTACTTCTGGCATAGATTTGTGGCAAGTATAAGTAATTTTCATACGTAGCTATTATTTTTAGATGAATATTTAATATATGCATGTATTATGTGTTTGTTCATATGTATATTCAATCTGTACTTTCTTATCAGATGCTTTCCTTTTAAGAATAATTTTTTAGATGCTGTCTAGCTTTCAAAGGCATTTGTGTTGTTGATAGGTTGACAGTCATTATTAATGCCTGGAATAACTCCTTTGACTTGAAATGTGTTAGTACTGAAATCTCCTGTTATATCTTTTCACTTTCACTTTCAGAAGTTACGCCAGGAGGACTAAGCCTGGCTACAGGCATGATATACCTATATGGCTATAGCTGATGTTTTTCCCCATAGGCTCTGCTATTCAGAGCTAGTGCTATATTTATAAAGATTCTGATTGGTTTTAACACGAGCCTGAGGGAAAAGGTTCAAACCCAGTTAGTTTTCCTCTCACGCATTTATGTGGCCAGCAGCCCCTAACCCTGGCCAACTTATTGGGTATGAATGAGATCTTGGCAAAAGATGTGGCTGAATCATGGTAAATTCATTTTCACTGTCAACAAAATCTCAGAACACATGTCCCACAGATAATACGTCACTGCCATTTTCACATATAAAATAGAACAGACTTAAAGTTATCTCTTTTGCTTACAAAGAGCTGGCTCTATAGAGCCCATAATTCAGTTTTCATGCCACATCTATCAATTAGTGCCAGCTACCATCCAAGCACAGTAGCTAGCTAGGGGAACTGTTTCTGTGGATTTCCATAATGTCACCAAAAAAGAAAAAACGCCTTGTAGAATTAATCTAGGGGAAAATTTTAATACAGCTTAATCTTTGCCATACCAGCTCCCTCATTTTTTCGTTCTGGAAGTTTAATGATGATAATAATCAGCTTATGATTATTCTGAAAATAGTCTATTTTTAAAAGTATCTAAACACCAAACTTTGGGAGCTGAATTAAAGAAATTGCTGAAGTGTTATTACCAGCTTCTCTAAAATTTTCTCCTTTCAGAAAATAGAGTAATTTTCTTACTTAAATAATTGGGCCTATAGTTTTGTGTATATTTTTATGATGCTAAACTTCACAGTGGCAGTACCATTTAAAATTGTAATAGCTTGAATTAAGATAAAATGTCTTAGCACTTTAAATAGTTAGAATCTGAATTAACAGAAATAATTATCAATTAAATGAGCAACTTCTTCTCCCATAAGCTCAGAAAAAAATTCTAATTTTGAAAAATTCTGCCACATTTAAAGAAAATGTTTTATGTTCTATATGGTTTAGAAAACAATTTACCATTTTGCCAGTATCAATGTTGGCATATTATATAAAGTATATTATAAAAGTGTTATATACAGATAATAAATAAAGGAAGGACATATTTATTCAATAGATGATAAATGAAAGCTGGTTTTATTGGAAAACCTTTGTGTTACTCACTATATCCATTGATATGTTAATTAAATTCTCATCACCTCTCATTAAGTTTTGTGCTAACTCCACAAAAGCCATAAGATTTCACAGGGACTCAATAGCTAATTATATATGCTGGAATTCCATGTTTATTGTGAGACCTTCACACATCACAATCATGAAGTTAACATTCAACACACAAGCAGTAATAAAGGGAGTTAATAAACCACAGCAATGGCTTGGGAGACCAAGTGGAGCTGGAATTCCTTCAGACCCTGCTCAGCTAGGGGGTTGGAGTAGGGTCACTGCATCCTCCAGGAGCAGATGCCCAAAATCAGGAGGCCTCAGAGTTCTCACAGCAAAGTCTCCAAATGCTTCCCTAACAAGGCCAGGTCCTTGCTGCTTTCATGATCCTTCCAGATGGGTCTATTCTCATTACCTCAGCTACCTTTCACTTTCTATCAGTTCGTTTCAGGTCTTGGGTCTACTGGGCAGCAGCAGGTGTTATCTTATCACCTCAGTCCGTTACATAGATGTGTATCGCTTGGAGGGGGAAGGTGAACAATTTGCTGTGGGCTTAATGCTACTTGACATGAGCAACTCCATTTTGAGACATTAGGATCACAAATTATTATCATATATCACCTTTGTTAAAAGTTTCACTATTAAGATAATAAAAAATACCTAAAAGTGACATTTAGACTGAAAGACAGTATGAAAGAATAAACTATACATTTATTTACAGAAATTCAACTCCTTAACATACGTTAAATATACTTGCTGAACTTCAACGGAAGTCACATAGTAACTAATATTTTTCCTCTCGTCATTCAGCATTAATTCAAACCATTCATTAGCCATTTTGTGTAAGCAGTTGAAGGAATTTAATAGCAAGATGGTACAGGTATATATTAAAATTTAAAAGAGAAAAGCTATTAACTTTCTTCAGGATGAAATTATGAATAGGCAAGAAAGAAAGAAAAAAAGGAAAGGGTTACAGGATGCACTGATAATCTGAAATCTCTTACCTCTAAAAAGACCAGTTTGGTTAGCAGTCAATAGCCACACTTGATACCAGCATAATAACTTTCTACATATACCAGGTTACTGCTTACACAACACATGAATGTAAACTTAAAATTCTAGAATTTCGAGATAAGCCTACTCAACTCTCCTGGGTGGTGCGACTTCTTGGGCCCCTCTCTCCCAGAACCCGGGAACCTCGCCTGGGCCCCTCTCTTGGGACCCATTACCCTCGCCCGGGAGTGCTCAAATAAAGCCTCGTTGCTTACCCCTTTCAAAAAAAAAAATTCTAGAATTTCTAGGAACATAATTTAAAGAAATATTATAAATAAAAATAAAACATTACCTTCCAACTATTCAGGAACAAAAGCCCAAAAGAATGGAGAGTTATTCAAGAGAGACTACTCAATATTTGATGAAAAAAATCTAGAGTTTAGTGGAACTTTGCCTTGGGCCAGCTCTAATGCATACCTGTAAGGTGACATTAGAGCATCATTTGTATGCTAGATGCCACAAAGGTATTTCCTCCTTGGAAACAGATACTCCTCCAAGCCATATGCCAAAGATTTAAGATGGTTAAAATTTTTTAAATTATGGAAGATTAGACTAAGACTAAGAAACCAAGAAAGTTGATTCCCAGATTTGGCAATTGGTATGAAGTCAAATATTTGTAACTGAAATTAAAAGTTGCAAAAGAGTTTAAAGAGATTTTAAAAGATAAAAATTTTCAGAAAAAAACTGGAATACATATAATTGTATATGGTGGAAAATCATGCAATTATTAAAACCATGCTCACAAAGAACATTTAATGACAAAATTTTCATAATATGGTGCTAACTTAAAGATCAAAATATATAACTATATTTTATATGATTTTAATTTTAATATAACAGTGAAAATGTATTATTCTTTTTGACTACTCAACAACCTTCCAATATTTGGGGAATTTTCTGCCTTTTAAGTCTTGGTAGGAGGCAAGAGTAGCCTCCAAAATTTAGGAGCCAATACTTTTATCCGCAGATTCCTCTGTGGTTATGGCATAGACATTTAAATAGTCCTGTGCTGTTGTCACAGACTTGGCTTAAGAGCTACTATCCAAAGAAGTAGGGAACAGAGAATATCTATCTGGTGGCAGCAAGAAGAGTTCCTTTTGCAGAACGAGTTCTGGGTTTGGGCTATTTTCCCTGACTTTCCCTAGTAGATCTGACTCTCCTGGCATCCTCAAAATTCTCTAAGCTACCCAGAATTCATTTAATAAAATTCTTTGCTACTTAATCAAATCAGAATCAGCTTTTATTGCTTACAATTAAGAACTCTGACTTAAAGTGATATTTACCAAAATGTTAAGTATAAGGTATCTGAAAGGTTTATGAGTTATTTTGCTTTCTTCTTTATACTCGAGCTTATTGCCCATGTAAATATGTTATTTTATAATCAGAATAAAAAATATTATTTTTTGAATCAGAGCTTTCCTTGGCATTTAGTTAAATTGATGGAATATGGTTTATGTAGCCAATGGTGTGGTAGAGCTTGCTGGTACCAGATCATGAGAGCCAACTATACATATCTCTTCCTGATTCCACTTTTCAGTGATGTCACATTAGTAGTTTGGTCTTGAAAATTTATTAAAATTTATTAAAAATGCAGAGTCTCAGGCTCTACCCCAGCACCACTGAATTCAAATCTTCACTTTAGCAAGAACCCCAGGTGATTAACATTCACATTAAAGTTTGAGAAACAATAACTCAAACAATAGTGTTTTTTTTTTCCCACACACAACCAGAGTTCTGAAGGAAGATGATAACAGTACTGATTTACTGCTCAAGAATGCTAGGTTTTGGGGATATCTTGTCTACAACTCTTTTGGTCTCCCCTTCAAGGTAACACAGGAACTACAGAAACTTCAAGCATCTAATTTTCACATATTCAACACAAAAAAAGATCTCTTCTTATATCTCTATGTTTTTATCACAACCCCCAAGATATTGACCCTCAGATTCTTTTGGCCAGAACTGACACACATGCACATTCCCAAGGGGCAAGGCTGGTTGGAAATTAAGCAGCTGGCATTATAACTCTTTATTATGGAAGGCAGATTCTGCCAACAAGATGAAAGAGAAAGAAAAATGGCTATTGGAAAGTGACCACAGTATCTGCCAAAACAAATGATATTAATTTTTCATTGATGACAGCATAAACAGAATGCTATCAGCCCCCTTCATACATATATCCATGGAAGACACCATTAATCAATCACCTCACTTCTCCCCAAGGATCCTGGAATCAATTACCCATAATTAATTTCAACACAATGACCCTGAATATAAACTGAGTTAGAAGAAACAAAAGCAGATTTATTAAGAAACTGTATAATGCTTCTTCCTATTCACTCTGTCAATATATTTTCATTTATTATATAATATGTACCACCATTCTATGCACTGGGGAATGAGAAAATCATTAGCTTTATTTATCATGGTTTAATTTATACACATATGAAAAAAGCATATTGATATTTTATATTTGTTATTACGAAAAGAAAATAGGCTTATGCAAGTAGAACATACCTGGGTTCTTAATTTTCAAGGCCAAAAGATGATATGATAATTTACATTTAAATTGCACAACAAATACCCTGACTCTAAAATGGAAGTAAAGCCATAAATTAGAGAAAGTATGATCTAAAAATATTTTCAATACTTCATTGAGACTATGAAATTATTCTGAAGAGTTGAAATAAATATAATGTATGGTATAGTATGCCAAACTTGGTCCCACTGTAAACCAGTCTTAGTCTTAATGCCAAAGTGTTTTGTGGATACCATTACCTCTAGAAGGAAAATACACTGGATAGGATTAAAGATAGAAATGGAAGAATAAAAGATTAGTGACCTTGAATACATGTCAATATAAACCAGGACACGCTAACAGGCATAGACAACAAAAGTCCCAGGGAAAGCCTGATCTCTCTAGTTAAAGGATCAGAAAATAGACAGCATAGAAAGACAAAGAAAATTTTTAGACAATGTGCACTTTACTCTAACCAAACCTCATAGAAAAACATGGTGGTCCCATCTTTACCCAAGCCAGCAAAGTCTTGAGTGGGCGGGGCCTAGATTTTCATCCTCTCCAGACTATAACAAGGAACTCCAATCCTCCAACAGGGTGGTAACAGAGAAGGCTGAGTAGAGAACCTACACTTCTACCCCCATCTTCCATGCCCCACTAACAAGTCACTCTTTCTCCCACTCCCTGGGGTGGTTTCCAGGGAAGCCTAGTAAAGAGTCAGGATTTGCAGTACTGCACAAGAGTAATGAGATCAACCCACCTGTGGTGTCAATGAAGGCCGTATGGGGAGTAGTGGTAACAAGGCACTCCTACCCCTCCCAGCCATAGAGGTATCAATGGAAACCTTGTGAGGATTCGTAATTCCCACCCCACCCAGTAGTAAGGAGGATCTCCTACCTTAGATGTAAACAGAAGCCAAGTGGGGAATGTGAACTTCTACCACCACCTGGAAGTAACAAGCAGGTGCCTCCCACTTCTGCCAAAGCAGAGTCAGAGAAACTCAGCTAAACATCAGAATGGTGAAGACAGTGAACTTGAAGATGCAACAATACAAATTACTCAATCTGACCAACAGAGAAAAAATATACTGGGGGGAAAAAGTAGTCTCAGAGACCCATAGAACAATAATAACATTCATGTTATTAGAGTCTCACAAAAGAAAAGAGAGAGGGGCTGACAATATTCTCAAAGAAATAGTGGCTAAAAACTTGCCAAATTTGGCAAAAAAACATAAACTTCCAGTTTCAAGAACGTGGGTGAATCTGAACCAAAATAAAACCAAAGAGATCCACATTAAGCCACATTATATTCAAACTTGCAAAATAAATAATAATAATAAAATAAAATAATAATAAATAAACAAAGACAAAGAAAAATCTCAAAAGCAGGGAGAGAAAAACAACACCTTATCTATCAAGGAAAAACAATTCAAACGGCAGGCAATTTCTTGTTAGAAACTGTAAAGGCGAGTTACAGTTATAGACAATTTGAATTGTCTGATGTGGTTGAAATGTATGTAAGGGAAATATTTATACAGTTATATTATAAATGAGAGAGAGTAAAAAGACAAAAAGGAAGATAAGGTGTCTACATTTCACTATAACTTAAAAAATGATGATACAGTAGACCACAATAAGTGATGTGTATATGTAGTGTAATACCTACAAACAACTAGAAAAGCTATAAAAAGAGATACAATGAAATACACTGCAGATACCTAAAAATGGAACTCTACAAAATGTTCAAGTAACCCACTGGAAAGTCAAAAAAATGAAAACAGAGAAATGAATAACAGAACAAATAGAAAGCCAAAAACAAGATGGTGGACTAAAGCCCAACTTGTGAATAATTACATTAAAAGTAAATGGTCTTGGTATATCAACTAAAAGAGGTTGGCAGAGTGGATGAGTGCCAGGCGCACTGTCTGGAGAATGAGAATGGACGCACTTGGGACTCTGACACGGGGGGATGGGCGGGACATGGACAATGTATATGACCTGAACTTATGTACTCCCATGATGAGCTGAAATAAAAAAAAAAAAAAAAAAATGACCAACAATATGTTGTCTATAGGAAATTCACTTTAAATAATTAAATAATCGAATTAGAAATGGGCGAAAGACCTAAAAAGATATTTCACTGAAGATGACATACAGATGGCAAATAAGCACATGGAAAGATGTTCAATATCATTAGCCATTAGGGAGATGCAAATTAAAATCACAATGAGATACCACTACATGCCTATCAGAATAGCTAAAATATAACACAATGACGACACGAAATGTTGCCAAAGATGATGAGAAATTAGATCACTCATACATTGCTGGTGGGAATGTAAAATGGTACAACCAGTCTAGAAAACAGTGTGACATCTCTTTAAAAACTAAACATGCAACTACCATATAGTCTTGTAATCTATCTCAGATAAATAAAAATTGATATCTACACAAAAACTTTTGCACAAATGCTTACAGCAGCTTTATTCATAATAGACAAATACTGGAAGCAACCTAGGTACCTTTAACATAAATGGTTAAACAAACTGTGGTACAAGCAAGACTACTACTTAGCAATAAAAATGAATGACCTATTGATACATGCAACAATCTGTGTGAATCTCCAGAGAATTATGCTGAGTCAAAAAAGTCAATCCCAATAGATTACATACCATATGATTCCATTTGTATGACATCTTGAAATGTCAAAATTATGGAAATAGAGAACAGATTAGTGGCTGCCAGGGGTCATGGATGGAGGGAAGGGAAGGAAATAGGTTTTGATATAAAGGGGCAATAAGAGAAATCCTTATGGTGATGAAAATGTTCTGCATCTTAATTATATCAATGTCCATTCCCTGGTTGTAATATTGTACTATAATTTTGCAAGATGCTGACATTGGAGAAAACTAGGTAAAGGGTATATGGGCTCTCTCAATATTATTTTTTGCAGCTGTATGTGAATCTACAATTATCTAAAAAAATTGATTAGAAAAATAAGAATGGAATATTATAAGCAACTTTATGCCAATAAATTCAACAATTAAATGAAATGTACAAATTTCCTGAGAGACACACAATCAAATTCACTCAAGAAAAAAATGTATAACTTCAATAACTCTATAACTATCAAAGAAATTGAATTTGTAGTTAGCAATTTTTTTTTTACAAGAAAATGCTTTCAGACCTAAATTGCTTCATTAAGGAATTCTATTACTCTTCAAGGAAGAAATAATACCAATTCAACTGAGGAAGTTGAAGAGAAAGAAATACAACCCAATTTATTCTATGAGGCCAGTTTTACACTGATATTAAAACCAGAGAAAGGTATCATAAGAAAAGAAAACTACAGACAAATATTTCTCATAAATGCAAATGCAAAAATTCTTAATAAAATTTTAGCAAATCTAATGTAGCGATACACACACACACATGCACACACACACATAGAACAACATGACCAATTGAGTTTTATCCAAAAATGCAGAATTGGTTCAACATTTATGAGTTAATTATATGAAAAGAAGAGCTATATGATCATCACAATAGATGCAGAGAAAACATTTGACAAAAACCAACATTATTTGTGAGAAAAAAAAAAAACTCTCAACAAACTAGAAATAGACAGGAACCTCCTCAACGTGATAAAGAGCATCTAAGAAAATTTACAATTACACCATACTTAAGAGTGAAGCCCGAATGATGTCTCTTCAAGATCAGGAACAAGACAATGATGTTTTCTCTCACCTTTTCTATTCAACACTGCACTGGAGCAATAAAATTTTCAAAAAAGGAACAAAGAAATACAGATTGGAAAGGAAGAAATAAAATTGTGTTTATTTACAGAAAACATGATCATTTATGTAGAACATCTGATCAAATATACATAGTTGCTAGACATAATTTAATTAGTAAGTTTGCAGAATAAAGATAAACATACAAAAAGCAATTATATTTCTGCATGCCAGTAATGAACATTACTGGAACTTGAAATTTTAAAAATAAAATTTAAAATATTATCAAGTATTGTAAAACATTGTTTTTCACATCAAAATTAAAATCTTTTTGTCTTTGAAAGACATACTTAAGAAAATAAAAAGACAAGTCACAAACTGGGAGAAAGTGTTTGCAAAACATAGATCTGACAAGGGGCTTATATAGAGAGAATATATAAAGAATTCTTTTTATTATTATTATTTTGTGACAGGGTCTCACTCTATCACCCAGGCTAAAGTAAAGTGGCATCGCCATAGCTCACTGCAGCCTCAAACTCCTGGGCTCAGGCAATCTTCCTGCCTCAGCCTCCCGAGTTGCTGGACCCACAAGCAGTGGCACCACACCCGGCTAATTTTTCTATTTTTTGTAGAGACAAGGTCTCACTAGGTTGCTCAGCCTGGTCTCAAACGATCCTCCCGCTTTGGTCTCTCAAAGTGGTAGGATTACAGGCATGAGTCAACAAGCCTGATGAATAAAAAGAACAAATACCACATAATTATAAGAAGACAAACAATTGAATTACAAAATGGTCAAAAGATTTGAGCAGATAATTCACAAAAGACTATATACAAATGAAAAATAAGCATATGAAAAGATCCTCAACATTACTAGCCATCAAGGAAATACAAATTAAAACCACAATGATATATTACTACACATCCACTGGAATAGCTAAAATTTTAAAATGTTGGTCATATCAAGTGTTGATGAGAATGTGGAGCCATTTAAATCCTCATACATTTTTAGAATGGAAAATGGTACTACCACTTTGGGAAAATATTAGGTCATTAAATATAAAATGTCTGATTTCAAATCAAAAGTGTAGTTTATTATATCTCAAACAAGAAGCAGTACAATTAATCAAAATGTGCGCCTAAACTATCGACACAGTTTTGCCATCTTAATGGTAGCTTGTTTATGCCAGCAGCAAAGAAGCCTGGAGAGCAAGTGGCAATGAAATTGCAAAAGGCATTTTCCACAACTTATTGAGAATTAAATATTTTTCCTTGCAAGAAGTGGTCCAAAGCCTGGAAGAAGTGGTAGTCAGTTGGTGCAAGGTCTGGTGAATATGTGGATGACAGAGAGTTTCCAAATCCAGCTTCTGTAGTTTAAGCAGCTTTGTTTGTGTGATATGTGGTTGAGTGTTGTCTTGCAAAAGAATTGGCCTGTCTCTATCAACCAATCTCGGCTGCTTAATTGCAGGTATTCTCATCATTTCAACCAATTGGTTGCAGTTGACACCCACTGTAATCGTTTGACCAGGTTTCATGAAGCTGTAGTGGATAATACTAGCACTGGACCACCAAACAGACACCATTATATTTTTTTTGATGAATATTTTGTTTTGGACTGTGTTTTGGCATTTCATCTTTATCCAACCATTGTGCTGAATGCTCCCAATTGTCAAAAAGAATCCATTTTTCATCACACATAACAATACAGTGTAGAAATGGTTTGCCCTTATGTTGTGACAGCAAAGAAAGGGAAGCTTTGAGATGATTTCTCTTCTGACATTTAATTCATGCAGAACCCATCTGTCCAGCGTCTTTACCTTGACAATTTGTTTCAAATGGTACAATATTGTTGTAATAATAATGTCAAACCTTGCTGCTAATTCACACATAGGTTGAGATGGATTCACTTCCACTACAGCTTTACACCATTATCCATGTTGGTCTCACATCACTCCACATGGCTCATTTTCAAGATTAAAATCACCAGAATGGAACTTCTCAAACCATCGAGGTACTGTGTGTTCATTAGCCACATCCTTCCCAGTTCATTGATATTTCAAGCTGTCTGTGCTGCATTGGTTTCATGATGGAACTCATATTCAAAAATAACATGAATTTTTGACTTATCTACGGTTTCACAAAAATTGCTCTAAAAAGAAATGTGAAAGATAATCAAAAGGCAACCGTGGGTTTGAAAGACTGAGGATGTACCTTCACAAACAAAAAACAAAAACCAAGGAGTGTTAAAGTGAAATATCAGAGATATTAACTTTCACACTTAGTACTTAAGGAAATCAGACATTCCATACTTAATAACCTAATAGTATGGCAGTACCCTACCAAGTTTTACATACACTTATCCTAAGACCCAGAAATCCCACTCCTGGATATTTATCCAAGACAAATGAAAACATATGTCCACACAAAGATGTACACAAATGTTCATTGCAACATTATCATAATAGCCAAAAACTAGAAACAATCCAAATGCCCATCAACAAATGAATGGATAAACAATTTGTGATCCATCCATGTAATAGGATACTACTCAGCAATAAAAGAAATAAAATATTTATTTTCACAACAATGTGGATTAATACCAAAACCATTAAGCTAAATCAAACAACTTGGACTCAAAAGATTATATACTGTGTAACTCTACTTATACAAAAATCTAGAAGAGGAAAAATTGATGTGACAGAAAACAGATCAGGGGTTCCCTGTAGCCAGGGGTCAGGGGACCAGATCAACTGCAAAGATACACAAGAAAACTTAGTTCTAAGAGTGATTTTGGTGGTGGTTACACAACTCTATACTACTAGCAAAATTCAGCCAACTGTGAACTTAAAATAGGTAAATTTTAATGTATGTAAATTATACCTCAGTAAAGCTGAGATAGATGATAGAAAGATATTTGATAGATTGATTGATTGATAGAGAGACGGATTTGGGAAACCAGCAGCAATGTACCCCCAAAGTGGTCTTCAGACTGCTATAGCTTACCAGTTGTAGTGGCCTCTTCCAATATGAGGACTTTTGCCAACCCTTTCCTTGTAATTCATCATCACTATGGCACCTAGTTTGTACATCTAGCTGTTAGGTTGGTATCTACTCTCAATCTGGCAAAATATGCAACTTTGCAAGAGTACCTTATTGAATTCAGTTAGGATCAGAGGGATGTCTGTAAAAGTACTGTTAACTGATGGTTTTAAAATGAACAAGTACTCGCTTAATCAGTTCTGTAATTTTTCATTTTCACTGAGTCCTACTGATGCATAATGATCATTTTATTATTCTAGTACCTTTGTTGAAATTATAAAAATATATAATACTTTCCATAGATGGGCCCCAAATGTGCATCTGGTTTCTTTCTTTGTCTTTTTCTTGCTTTGTTTTTTAAGTCTTTGAGGAAATTTGGAACTTCTGACTCACACTCCCTTTCAAAGGCTGACTTTCTTTATATTTTTTCCATTTTTGTGAGACTTAAGAATGCTTTATTTCATTTTCATGTATATTGCTTTTTACTATATATTAATGTTAAATGATTGGTCTAAAACAGTGACAGCTATTCTTACAAAGCATTATTTTTAACTTATCTCAAAATTTTCTGAAAGTAAAGAAAATTCAAATTTGTACTCTAAATGACTAGTTTGAATTTAGGGTCAACATAATTATATAATAAATAAATAGCAAATTATAATTATTAACAAAATTTTCAAAAATGAAAATATATGCAGAAAATGAAAAGTAAAATTGTTAGTAGCATATATTGCATAAGAAAATTAACACATGATCTAATATTAGTAATTATGAGACATACCATCATGATGGAGAGTTGATAAAATGTTGATTTTAAAAAAGAAGTTTGTAATCTCAATGATGGGACAAAGCATTGCTATATAAAACATTTAGTCAACATTTAGTCAAAGCAATTTGATTTTTGAAGACATAAAGCAAAACATTTAGAGACTAGCAATTTCATGATTTTATAGAAATTTAGTTAATGGTGGAATAGTATGAGAAGAAGCCACACTGACATTTTCACTAAATTCATGTCCTAGAAAGTTACCCCTGGAGAGGCCTGTGCTCCTGAGTTACTGAGTCTCAGCCAGTGCAATGCATGAGAAAAGGAAGTGCGCCCCTCAGGCCTAGCCTGGAAGAGCCTCTCATATGTGCCCTCTGGACTTCTACTAGTTCTTTCTTTCTCTTGGCCAATGGGGACTGAGACAACTACATTCCATGGACGTGATGTTTCAAAGATGGCAGAGCCTCTATCAGCCTTGATTACTGATTGATTCCACAGAGAATTTTTGGTCATACTGACCAGAAACACCACCTTGAACAGTTATGTGAGCAAAAGCTAGACTACTATTGTGTTTGAGCCATACACATTTTGGATTCCATTTGAAAGAGCACTTAGTATTAGCACAACATACCATTCTTTAAACATACCTCTGGACCGGGCGTCGTGGTGCACGCCTGTAATCCTAGCACTTTGGGAGGCCAAGGCAGGAGGATGGCTCGAGGTCAGGAGTTTGAGACCAGCCTGAGCAAGAGTGAGACCCCGTCTCTACTAAAAACAGAAAGAAATTATCTGGACAACTAAAAATATATAGAAAAAATTGGCCATGCATGGTGGCACATGAGTGTAGTCCCACCTACTCGGGAGGCTGAGGCAGGAGGATCGCTTAAGCCCAGGAGTTTGAGGTTGCTGTGAGCTAGGCTGACGCCACAGCACTCTAGCCCAGGAAACAGAGTGAGACTCTGTCTCAAAAAAAAAAAAAAAAAAACAGGACGAAAGACAATAAATCTCATTTCGTATTGCAAACTTTAGAAGTGCTTTCAGCATCACTATGCTCGATGAAACTGGCTTTAGAAAAGAATAAAAATAAAATATAACTGGAGATATCTAGCTTACAACAAAGCAACCTGCCAAGAGAGTCTTCCAAGTTTACTAGATAGAAAGCTGCCCTTCATTCTTGGAGATGCTAAATGCAGTCTTCTCTAAAGGACAGCTGTAAGCCAAATGTCCTTTGCTAATCACCGTAGCCTCAGAAAAGAATCTGAATCCTTTTCCTTGATTTTGTCATGGCTTCTTGGCCACCTGCTGTGTTCCTAAGGCTCACCCCAGGAATTCTGTGGCCCCATTTCTTTCCTCAATAAACTTTTTTCTCAAGCCCAGAGATTAAAGAGTCCCTTTTCGAAGTATATGAAGAGCAGGATATAGGGGGCTCTGCAGCTGCTGCAGGGGCTGCACTTCATGTCTGAAATGACAAAACGAAAGCAGCTGTAGGCCTCTTAGAGGTCTCTTGGCACAGAGTACAAACAGGTCACCCTGGGAAGTGAAAGCTCTCATTAGGTTAAAATGTTCTGTGTTCCCCATTTGATCATCACACACGTTCCACATGCTGCTCTGCTCATGGTATTTTTTAAAAACAACAGTTGTGTTCTCAGGCAGAAAAGCAAGGAGAAAAGCAAAAATTCCCATTAACAATATTGAGGTTGCTAAAAATCAACCATTTGGACAATAGGGAAAAGTACAATGTTTCTTTTGTTTCTTTCTTTTTCTTTCTTTTCTTTCCTTTCCCTTCCTTCCTTTCTTTCTTTCTTTCTTTCTTTTATTTGTTTCATTCTCTCTCTTTCTCTCTCTTTCTCTCGTTCTCTCTCTCTCTCTTTCTCTCATTCTTTCTTTCTTTCTTTTCTTTCTTTCCTACCAAGCTGGGTGTGTATCTACACCAGGGAGATACAGTCAACAATTCTGTTATATGGAAACTATAGATAGCTCTGGGACTATCATTATCCTGTCCAACAATGACCTAAATATTACTCCCATCTGTATGCCGAAATGTTACAACGTTAAGAGAAGGTGTGATAGAGTGGGAAATGTACTAAACTAAGAAATACTAAATGTTCTTCCATGAGCTGCTGCCATTGTAACTTTGAGAATATCATTTAAATCCTTTATGCTCAAGTCTGCAAAATAAAGGAGTAGTCATGTTCAGTGGTTTCTAAAAATTCATTGTATACATATTTTGCCATTTTTACTCAAAGAACATTTTGTAAATAATCAAGCCAAGTAGACAGAATAAAAGCTAAAATTCAAACCATTTAAATGTAACTAACCTTCACTTTCATTGAAGCTCTTTATGGAGTATCAAGTATCATGAATCTAAAAATGTAAAGACACAGGGATGATATGTAAAGACATTAGGGATAATACAGAATTCATTCATACTGTAATGAATTGTATTTGGAAATAAAGATTAGATAAAATAATGAAAATGAGTGGAATCCCAATATTGTTCACTTAAAATGTTAATGAATGAGAGAGAAAAATCAGATTTCCAGGTAAAAAAAAAAAAAGCAAAAAAAAAAAACAGGAAGAGGAGAAATAAGAAGAGAAGAAAGAGGAGGAAAAAGAAAAAAGAAAAATACTTGAGGTTAAAATTAAGTTAAATTACCATACCATTTACATAAGCTAGAATAGTTTTCCAAGTGTAGTCCCTGGACCAGCATCACCCGGGAGCTTGTTGGAAATGTACATCTTCAGGCCTTATTCCAGACCTGTGAAATCAGAAACCCTGGTTGAAGGGCCAGAAATCTATGTGTTAACACAAACTCCAGGTAATTCCAATTTCCTGCACACTAAACTTTAAGAATTTCTATTCTAGCCAAAAGAGGTTGGATTTATTAATAGGTATTAGGTGATTACAATCACATTATCAAAATGAGATTAGGAAACATTCAGGAACATAAAGAGGATAAAAAAAAAAGATTGTTATTTTATTTTGAATTATACTATTTAAATTTACATCCAAAAATAAAAAAGTCATTTGTACTTGTTAGAACAAGGGCATGGGGAAAGAAGAGTCGAAGATACACTGATCTCTCAAGAGCCCAAATGCCAGAACTTGGAGGGGGGGGCCTTTTTCTAAACTAAACATGTCTCTCTCTTCTTCCTTATTGAAAAATTCTGCCACAAGGAGCCATTCTATTGATCAGAGTATTTTTATATCGTTCAAATGAGTTGTGGTGGAAAAAATGCTGAAAAACACTAGATTCAAATATAGCACCAACAATAATAAACAAAAATAGCTGGAAATTATTTGATACCTGCTCCATAACAGCACTGCACTGAGAGCTTTACAATTTTTAGCTTTAGTCCTCACAATAATCCTTTAAGTTGAGCATTATCCCCATTCATAGGTTAGTAAACTACGATTCAGAGAGGTAAGTAATTATACAAGACTCCATACTTAGTAGCTGGTGTAGCTTGGACTTGAACATAGGAACTTAGGAGCCCAGCCCACAGCCCATGTCCTTTTCTCAGAAATAGTCTTTGGGTTCAGTAGATCACTTATGGCTGGAGACATAGGATTAGTGTCCATGAAACATTATAAATGCAATCATGTGTCACCTAACAGTGGGGATGTTGTTAGAGCTGGTTCCCCTCGGCCCCGGGAACAGAAAGACAGAGTCACTGAGGCTGCAAAGGCAAAGGAGTTTTATTTTGACTAGCTCGAGCTAGGGTCCAGGTCCCAGAGCACCAACGCAGTGGTCTCTTTACGAACCAGGACCCCGCCCTGGGGTAAAAACAAAGCTTTTATACTTTTTTTTTTGCTGGAGTCTGTTGCTAGTTATTCTTGATAAGAGACTCTTTCCCAAGAGATTCCCTCCCAGGAGATTCTCTCCCCAAGGACACTCGCCCTACACAGCCGCCTCCCTGTCAGGAAGCCACCTGCGGTGCGGTTTTTTTCTTTTCTTTTTAACTGCATTTGAGCATGGTTTTAGCTCTTTATCGTAATCAAGCAATAAGCAAGCAAGCTTTGTGTACAGAAGCGGAATTTGGCTGTTAGCTAAGAGCAAAAAACAAGTCACCATCAAACAAACTAAAATATTGTTTTAGTCCTACTCTACATTGTATTCTGAGAAATGCATCGTTAGGCAATTTTGTCAGAGTGTGAGCATCATAGATTGTACTTACACAAACCTAGATGTGTCTACTACACACCTAGGCTATATAGTATAGCCTATTGTTCCTAGGCTACAAATTGTATAGCATATTACTGTACTGAATATTGTATGTGATTGTAACACAATGTAAGTATTTCATAACTAAACATACTAAAAATAGAAAAAGTAATGTATCACGCTATGACATTATGACATGGCAACAGCTACAACATCACTAGGCAATAAGAATTTTTCAGCTCTATTATAATTTTATGGGACCACCGTCATATAAGCAGTTCATCACTGACCAAATTATTATGTGGTGCATAATTGTTGTTGAAGCCTCTGCAGAATACAAAAACTCTTATTGAGAAAGAGATGAGAAATAAAGACAGAAGTCTAAGGAATGCCAACGTTTAAGGGCCAAGTTTAGGGTGATTCACCCTTTTAGTTTACCCAGAACTGAGGGGTTTCCTTGATGCTAAACTTGAGACAGTCCTTGGCAAACTGGGATGGTTGCTTAGCCTACAAATGGTGGAAAAAAGAGACAGCAAAAGAGAATGAAAAGAAATTGGAGAGCCAAAGCGTGGAACATGGTGTCACAAAGATTGAGAGAGCACTAAACATTCAGAAGGAGTAAGTAAGTACTCATGAGTTTCAAAGGCTTCAAAGAAGTCGAAGGAAAACATGCACCAGGAGGTCATGGGTGGCCTTCAGAGAACAATTTCAACAGAGCAGTGATGGCCAAAGCCAATTTGTAGGTTTGAAGAGGACATGGTTGATGAAAAATAGAGCCAAAAAACTGCAAATTATAGACCAGAAACAAATCTAAACCCAAGAGAAAGACAGGATTAGAGGAAGTTAGTGTGTTAGTGTGTTTCCTAAGGATTGGGGAAACAAGCATATTTTTAAAATGGGAGAAGAAACAGTAAAGAAAATAGTTTACAATGCTGGAGTTGAAAATTCATGGCTAGAGGGAGATAACAGAAGAGATAAACATGGAAGCAATTCCATACCATTTATAAAAAGAAATAATATACACCAAACAGATCTAGGGTACACAAAAAATTGAACAAACACAGAGTGGGTGTTATGGGCCAGGCTCTGTGACAAGTACATTTACTTATGCTGTCACATTAAACCTCTGTTGAAGAGCCAACTAATTATTCTCCAGAGAATATTATTGGCAGTAATACCTAAAATTAAATATATGTGTTCTTGAGAGCTACAAATAGATCAGAGAAATTTACTGTACTAGAAACATGATGATGTTTCAAACGCTTTTCTCCACATTAATTAACAAAATTCTCTGATTCTTGCCATGTTTATACAAATAATCATAAGTCAAGTTGTTATGAAAACTGCACAATTTGCCTTTCTTATTCAGTGTTCAAGGTCTAGAAGACTTAATCCTATTTGTAATGGTTAGCATCTCTTTCTTTTTAATCTATATTAGTTTAAAGCTAAACAGATGCAGGAAAAGTGGCCTGAAAAAATTTTATCTGTGGCCAGGCACGGTGGCTCACGCCTGTAATCCTAGCCTCCTGGGAGGCCAAGGCGGGTGGATCGCTTGAGGTCAGGAGTTCAAGACCAGCCTGAGCAAGAGTGAGACCCCGTCTCTACTAAAAATAGAAATAAAAATTATCTGGACAACTAAAAATATATATAGAAAAAATTAGCCGGGCATGGTGGCACATGCCTGTAGTCCCAGCTACTTGGGAGGCTGAGGCAGTAGGATCCCTTAAGCCCAGGAGTTTGAGGTTGCTGTGAGCTAGGCTGACGCCATGGCACTCACTCTAGCCTGGGCAACAAAGTGAGACTCTGTCTCAAAAAAAAAAATAAATAAAAAATAAATAAATAA
This sequence comes from Lemur catta, assembly GCF_020740605.2. NCBI lineage: Eukaryota > Metazoa > Chordata > Mammalia > Primates > Lemuridae > Lemur > Lemur catta. The sequence continues at coordinate 74,694,336 of NC_059129.1, read as the reverse complement.
ATAAATAAATTTATCTGTGGTCTTCTAATTTTCACATACTCCAAATAGAGGGAAAAAATAGCCTTATATAATTTTTTAAAAGTCTTTTGCTACACATATAATTATTTGTCCAATTGCTAAGACCTGATGCTATCTAAGTTCAGTTTATGAATTATAACTAAGCTTAAAATGCTACTATTTCATCTGTATAAAGCAATGTCTTGAGGTTATACCCATCTATAAATGCTCACCACAAACTGATCTCAAATAGAAGATTCCATAAAGTAGACAATGAACTCAGTGCAATTTCTGGCATAAAGCAGAGGCTAAAAAAAGGTCAGTTCCCTTCAACTTAGGGATCTACAGGCAAGAGATTTACTTAAATAAAATCAATGATTTATTTTATCTCTGCTCTTGAATTCATCAAAAAGTTAACTCATTTACAATAAGAAAGTCCACATCAATTTTTATGGAGGTTTTTTTTCCATTTATATTTATTTGTACATCAACATATCCCATTCTGCCAAGCCAATAGCTTCAAATATTTTAGATTGTTTTGGTGGTCAGTACCATCAGTTTTAAATTAAATACCACAAAGAGTATAGAGAATAAATACCATGTCTGTTTAAAACAGTTTGTGTAAATGTCAGAATGGTTAATAAAGCATGAGAATTGTTAATGCATGATATTTTTTTAAATGACAGCAGTAGTGATGTCAACATTAAATAATGTCTTAAGTTATAATAATCACTGCTAAATCAATATGTATTACATTATTTGTGTTTCTTTCTTAATATGATAGCTCAAAAGGGCAGAATGTTCTGTACCCAAAAATTCCACAATACTTACTCAATGGATTGTACTAGAAATTAAAATTTTAAGACACAGAACTACAAAGGTCAACTATTTGAATCAACAGATGATTATTTCATCAGTAAAGTCAAAGAACAAATTTGAACTTTTTTTACACACTAGACCAATTGTTTGGCTTATGAAACTAATTTGACTGATGCAATATCCTAAAGGCAAATATTCAACATTTTGCCATTTTAGATGATAACTACCATGACCTTACTTCCTATGAAACCCCAGTTGTCTTATTCGATATGGTATACACAATGATATAAAGTTATAATTACTGTTAAAACACCATATTTGTAATCATTATAAAATATTAAATCATAGAAACTCCTGATTCTAGACATTTCAGTCTTACTTTTAGGGAAGTATTCCAGTTAATATTGTAACTGTAAGTCTATAAATGCTCAAACGTATTCTAACTATGAGTCCATAAATAAAAACAAGTATGTGTCAATGAAACACTGTAAACAATAAATGACTTAAAGATACTACAATCCAACTGTATAAAAGCTTTTGAAAAACTTTATTTTCTAATAGGCCAACAGATTCAGCATATTATTTATCCTCTATGCTCACTTACATTCACTCATTCAACAAGAGTCATTGCTCACCAGGCACTAGGCTCCCCACAAAGTGGAATAAATGGATGAGTGTCACCATCAGGAAGCCTTGATTGACTGGCAACCCAGAAGATAACAATAACAAAAAAAAATTATAACATTTAATCCTATTTGAAAAGCCATCTGTATATATAATTGAGTTAAGTAAAGCACTCAGCTAGGAAAATTTATGGTTAGGAATTTTGCTAAACAAATCTTAAAAATAAGTGTTATAATCAGAAGCATGTGTGTTACATTACACCCTGTCCTCCAAGAAAGTGTCACAGAACATCAAAGCTGTAAATTTTCATAGGTATTTTTGTTAGAACACTAAATTATTTTAATATTTTGCAACTCCCATCTGTTACAAATCTTAGAAAATATTCACAGTATAATCTTTTTCACTAATGAAAGAGCTGCCAAATGGCACTAATTCTCAAAATGGCATTAATTATTGAACTATCATAAAATTTGTTATAGAAAAAAAAAAAGCTCTAACCACCCTACCTTTTCCCCCAAATCTCCAGTATAAAACCTTAGAAATTGGGTGAAATATCAGTATAGCGGTAGTATGACTGAAGTAACTAGACAATATTTATATTTATCTTTTTTTTCTTTTATAGAAAGAGGTCTGAATTTTGGAAACACTCTATCACAGCTTCTTTCATGGAAGAAAAGAGCTGCCAACAACCGATATTTTTTTTCCCCTTTCTCTTTTCAACCTACTCCTCTTGCCATTTAATTATATCTTAGAAAAATCAGTTACTTCTCTTCCTCTCATTGACTCTTTTCTCTCTGACCTTTGTATTTTGTCCCCTAGTGATCCCTCATGACCTTCTCCAATAAGTGGTAGTGGTATAAGATTCAAGAAACTTAGTTTGTCACCTGACTTTGCCATTTGCTTCCTTACCTACTTATTTACTTTCAGACTCCTTATATGAAAAATGGGAAAAGCCCTAGAAAGTCCCTGTCAGTCTAGCGTTAGAGTTGAGTCCATTGTTTTTATTTGACCACGATACAAGATATAAACATTTTTGCACCCAAATTTGTTGACCCCTTTCAAACTTCTTTTAGTGAAATTTTGAGGGGTTCAGCATTGGTCTGGAATTGTTACTATACCAGACAGGCTATCCAGAATTGGCAAAGGGCTCTCAGCATCCCATAGTCAGGAAGAACTTGGGTTCTAGTCAATTCACTGCTATTGTTCCTTCTCACTGTCCCAAGGATGCCAGTGTTCAAAGCTGGCAAGATAGATGCTAATAGGTTTAGAATATGCTTTAGTATGTAGGGTCACTGGCTCTTCTTCCATCACACGTTCTCTGAGGGAGGGTGATCCATTCCTTTCAACTCTAGCTTATTCAAGTAAGCTGACCTCCTTTGGGTTCCCAGTATCATAAATTTTAGCTCTTATATTATTTTTAAACTTTTCATATACAGTCATTTTCCTGGGTTCCAGGTACACCACACTTGGAATCTCTGCCCCCTTCCCAACTCTTTCCCCCCAAATTTATCACTGCCAGGGATTGGGCAGTTTTCCTTCTTTCCTTTTCAATCCTCAATTGCAAAGGGTTGGTTGTGCCCTACCTGACATTTTGATTGTACTCAACCTTTAAGTACAGCTAACCAGATTATCTTCAAGGAGCCCTACATCTGTTTGAAAATTTCTCTCTTTTTTGACTCATGAGCTGGATGAGGTCCACTCTGCAGATCCACCCTGCTCCATCCTAGCCTAACTTTCTCCAAAATTCTCTAGGAAACTGGATTATTATGGACTATATCAACATGACTCTTTTGCCCTCCACCTCTCAGCTGGTTGGCCAGTGGAGGATGTGGCAGCCATGAAAATGCATCTTTCGTATCTCCAACTACAGGCAGTATAATTGACTGACAGTCCCAGTTGGTGTGCTCTGAAATCCATCACCACATCTGCCTGCCAACGCCACACCTCATGGACTACTCTTAAGGAATCATTGAGCACATCAGGGAAACAAAGGGAGGCCCATTCCTAGAAGACCTAGGACTCCTTTGATGAATGGTTTTGGCTTGAGGACTTTCCAACGGCTATTTCAAAGCTTCATTAGAACTGCATCACACTTGGACCTATCCTACCAAATCTTCCTTCCTTCCTTCTTTCCACAGACATTAGATAGTGGTCTGATAATTCTCACAGCCTCCTTGGCTTCCTCCCTATTTTCTTTCACAGGCATTTCCCTGATAAATCTATTGCATGTCTGCCTGGTAGACATCTTGGTACCTGCTTGCTGGAGCACCTGAACTATCATATGGAATAACAGGAGAAGAAGGCAAGGGTATTTAATTCTGTGAGTTCCTCCCTGTTGTGCTGCAGGTGGCAGGCGCTGAGTTCCTCTCCCTATGGCCACATTTCCTATTAGGTTACCCTCTCTGGCAAGCAAAGGTCTTGCTGAGTTTTGATAACTGCTCAAGGTCAGCTTGTTCTTTCAAGCCTGTAGTTGGTAGCAGCTCCCTCCTGTTGCCAGTCCTGGGATGCTTGACCATCCCTGTAAACTACCTTTAATCTTGCCCATGTCACAGTCACTTTCTTGAACTCTTTTCCATCACCTCTTCCTTTTCTAAAATTTTTGTTCAACAAATATGTAGTGAGGAGTGACTACGTACAAGGTATTTTGCAAGGTACTGTGGATACAGAAAGAAAACAGACGTAGTCCCTGTCTTCATAGATCTTACATTGAAGAGTAGAAATAGAGCTAAACAGTTTTTTATTTTGAAATATTTTGAATGTATAGAAAAGTAACAAATAATATAAAGCACTTGTCTATACCTTTCCCTCAGATCCCCCAATGCTTAATATCATTTTCTCTCTCTCTCTGTGATTATTACTTTTTTTGAATTATTTGAGAGTAAGTTTCATACCTGATACTGCTTCTACCTAATTCAATCTGTTTTTCCTAAAAACAACACCCATAGACATTCTCTTACATATCCATGGCATAATTTGAAAATAAGAAAAAATTAACATTAATGCAATACTATTATTTAACTTATAGATCTTATTCAAATTTTTTCAATTGACTTAATAATGTTCCCTGTAGAAATAAAAAAATTTATTCCAGGCTTGAATCCAGGATCACATATTGCATAATCACTCTCTTTGCATGTAGCATCTATTTTCTGCCAGGACCCTAAATATTACAGTAATTTGTACCAGGACGGGCCCTAGGAAACTGGATTCTGGGATAGATTTGCTTACATATTTGATGGGCACGTGGATAACTTTCTTACTTGGTGAGGGAGAGGATAGGAAATTGACGATCTATGGCATCTAGTGGCATCATGATCACTCAAATTATCAGTGGTGGCATGAAGGGGAGTGTAGGTGGAAAGTTAAGATGCTGAAAGAACAGATGAATGTGGCATTTAGTTGCTATGGTGATAATGGCGACTATAAAAATTGTAGCCAGGCCCCGTGGCTCACACCTGTAATCCCAGCTACTGGGGAGGCTGAGAAGGAAAGATTGCTTGTTCCCTGCAGTTTAAGCCTATAGTGAACTATGATCATGCCACTGCACTCCAGCCTGGGCAACAAAGTAAGATCCCATATCAGAAAGAACAAAAGGAAGGAAGAAAGGAAGGAAGGAAGAAAGGAAGGAAGGAAGGAAGGGAGGAGGGAGGGAGGAAGGGGAAAAAAAGTGATAGCTTCTTTTTCCTAGAGAACATCACAGAATAAAAAGACAAATTAAAAGTTTCAAATTTAGAGCACAAGGCACAAGTGGAATATCAGAAAGCTGCTATGGCAGCTTTAAAGGAGTCCCTTATTGTCAATATCCACAGAGAAGATATGGCTAAAGATCAAGTACAGGGCCTGAATGCAAGGATTTAGGAGTTGCAACACCAAATAAATGTGTAACCTTCCCATGTCTCATACCAAGGCAAGGGCATTGTTGAGGAAGGATCAGAGCTCTGAGACATGAGATGAGGACACTGGGCAAATGAAACTAGGCTGAGAACTTTGAGTCCCCAAATATTCCTGAACTTTTCATTCCAGCAGAAGCAGTCCCTCCTCTCCTGGCAGAGAGCAACCAACCTCCCCCTGCCATTACCGGGGGCAGTTGCCTAACAAGACAAGGGCAGCTGCATATTTCCCTGAGGACTATTCCCACCGTCCCCAATCATCTCCAGGTCCATGATGAAAGTCGAACCCCAGCATAACCCAGTCAGGAAAGAATCAGGCCTGGTGCAGAAGGAGATAGCCTACATACCTAAAAATAAAAAAATGAAAAATTCCAAGATCTTGGCAATGTGCATCAGCAGAAATCTGGGGAGCATATATAAAAGTGGATGAATTTGAATATATACACCAGAATGTAGCAAATAAGCTGATAATCACCCAGGATTTGAAATTTAATGCATTGCCACTCAGTAACAGTCTGCTAGGTTGATTAATTAGATTCAACCATGGTTTATAATCGGTGATATTGAAATGCTAGAATGTAAGTCCCTGAGCTTCCGTAGAGGAAGGAGTCCAAAACCCCATGAAGATGAGAATGCTTGGCTGAATCTTTTATGCATAGCCTGCTCAGCCAGTCCCCTCATCATAGTCCCTGAGATGGCTCAGGGGACACACTTTCACAAGGACATTAAGAAATTGGTGAAAGAGGCCATGACATCCTTGAAAAGCTCTGCAAAGTCTGTCTTCTATAGAGCATAGACGATGGGAAGAGATGCTGCAAGGGAATCGGGCTCTCTGATTTTAATGGTGAGCATGGGATCCTGGCGTGGTAGAAGCCAAGTAGAAGCACCTAACTGTCAGAGCCATATCAGCCGTAGGGACAGGGCCGTAATCTGTTTTGATCCACAGAGATCTGTGGCTAATTGATTACAGTGTACCTAGGAATAAAATCATGGTAGGTACAGCTTAATATTTATAAATGGGAAAATTCAAGGTGGAGTAGGCAGTAACCTGACTCCAGTCACTGTAACTGAAATTCTCAGGCTCTTAGCTGGTTGCCAAGCTATACCAACCAGTACACAGAGTCTCTTGAATGAAGAGAAAAGGTTCCACAGATAAAGGACCTTGCATATTGGATAAAATGAAAATCGTCATCCTAGCCAATGGCTTTCAACCTTGGGTACAAATAAGACTCAGGGAACTTTTTAAAAATAATTATGTTTAGTCTCTACCTTCAGACCTTCTGACAGTTATATATGCCATATAAGGAATCAATGAAAAGAAAAGCTAAAAGTGGTTAAAGTTTGAAACAATAGAAATGACATTTGAAAGAATCCAAATAAACCAGAAGTAACTAAAACAATACCCATATAGTAAGTGCTCAAGGTTCAACACTTCTTTTTTTTGTTTTTTTGTTTTTTTCCCACTTTTTGTTTTTTTGTTTGTTTGTTTTTTGCGACAAAGTCTTGCTCTGTTGCCCCAGGCTGTAGTGCAGTAGTGCCATCATAGCTCACTGCAGCTTCAAACTCTTGGGCTCAAGTGATCCTCCTGCCTCAGCCTCCCCAGTAGCTGGGACTACAGACATGCACCACTGTACTCAACTAATTTTTAAAAATTTTTTTGTAGAGACAGGGTTTTACAATGTTGCCCAAGCTGGTCTCAAAATTTTGGTCTCAGGCGGGGCGCGGTGGCTCACGCCCAGCTCTTTGGGAGGCCGAGGCAGGCGGATCATTTGAGCTCAGGAGTTTGAGACCAGTCTGAGCAAGAGCAAGACCCCGTCTCTACTAAAGAAATAGAAAGAAATCAGCTGGACAACTAAAAATATATAGAAAAAATTAGCTGGGCATGGTGGTGCACGCTTGTAGTCCCAGCTACCCGGGAGGCTGAGGCAGGAGGATTGCTTGAGCCCAGGAGTTTGAGGTTGCTGTGAGCTAGGCTGATGCCATGGCACTCTAGCCAGGGTGACAGAGCAGGACTCCGCCTCAAAAAAAAAAGAATTTTTTTGGTCTCAAATGATCCTCCTGCCTCAGCCTCCCAAAGAGCTGGGATTATAGTCGTGAGCCACCATGCCCAGTTTTAACTTTTTTTTCTTTAGGAGAAGCAATTAGGGTATATCAGTTTAGTAGCAATTTACAGAAAGAGACATGAAAATGTAAATAAAAATGTGAAAACATTTAACTCAGCAGAAAAGAAGTGAGGAGGAAAGCCAGAAAGGAATTATTAGAATTAATCATATGATTAGTACCTAACATTTTGTATTCAATAACTATGAATAAAATGACAAAGGTATTTCTAAAAATAAAACATATAAAAAGTTGTTTAAAAATCCCCCCAAATAGATGAAATAAAATAAGAAACATACTTGGAATTCATAAGTTTTGGCTACTCATTGCTATAAATCATAAACAAAGATTGATATGCTACTTAAGAAATTGAAGATACAATGATAAAAATGGTAAAATTTTGACAAAAAATTATTGAAAATATTAACTAAACAAAATCTGTATAAATGGAAAAGCCCCATGCTAAGCTTTAAAGTTTTATAGTTTTGTTTGTTGACTTTATAATATAGTTTTCTAAACATTAAATACATTTAGAGCACATAAAAAACACTCAATGATTTTAACTTTTGGCAAGTTGAATGTTTTCTAGTGCTACTATAAAATAATTGATCAATTAAATTGTACAGAAACCATTATAAGCTATTAACATCATTCATCATTCTGTAATTTACATAAACTTTTACAATAGTTTCGAAGAAACAAAGTTTTAGTCAATTGAATAGATTTAATAAATTTTTTGAATTAAGTTTCTTCAAATTTATTTTAAACTAATTGATTTTCACCTGACTAAAATAGCCCCTGATGCTCTAAGAGTTTAATGCAGATCTTAGGATCTCTAAAAACCTCAATTTTGCCTCAATCCTATGCCACTTTAGGCTATGTTTACACAGAATCCAAACATCTAGATATGCCAAAGTAACAACTACTCAACTCTGAAAAACATGGCAAGTTAATTCATAGCCAAATTTTTAATAACATAGGAATTCCACAGACTCACCCAAATGTTCCCTTTCACACAGCATAAATTCAATCAAAAGGCATTTCTAAGTTCTGGTGGCAAAAACTGCTACCAGAAAATATGTGTGAATGATGATGAAGAAAAGGAGAAGGAGGAGAAAGAGAAGGATGGGATAGGGTAGGGGAAGAGGAGAATAATTAAATGTGTTTTTTCATAGTGATTGTGTTACCTGCGTTGGATCATTCCAACAGCTCCATGAGGTATTTAAGGTAGTAATAACCTTATTTTTCAGACAAGAAAACTATAACCAGATGAACTTAACTTACCAAAGATGATACAGAAAGACAATTACAAAGTCGGAATTTAAAAAAACATAAAAAATTAAAAAAAAAACAGTATTTGGACCTTAAACATGAATCCTAGTATATAACTTATAGCCTGACAAACAACACTCCATTTTTATCTTTTTATCTTGAATCAGAGTTGTGGATTTTAAAAAATCCATTTTAGGCTTCCTACAGGATCCTAGAATTATAGGACTTTGGGGAAATATTAAACATGCAGTGTTTCCTACAATTATGTTAAATACCGTGGCCTCTACTAACCCCATTTTTTTACAAAACCCAATTGAACACCCAACTATAGGTTGCATATGAGGTAGTTTTGCTCAGAAAGAGTCTCAGCCATGGCTGATCTGGAGTCAGATGCGTAAGTTAGAATCCCAGCTCCAACTGTGCAGCCAGGGCAGGTCACTCAGGCTCCCTGGGTTTATTTCCCCCTCTCCGAATGGGTAAGTTATAATAATTTTGAGAATTAGATGTGTTATCCATATTACCCACTTAGTATGTTCCTCTCTAGAACATAATAAGTTCTCAGAAGTGTTAGTTGTTAGCTATGCTTTAAAAGGGAAATATTTTCGTATTCTTGCCTAACAGAATAGACACTAACACTTTCAATACAATATATTGATAATTTCAAAAATATACACTGTTAACAGACAGCATGAAAAGTTCATACTGTTCCAAAAACAAGTAGGTAAATCCTCGACAACATCTGTATCACACTCAGCCCCATCGCACACCTGGAGCATATTATTTATGACGACATTGGATTACGGGCCTTCTGTTGTATAAGAGTACCTGTGTGTGCAATTATAGACACTCCTTTTCTCTAATCCCATCTGCCTTATAGTCTGGACAGTGTCATCAGTGACACAGTTCAGAATTGGGTCCAGGTGGAAGCAGAAACATTTATTGGTCTAGCACAAATGATGCTGCAAAAGAAGAGTAGTGTAGGCAATGGGAGATAGGAGATTTCTCTGACATTAAACCAAGTTTAGATACTTTGCCATATAAGTTTCAAAGAGCAGATTTCTCTGACACTAAACCAAATTTAGATACTTTGTCATGTATGTTTCAAAGTTTTTCTCATGTCCTACCTTTCCAGTTATTGCAAAAACATATCTCATTCCTAAGCCTAGTAAGGACGGTATTATTAAAAATTAGTAAATAACAACTCTACATGATCATCCTTATGTCTTCATCAGTGGGAGATGAAAAGAAAGTAAGAGTTCTTGCAATGTTGCCTGTAAAGCCAAGAATGGGATTTTAATATGAATAGCAAACCAGGAGAATTAGACACCAATAAAAAATATAGCCCAATACTTAAGACATGTAAAGATATTTAAAAATGCTTATTCTATCAGTGGTGTTATTAGTCTTTGGCGATTTCTTAAGCAGTGTGATAGACTGACTATTATTTACGTCTACTTCCTAAGTAAATGGAAGAATACATTTCCTAGCCTGTTGGTAATTAGGCAGGGCCACGTGACTGGCTCTGACCGGTGGGCTATGATCAGAAGTGGTATGCTTCAGTTCCCAACAAAAGCATTTAATTGCGGGTGCAAGACTCTGTCACCCTCTAACCTTCTCGGTGAGCTTCAGAGGGTAGAGCTGAAAGATGGTGGAGCCTCTGGCAGCCCAGCTCCCTGTGAAGCAGGACTTCCCACCAACCCACATAGAGGGCAGCATCACTGAGTCATGTTAAACCACTTCAGCTTTGAGAATTGTTACTGCAGTGTAACCCAAAAAATCATGCCTAATACAAGCAAGAATCAATTTTTGTTTTCTGCCAGATTCCTGGAATGGCTGTCAATTCCTTCTCTTTAACAATTATTAGTGAGAAAGGAAATCATCTACACCCACTCGGTTTACTGTCTTCAATACTATGACATTACTTTTAGGCTGTCTTCATCAAAATGACTTTACTACTCCAGGAAACTTTTGCCCAAGGGGGAAAACAAGTTACATATAACTCTATTTCTGTATCTCACTTCAGAAACTTCCTGATAATCCATTTAAATCAACACCAAATTGCTCAACTTTTCAATTGATACTATCAAATTACTGTTTACTCTCCAAGACACTCTTTGAAATCCTTGCCTCAGAACTATTACTTTGCCATGCCCACCATTCCAAACTATCATATCATGAATTTTACCCAAACAGAATCTGTATCAACAGTTTTAAGGAGAAGCAATATTAATTGAATGTGGCACTCAAATGTTGAAACCTATCATCAAATTGTCCCATTTTTGGCAGGGATAAACCAATTTATATTGGCCTTGGAGCCCTTTTGACATAATCCAGTAGTTTTGACAGCTTTCTTGTTTTCTGGTTAAGTAAAATAATCCCTGCTTTTTTATTATATTTCCTAGCCCAGACCTGGAATCAGCCATTTCTTCAAGGATTGTTTCTTTTAGAAGAAACAGTATTTAAAGAACACAGTCTGGGCGCTAGATAGGTGCATTGGTACCAGGTTGCTCATTGTTTCTAGACTCGTTCAGTTGGCAGAGTTAGCAAATATGTAACAAAATATATCATGATATATCCATGAGACATCACTGATACTTCCAATTAAAATTCAACATATAGGGCTATTAGTTATCCCTGTGAATCTTACATCTGTTTTTCCTTTCTTTCCCAACAACAGCAACAACTAATCTATTCTCAAGAACACTAACATAATTACTATTTGATTTGTTCTGTAATACATGCACGCAAAACTATCCAAGAGTAACAGTACTAACAGTACCATCAACTACATGAGTAGATATTTTTGAAGTTCTTTTGTCCTTACGAAACTAGGAATGTATAGTCAAAATACTGTGCTGTAAAATCACTTGGAATAGCTTATCTCTTTAAAGTTATACCACCAAACAGCTCCAGTCGAATTTCCTATTCCATCAGAATTTCCTATAGCCCTCTTGCCCTCAATTAAAGGTTGACAGTTCTCTCCTGGTTTTAGCTGCTGTCCTCAAAATTGCCCATGAAACCTTCCAGTGAACACCTTATTGGGATAGTAGTGTTCTCCAGCTCTTTGGATCATCAGACTCTTACTGTTGTCCCTCTTCTTCCTCTTGAATTGCTTCTGATACCACAGGAATTCTGTAGTTCTTGGTGGTTTGCTCCTATGTACTCATGTTTTGGTATTTACTGGACAACTTTGTCACCTAGTTTTGTTGTAGTTGTTCATTGTATTTTAGTTTTTCCATCCTAGCTGTTTTGTTTGTTTTTATGGGGAAACTCAAATGAATTTTAAAACTATGCAATTGCCTTCATCTTCCAAAACTCCTTGAGTGTAATTTTGATGACTAATCTTTCTCTTCAAAATTTTGTGTAACAATAATTTTCAATTTTGAATATTGCATCCAGTCAATTAACAACCAGTTTTGACATGAGTATACACATATATCTGCCAAATCTTTAAAAATGTATCTTTTAAGTACTCTTTTTCAGAAAACTATTGAAAAGATTTGCTTAACCAGAATGAACATGAAAACAAAAGGAAGAATCCATAGAATCTAATAAACAAGAGTTCTCACATGGGATATTAGCAAAGAAAGTTCAGTAGGAAAGTTCCAGGGTGCTATCAGGCCTAGCGAGCAATCAGACCAATGTAGACTAGAAAGACTGAAAGTTCCCAGAGGTAATTTTTCAGAGATAAAGACACTGATAGATTATCTAATACGTTCAAGCCTATGAGACACAATGTCGGGAGGCTTTATGATTTCTGAAATTCTTGGGGAGTGTAACAGAAACTGGTTATGTGTCCCAAAATATCATCTCTCATATTCTCACTCATTAAAAATCCTCCAGGTTTTAGCTAGGGATACAGCTTCTTACAATAAGGAGGAAGATGTTTCCTAGCTTCCTTTGCAGCTTGGAGCAGCTACATAACTAAGCTCTAGCCAATGGAATTTAAGTGGAAGTGATATTTGAAATGCCTGGAAATATCCTCAAAGGAAGCAGAAACCAATTTTTCTTTTCTTTCTCCCTGCTTCTGGATGTAATGTGGGTAAATAGATGGAGCTTGAGTGTCTACCTTCAATCATGAGCATTAAAGATGGATAATCATGGTGCTGCCATAACAGCCCTGGACTGTTCAACTATAGACTTTATTTTCCAAGGGATAAATAAACTTCTACATCACTGAAGCCACTGCTATTTTTATTTTTCTGTCACATAACTAAATCTAATTCTAACTATTATAGGAAGAAATAATTCCATAAAACACTGAGAAAATGAAAACAGGAAGTAATTATTAACTCCAGGGAAATCTAAATTTGTATAGAAAAAAAGCGAATGTTTTCAGAATACACCACTTGACTTAGCTATAATGTGTCATAATAATGTAATAAAAATGTAAACACTGACTATTGATTCAACCAACAATTGCAATATAACTATTTGGAAGGGAAAACAAGGTGACATTATTAGAAAAGTAAATCCTTATCTATTTTAATAAGTAATCAAAATATAATGCTTAAAATTGATAAATGAAAAAAATCCATATAAGTCTATTATTCCAAAATATGTAGATAAATATCAGAAGAAACTGCTATAAGAGTTGAAAGTATTTACCAGTAGTGCCTCTGCCAGAGAAACTGGAGGACGGGTGGGGTCTGGTGGGGGCTGCTGTTTTTTGTCAATAAACCTTGAAGCACCATTTGATTTTTAAACTCTGTGCATTTATCTCTTTGATAAAAACTTAAGGAATTTTTAGTCATTATGCTGTGTCTGGTGGACTACCTGGCTTAGATGCAGCAAGATGCACTTTAATGAAAAGTAAAATGTCATCCTGGTTGACAAGGATAGAGACACAAATGTTAATTAACCACAACCCCTTAACAGCACACTGTCTAGAACATAGTTGACTTCATTGAATATTTGTATTTAACTGTCAGGAAGACACTTTCTCTTCTATCATTTCAGAGACATAATATCTATAACATTCTTTAAGAAGCCACAGAGGAAACTGCATAAACTTCTTGACTCACTCACTTTCGCATTACCCTGTAAAAGATCATCATTTTGTGCTGGGATTGTTTGGGGTTTATTTCCAGTTAGTTATACCTTCAGCTTAGTGTATGGCACATGGCAATTGCTCAATATTTATTTGATAATTGAATGAAACCATTTCAGGTACCATCTTCCAATGATCCATATGCAATGTTTACTTTCTCTTTGGAACACTTCCTTTCTTATTGATACTCTCAAATAAATCGAGGTAGGATTCTGGTAAGAGAAGACATTGTAGAGATCAGAGTTATTCACAATAGAGAATGGAAAAGTGCACAGCATTTAACAAAGGCAAAAGAGTAGAGAAAACAAGATACCAATGTCGATCCAGCCTCCAGCAACCCAGAATGAGAACCTAAAGCCCAGAGAGTTTATTAAATTGCCCAGGGTCATACATCCAATTTGTGGTAGAAAGAACATTAACCTCCCAGCCCTCTAGTGTTCACAGAAATAGACTAGTAATTTTTCATTATATATAGAGAGAGTAAAATAAATGTATTTACATTCATATGCAATTCCACAAAAATGAACCACATAATTGATCTTCAGATGACTGTGGTTAACTAATGACATGAAGTTCTTCTTACCTCATTTTATATTATGCTTTTTGTTCAAAGACTGGTTTTGAGGCTAATCTTTTCTGAAGCTTTTTGAGAGTCTAGAAAACTTTGGAAAAAAAAGGCACAGTATATAATCGCAGCAATAAATGGATCAATAAATCAGGGATGTCATGATGTGCTCCTGGTGGAATGCTAGATTAAAGCAGAAACCAGTTATTTAGAAATCACAGACCTTGCTTAAGAAATAGGAAGTTTGAACAAGTTCTCATGGGTTTAGTATGTTTTTTCTGCCCAGAAGCATGCTAGCAATACACCCTGCCTTGGTGACAAGCATTTGCATTATAAGTAAGGGTATGCCTGATCTACCCTCACCAATAATACTTATATAAGGCTGGTTAAATGAAATAGCATGTGCTTACACAAGCTTACCTAGAGCAAAAATGTGACTTAGTGTTTTGTATTTTAAAAGTAATTTCCAAGCTCTCAAAACTTTTAAAATTTTAAACTAGTTCCCATAATATGTAGCAAAAAACATAATGATTATCAAGTTTGAGAAACAGGGTTGAAATTATTTAAAAAGAGGTTTCTCAAATCTACTTACAACTTACGTAACTCACTGGAAAACTCTAATTTTTTTATGTTGAGACTCTCAATTTATCAGTATTAAATATGACACTAATTTATCTTTGAAATGGGATTGTCTGATAGTATTGGCTGTTGCTTTGAATGACATCTTTAACATGCTGTCAGGGAATCAAATATTGTCCCTTACAGTTTTACATGATGTAATTTTTGATTAAATAATCTTGAATAAAAAAAAATGTATATAGAAATTTTAAGTAAAAAGTCAAGACTGGAAGGGAGCTTGGAGATCACCTGGTAAGCTAACCCTTCAGCTCTTTGATTAGTCTTAGCAACTTTGGAGAAAATAGTAAGACATGGGCCACGAAATCAAAGACCTAGACTCAAATCCTGCTACCAACCAGCCATGTCACTTGAGTTATTTGCTCTCTCTGAATCTCAGCTGCTCATCTATAAAAATTGAAAGAATAATATCTATCTTATAAAGTTGATATGACTAATAAGGAAGACAATACACAAAATGTCTAATTGAGCATTAGACCAGATAACCAATAAGCAGTTGTTACTATTTCAATTCCAGCTCTAAATTATATCTAAAATAACTTTTTGCTTGGTCTTGCCTTCAATTTCCTAAACCCTTCCCCCCAAAGGTCTATCTGATGCCTTGCTCAATCTTTCTTTCCTATAATCTTCACCTCACTATGCTGTGATTTGACTTGAGATTGTTCTTATTTCAATAAAAATATTTCCTTATTTTCACTGATACTTGAAAGGAAAGATCATTAAAAGTGGCAGGCTATAAAAAATTCTTCTTGAGATTATTATTGCTCTTAGATTGAATTATAATACAAATATTGTCTTTCTTTTTACGCAAAGATGATCTTACTGGCAGTAGTATCCATGCGTAATTAATTGCACAGCTACAAAGACAAATGGATGACCTGCAGTCCTTTTCTCAGCTATAGCTTATGGAAATAAGCCTGTTTTTAAACTCCAGCAAAATCCACTTAATCCACTTACTACTTTACCATACCGAAAACATGTTGTGAATCACTGGGGTGAGATTCAAATATGCAAATCTGTGATTGGTTTGTGTTAATTGTTTGCTTCTTTCAACACTCCTCTCTATATTGAGTCTTTTACCCAAAACAAAATAAGATTCAGATTTAGAGAAAGAACATGTTTTTGGTTTGGTTTGATTTTGATTTTATTGTTGTTGTTTTTGGTTTTAATGCATTTGAGACCATGAGAAAAGAGATAAGAAGCTTTCAGTTCTTCATCTACAGACAATTCTCTACTGTCAACAGCTCAGATCCGGTGGGTGGGAAAAAAATTAGGAAAAATATTCTGTCAACAGGGTACACTGCACATCCCAAGAGCTGCATTTAGCAGCTGCCCCCCAAGTGAGCTCTAGAATTAAAAGAGAAGCAAGAGAATTTCTCAGTGTCAAACAACAAGGAAAATAGAGACAGTGCCCTTGACTTTTAGTCAAATATTTGCTACAACCAAAACTACAACCAAGTTTTGTACTTTCAGCAGCACTCCCCAAATGAGGTCCCTGAGGAGGTGTAAAAGGAAGGGATTTACCCCAGAGGTCCTGGGGATTACTTCTATTGAAAAGGAAATGCTTCAAGGATGGATATGAAGGCAGGGAACTATATGGGTGGAGGAAGAACAAGGAGGTTCAGATAATAAAGAGGCCACTGGACAGCCTGTCTTACAGAAATGCCATATAGCTTTGCATACTAGTTTTATTCTGACCGTGGGTTTGGGCACCATAACCTTTCTTCACCACCGTTATCCTGGTTAATCAAGAATCAACCTTGTCTATGTTGAAGAAACTAATTACTTTAAACAACTCTCTGCTTTTTCACTTGTGTCTCTGATTTCTTAAGTCGGGCACAAAGTATTTCTGAAACTGTCTTTGCTTGTTCTCTCTTCTGGAGTATCTATGTGGCTTCTTTTTCTATACACACAGTGAGAGCAACAGTTGGGGGTGCCCATCTCATAAGGTACAGCATCCTTAGAAGTGAAGCCCAGCACTAGCCTTTCACATTTCTAGCCTCTTTTTATTGTTCCATGGCATTCACTTAACTATGGAAGTTTTTTCTCAGAGCAGGAATCACGGGGACACCGTTCAACAGGAAAGATAACAGAAAGACTTCAATCTATTTCTGGCCTCAGCTTATTGTAGAGTTTAACCAACCCATATAAAAAGCTATATATTACATGTGCTAAACATTGCATCAGAGTGTGCATGAAATTTAAATGCCTCTATAATTATTTTAAAATTCAATGAGAAAAAATATATATA
The DNA here is from genome assembly GCF_020740605.2 of Lemur catta. Classification (NCBI taxonomy): domain Eukaryota; kingdom Metazoa; phylum Chordata; class Mammalia; order Primates; family Lemuridae; genus Lemur; species Lemur catta. Next base: position 74,677,132 of record NC_059129.1, on the reverse strand, counting down.
CATTCTAATTTTCCTTTTTAAAGTCCAGGTTTATACATGTCATCTTGGCATAATTATTAATAATGTCACCTTGTCATTCCCAAAAGTTCCGAATAAACTTAAAACCGTAGTGGTTTAAAATAGTAGCCATATCAGCTCTGTGATGTAGTGAAGAAAAAAAGAAAAGAAAAGAGTAGCTATACCAGACTTTTTAAGAGCACATCTTGGCTGTTAAAAGAGTTAATGCACCTGGAAGGAACTTCACTGTGCTTCTGTTCAAATAAATATCTTGCATCTCTCCAGCTAAGATACCATTAAAGCTAAGAAGCAGGGCGGATTGCATGAGGATGCCTTGGAGTGCATGTGAAATTTCTTAGCACCATACTCAGTTATTTTGCCTCCCACGTGATCTGCACTGTCCCTTTTCCAGTCCATATATTGCACAAGATGTCATAAGCTCCTGCAGATCTGATCCTTGAGTGTTTCCCAGCCTTCTTTGTGACAGAATTCCATATACCCTGCTCTAAAGTTCACAAAAAGGTGTTTCAAAATTTTGAATTCTTAGGTCAGAAGTAGCCTTGTGATGCTACATAATAATTATTCGTTTGTACCACAAATACTTCAGAAGTTGGCTCTTCTTCCAAGAAAACTCATTTGAATGTGATATACTGTGACAAGGGCGAAAAAAATAAGGGAAAATGGAATTATATTTAACTATGTTGTGTCATATTAAGTTGTGATAAATGTGAAAAGAGCTTTTTATTGGGGACTTTTTTAAATGATTTGAGCTTTGGCTTCAGTGAAAAACATTTTTCCCCTAATTTATGGCAAGTCAAAGTGGAAAGCTCAGCTGTTGTGAATAATTTAACTACTTTCAACAATATTTCAGATAAACATACCGCATCTGAATCATACATTAAGGCTAAAATTCAAAATGCTCAGTTCCAATTTTTACACTAAATATGCAAATTAACAAATAGATCCTACTTGCTCCTACTTAAATTAATTTTTGCCAATAAGAAAATATGTAGCCACTCTTTTTTTTAGGGTAGCATTTATTATAATATATTGAGGAAAAATGACTAAAGAATAAAAAAAAAAAGTACATGAAAAGTACATGCCCCGCTCTGATGGAGTCACCAGGTAAGCAGTACCAGGGAGAGCCAGCAGGCAGGAAGCTCACAGTCTGAGCACCCCTCAGTCCACTGCAGGACCCCAAGAGAAAAGATCTGAGCCCCACTCTCTGTGGAAGCCTCAGTGAGATGGCTGAATTGTCTTTCTTGACAGCCATGGGTGGGAGAGGGCAAGGGGAGAAAAACAGGCTGAATGCAGGAATGCTAGCACTCTGGTCATCTCCCTCACTCTAGGAGGCCACCAGCTCAGAATGTCCAGGCACTGGAGTCCTGCAGATAAGCTGGGACCCCCTGTACCCCTGTGGCTCCTGCAGTCTGGGCCAGAGTTGGGAAATGTGTGTGTGGGAGTGAGAAAGATGAAACCTGAGGAGTTGAAGCCCCCTGGGGAGGACAAAGGCACATGGTGGGTAGAGAAGCAATATGGTGCCTGCCATCCACTTGTGTGCATGGAGATGGGAGGCACCCCAGGGGGGCTGGGAGCCTGGTGCCCTGTCCACAAGAGACTCCCACCTCATTGGCGGCAGCAGTCTCTGGGCTGGTGTGGGCAGAAAGTCTCTCCAGTAGCCCAGGAATCTGCCAACTGTCAGAGATGCAAGGGAGGAAAAAACAAACTTCTCCACTTACCCTTCTCACTGGATTCCAGGCCTCTTGGGGGCTGATTCTGTCAATACCTTGCTCCTTCCTGTTCTGGTCTGTGACTTCTTCCCATGGAGTCTCCTGAAGGTTCTGGTACCCTTCTCTCAGATCCACACCAGATCTCTGTTTGTTCTTTTTCTCGTTCATCTAAAACATCTCCTTCTTACTGAGACGCTCTGGCAGCTGGTGTCTCTGGTCAGCCATGTTGCTCCACAAAACCATTTTTTTTTTTTAAGAGACAGGGTCTTACTCTTGCCTATGCTTTTTATTTCTTTTTCTTGCCTTATTGTAATGACTAGAACTTCTAAGACAATGTTGAACAGAAATGGTGACTATGGACATGCTTGTTTTGTTCCTCATCTTAGGGGGAAATTATAGAATATTGCACCATTAACTATGTCAGTTTTTGTTTTATAGATGCTCTTTATTGCACTGAGAAAGTTCTCTTCTTGCATTGCTGAAAATTTTTTTAATGAACTGGGTGTTAATTTCGCAAATGTTCTTCTTAGCAAGATAATCATATGATACTTCCCTTCATTCTGTTAACATGATTAATTATGTTGATTGATTTTCAAATGTTAACTCTAACTTGGCATTCCATGGATAAGTCTTACTTGATAATGATATATTCTCCTTTTTATATATTATTAAATTTTGTTTGCTAACATTTTGAACTTGTATCTGTGTTCTTTAGGGACATTGGGTAGCAATTTTTGTGTGTGTCTGATGTTTTTCATATTTTATTGTCAAGAGTTGTGCTGATCCCACAAAATAAGCTGGGAAATGATTCCTCCCCTCTTTTCTGAAAGAGCTGTATAAGAGTGAGTTCTTTTAAAACATTTGATAGAATCACCAATGAACTCATCTAGGCTTGAAGTTTTCTTGGTGGGAATGTTTATAATAACAAATTCCCTTTCCTTTATACATATAGGGCTATTCAGGTTTCTTACCGTCTCTTGTGTCAGGTTTTGTATTTTATGTTTTTCAAGGAATTTGTCAATTTTTTCTATGCTGTTGAATTTCTTGTTGTAAAGCTGTTTGTAGCAGTCCCCTTTTTTAAGTCTGTAGGATCTGTGGTGAATGATACTCCCTCTCTCTTTCTTGATATTAGTACCTCAGTAATATCTCTCTCTCTCTCTGTCTCTCTCTCTCTCGTATTTTTGCTCTTTACTTTTTATCACTCAGTCTTGATAAAGGTTTGTCAAGTTTCATTAATTTTTTCAAGGAGCCAACATCTTTCTTTGTTAATTTTCTTTACTTTTGTCTATTTCCTGTTCCACTGATTTTTGTTCTTTATTCTTTTATTTTAAACCATTTTATACACTGATACAAGTATCTAAAGTCATTAATTTTCTTCTAAACACTACTTTAGATGCATTTCAACACATTTTTATATGTTGTCTTTTCATTAGCATTTAATTCTCCTGTGATTTCTCCTTTAGCCCATAGGTCATTTGAAGTATGTTGGAATTCAAAATATTTTGGAATGTTCTAGACCTCTTGTTGTTACCAATTTCTCATTTAATTCCATGGTGGTCAGAAAACATATCCTGTAAGATTTTAATCTTTTGAAATATATTGAGACTTGTTTTATAGCAAAAGGTAAGCTGTCTTGATAAACATTTCATATGCACTTTAAAAGAATGTGTGTATTCTGAAGTTGAATATAATGTTCTATAAATGTCAATAGAGTCAAATGGTTGAGAGTGTTTTTCAAGCCTTCTATATCCTGCCTAATTTTTTCCTATTTATTCTTGAGATTGGTGTTTTTAAAAAAAATTCAGTTGAGATTGAGAATTTTCCTATTTATCTCTTTTGTTCTTTCAGTTTTTGATTCACATATTTCAAAGCTCTGTTATTAAGCAAATACACAATTATGAATATTGAATCTTTCTGTTGAATAGACCCTCTTTTCATTATGACTCAACCCTCTCTATCTCTGATAATACTCCAGACTTCACATCTTTGGTCTAATATTAATATAATTACTCCACCTTTCTTATGCTTAGTGTTTTTATGATATATGTTTTTTTCATCCATATAGGTGAGGGGAAAGACAGAAAATTTGTAATGTTCAATCCATCATGTCTTTATATCTAAAGTGTGTCTCTCATAGACAACATATAATTGGATCTAGCCTTTTTATTTAGTCCTATAACCTCTGTCTTTTCATTGGAATGTTTGTCTACATATATTCCATGTAATTATTTGTAGAGTTGGATTTAGATCTACTACTTTGCTATTTATTTTTTATTTGGACCATTTGCTTTTTGTTCCTTTTCTCCTATTTTTCTGCCTTTTAAAATAATTTTAATATTTTTAGAATTCCATTTTAAATTCTTTATCAGCTTAAAAGCTATACCTCTTTGCATTATCTTTTGGTGTTGCTGTAGGGATTAAAAGGGTCTCCTGAAATTTTCACAATTTAGAGTTAATATGATATTAGTGCTACTTCTTGTAAAGTGTAAAAATAGTATAATTCTATTTACAATTCTCTCCACTCACTATTTGTGTTATTGTCATCATATATATTACATCTACATAGAATATAAACCTCACAATTCATTGTTATAATTTTTGCCTTAAATATTTGTCTTTTAAAGAAATTAAGAGTAGAAAATTTATTTTCTTTTATATTTACCAAAATATTTATTGTTTCTTGTGTTTCTCAATTCTTTCTGTATATCCAAGTTTCTACCCAGCATCAGCTTCAGGCCTAAGAATAGCCTCTAGCATTTCTTCTAATGCAGGTTTGTTGAAACTAAGTCTCTCAGGTTTATTTTAAGCTTGAAAATATCTTAATTTTGCCTGCACTTTTCAAAGGCATTTTCACTAAAAATAAAACACTGGATTGGCTGGGTACAGGGGCTCATGCCTGTGCATTTTGGAGGGCCAAAACAGGAGGATTGCTTGAGGTCAGGAGTTTGAGATTAGCTTGAGCAAGAATAAAACTCCATCCCTACAAAAAACAAAAATACAAAAATTAACTGGGCATGGTGGCATGCACCTGTAGTCCCACTGCTTGGGAGGCTGAGACAGGAGGATCGCTTGAGCTCAGGAATTTGAAGTTGCAGTGAGCTATGACAATGCCACTCCACTCAAGCCAGGGCAACAGGGTGAGACCCTGTCTCAAACAAACAAACAAACAAACAAACAAAAAACTCGATTGACAAGGTTTATTTTCTTCTCTATTTTCAGCACTTTAAATACATAGCTGCATTGTCTGCTGGCCTCCATTGTTTCTGATAACAGTTACATGTATTGCCAGCAGCAGTTATATGCACCATAATTCCTTCTATGTACGGTGTCAGTTTTCTCAAGCTGCCTTCAAGATTTTCTCTATATCTTTGGATTTCAGCAGTTTGACTATGATATTCCTGAAATGGTTTTATCTTTATTTATCCTTGCATTTATTCAGGGGGTTTGTTGAGATTCTTGGATTTTTAAGTTTATGTTTTTTACTAGTTTGGGGAAAATTTTAGCCATAATGTCTTCAAATATTTCTTCTTTTTTTTTTCTTTCTGGAACTCCAATTACATGCATTTTACACTACTTGGTATTTCTGCACAAGTCGCTAAGGCGGTCAATTTTTTTTTTTTTCAGTTTTTTCCTCTGTTTTATTGACCTCCCTTCATGTTAATTAACTCCTTCTTTTGCAATTTCTAATTTGATTTTAAGCATATCCAGCTCTAATTTTTTCAGATACCATTTTTTTCAACTTTACAATTTCCATTTGGTTCTCTTTTATAGTTTCCATTACTCTTCTGAGATTCCCCGTTTGTTCATTCATTATGACATATTTTTCTTCCAGCCCATGAAAATATTTATAATAGCTTTACAAGTACAGGCCTGTTAATTCAAACATCTGAGTCATCTTGTGGTTGATTTCTATTTACTGATTCTTATCCATGTGTCACATTTTCCTGTGTCTTTAAATGTCAAATAATTTTTATTCTATAGTGGTCATTATGAATTATGCATTTTAATATTCTGCATTCTGCTGCTTTTTCCAATAGAGTATTGATTTTCTTTTCTTTTTTTCTTTCTTTTCTTTTCTTTTCTTCTTCTTTTTTTTTTTTTTTTTTTTTTTTTTAGCAGTCAGTTAATTTGATTGAACTCAAACTCCAACCTCTGGCTCCCCTGTAAGCATATGAAACTTCCATTCACTTCTGCTCTCTTCCAGGGGTGCTGGATTCCCCCATGAATGCATAGTTCAGGGATCAGTCAAGGACTTAGATGAGGTTTATATGGTGGCTTGGAGGCCTCCATCTCATTAGCTCCCTGCTTTCAAAGAATCCTCTCCCTCCCTTTTCACCTACTTTGGCAATATTGAACTCCGTCCTCGGACTCCTCAAGCCAGTAAGACTACAACTTTCTGCCTGAGTTCCAGCCATTCCATGTCACTCTGAATGAATAATGACCCCAGGCAGAAAATTCATAAATATGAAACTCACTCAGTTCAGTTCCCCTTTTTAAGGATCTATACTACTCCTGTTTTTGCCTGCTTTTGCTCACTCCCCAGTGCATTCAAATAGATGTTTTTTATTTTATCCGGAATTTATTAATCTTCTTTGCGTGGCAGTGAATTCAGTACTAGCTACTCTACTATTACTAGAAGCAAAACTTCCCACTTACAGTGTTTTAAGCTAAAGCGATATCCAAACCTTACTTATTTGAGTAGAAAAGAGTAATAAGCAAGTTCCCTAATTTCTAGTGAAAAATATTTTAAAATATATGCATTTAACTTTCACAAAGTCAAAGACAAAAAATGCAATTATTCTATTACATGTTAAAATGACCTTCTTTCCTTTAAAAATATGCAGAAATTCTATTGCAATAATGTCTACCCTTACTTCAGAGGCTTATTCTAATTTCCTAGTGGATTCCTTCTTCCACTAATACCATCTAGAGAATATACAAGCTTATCAACCATACCATTCTTTAGTTGTTGAGAAAGGAAACATGGAGACAACTAAGTCCAAGGGCTTAATAAAAAGTAAGATGAAAACAACCATGTATTAGAAAGCAGCAAAAAACTTTTTTTTTTTTTAGAGTTTTCTGAGAAAGCATAGTCATAGATTTCTCCTTCCTAGTCTCTGAATAAATGAGGGAGTTGTAGGGGTCCAATAGTTTAATAATTTGATTTTTAATCCTCAGCACTTGGTTATAGACAACTGAGGTATTGATATAGATGTGGATATAGATAAATAAATGCCCTTGGATAAGATATCTTAATCAGAGAGAAAAATATTTTTTAAAAAATCTGTAATCCCAACCTGTGACTATTAAATTTTAGGTCCAGGAAAAATTGGTCTAGCAAAGTGAAAAAGGCCTCATCTTAAGGAGGATCCACAGAAAGCAGTCATTAAATGTAAAAACTTTGATATTCTGCTTTTTTTCCAAATTACAAAGATAAGAGATTCTGTAGACATTATTTAATGATGATTATGAATCAAATTTCCTGTTTGCAAAAGTTTCATTTTCTGTCTCTTGGAAAAACTTACAGTTTAGCCATTTGATGAATGGGGCCCTCAAATTATAAGATTTTCATGAACAGGGACTGTCTTTAACAGAAATAATATGTAAGAAAGAAAAGTTGGGCTTACACACAACTCTCCTATTCTTAGACTTTGCAATACTCTGATGCACACAATAACTAAATTGGCTGGGAGTTGAAGACTTGCTGCCTTTAATTTCACCTGTATGCAAAGGTGAGAATGCCATTCATTTAGGCATCAATATTGATTAGACTTCTTAATTTTCACAAAAGGACCTTATCCTACATTTGGACCAGTTGTTATATTATAAACATCTGCCATTAATAAGTAAACTAGCTATTCCAGACAATAATCAGTGAACACATCTTTGAAATTTCAGCTACCCATGCTCATTTAAAACCACTTGGGAAAAATAATATTTATAGCTGTTAGAAGCAATATTACCACAGTAGCTAGCATGTCGGATTTTAGTCTCTAATACTATTCTCCATCTGAAAAAATACCTGATTTCAAGACTGAAGCAGGATGGAATAAGGTAAGTCTGAGATACATTTGTTGTGACAGGAAACAGGAAATTTTCAAAGATTAGTATGTTTGGTCCAAAGAATATAAAACTAATATAAAGGGGCACCTACAGGCTAAATTTATAAACATTTAAACAAAAAAAATAATAATGGTTCTATTAAATTAACACACATAGATTTCCTGGAACTTAATGAATGCAATATAATCCTCAGAAAAACAGAACACCAGAAAATCCAGTTGTCGATATCTGAGGGATTTATTAACCCAACTTCATATTTTTAAAATCAGTAAAGTGAAAAAATAAGTATCCTGATTTTTCAATATACACTGTACTTTTAAGGATTATTGAGTTTAATTGAAACCATTAGGTGAACAATTGATGGGGAGCCAGATGTTTATGTAGTGACAAAGTAACATTTCACCATTATTTTCATGATTAAAAGAGAAGACACATCTGCATAGAGGGGCATCAGGCTTTCACCACCTTAATCCATGAGTCAGTGTGAGTATTGCCAAGAATGGAGCAACCAGATGTTTGATATGATGGGCACAACATACTAATCAGGAAATATAGATGATTTTCCATAAGACAGCAAACAGATAAATACAGAAAATTAGATATTTTGCAGGACAAGTAGCAGTGTCTTCAGAAAGTCAAGGTCATGATAAAAAGCACTGTTCTAGATTAGCAAACACTTAACTGACATAATAACAGTGGACATGGATTGGATTCTGGTTTCAATAAACCAGTTATATAAAGAAAATTTGAGAGACAGTGGGTAATATGAACTATGGATTGTTATTAGCCGATATAAAATTTATTGACACAAAAAAGTAAATATTTTAACTAACAACTTAACTGGAAAAAGCAATTTACATAGCATGCCTTAAGTTAATTTTTTTGTAAAACATATACTACGTTTCTTTTTTTGGGTGGGAGTAAAATGGTTTGTTTTTCTCTTGTTCATATTTATCTGTATCTTTTGATTTTCTACAATACACATATACTGCTTTTATAATAAAAAAGTATATTTTTTAATTAGAAAATGTTTATGGTCCTAAAAATATGCAATTTATTCGTGTCTAGTAAAATGTTTTTCTTCAAACAGCCATATTATCTCAGAGCTAAATATCTGAGTCAAATTATTTATGCCCACCTCCTCCTCTGTCAACAGACTGCTTTCACTGAATTAGGAGGCTGCATCATGTATTCAACTTACTCCTAAAGATGTGTTCAAACATCAGAATATGTAAATGTATAACTATACATTAGTCACAGTCCTCCAGAGGAAAAAAATGAATGGGACATATGTAGATACATAAGAGCAGATTTATTATGGAAATTACCTTATGTGGTTATAAAGGCCAAGAAGTCTCACCATATGCTGTCTGTAAGCACCAGGAAAGCTGGCAGTATAATTCAGTCTGAGTCAGAAGGTCTAAGAACCAGGTTGCTGATGGTGTAACTCTTAGTCCAAGGTCAAAGGCCTGCAAAACTGTTGTGGGGTGCAAATGTGCCCTTCCTTCACCTTTTTTGTTCTATCTGGGCCCTCAGTGGATTGGGAGATGCCAGGCCACATTGGTGAGGGCAAATCTTCTTTACTCGGTCTCCTGATTCCAATGTGAATCTCTTCCAGTAACACCCTCACAGACACACCCAGAAATAATGTTTTACCGGCTATCTGGGTATCTCTTGACACAGTCAAATTGACACAAAAGGTTAACCATCACAAACTGTGAAGGTGTCATTAGGGACTTTAGGCTGTTTATGAATATCTACCGGAGAAAATTCAAGTTTTGGTATCAGAAATACCTGTGCTTCTCATAAATCTCTAATTGGTTTATATCTTATGGATATTGACTATTAAAAATTATCTTTCACTTTTTCTTTGGCCTCTAGGAAACTTAGAGCCAAATTCTTGGCCACCTCTACCCGTTCTTGAGGATGATGTGTTGTACATCTCTGGACATCAATCTTACTACTGGCTTATTAATTCCTTACCATACTTTTCACCTTGCCCAGATTTGTTCAACTATTCATGTTTTTTGAACTACCTCTGTTCATTTGGTTGTTTAAAATCTTTTACAGAATGAGCTGGGATGTTGATTAATTAATTATGACTGACAAAAAAAAGTCTAAGAAATATTCTAGCTAAATCACTCTGACTCAATAACCTCAGTTCCATTCCTGACCCAATGTGGTCATAAGAAAGTTTCTTCCTGGCCTACATTGTGTCAGCTCCTTGTAGGAGTATCTTCAGAACTGCATTGTAGAATGATTCCCTAGACATTCACTGAAAGCTACATTGTAGAAACGCAACCATATGAAGACATTTTCTGCATGAGCTGTAAGGCTGCTGTTGAAGACGCTGCCTGTTACGTTCTTCAATAACAAAGTCAGAGAATTCAACATTTTCTTTTCATTGCTAGCTAGGGAGTTCCTGTGAGAGTTTACTTCAGAAAAAAGGTTTCCATCAACTAGACATGGCTTTTTTCTTGCCAGGAATCATAATACATACATCACCAAAATTGGATATAAAGATAAGTGCTTCAGTATAGTTTCACAAGTCTCAATCTAAACATCCCCTATTTATCATCCGTTTTCAACATTGCCACAGAGCCATTTTGGCAGCCCAAGAACATGATCTGGGAATCAAACTAAATTTTTAAAAGAACTAATATGTGGAAAGTCTTACCTTTGCAATAAATGCAGACTTCAGAAGGGTCATGATACAATGAAACCATAGTACTAAGAGAAATGGTGATTACAACAAAAACTGATTTATAAACCCTTTGCTGGAACTTGGAAGCTGAATGTTACAGTTGGGTAAATAACAAAGAATGAGGTAATGAAGTTTCTTATCCAGTGTGAAAAAAATTAATAAAGCTACTCAACGTGAAAAATCTTGAAAAATTAGGAACTCGTCAACTGGAAAAAGACAAAATATAAATAGAATAGGCCACTTAATAAACTATTGGACATACTACCAAATAAACTTTCTTTATAATCATCATGTAAAAGGTTTAAATTCCATTTATGATGAAGACCCAGTGGGCTTTGGGGCTAGGAGGACATGAGCGTGAATGCTGGCTCTCTCATTTACTAGCTATGTGACCTTGAGCAAATTCCTTAGCCTCTTTTAGCCCAATTTCTGCATCCGGCATTTGGAGTTAATAATAATCCTACCTGGTAGAGTGATTGTGATGCTTCAATGACATAATGTGTGAAAGTTGTTTAGTCCAGTGAATGGAATACAGTGTGTGCTTAGTAAATGGGACTGTGTAATGACCACTAAAAGATCACTGAATTTCTGACATCATGAGATTCCAGGGTATTTATTTTCTTTGTGAACCCCAAATTTCCTCCCTTTGGTAACTGGGCCATAACAGAATATTGTATCTATATTTGAAGTCGTTATGAAAACAAGCAAAAACTAATGATAAAAGCAAGGACCAGCAGAATTGAATATTGGAGGAAATAAATAACCACTTAAAACAAAATGTCATTAAAACTCCCAGAAGAAATACTTGAAATAAAGCTGGTGTCAAATATAATCATGAAGACATGACAGATATTTACTGATTACTTTGATAGCATATAGTTATTTTATAAGTATTTGAAAGATATGTGTGATTCTGTACTACTATATATTTAAGTTGCCCACATAATTTTAAATATTCATCTAGAATGGAAGCTGCGGGACCAGATCTTCCATTTCTATGCTGCATGTTACTTTTCTCCTAACTTCTAGCAGGCAAACACACTAATGCCAACACAGAGACACACACACAATCATACACACACACAGAGAGTGGAGAATTTTGTATCGTGAGAATTCAACAAGATGGTTTTGGCTGATAGTAAAATTATCTAATCTAAGAAACACTGCAATAGTTGTAATTTCTCCAACCTAGTTATAGTTAAATTTCCAGTTAACTTCAGATTGGTAAGGACTGTAGGAAGCATTGGCAGGCACCTCCAGTTTCAAAAATAATCTTGTGCTGAAGGGATGAAGACACTACCATTTAGTGACAGCATGAAGACTAAGGAAAGGAACAGGTTTGGGGGCTAATCAAGAATTCCGAATAATGCTTTGAACATGTTAATTTGGAGATCCTACAAGCCATACATGTGGAGTTCTTCAGCAGGCAGGAAATATAAATTTCAGAGTTTTCAGGATATAACAGCAGCTAACTTTTATTGAGTACTTAGCATAAGTTACACACTGTTAATATAATCCTCACAATAACCCTATAACTAAAATACTATTATTATCCTAATTATGTGGATAAAGAAACAGATACAGAGAGGTCAAGTAATCTGCCCAAGGTCATACAGCTAATAGGTGGCAGAGCCACAAATTGTGTGCAGATAGTCTGGCTCCCCCGCCCTTGTTCTTATCCTCTACTTTATACAGGCATTTATGGACTCGGGACTTTAGGAGATGATACAAGGATAAGGCCTGAATATATAAGAAAATTTAGCCCCAAAACATGCCGCATTGTAAAGGATGAGTAGAAAAGAAGAAAACTATGAATGAAACCAAGCAGCTGTGGGGTCATGTATAAAATAGGAAGAAATACTTCAGGAAGGGGAAAATGGTCCCACTGGGTTGAATGCCACTGTTGGGTTGATAAAATGAAGACTAAGCAGAAGCCATGAATTAGGCTCCGTGGAGATGTAGACCTCATCAGGAGTGATCTTGGTCTTTGCAGAGGTATGGGATCTTATACTAGATTGGAAAGAAGTGAAAGGGAATAGGAAGTGAGGAAGTGGAGACAGGAATTCCAGAATGCTGTTTTAGAAGTTTTACCGTGAATGGGAACATAGAGACGGTGTTTGCAGGGAGTTATTTGCTATCGAAGCTTTTTGGTTTTTTGTTGGTGGTAATGATCCGATGAAAGAGTGGATAACAGGAGGAGCAGAATCCTAAGGGAAAATGGGAAAGGGAATGCAAAGAACAAGGAGACTTGGCTGGGATCAAAGGAGAAGCACTTCCTTCATGGAAACCAGAAGGATGAAAGAGGAGCGGGTGCAGATGCATGAATGAGAAATGATTTGGTGGAGGGAAGATGAAAGTTTCCAAGTTAATCTGTTTTGTCTTAATTAAGTGTGAGCTGAGATCATCAGCAGAGAGTTAGAGTGAAAGGGTGTGGGATATGGGAAAAAAGAAGAAAGTGTAACAAATTATCTCCCTGAGTGCGAAAGCAAGCCTAATAGAGAACAGTACTGAGTGCTGGGCAGGGTTGAGGACTGTAATTGTGAATTCAAAGAGAGCCAATAACAGTAGTATGATTTTTTCCAGCAATGTTTGCTTGCTCTGGTGCAACTATGGGAAAATGAGGATGATGGCAATGGTAACAAAACTCACTGAGGATTTAATTTGTGCTACTCCTCTAAATGTCTTAAATATAATGAATTTTAAAAACCCTGAATGGGAAAGTTGCAAATCAAATATTAAAGAGAGAGGAGAGAGTTGAACAGTTCATGCAACTAAATGACCGTAATTGCAGATCTGTGGTGAGATGGTGGGACATCATATCAGCAAACGATAACTTCAAAGAAGTTAGAAGAAATGACTTGGAGACAATCATGGGACACTGGAAAACAAAGAAAACACTGCCCCACTTCCTGGCCCTGAGATACATGACTCCGGGGAAAGCAAGTTCCTCAAGGAAAGCCAGATTTTTATTTAGCAAACAGGTAGAAAGAGCATTCAGAGAACATGTTGAAGATGTAGTGGGGTTTGCTGGACACAGGTGGAGAATTCCAGAAAGTATATGCACAGGTTTAGGGAAGAGGGAAGAAAAGAGGATTGGATTCAATTTGATGATGCCCAGAATAGCATGGGAAGAAAAATCTGGGTGATAATGTTTGAGGATTGTTAGACTTTTGGGATATCCAACTCAAATATGGGTGTGAGGCTCAATGGAGCTGGTCCTGAAAGTATCTCAGAAGACCAGTAGGACTAAGTTCTAGCATATGCTGATATGGAATGTTCAGATCAATGGCTATATCATAAGTCAGAATTCAATCAAGAAAATCAGGATTATTTTAGGTATTTTGAGCAGGAAGGGATTGAATTCAGGGAATTAGAGACTTAAAAACCATTGGAAAGTATGAGAAGTGTAGAAATTACAGGGCCCCAATCCTGTGCTTGCATAATACTTTTCCCATTGGAATTCATATTACAATTTTATTTAGGTTATTTGTTATCTCTCTTCTCCATAAGCCCTGGAGCTCTGTTAGGACAGAGACCATATCTTCCTTATTCTCTTTGTGATCTCACTGTATTTTATACCATAAGTCCATGGCAATTATCTGTGAAACCAAGGAAAATAGGGAGAGGAAAAAGAAGGAAGGAAGAGAAGAAAAGACAGAAGGAGGAAAGGAAAGTGATAAGACTTCCATTTTATTTCTTAATTAGAGTTTCATTGATGTAATATACTGTGTTTTCAAAATTCACACATCTGGAACACATCATTTACCTCGTTTGTAAGGAATTCCTGTTATATTTATTTATACTGCTTTTATTTATATTTCCACTGATGTGAAACTAAACTATAAGAAAATACACTTCCTATGACAGGAAAAGTTGGCATCTATTTTATCTTTTTAAAATAATTTTACAGATTATTGGATCCTTGGAAGTTGAGAATTCCAATTGGGAGAGAGGTGAAAATATTTCTTTTCTGAGACTCTCTTACATGATCCCATCCTCCCAAAATAAAAATCAAATTATCAAATATGCCAAATGTTTGTTTCAGGCCCAAGTTCAAGTTTTCCAAGAAGAAGCTTTTAATAACCCATATTAAAATTTGATGAGACTCTGTGTTAGTCTGCTCTGGCTACCAGAACAAACTATAGTAGTTCCCCCTTATCCACAGTTTTACTTTCCACAGTTTCAGTTACCTGTGATCAGTTTTGGACCTGCATCTGAAAATGGATGAGCACAGTACCATAAGATATTGGGGGGAAGGAAGAGAGAGAGAGAGAGAGATGTCACACTCACATACTTTTATTACAGTATTCTGAAATAATTGTTCTATTTTATTATTAGTTGTTAATCTCTCATGGTGCCTAATCTGTAAATTAAACTTTATGATAAGTATGTATATGCAGGAAAAATCATAGTATATATAGGTTTGGTACTATCCACAGTTTCAGGAATCCACTAGGTCTTAGATTGTATGCCCCACAGTTAATGGGTGATTACTATACCATAGACTGTATGGCTTAAACAACAGAAGTTTATTTTCTTACAATTCTGGAGAATGGAAATTTGATATCAAGGGGCCACCATGGGTGGGTTCTGGTGAGAGCTCTCTTCTTGGCTTGCACATGGCCATGTTCTTAAATTTTACCTTATACAAAACTAACTTCTGAATAAATTCAATACTTAAAATGTAAAGAGTAGTTTGTAGTTTTGTTAAACTACAAAAATACTATAAGAAAATACAGGTAAAATTTATATAATATTGAGGTGGTGAGGACCATTCCAAGCGTGGTAGCAACATTTGAAAAAGAAAAAGACTGATAGATTTTAAATATAACTTATTGGTGAACAGTGTGGGCTGCCTGACTTCAAAACACCACCAACTTGCACCCTTGGGAAAGTTTCTTAGCTTTTCTCTTCATCAGTGTTCTCTTCTGTTGAATGCCTAATTGTATCGAGAGTTCATTTCTACCTTTCTCTGTGTTCTACTTTACACACACACACTCATTGCAGGAGCCAGAAATATAATATATTTCCCAGACTTCCTAATGGCCAGGATTTTATTTAGATGTGATTTAGGTTCTGCCAACACAATATATGGCCACAAGATTTGGAAGGCAAAACATGAGGCAGACATCATTCCTCTGTGGCTGGAACAATTAACTAGCAATTTCCAGCACATAATTTTTTGTGGTGGCACCCACATTCCAGAAGGTAATCACTGTCTCAGAGTCATGAAGCAGTTGGGTCTGGGAGTAGTGATATCACAATCAGTAGCAGCTTCCTAACCTCTGGATTTCATCCATTAACTTTGACCTTAAAACTAATGGATCAGTGGTGACTCCAATAACTTCCACTCCTTCACCTTTCCAATGATGTTTGTAAGGACCTAGTTCTCTGTACAAAATCTTTCCCTGTGTGAAATGTCTTCTATATCCTAGACTGAACCTTACCTGATACACACATCTAGTTATTTTTCCCTCAGAAATAATTACAAAAGACTATAGGGAAACCGACATCCCTACACTGGTACTCCCAGTCTCTAGTATCCTCTATTTTACTTTGGGTTTGCCTTGTTCTTGCTTTTCTAATTCCTTGAGGAGCATCATTGGTTGTTTACTTGAAATTTTTCTAGTTTTTGATATAGGCATTTATTGTTATAAATTTGCCTCTTAATACTATTTTTGCTAAGTCCCATAGGTTTTGGTATGTTGTGTTTCTATTTTCATTTGTTTCAACACATTTTTAAATTTCATTCTAATTTCTTCAGCCATTGGTGGTTCAGAACCATGTTATTTAATTTCCATGTATCTGTCTAATTTTGAAAGTTCCTCTTGTTATAGGTGTCTAGTTTTATTCCATTGTGGTCAGATAAGATACCTGATAGGATTTTGATCTTTTAAAATTTTTGAAACTCTTTTGTATCCTAACATATGGTCAATCCTGGTGAATGTTCCACATGCTGATGAAAAGAATGTTTATTCTGAAGCTGTTGAGGAAATGTTCTGTAAATGTTTGTTAGGTCCCCTTATTCTGTGGTGCAATTTAAATCTGATGTTTTCATGTACAATACTTTTATCCAGTATCCTATAGACATTCAGATTGTTTTCAATATTAATCTATTATGAACAATGTTACAATGGATATTCACACATCATATTGCACATGTGAAAGTATAATATGTATACCTATACAATGTGTCCATACTATTAAGGTTGGTGCAAAAGTAATTGCGGTTTTGGACTGTAAATTTTAAATCATTATAACTAGGCTCAAACACATCTTTGTTAATCAAAATTGGAACCATTACAATCAATACTTTTTTGCCAAGAATACATAAGTTTGTTTATTCCTATAGCATAAAAATCTGTGTTTCGGGATTCAGCGAACTCTTGGAAAGCATTGTCTGCATCCTGCTGGTTGTGGAAGCATTTTCCCTGTAAAAAGTTGTCAAGATGCTTGAAGAAGTGGTAATCGGTTGGTGAGAAGTCAGGTGAATATGGCGGATGAGGCAAAACTTTGTAGCCCAATTCGTTCAAGTTTTGAAGCATTGGTTGTGTGACGTACAGTGGGGCGTTGTTATGGAGAAGAATTGGGCCCTTTCTGTTGACCAATGCCAGCTACAGGCATTGCAATTTTCAGTGCATCTCATCAATTTGCTGAGCATACTTCTCAGATGTCATAGTTTCACCAGGATTCAGAAAGCTGTAGTGGATCAGACTGGTAGCAGACCACCAAACAGTGAATGTGAACTTTTTTTGATGCAAGTTTGGCTTTGGGAAGTGCTTTGGAGCTTCTTCTTGGTACAACTACTGAGCTGGTCATCACCAGTTGTTATACAAAATACACTTTTCATTGCACATTACAATTCGATCGAGAAATGGGTTGTTGTTGTATACAACAAGAGAAGATGACACTTCAAAACGCCGATTTTTTTGGATTTTCGGTTGGCTCATGAAGCACCCACTTATTGAGCTTTTTCACCTTTCCAATTTGCTTCAAATGCCAAGTGACCATAAAATGGTCGACCTTGAGATCTTCGGCAACTTCTCTTGTAAGAGGATCAGCTTCAATGATTGCTCTCAATTGGTCATTGTCAACTTCCTATGGCTGGCCACTGCACTCCTCATCTTCAAGGCTCTCATCTTCTTTGAAAACTTCTGGAACCACCACTGCACTGTATGTCATTAGCAGTTCCTGGGCCAAATGCATTGTTGATGTTACAAGTTGTCTCTGCTGTTTTAAGACCCATTTTGCACTTGCATAAGAAAATCACTCAAATTTGCTTTTTGTCCAACATCATCTCTATAGTCTAAAATAAGTAAGAAATAAACAGCAAAAAAATAAAGCGGGAAATGCACATTAAAATGATGTATAGTATAACCACATTTATTTAAGAATGTATTCCAATATCAAAGGGCAAATTTCAACAATGCTAAAACTGCAATTGCTTTTGCACCAACCATATATATACACATATATATATGTATATATATATCTTATATGCTTAGTGTATATGTAGTATGCATACATTGTGCAATATAATATGTGAATGAGTATATATATGAAATAAATGAATAGCGGTTTAAAACTAAATCAAAAAGTTATGGTCTTTAATTTTGACAAATATGTTTAAGTCCAAAACTACAAAGGGTCAGAGATTTTTACTCTACTTACAAGTTAACCTGCCACAGTTACATATGTGTATGTGTATGTCTGTGTGTCTGTGCATGAGTATGTATATATATGTGTACTGACAGAAACATCAGACCTCTAGATCAGACAACAAACCATTTATTAGTCACAGCAAAAAGAGCAGCAGAAGTGGTATTTTGCATGAGTTCCTCATGCCCCAGTTCCTCACAGGACAATGCAATGAGGACATGACATTTACCTGCACATGCAGCATAATTTGCACCCCAAGAGAGGTTCCCTGAAATTATGAGACTTATAATTTATACAGGATAGCTGATGTGTGTGCTCGTATCTTCCCCTCTGCACAGAGAGAGAGAGAGAAACTTTACAACCCTGGAAGGTAAGCAAATGTTTCTCTGGGGAAGATACGTTTCTCCAACTCTATGGAGTAATTCACAATCTCTAGCTTCCAAGATCTTTGTTATTCAAACATTCCCCTTGCTCAGAAAGCCCAACCCATGCAAAAATGTGAGAATCTTCCTGGATAATTGTCTTCCAAAAGGATATTATGAAATTAATCTCTAATTTAGCTTCTCCACCAATTTGGAGACTGTTTACTCAAACATTTGCTACATACAGTTATCAATTTTATTTTAATTTGCCATCCAAAGTTAAAATTTCATCTCATTTTTGTTTTAATTTATATTTCTTATTGCTTAAAAGTTTATTTTTTTTCTTTCTGTTAAACATTTATGTCCTTCGTCCATTTTTCTAATGTGCTAATTGTCATTTAGTATTCATTTATAGAATTTTTTAATACATTTTCTCTGAGGTCCTCTGAAAGTGCATCTTGAGAAAAAAGTTGATGTATGTGTGCTTTACTCAGGAACGTGATCCCAGAAACCAAGGATGAGGGACAGAAGTACATGTGGAAGAAAGGAGAGTCAATACAAAGACAGGTTTTTCAAGTTACAAATTTCAAGTTAAAACTGAGAAGCCAATAGACTTTCTGAGAAGCCTTATAGGATCTGTCTCAGGAAAGGAGACAGAAGCATTTATGTCCAGTCTCCTGTAACTATTGGTGGAGAACTACCTTGCTGAATGCTAACTTTCCCACACTCACTGGCAGTAGTGCATGCCTGCATGCCGGGTGGTTTCCACAGGCCCCAAACCTCAGGGCAGGAAGAGAGGAGTTCATAGCACGTGCACGGCATGAGTTTATGTCAGGATACATCTGCTCAAAATTAGTTGAAGCTAGTCCAGAACTGGTCATCATAACCTTGGTCAGACTATGAGGTTGAAAGGATGTAAAATGGCTCACAACAAGTGTCCAGTTGTATCCAGCATGGGTACACCCCTTGGACACTTCAGATCTCACAAATCCAGTTTATCACTGAGTCCCCTATAAGCAGAACTTTTTTTAGTTTCTCTATCAATTAAATGTCTGTTCTTTACAGTTCTTTACATTTTTCTCCCTTTAATCCAAGACTCAAATTAGGGTGGGTAAAATCCTCCAATAACATCTCTAGAATTCCACTACTGAAGTTCTATCTTAGTCCATATAGGCTGCTATAACAAAATGCCATAAACTAGATAGCTAATAAACAATGGAAATGTGTCTCTCACAGCTCTGGATGCTGGGCATCGGCAGATTCTGTGTCTGGTGAGGGCCATTTCTCATAAACGGTGCCTTCTCACTATTCTTCACATGGTAGAGGGCCAATGAGCTCTCTTTGGGGCCGATTTTATAAAAGCACTAATCCCATCCTTGAGGGTCCCACCCTGATGGCCCAATCACCTCTCAAAAGGCCCTTCCTGATGCCATCACCTTGGGAACAGGATTTCGACATATGAATTTTGGGCAAACACAAACATTCGTACCATAGCAAGTTCTAATTCGGCATTACAGATGGATAAGGATGTTCAATTAGTGTCACTCTGAATTTCTGGCAAATAGTTTAATGGCTCCTATGAAGCATTTCCAGAAGGGCATTATTTTATTCAAAATTTTTCTATGTCTTCTTTGTCTGGACCATAGATGGTACTTATTAGTGTCCATTTGAACAAACAACAATTTTTAGAGAACCCAAAGTACTCTCAGGCAGTAATATAGCCTCATAAACAGGTTTAAGAAAAGGCAAACATGCTGTTTTTACATGCTTTTTGTTTATAAGTTGGTTTCAGTTTCAAGATGTAAGGGGATGGAACATAAAAATATTATTGTCATTGATAAAAATTATGTGTACTCTTTGCAATTAAGCTGTACCCTAACCTATTCCTTACAGTAACTCAATCAACTCTTGGGATTGCCAAGTATCTCACCACCAAAGTAAAGATCATCTAGTCCTAATTAAATTAAGAACACATTTGGAGAAGCAAAATTAAGTCAAACTTGGAGTTGTCAAATTAATTTTTCTTTCATACAAGCCCTGGAAAATCTTTAATCATTAAATCCAAGAATTTGCCTCATATAATGTAGCTTATCTGGTCCCTAATTCAAGAGATATAACCCTATAGCAACATAATATTTTCCTTATAGAATTAAATTTAACAGGACTGGTAAAAATCAGTCAGGACCACACTAGTTCTAGATTCTCTCATTAGATTACTTCCCATTTTTACAACCCAAAAAGACATGATTTGTTTTGATTGGTTTATCTAGGTTCTCCCTCCTTATCATGGCATTTGGAGTATAGTTCATATGTCTGAATGAGCATCCTGAACTTTTGTTGTAAATAAAATGTCTGCCCACAATCAAAGCAAGCCAAGGTCCTCTGAGGCCCACCCAGAGCTTTCACCCACATTCCAGGAACAAATTCAACTACAGCCCTAAGCAGTACCAGGGTACAAAGGAGAAAGACTCCATCTTTTTTCACCTGGTCATAGGTATGCAACTTAATTTTCCTACAGTTCATGTCTCAGGGTTCTACTAATTCTCCTCTGCTACTAAGCTGGAGGGCTGATTCAGTCCCCACAGGTACAGCAGAGGACGGGTGTTCCAGAGGAGAGCTGAGCATCTACCCCTACCTTAACTCATTAACAACACCATTATCTTCAAAGCTATACACACACACACACACAAAGCGTTCTATCTTCCCTTCCCTCACAAGCTGCTTTGGAAAAGTAAAAACAAAACAAAACAAATGACAGAAGGAAGGAAACACGAGAGTGAAGTATTCTTTATTGCTGTGGCCATCATCACCCGGGTGTTGATTTTTATCTGTTCATTTATGTGATGGCGACAAGAGTTGGGTTATGTGTGGGCAGAGACTAGGCATTGAATATAACCTATTTTTATTGAATTAACACCAATATTTAAATCACTTTAAAATGGGAAGTCTGTCCTCTTTTGTAATATGGGGCGGGGGGGGCGTGTCATTGTTTAATGCTTTCTTGACTCAGTTTTGAGTCCTTGGTGGGTCAGTTTTCCTTGCTTGAACAGTCAAATAAGTCCAACACAAAGCACTTTCCTTATCAGGTTCTCACACTCACAGGCCCACTATGTACTCTCCCTAATTGCCCGAGGGCCAGGTGGGCGACCAGGGACTGCCCCTATGTCCGGAGTGCTAACTAAAATGATTAAATTAGCCAATCCACAGGAAGTCCCAGAAACCTAATCAACCTTACCCTGCTAGTCCCACAAGCCCCCTTCAGTTCCAGTTTGCTACTACCCTATTCCCAGATGCAACCCCTGGGTGGCCCTGCCTGGAAGCCTTCTCTCCTGGAGTTGTAAACAAAGAGTCCTGCCTTTCATCAATCCAATGAAAGTGTCAATGTGTTGTTCCCGCCACCAGAAAAATTCTTAAATCTTACAAAACATCTCTGTGGTCACACCACTAATCAGAAAGGAAATACAGACTTTTTCCTAGCACATCAAGGAAGGACAAAGCCTCGTGTTTAAAGGAAAAGTCACAGCCTGTTTTCATTTTCTCTGAAATATCAACAAGGGCACCGAGTGGAGCACACTGAGCCATCACATCTCAAACGTTACTTCACCCACACCTCAACCCTCAACTTCCCCTTTACCAACAAATCTTTTTAAAAAGGAATCTCATTATCTCATCTTCTTCTGTTTGTGTAACTTTTAATTTATAAAATAAATTTTTCATTCCAAATCTAAAAACATAAAGAATACACAGCCACAGAGCCCCCTGCCTTACTCCTTCCAGGAACAGCATCTCCTCCCCTGAAGCCCTTTGGCAAGTGTCCACGGGGTTACACAGAGCAAGTATCTGACTCTGCAGGTGTCGATCCTTTCCCCACTTCCTCTGGAACTTTCAGTTTTTCCATACACTACCTTCTGTTTTGACAAAGAACCATTAGGAATAAACACTTTTTAAAAGCAACATCCTATAATAAAAGGTATTAGCTCATTTCTACCTTTGGACACAGTCCATGCATTCAACATGAAATGACACCCTGCAAAATCCCCCAGTGGGGCTGGCAGCCTGTGTGGCTCACCACGAGAGGATGAAACCAAATTGCCCTCCCCAGGACCACAGAGACTAAATAAACACAGAGCCAAAGTGTAAAATGTGCTCTCCTCAAACTTTGGGGAAAGTGTTCTTCCTTCATTTTCCCTCCTAAATCCTTCACAAAGGGGAAAACAGCTGACCTTTCCCATCGGACATTCCCCACCATTCCACTGCAAATTTCTTCATTAAAAAGATGGAAATATTAGAGAACAGAATTTCTCCGATGTTCTGTTGTTGATATTTGTTTTAAATTCTTAAAAACAGAGTTTGGAGTTTAAAAAAAAAAAACTTATTTCACCTGGTATTAATGGAACGAAAATAGTGAAAGGCAAACTTCCAATTGAAAAATCTTAAGAACTAAATATTTGAGTCTTTAGACTTTTCTGCCCTTTTCCAAGGAAATTAGGGGCAATTTAAATGGTTTCCTCATTATCATTGTCATCACTCTGTTTTCCTGAAAACCATGAAGTCAGTTAAGGATTTTTGCCATAATTTTCATGTCTTCTTCATGCAGAATGACATATAGTCAGCCTTCTGTATTTGTGGGCTCCACATCCATGGATTCATCAACTGTGGATCAAAAACATTCAAAAAACCTGTGTCTTTACTGAAAAGGTACAGACTTTTACTATTATCATTACTCCCTAAGCAATACAGTATAAAAATTATTTACAAAGCATTTATATTGTATTAAGTATTATAGTAATTTAGAGATGATTTGAAGTGTACAGGAGGATATGCATAGGCTATGTGCAAATACTGCACCATTGTATATCAGAGACGTAAAAATTCATAGATTTCGGTATCTTAAGGAGGTCCTGGAACAAATCCCCCATGGAGACCAAGGGACCACTATATAGCCAGAACCTTTTATTTTTTTCAGTCACCTCACCTCATCTTACTACACACACATACACACACACACACACACACACACACACACACACACACACACAATTTCTCAAAAAACATATATTGAGAAGTGACATATATGGTTTTTAAATACAAACATTAAGCAAGTTCCTATGTTATGCAAGGTTAACCATCCTTTCCATCACCCTCTCCCATTCTTCAACACCCCCAAGCCGAGTAAGCTCCAACTTATCCAAGTGACGTGCCCCTTCCTGAATGTATGTCTGTGCCTCTGTGCTTAGCACATGATTCTAGAAGATGGTCCTTCCATTAAATACTTATCCTTCCCTGAGTTTACCTGGAAAGTTCCTACTCATTCTTCAAAACTCAGATCTTTTATTCCTTCCTATAATGACATAAAGATAAACTGTCATTCATCATCTTCAAGGAACTCACAGTCTAATGGAGTACAAACATACAAAACAAGCAATTATAATACAATAAGCAATGTTCTGTAATAAAGGCAGAGCTTATACAAGGTAAAGTAGAAAACGTAAGGGAGAATTATCTAAGTCTCTTTGTGGAAGGCAAGAGAAATTTTCTGTAACAGTTTGCACATATTCCTAATTATAACATTTACCACATCTTTTGTAATTATTTTGTATGTCTGTGTGTTGTCAGTTCAGGTAGTGTGACAAGGAGATGCCAAGATGGAGTACAAGAAATTTATTGGGGGTGAAGTTTATGAAATATAAATGTTAGAGCCAGTTCCCCTCGGCCCTGGGAACAGAAAGACAGAAACGCCGAGGCTGCAAAAGGCAAAGGAGTTTTATTGACTAGCTCGAGCTAGGGTCCAAGCCCCGAGCACCAACGCAGTGGTCTCTTTTCCTGGGCAAGGACCCCGCACAGCGGGGTGCATGTCTTTTATATTCTTTGCAGTGGCCTGTTACAGTCAGTTGTCTCAGATAGGAGGGTTGCCTGAAAACACATACACGCCCTGCACAAGCTGTTTACGTGCTGATCATGCCTTGGCCCCTTTATCAGGAAGTTACTTGCGGTCACTTCCCTAGGGCCTTGAAAGTCTACACCGAAGCCGGCTTCAGCTCTTATCATATCCAAGCATTAAGCAAGCAAGCCTTGTTTACAGAAGCAAAACTAGGCTATTAGCTGAAAGCAAATTATTTCTGCCTTTCATAAGGAAAGAAGGAGCAAGAATAATAATGAAAGCTTATACACTGTGATGCAGGTCTGATACCTGTGAGTGGAGAAGGGGAAGGGGAAGAAAATAGGATTGGGGATAAAAAGCTTCAGACCATAGGGCAGCCCTAAGAAAGTCTTGGCCAGGCAAAAGGGGAATCTAGCACAAAGATTACCAATGGAGCAGTCTTGCTTGGGCAAAAATGGTCAGGCCTGGTACCTCCATTATCTCAGTCATTGACTGAAAGCTGCTTGGGGAGCGCTTGACCTCAACTGAACCCAAAGGAATGGGAGTAGTCAGAGAATTGCAAGGAGCAACAGGTTTTCTCCTGAAGGCAGAGCTGAGAAGTGTAACTTCATGGCTGCCCCAGACTAGCTAAAATGCTGAACTCTGCTAATCCAGAGACCAAGTCTTAGTCTATTTATTTGTATTTCTAGCATTATAGGCCAGAAACTCATTATATGTATGACCAATGCTTAATGAAATGACATTTTAAGTGCAATATGCCAAGTTAGGTGTTAGGGATACAAAATATATAAAAATATATTACTTATGTAATCATATATATCTTGAAAAAATTTAAATGATGCTGTAAGGTTAAAAAAAAAACCTGAGTGACAAAGGAAAAGGCACAAACAGAAACTGCTACAGAGCTATAAATCTTACATACAATGAGCCCACTGGCAGTTCGAAAGGCCTGCCAAATTCCAGATTCCCAAAGACATCTGTATAATAGATTCTTGTCATAGGTCCACAAAAATTAAGTTAGAAATATGTTTGGCCCAAGCTGGGATAGCTGGGGAGGGAATGACAATAAGATGCTCAGGGCCAAATGTACTGGATGTACAGTGCTCTGCACCTTTGCAAGCACATTGTACATTGTACATTGTGCAACTCTTAAATTTATGAGATCGGATGTGACCCTTGCTCACTCAAACTTAACATTTGCAACTGTGTGTCCACTGGTAAGTCCCATCTGAGGGTTCCATAAGCTTATACTTCTATCTATCATTAAACAATGCTGCAATTTCTCTATTGTGTACTCTGATTGAGCTGATTTCCTGATGTTTATTGTAGATAATTAAACTTTGTTTGATTTATCCAAGCAATATCTGTGTGAGCCTCCATTCAGCAATCTAAGCCTACCATTAATATTTTCAAAATGGTAGGTATGCAGATTGGTGGCAAGCATGGGATTTATGCAACAACTCTGAGACCTATTGTGACTACATCTCTGAGAAGAAGGTCCTGGGACAAAGGAAGGCAGGAGAATGAAACTGTGTGCCTAGTTGCTTTGCTGACCTTCCACGGTTTATGAAGACTAAGACCTTAACACAAATGATGTAAGGTAAAATTCTACAGTGGAGAATCCCAGTTGACACTCCTACTATGCTGACTAGGGTGGCCAAGTGGGCCTTAAGAGCACCAATTTCCCCTTTAGCACAGGACTCAGGAAAGGAGCAGGCAAGCAAACTGCCCAAGTTCAAATGCTGGTCTTGTCATTCTAGTTCTTCCTCTCTAGTACCAGAAGTGTAAGCCAATGAGACCCAGACAAGAGAGATATCCCTAAACTAAAGAGTTGAACCAGTAAAAGTGACCAATTCCATTTCCCATTGTTCTCATTCTGATGCTGATTAGGACTTACAAGGGTTAGATTATCCCCTAACTGAGAGATGCCCTGAAGTCTGGCATTTACCCACCAGCATAATTGAAGGGAACAGAATGAAAACATGCCCCTCACCAGAAAGTTTCTATACAAAGGTTTTGCTGATAAACTCTTCCTCTTCCCACCAAATACTCTTCTCAGTATTTCAGAGAACTTCATTCTAACTCCCTTTTGGAGGACAGAATAAGGAAATGGAGAAAGCTCTGAGCTTACCCACCCCGACCACCCACACACTACAGATATTGGAGAGTAGGGCCAACGCCATTGTCCTCAGACTTCCCACCAGGCCTGGTGATGGTCCCGCTCGGCTGAGGCTGGGACATACTGATGTGAAGATATGAAGCATACTGTCCTTTTTCTTACCCACCATTTCCCATAGGATTTCATTTTTCCATCATCACAGAGCAAGCCATGATGTTTGCTGCTGTCACCATTTGTAGCTATAATCAGGTTTTCCTAATGACAGGCTACATAGATAATGTGTCCTCATTATCAAAAATGTATTAGTAATCTATCTTTCCCTTTCTCAAAACCATACTTTGGTATTAGAAAAGACAGAATCTTATTGTCTGTTTCTTTCACATGCTTTATCTCTCTTTCCCCATGTTTTGTCCCACCAGCCACAATGCCACCAGTCCTATCACTGTCTTCTAGTCAATGCTTCTTGAATTTCTTAAAATAAAAGCCCCTTCATCTATTGCTGTGGTTAACTGTAGATGGCCCTATGTCCGGATTCCCCATTTGATGTAAAGGTGCATGCACTAGGATTGTGTGGTTTGGTAGTCAGCCGCCAAACACAACAATTCCCTTTAGAAATCCAGTATTTGTTTTGGGGTTTTTTTTCCCTTCTTTTTTTCCTTAAACTACTTTGTATTTCTACTATTTGGAGAAGATTTTTAAATTTCATCTAATCATTTTTCTTCTGTCTTGCAGCTCATGACAATTGCTCCCAAAGGGATAAAAACTGTCATCTGTGTCTCTTATCCATCACTTGGCATGTTACAGGGACACCATAAATACTGTCATGAAGATTTTTGTTTTTATTTCAGCATATTATGGGGGTACAAAAGTTTAGGTTACATACATTGCCCTTGACTCCCTCCTCCCCCCCACAAATCAGAGCTTCAAGCATGTCCATCCCCTAGCCGTTGCGCATACTCATTATGTATGAAGATCTTTTTAAAACTTTACTATTGAGGTGATATAACACCTCTTGTATTTTCGTGGCTAGAGCTGGAGTCCATTCTACTAAGTGAAGTATCCCAAGAATGGAAAAATAAGCACCACATGTACTCACCATCAAATTGGTTTCACTGATCAACACCTAAGTGCACCTATAGGAATAATATTAATCGGGTGTCGGGCAGATGGGTGGAGGGAGGAGGGGATGGGTGTATACATATATAATGAGTGCAATGTGTACCGTCTGGGGGATGGACACACTTGAAGCTCTGACTCAGGGTGGAGAGGTGGGGGACACGGGCAATATATGTAACCTAAACATTTGTACCCCCATAATATGGTGAAATAAAAAAAACTTTTCCATTGAAAATCAGATTTGTACACATTTACCAAAATAATTTAGAAATCACAAAATCTTGAAAGATTAGTTTAGTATTCAAAGCTCATACAAATCTTCAGAGTGCATATTCCGATATCGTCTATGAGAATGCTTCCTGGATATCCGTTTTCTTTATATGACTCCTGCCACAAAACCTGAAGTGGTTTTTCTTTTTTCAGCTTCTACAGAAGTTTCCTCTTTCTTCAAGCAAGTAGGTCTGACATGTACTCAGTATCCATAATCTTCCTCAGCCTGTGTTCTTTGGAAACACAACCATTTCTGACTGGATTCAATCCTAACAAAACCAAATTCTTAATATAAAGAATCAGAGTAGTTACACAGAGGAAGAATTTACATAAGATGCTTGCATTAAATTTTCATATTTTTTCTCCCTAAAATATGCATATATTCCCTTTCTCATAGAAATTTTTGAAATAGTTTTGAAAACAGCAATAATTACTTCAAAAATATGCAAAATTATCATGTCTTTTTCACTAAAGAATGCAAATATTTGTATTAACTAGAATTCAAAACTTAGTAGAGCAAAGCCACTGATAAACATATAAGACACAGACCAAATTATTTTCATTCTTACAGGCTACACTTCAGAATCATTATGGTAATATATTAATTGTTGAAAAATAAAAGCCAGTATTCCTATCAGGAGCACACAGCATATAATGTTAACTTTAAGAGTTCAAATTGGTATTAACTAATCAACACTTCAGTGCACATATAATAACATTCATTGGGTGTCGGGCAGATGGGAGGGGGAGAAGGGGAGGGGCATTGCCCACTGTCTGAGGAATGGACACACTTGAAGCTCGGATTTGGGTGAGGCAAAGGCAGTATACATAACCTAAACATTTGTACCCCCATAATATGCTGAAATATAAATAAATAAATAAAGGCAAAAAAAAAGAAAAGAGCTGATTAGTCACTTAGAATTAGAAGTAAGTTAGATATAGAATCTCAAGAACTTTTTTTGTCACCTCCACACTCTTGCACAAAAAAACTGTCTTCTCTTTTTCTTTCATCCCTTTCTCCTTATTCTCTGGAATTACATCTAATTCAGTAGTTTTAGAGATTTGGCCAACTAGAAAAATTATCTTATGTTGAGAGAAAATTTGCCATAGGTCTTTTGTGCTTCTACATACAGCACTAATCGCCCTTTGTTCCAGACAATCTTTCCGAAAATGTGTATATTGCAAACAGCCTTGTAGGATGGAGATGGCATCTCTCTCCTGACCAAAGGGCAGACATGCTTATAGTCCACTATAGAAGATTCAAGTTCCCTAAACTCAAGGTTCCTTTCCTCTAATGCAACTCACTGCATGTGCAGGTGTCAGCTGCCCTCTTTGTACTGCCTTCAGGACTCAGAGAACTGATATAAATATGCTGATTCCCAGGCTGCTTGTTGTGCCATGAGTAATAAAGTTCTTTGTCTCTGACCCAGGAGGCTTGTGTCTTCTGCCAGCAACCATGAAATTATAACAAACTAACTTCTTAGCAAGTAATGTGAAATCATGGAACCTTCACAATTCTTGACAGTTTTTAAAAATACTGGCCAGAATAATTGGCAATTCTTTGTTTCCCTAAAACGTCTTTTAAAAAATAAAAATTTCTACCATCTACTCTCACCATTCTTCTATGAAAGAAAGTGGAATGTATGGAAGACAGTAGAAAAGATACCATCTCATCATTAAGGACAGAGCAAGAAAAACTTGGTCAGGGACCGATTACCTCCCAGGCCAAAGACTGACAGGAGTTTGGACAACACATTCTACATGGTATTGCTTCAATTTCAACCCTCTATGGCCCTAGGGGATAGTGTTTCTGAAAGGTAAGAAGGTGGTTAAGTAAAATCTGTTACGTTACTTATAGTCAAACTTTCCAGCTCTCACAAGACCCCTTCACATTCATGAAGGTAGATTCCTGTAGCAGTGAAGAAGGAAGACAAGAGGATGACCCAAAGATCAGGGAAGACTTGCTTCCCGGCCATAAAGCTCAGTAGTCCCTGAGATGGAAGATGGAGAGAAAAGGCTGCGGGGAAGGGGCCACCTTCCATCTGCTTTTTCTGCCACAGTGGCAGGGGCAGACAGTCATTCCAGGGAGCTGCAACATCAGGTGGCAAAATCCCTCTGACTGATGCCAAATGTAACATTTGGTTACAAAGGAACAGCAGCTGGAAATACTTTTTTCCTCTACTAGATGGTATTCCATATGGACAGTCACTTCAAATGTATATTGAAAATCCAAAGCTTAAGTCTACATCAGCGCTAGGAAAAAAAAAAAAGAGAAAAGAAAACTTGGCAGAATTTTTTTCCCTAAAATAAGCATTTTATATTCTAAACCCCTAGAAGGAAGTTTGGAACTTGTCTCAATTACTCCATCTCTTCATACAAATTGGACTAGATTGTCCTTTGGAACCAGCTAAAGACGTCCTCGAATCAAAGTGGTGTTCTTTAAATTGTGGCCATTAGGGAAGAAATAAGGCACAGCTTCCTGGTGACAGTTCTGATCCTTCTTCATTGTCCTCTGTCTCTGATCATATCATCTATAAATTTAATTGTAAGGGATTCAAATCACCAATAGTTAAAAATAGTCAGGAAAATATCTAATTATAATCATCATTACCAAAAATTAACTTGAAAAATCTATTTTAAAGCAGTTAATAAGATTTCAGGTTCTTTAGGCATTATGACATTCATTACTGCCAATACTCAGGACACATATGTCTTGTCTTATTAAAGAATTCTGAGCCCCATATAAGCAATAGTCACAGCTCCATCCTCAGACAGGCAAATACGCCTTCAAGGGATACAGTTCCTTTCCAGCAACTGGACTTGGTACCTCTTTCCGCTATAACTGGAGCTCATGCCTCTGTGCTGAGAACATCTCTAAGAGGCTGGAAAAAGGACAGAATCTTTACCTTTACTGATGTAAAGAATAAATAAGCTCTGCTAATTAGCACTTATTTATAAATGCTAAAAATCTTGGCTGGTTAGCTTGAAGGTAACTTCTTCCTTAAAAATCTTTTTAAGATAAAAAGAATAAAAAAGAAAAAAAATCAAGAGCACGTCGCTGGGGAAGACTTTCTCTCTAGGGTTCCAAATGTCTCCAGCATGGCTGCACTCCAAAACACCCCTGGACCTGCACTTTTCTAACTCTGCCTTTCCCTCCATTCCTGCCCTCACTTCTCCACCCTTGAATTCCAAAAATGTTCTCTCGTCATAGGACCTTGAACCTGTTACCCCCTCTGAATAGCACCTGGGTGTGAAGATATCTTCTTCTAGAAGTCTTCCCTGGTGCCTGGGTTAGGTATACTCCATAGCACATTATAGTTCTCTTATCTCACCCTATCAAAATATGTGTGTGTTGTGTGCTGTAATTGCTGGTTTTCTTTCCTTAATATCTTCAGGACAAAATTCAATGAAGTCAAAGATTCTCCAGGAATTAATGCAATGTGTAAGACCCTGTAATCACTCAATATATGCTTGTTGAGTCAAATAAAATAAACATGCTTATCCTTAGTTGAATATAGTTCTATTTAGACTTTAAAGAGCTACAAAATAATCAAGTCATACAGCAACCTTATTATTCTTCAATGAAAAAATACTAGGTAGCTCAGAAAGTCATAATTAGTCAAAATAAGTAAGGCCTATTCTGATTTAATATAGCATATGCCTGTTGTCTAAGTTCAACACAGTATAAGTAAAGCAGAAAGGAATATCCGAGCACAGAATATTCTGTCATGCAAAAATATTTATACTGAAGGGAAGAAGTATTTAATTCATATATAAACACAAAACAGTTTTAAATATTTCCATGAAACATCTCCATTAACCATAACTTTTATTTAAAAGTAAAATTATATTTTAGAGAAACACTTATTCAACTTTTACCTAAAATGATAAAGCATTTAAAAGCTGTAAATGATAATATTTGGCATGATTTTAAAGTGTTACTTTTGATAATAGCAATACCCCTCATCCTTTATTGTATACCTTGTGTCTGTAAAAGAAACATACTTGCAAGAATGAACTAAAGTAGAAGGTAGTTGTTTTTAAGACAATTGGTTCCCTAGAGCTGGAATGAGTAAATTAAGAAGATATTTTCGTGACTGTTTCTTTGGCTGTGCAGAAGCTTTTTAATTTAATCAGGTCCCATTCGTTTATTTTTGTTGTTGCTGCAATTGCCTTAGGGGTTTTCTTCATAAATTCTTTGCCTAGACCAACGTCTGTGAGAGTCTTTCCTACATTTTCTTCTAGAATTCTAATCGTTTCCCATTTAAGGTTTAAATCTGTTATCCACCGTGATTTGATTTTTGTGAGAGGTGAAATCTGTGGGTCCTGTTTCAGTCTTCTACATGTGGCTATCCAGTTTTCCCAGCACCATTTATTGAATAGGGACTCTTGTCCCCAGAGTATTTTTTTGTCTATTTTGTCAAAGATTAGATGATTATATGAGGATGGTTTTATATTTGGGTTTTCTGTTCTGTTCCACTGGTCTGTGTCCCTGCCCTTGTGCCAATACCAAGCAGTTTTAAGCACCACAGCTTTGTAGTATAGTTTGAAGTCTGGCAAATCAATACCTCCCATTTTGTTTTTATTGCTTAAGATTGCTTTTGCTATACGGGGTCTTCTCTGTTTCCATACAAAGTGTATAATTATTTTTTCTAAGTCTGTGAAAAATGATGTTGGTAATTTAATAGGAATTGCATTGAATCTATAGATTACTTTGGGTAGTATAGACATTTTAACGATGTTAATTCTTCCAATCCATGAGCATGGTATGGATTTCCACTTATTTACGTGTTCTGCAATTTCCTTCCTTAGCGTTTCATAGTTCTCTTTATAGAGGTCCTTTACCTCTTTAGTTAAATATATTCCTAGATATTTTATTTTCTTTGTTGCTATTTTGAAAGGTATTGAGTCCTTAATTTGGTTCTCCAATTGAATGGTATTGGCATATATGAATGCCTCTGATTTGTGTGTATTGACTTTGTAACCTGAGACATTACTGAATTCGTTAATTAATTCCAGGAGTCTCTTGGTTGAGTCCTTGGGGTTTTCCAGATACAACATCATATCATCAGCGAAGAGTGAGAGTTTGATCTCTTCTGTCCCTATTTGGACACCTTTGATTCTGCTCTCTTGTCTGATAGCTCTCGCAAGGACTTCCAATACAATGTTGAAAAGTAATGGGGACAGTGGGCAGCCTTGTCTGGTTCCAGTTCTGAGTGGGAATGCTTTCAATTTTTCCCCATTCAGTATGATGTTGGCTGTGGGTTTGTCATATATGGCTTGTATTATTTTTAGGTAGGTCCCATTTATGCCTATGTTGTTAAGTGTTTTTATCATAAAAGGGTGTTGAATTTTGTCAAATGCTTTTTCTGCATCTATTGAGAGGATCATATGGTCTTTATTTTTGCTTCTATTTATGTGGTTAATTACATTTATAGATTTTCGTATGTTGAACCACCCCTGCATCTCTGGGATGAAGCCTACTTGGTCGTGATGAATTATTTTTTTAATCAGCACTTGGATACGATTTGCTAGGATTTTATTGAGAATTTTTGCATCTACGTTCATGAGAGAAATTGGTCTGTAGTTTTCTTTTTTTGTTGCATCCTTTCCTGGTTTTGGTATCAATGTTATATTGGCTTGGTAGAATGTGTTGGGGAGAATTCCATCCTTCTCGAAAATAAACAGACAGCCTACAGAATGGGAAAAAATTTTTGCATACTACACATCAGATAAAAGACTGATAACAAGAATCTATTTAGAACTCAGGAAAATCAGCAAGAAAAAATCAAACAATCCTATCAAAAAATGGGCAAAGGACATGAATAGAAATTTTTCAAAAGAAGACATAAGAATGGCCAAAAAACGTATCAAAAAATGCTCAACATCCCTAATCATCAGGGAAATGCAAATCAAAACCACAATGAGATACCACTTAACTCCGGTGAGAATGGCCTTTATCAAAAAATCCCAAAACAACACGTGTTGGCGTGGATGCGGAGAGACAGGAACACTCATACACTGCTGGTGGGAATGCAAACTAGTGCAACCCCTATGGAAAGCAATATGAAGATACCTTAAACAGATTCAAGTAGACCTACCATTTGATCCAGCAATTCCATTATTGGGCATATACCCAGAAGAACAAAAGTCATTTTTTAACAAAGACACCTGTACCCGAATGTTTATAGCAGCACAATTCACAATCGCAAAGATGTGGAAACAACCCAAGTGCCCATTGATCCACGAATGGATTAGTAAACTGTGGTATATGTATACCATGGAGTACTACTCAGCTATAAGAAATAACGATGATACGACATCTCTTTGGTTCTCCTGGAGAGAGCTGGAACCCATTATACTAAGTGAAGTATCCAAAGAATGGAAAAACAAGCATCACATGTACTCACCAGAAAACTGGTTTCCCTGATCATCACCTAAATGTACATCAGGGAAGGATACCAATTGGATATCAGACTGGGATGGGGGGGTGGGGGGAGGGGATGGGTGTATGCCTACATGACGAGTGCATTGCGCACCCTCTGGGGAATGGTCATGCTTGAGGGTGCAGACCCGGGGAGGTGGGGGGGGAGGGGATCGAGGTATGAATACATGGCGAGTGCCAGGCGCACTGTCTGGAGAGTGGGAGCGGACGCGCTTGGGACTCTGACTCGGGGGGATGGGCGGGACAGGGACAATGTATATGATCTGAACTTATGTACCCCCATGATGAGCTGAAATAAAAAAAAATATTTAAAAAAAAAAAAAAAAAAAAGAAGATAAAATCCAAAAAGGCTTCACAGAGGAGTTCAGATTTCTTCTGCATCAGATGAGATTCAGACAAGTGGAAAGGCATTCCAGGAAGGGGAAGCAGCGTGAGCCGAACAGAGTCGTGCAGTGTTTCTGTGCACTCAGGAAACAAGGAAGAGACTAAGGATGAGACCAGAGGGCTGGAGCGTCCCAGAGCCCGGGAGTTGAGTGCACCAACTGGGAGGTTTTATAAATGTGGAAGAAACATACACATGTCTTGGCTGTTTTAAGAAGGTTAATTTGCCCATGGTTTACAAAATATATTGGAAGTGGAAAAGACCTAGGAAAGAAGGATATATTAAGAGTTTATCCCAAGGATGGTAGAAACGAAACAGGAGAGGGAGAATGAAAGAAACATCCCCAAAGATCGTTGACAGGGAGTTAGTGACTGAGGGGGACTCCAGCACGCCCACTCCTAGATTTGTACAACCAGCCATTGACTAATGCTCTCATTTTCATCCTTGCCTTGCTAAAGCCAGAGGGATCTTTTCTTACCAAATATTAAAATTCCCTGCTTAAACGCTCTCCTGGGCTATCTGTTATGCTCATGACAAGGCTTAGAAGCCTGGCATGACCCTGAGTGACCCAGTTCATGCTGTCTCTCCAGCCTCAGGCCCCACCTCTCTCCTCCACTCATCACATTCCAGCCATGTCCAGCGCCCTCACACGCGGCTTCAGCTGCCTGGTACTTTTCTAAATCATTCTTGCCTCCTGACCCAGGACTACATCTCTCTCATGTACCAATGCACACCCCACCTTCTTCAGCTAACGCCCAGTCATCCTTTGCTTCTCAACTGGAATATCACTTCCTTACGTGCACCTTTTCTCTCTGATCAGGCTAGACGAGGTTACCTCCTTGTGTGATTCCATAACACTCTGAGTTTTCTCCTACTACCTATCACATTCATAATCACTATGTGATATCTACCTCTCCACTAGACTGTAAGTTCCATGAGGGCAAGGACGTTGCCTGACATGTCTAGGGTTATATACACAGTATTGGGTATTTGAAATGTATCCAAATGCCTTGAAGTATAATATGCATACCAAAAATGTTTATTTTATAAATTAACGAGATCCCAAAGTATTGAGTCTTAGTGATTGGAATGGTCTTCTGACCCCAATACTTCACTCAAAATTTAGGTCTTTGGAGAGGAAGCCACCATGCAAAAAATGAATAAATAATTACCAGCAGTTTTGTACTGGCTTCTACAAATATATAATTACCTCTATTTGGTCTCACCTCCCCAGGATTTGATTGTCATTTATTTATGTCAGTAATCTCCACCTATTATCACCCAAAGCCAAAGAAAATAACAGTTGGCATAAGCTAGCCTCTATTTTATCTCTCCTAATTACCTACCTATCAAATTATTTTAAAATTTAAGAAATATAAAGTTGTCAGACTAAGGCATTCTGCAT
Organism: Lemur catta; assembly: GCF_020740605.2. Classification (NCBI taxonomy): domain Eukaryota; kingdom Metazoa; phylum Chordata; class Mammalia; order Primates; family Lemuridae; genus Lemur; species Lemur catta. Next base: position 74,640,999 of record NC_059129.1, on the reverse strand, counting down.
TTTCATATGCCAAAAATTATGCTTAGAAGACCTATTTTCTTCTTCCTGTTCTGAGAGATTATTCTCATCTGCTGTAATTCCATTTTAGATGCTGTTCAAACAACCTAAAGGATGATTCAGCTTCTAAATGGGACCTGAAGTATCCTCCCTCCTAATGTAGAAAAATACCCAATTTTTATTTCTTTTATCTGGTAATTTCCTCTTTTTCATGGTGCTTTGCCAGCTTTGGGGAACATTGGCAAAGGAAAGAAAAAAATGCTCTTTCTCCTTCCATTTCTTAAATGAGGTTCCAAACATGCTGAGAAAACATTGACTAGGGTGAAAGCTGGAAGACAGCTCATTTCTCACAGTGTTTTGTGCATAATAGAAATGCAATGACTTTTTAAACTTATTAAATTGCTAGTTTCAGAAAGTATTTCTCTGACTTAGAACACTCTCACGTCCTGAGCCCACCTAATTGTTAATAATAAAGAACACATAGGACTTTAGCACTTAAACAGAGATTATCAAAAGGCAATTAAAGGATTAAAAAGGAAACCCTGAAGAGAAAGGCTAATAGGATTTTGTTAGCCAAACTCTTTAAGACTTAACTCAGAGATTGGAAGAGAACTAGCATTATCATACTGCTATTGTCATCATACAATTGAGTCCTTATTCTATATGTCTATGTTCTAGTTGTTTTACATGCATGGTTTGAGTTTTTCTTTGCTCATGACCACTATATCTGCTACAAGCCAGGTATGCTATAAACCATTTCTCTTCAAGAAGAAATGGGAATAAACTAAAACCTTTAGGTTACAGAAGAAGGGTCTAAAACTAAGGATTATGTAGTACTATCAAAATTGTTAAAAGTACAGTCAAATTCTTTTCATCTAAAGTAGTCAAGAAATTGGAACCTCTGACTAAACACAGTAGCCAGGTATTACAAATTTCCAAAGATTAGAAAATAATATAATATGCTATAACAAAAATTGTATCTAATATAATCTAGTCTATACTTGATCCAGACTTCCTCAGAATCTTCCCAGGCCCCATGACCAGCATTCAGAATGTCATTCATCATTGCCTTTTACAGGTCAGAAGGATGAGAAGGGGCTAAGCTGAACTGACCCCTCACGACATCTGGAGGGCTTTACTATTATTTAGTAAATCCCTGATCCTGATAATGACTTATTTACTTATTTGTCTCTTTCTCACTTTGCAGATGACAGTTTAATGTGAATCCCCACTTCCAATTCATGAGTCAAGAGGTCAGAAAATACGGACTCTTGTACTGAGTCTACCATGACCTTTGTGACCTTGAGCAGATCAAAAAAATCTCTTTGTAAAATAAGGAGGCTGTCGAAATAATTTATCAAGGCCTTTTCCACAGTAAGAATCTATGGTGGTATGATAAGTCATTCTTAGTTCTGTTAAAGAAAACCATCAATGTAACAATAAAAAAGATTTGCCTTTTTATGCCTAGAGAGTGTGAAAAGCAACAGATGGATACAACTGCCACTCTATTGTGGAAAGAACCATGACCTCTAGCACTGGAGTCTTTATCTCTCCTGAAACTTCTCGAAGAAGGAGACTCAATTGTGATATCTGATATATGAGAGTTAAGGATGGGCAAAGTTGGACCTGGAGGAGGGCTTCAGAAAGAGTTGAGGATAAGTCAGCACCATCTATTAGGGAGGATCACCTGAGCCCCAGTGCTGGCTCCCCTGCCTGTCAGCTCTGGACCCAGGGCTGACCCATGCATTCTGGTTCTGTACTTTTCTTGCCTGCAGGTCAGCATTTCGTAAATCACCATCCCCATCCTGATATCGGACACTTAGATACTTTTTACTGAGGTCGCAATAGTTCACCCACGGTCTTTGGCTGTTTGACCTTCTAATTCACATTTCTGCCACTTCAACCATTTTCCACTTTCCCATCCCAAGCCAGAGTTGATAGCTTTTACCAGCCACCCCTTGCCACTAGGTCCCAGACATGGAAGAAGCTGTCTGTGGAACATATTTCTAGCCAATGTTTAAAACACTCTGGTTCCCTAAGTTAATTTCATTCTTTCAACAACCAAGTCTTAGGCACCTACCATGTGCCAAACACTATAAATGGACAAGGAAATAGTAGGCAGGAACAAATGCTGAGATGAAAATGATACACGGTGATGTTATAGGAATGTTATAGATGACTTTAGTTTGCATGGTTAGGAAAGGCCTCACTAAAGTGGAGACATTTAAGCTAAGTCCTGATGAATAGGAAGGAGGCAGCCATACAAAGACTTGGGGAAAGGAAGAGGGATATTCACAGAAAAGGGAACTGCTATGGCAAAAGCCTTAAGACAGAAATGAGGCTGGTGAATTGAGGAACAGAAAGACCAGTGTGGCCAGAGCACAGGGAGCTAGATGGAGAAGAGTCGAGATGAAACTGGTGAGTGAAACTGAGTCAAGGAAGGAAGGACTTGAAGGCTGGAGTTAAGGAATTTAGGTTTAATTCTAAGGGTAGTGGAGGATTTTAAGCAGTGAAGTGACATGACATGATCTACATTTTAAAAGATGGTAAGGGGACAACAGTAGAATCCAGGAGGTCCATTATAAGCCCATTGCAATGATCCAGGCAAGACACACTGGTAGCTTAGATCAGAGTGGTACCTGTGGACATAAAAAAAGTGGATGTAATTTCAAGATAGAGGTGACAAGACTAGCTCATTGAGTAGATTAGCCCATGAGGGAAAGAGAAATCAAAGATGACTTCTAGGTTTTTAGCATCTGGATGGATGGTCATACCACTTACTGAGATGAGTAAACCTGTGAAAGCAATGGTGTGCTGGTAAATGTTTAAAAGCCAAGTCTCAAAGGAAAAAAAATCCCTGATTTGTAGTGTTTGGCATATTAGGGGTTTAAATATCCCCACCGTTGCTTATTCAATCTACAGACGTGACATCCCTGAATGACAGATGGTCACCAGTTGATTTTTGGGAACTGGAAGGAATTGGTTCCAGCTCATTATTGGCAGTAACAGCTTTGAGGAGGGAATAAAGTCAAGAATTCTATCTTGGTGTAGACTAAATTTAAAAATCCTATTATATATCCAAGAGTCAATAAGTTATTATATTTTTGCACAATTAGATACAATTGTATAAGTGTATTTATATGAGAACTAACTTGTATCTTTGCAATCAAGCTACCTAGACTGCATTATCTTAATTCCCTATAGAAATATATTTTCACTGATTTTTTCTTCTCTCTCCTTTTTCTGTCCTCTTTACTTTATTTGTATGTATATGCACATATGTATATGTGTGTATTAGTTTTCTATTGCTGCTGTAATAAATTGCCACAAACTTAGTGACTTAACACAAATTTATTATCTTATGGTTCTATAGATCAGAAGTCTAACGTGGGTCTCATGGGCCTAAAATTCAGGTTTCAGAAGGGCTGTGTTGCTTTCTGGAGAGTCCAGGAGAGAGTCTGTTTTCTTGCCTTTTCCAGTTTCTAGAGACTGCTTTCATTCCTTGGCCACTGGTCCTCTTTCTCCATCCTCACAGTCAACAGTTGAGTCCTTCTCCCACTGCATCACTCTGATCTCTTCTGCTTCCCACTTCCACTTTTAAAGACACTTGCGATTACAGTGGGCCAACCCAAATAATCCAGAATGATCTCCCTATTCTAAAGTCAGATGATTACCAACCTTAACTTGCAAACTAATTCCCCTAACCTATTAACAAGTTCCAAGGAATAGAATGTGGACATCTTTGAGTGGCTGTTAGTCTGCCTACTACAATAAATATGTATGTATGTATGTATACACACACCAGGGCTAGTACATATATGTTTATGTTTGTATATCTGTACACATATATCTATCTATGTATATAAAGACAAATTTATATCTATGGCCTCATATATTTCTATAACACAAAAATGTACACATTCTTTCTACTAGAATTTTGTTACAGGAAGAATTCTCTCTACAAGAACAACTTGTATGTAGTCATCCATCAGTATCTGGGGGGATTGGTTCCAGGACTGCTCATGGATAACAAAACCTAGGGATGCTCAAGTCTCTGATATAAAATGTATTTTATATCAGAGAGAATCTATGCACATTCTCCCATACACTTTAAATCTTTTCTAGATTACTTATAATATCTAACACAATGTGAATGCTATGTTATTCATTGTTACACTGTATTTTTTAGGAAAGAAAGACAAGGAAAAAAGTCTGTACATGTTCAACACAGACAAATTTTTTTCCCAAATATTTTCAATCCACAGTTGGTTGAATCTCTGACCAGGGGATAAAAAGGTCAGACTGTACTTCCTTGTTTTAATTCAAAAACACTGTAAAATCCATCTTGTTGCCCTTACCTTGTTTTCCAAGAAGCTCACAACTAAATTTAAATCTCAGATGTAATAGTTTACTAATCCCTGGTAATCACATCTATTATTTATCAATCTTTTAACTAAAATATTAAATCTGTACTTGAATATTTACAATTTTATAATTGTTCTGTATTATATTTATTTCATATTGGAAACCATCTCAAATGCTTTCTTGGAAAAGGAGCAAGCTATAAATTATAAACAATAACAGCTCTGAAAGAAATCCCAGGACAGCAAAATGATAGCATTACACATTCTTTAACTCCATGTAGACTACAACATGAAAATACAAATCATGGAGAGCTGAAACCATACAGTAATAAGACTCCAAATCCCTGAGAAGGGAAAGAACATTCACACTAGCTTTCCATTTTCCAGAATTCTAAGCTCTGAGCCATTCCAAGAAAATCAAAATGTGATAATCCCAGTCAGATAGAATATCCAAAAGAAAAAAGAAAGAAAACTTTCCAGGAAGAAATGGAGCCTGAGTGGCGGGATGTTCTCACTACACGGAAAGCTTTGAATTTCTCCAAGCCTTGCCCCTCCCTGGGCATTCATCCTTTCCTAATACTTCACCTCTAGCTTCAGAGACCCACAGGCATTTTAGAGGATTTCAGATGAGCCACTGGGTGTGAACTACATCACACACATTAAAAAGCCCAGCCCATGGCTGGAGGTAGTCCCAGCAACAGCTGTTCCACAGCCCAATTCTCAGCCCGACCATGCCCATTCCTGTCAGCAGGGGTGCGCTTCATTGATTCCACCCCAACTGTCACAGATCTGGACGCCTCCTCCGGAGTGGGAGCACAGGCGTTCCTGGAGAAGGCCTCCCCTCCATTCCCCTGCCTATGGGTGATCCCACGTTCCATGAGCAGGGTGGGTCAGGAAGGAGACCTGTGTACAGGAAGAAGCTCTGATTGCTACACTGCTCCACCTGGAAGACCAGTCACCTCCTTGAAAATATTTCCCTTCGAACATAGGAGCCAGAATAGAGCTCAAAACCTGGCACCAAGATCTACCAGTATGTGCCCTTGGGCACATCATTTAAGTCTCTGAACCTAAGTAGCTTTATCTCTAAAATAGAATTAATAATAGTGCCCACCATGTAGATTTGCTGTGAGAATGAAATGCATTGATATACATAAACTCCTTAGCACACTGACATAGTAAATACTCCATACAAGTTAACTTAAGGTATTGATTGCATTAATAAAAATTAATAATGCCCCATCTGGAATGCCAAAAATCCATTGCATATTGAGCATTCCAACAAGATCTATTTGTTTGCATTCCCAAAACAAAGCTCTAGAAAGAAATTCAGTCCGTAGAACACAACATAGCAAGCATTTAATCTGCAAACAGCCTGCAGTAATAACACCCACCATTTGTAGCAAGTATATGCTGTAGCTGTTATTAAATGAAGCAATTTTTATACATAATACAATCTTTACAATTACTCTGTTATTTATTCATCTTCAACCTCAAATTCCTCATCTTACACGTAAGTAAACTGAGACACAGAAAAGTTAAGTATTTACCCAAAGCCACACAGCTAGTGAGTTGCATCTTTACCCCAGACCTGTTCTGAGGCCAAAGCTGATGCTGTTGACTATAGGCTTTGTTCAGTTTATTCCATCTCAGAGAGAAATTGAGAATACTACCAAACGCCATTTTTTTAATGTCCATTCATATAGTAGCCACATGGTCTCTCTCCAAACTAGGTCTCCCCTCACTGAGGCCCGTGACCCTTATCTTACATCTCATATTATGGGCCAAGCTGCCTGTTTGTTTTGTAGCCTCTGCCAGGTCCTCAGCTAAATGCTCTGGGACCCTAGCCCCAAGGGGTCTTCCTCTGAACATCAGTCCTTGGGGGTCAACTGCTAGCAGACCCCCCACTTCTGAATTGTGAGGGCAGAATCTTTTCCGTTCCTTTCCATAATGGCTCCATTTTTTGTTCTCTGTCTCTTCCCCCACCCCCCTATAAAGCCATAGTACTTTAACATTGGCTAAAGACTTTAGGTCAGAAGTCAGGTAAACTTTGCTTTACATCCTGGCTCCAACTTTTACTAAGTATGTGACCTTGAGTAAGTTATTGCGTAACACCCAGTTTCTTCATTAGTAGAATGGAGGTAATAATGGCATGTATCATACTAGTTTCTTATAAAATTAAGTGAGGATTAACTGTACAGCTTTTAGCACAATACCTGGCACAGAACTAGTATTCAATACATTTAAGATATTATAATAACATTCATCACAGTGTTAACGTTTGATGAATACTTTCCTGACAGACTCTAAGTATCATATTCACTATGGTGTTTCTAGTTCCTATCACAGTACCCAGCCTCTAGTTGTGGCTAAGTGAATGCTTGCTGATTGAATGAATGAAACAATGCTATGAATGAGTCCTTTGTCAGGTATATCACACACTATTCTCACACTCCCCCTAGTGGTGATCTGACGAATTCTCCTTCTTGGCCATTCCTTACGCTTGCTTTAAACAGGATACTTTGGGGAGAGAGGTGTAGAAGGAGTTTTCAGGAAGCTTTCTATGTAAAGTTCTGTATGAAACCTCTGCACTACTCTCTTTTATAACACTTAAAGATCAACATTATTTGTCTTGGCTTCTAGAACCAAACTGCTGTTTCTTTGACAGTTATACGACACAGACCCTGGGCCACAGGGGACCCCAGTTATATTTTGATTACACGTGTGTTCAGAGCCTCCCTTCCAAGGAAGCTTCATTATACGCCTCCTTAGCCTGTCGGTGTGTTGTGGCTATTGAGTAACCAATCTAGTCGGAGAAAATAATAAACCAGAAAGAACGAAGGGGATAAGGTGAAAAAGAAGAGCCAGGGTAGACTGTGTTTGGAGAGTGAATTCTAGGGACTTTTGAGAAAGTATTATGGGAAAAACAAATAATGCTTGAGATATTGTGAGATGTATGGAGAAAGTATTTTAAGATAGTTGGGTTTTTTTATGCGTGGTAAATGGAATTCACCTTTAAAATCTCTTAACATTAGTATACATTGAAATAGCTTTTCAAAGATTTTTAGAATACCTAAGTGGTATTTCCTCTGAACAAGACACTTTGCTGAGACTGCCCACATTGGGTCCTACTTTCTTTTAGCTTTCATAACATATTTGGTCAATGAACATCTATTGCTATAAACAAGGCTATGTAGGAAGAACAATTTCCATTTTTTCGATATCCTTAGCCATATACATCTTCATATGGAGCCCTATATAATGACTTTCTCCTTCAAAGCTGCCCTTTATATCCATATTTACTTTATTTCAGTTGCATTAAAATGGGTACTTGAATAAGCCAGCAGATCATCCAGCATAATTCCCCAAAAATCAATTCCCTCTTAAAGACAGATTTCCAATAAAATGGCCTTTCGTGCCACCTTACCTGTGTTTTGTTGAATGAATGAGCAGTTGCTGGCCTCCCCCAATATCCACAGAAGAGTAAGGAGCATGGAGTTCCTAAGACTGGTTCTTCAGGCCTGAGTGCTTCTCTACTCTCTTAGCTACTGTAAGTGTGACCTTCATAAAATCACAGAAACTCCTGGGCTCCAAGTCTGCGTTTTTTTTTTCTTTTAATTTGAAAACTCCATATTAGATTTTAAATACTACATGTTTATTGCATAAAGCACAAACAATGTGAATTCATATAAAGTGAAACTTTTGCTCTCTCTCCACTTCCCACCCTCATCAATTTTACTACTTACAATTACTATCTTATACTTTTTTCTATACGTATATATAAAATAGTATATAATTTCTACAAATAAAAAATGTATTATAGTATATAGTAAGCAATTTTCTTAAAAATTAGATCGTACTAGACTTGATGTTTTCAGATTGAAACAATAACAGAAATAGAGTTTTTGTGTGAGGCTTAAGTGAAATAATATATGTGAAAACATTTTGACAATTATAAGAAACTATGCAAAGGTATCATCTTAGTACCGTAAGTAGGAGCTGTTTGCTCATAGTTTGCTCTTCCTATAAGGTACTTGAATGACCAGCTTTCCCTCTTTCCTCTGGTTTCTTGAAAATACTCTTTTTCCTCAATTCAAAGGCACTCTTTACAAAAATATTTTAACATCTCTGAAACCAAAATACATATTACAATATATTGTGTCCTAGTTTAATTTGGTGGCATTTTTTTCTATCTAACTGGTTCATAAAATAATGGTGTGTCTTAGAATGATGACATCTTAGGTTTGGTGAAATATACTAGGTGTATATTTCTTCTTTCCTTAATCAATTTGGCAACAAAATTATCACCTTAGGTAAAAAACTTCATTTCCTTATGCTTCAGCATCTTCATCCATTCAATAGCAATAATATTTAAAAGTGTTACTATGAAGAAAGTACCTAGCATAGAGCCGAGCTTATAATAGACATTTATTAAATATAAATTTCATTCTTTCCTTTGCTCCTCTAAGTTGAATTCAAAATCCTCAGGCTGATACTTAAAGCCCTGATCACATCATTGCCCTTCAATCAACCTACACCACCTGCTATTTCTCAAACTTACCCCATACTTCTCCAGCCCTGTGCCCCCAAATGGTTGTCTATCAAATCCCACCCACCTCAACGTCAACACACAGAGATTTTTCTGATATTCTTGGAGAGATATGATCTCTTCCATACTTGAGCCTCCATAGTACACTATTTGTGCTAACACATTTTCTTTTATCTTTGTCTTATCCTCACCCCCATCTGCTAGAAATTCCTTCAAAACAGGCCTTTTCCTCTTGACCTGTATACCCCATACAATGGCACACTGTTTTACATAATGTAAGTGTTCAGTAAATAATTTTTGCATAGAAATGACCCTTCAATATTAACATCCATATGTGGTTACAGTCATTGCTTCCAGGAATTGTAACATTTCAATATTTTAAACCTTACATACTTTCAACTTGAATTTTTATTAGTCTGGAAATAAAGATAAAAATAAATAAAAGTAGTTTGCAGGCAAATACTCTCTTAATTCCTTCAAATCCTTATTTTAGAAAAAGGATTTTATACTCAGTTTATTTATTTTGAATACAAATACATAAATTTTCCCATATGTAAAATGAGAAAAGGTAAAATCAATTTACCAATTATAGTTGGTGTTTTGTCACTTTAGTAGAAACAATATTGAAGATGAAGCTCCTTGAATATTCTAGAATGTGGATATACATCTAATCTCATACAGTCTATAATAAATAATGTCCACAAAAATTGTCCTGTATAAACTACAGCTGTGACTCTAACACCAGACGCTACATACATTTTTTTGGCTAGTGAAAATAGCAATGTAGTTCATTGGCCTCCCTTATTCAATATTAATGGTTTTTAGTGCATCTTCCTAAAATTATACAGAGAAACAGAGACCTCCAGTGGCTGAATCACTTTACATAGAGAACATATGAACAGCATAAAGCAGATGGAAAAGACATAATGGATTATTCACCCACAGCTTCTTCAGTCTAGTCTCTCTTTCCTGCCATGTATTCTAGTACTTCATCAACTCCTGTCTGTGTCTGAGGACAACTGTGTCTCACCATCACACTGGGAAAATCATATCCCCATCCAAGAGAAAGTTTACCTGATACTTATTTAAAATTACTTTTAATTATATCATATCAATTAATTTAAACGATATTTTCCAATTACTTTCTGTGACATTTGTGAATTAGTTTCACTATTTATAAACAATGATACTTAAGTTGATAAAAAACAATTCTCAGTTAACCTTTGTTAGATAAACTACACATAGTGAATAAGAACAAAGATATATACACAGAAAAATATAACAATATTTTAATAATTCAAATTAATAGGGAAGGCAAGGAAATAATATTGGACTATGAAATATATTTTCTAAAACAAAGTTTTATTATTTATATTCATTATGTAATGCCACTTAAACCTGAAAAGTGTTTCCAAACAGCAATTAATAAAATACATGCTTTAATAAAAAGCACAAAAATTGCTTGAATATAAGTAAAAGGGGGTATTTTTGAAGGGTCTGAGGATCTTTGAATGCAATAGGCCCTCTATGGTATGTTAAATATTTTTCCCAAGGGGGGAAACAAAACATGTCAGTTCATTTGTCCTATTTATAACATTAGAGGACCACATAGTTTCATTTATTCAATGAACAAGTACTTTGACAGCTATTGAGGATATAAAAATGACTTTATTAAGTTTTTAAGTATTCAGAATAAGTTTTTATCAAACACTAAGGTACCAATTAAGCTTCTTCAATGACTTGACAAAATGGAATAATATTTGTCAAATGCTTATTAAGACAGCACAGTTCTAGCTAAGAGGTTATTTTTATCTTTTTAAAATAAGGCTGGATAGAATAATAAACAATGCCTTCCAAAACATATTTCCCTCTCAAATAGTCACACTTACCTCTTTTAACAAATTCTCATGCATCGAAGATCTTCTCTCTAAATACAGCTGAGGTCAAATACATAGGAGAGAGAATAAAGAAAAGTTTGGCTAATGTCAGATATTATTGCATACTTGTGTGTGTTTATATTTAAGATCAGGACACCTGAGGTCAAAGCTACTCAAGACAGAAGACTTTGAATCCACCGTGCCAGACATTAGGCAGTTTCTCAATAAAGTTCTGTCAGTAAATGACTGAAATAAAGTTATATTATTCATCTCTATCTTTCCTGAACACATCAAGTGGATGAGTCTGTTACCTCATCCCCAAAGCAATTGAGAAATGTAATGAAATCAAGTGAAAACTCACATTGTGTAAATCTGAATTGCAGTGGTATCAACTAAATGGACTTCTTGGGACAGTGAATACTGTCAAAGCATTAGAACAGCCAATTTTTTATTCAGTTATACTAAGGAAGAAAGAAGTTGCACATTTTTAAATCCCCCTACTTGAAGGATTATGAGTAAAACCAGATTACTCTTCATTTCCTCTTCAGTTTTGCCCTCTGATGGGACTGCTAAAGAGCACTAAGGTAAGACAGGAGGAATCAGCATGATGAGAGAGAGAGAGAAGAGACCCAGGATAATTCCTACTCTGCCTAATCTATTTCTGGATGGATTTGAGTATTTTCCCATATAACCAACCTATTCAACAGGAAGAATTGTCAAGTCCATTGTTGCAGGGATAGGGAAGCAGAACTTTTTAAAATGAAAAACCAACATAAGATTCAAATAACTCTCTAGTCATAAATCAGTTATAACTAGAGAGTCAATCAAATGTGGTCTTTCTAAAAATATTTTATTGCTTTCAAAAATATCTTATTGTTTTTAAAGATGGGAAGTCATTTTGCTTCCTTCTTCACTCTCAAGTTCTTTATAGCATGCACATTTGCTCTTTCCTTGGATATTCTGAGCTTACTAGGAATGTTTCTGTTCTTCTTTTTTGTCAGCCCAAAGTGCCAGATTTCTGGGATTTGTGAATTGTGAATGAGGACCTGATGTCAGATTTCTGAAACATCAGGGTAACAAACTGCTTTTTTTTTTTTTTCTTTTAATGTCCCATGTGTCGTACTATATCCAAATTCTCTTGGCTATTTACAGATCTTGATATTGTAAAAACACTATGTAAGACTTTTATGTGACTGGTTCACATGACATGCGTGAGGGAAAATAGGGAAGAGCTGAAAAATAAGACACACTTATAATGAAAGAAAATATATACAAAACATTACAATAAAGTAATTTAACCTTCTATTACAAAGCACTTTGACTAAAATACTTTATCTACCAATGTCATGGATGCACATTTTTCAGGGTTTTGGTGCTTTCATGTGTGTGAAGGCACATGAAAATAGGAAAATAATGTAGACTAGTAGTTAAGAGTAAGGACCAGGCATGGAGAGAACTTGCTCACTTACCAATCATGTGATCTTGAATAAATTGCTTAACCTCTTCTTGTTCAGTTTCCTTGTCTGTTAAATAGTAGAATAAAGCTCCACACCTATTTATGGGGATTAAATAAGATAATGAATATAAAGAATTTAGTACAGTGCCCGCCCATAAGAAACAGTAACATATGGCTATTATTAGTGAGGAAGTTGAAAATGAGGCTTTATGTGTTATAAAAATAATTGCATCTTTTAGGAAAAATTTTAGAGCAAGCTGTCTAGGTTAGGGAAAACTTAATATGCATTAAGAATGATCCAGGCCAAAAAAGAAAACTTTCAAATGAAAAATCTAGAGGACTTGAAGCCTCAATGGATGAACACCAAGATTCAATGCTCTTTCCCCCATTCTCTCCTTCTCATCTATTGATCACCTTCTTTTTGGCTTCTTTTCCCTTGGCTTCCAATGAGAGATTGTTCTCTGGGTTTCCTTCCGTAACTCTGATGATTTCTTTCTTTTTTCCCTCTTCCATTCCTGAAATGTATATGATCCAAGTTTTTGCCCTCAACACTTTCACTTCTCTTTCTCAACTGCCTCATTCCTTTGAACAATTTATTCAATCTCCTGTCTTCAGTTGTCACTTCTATGGAGGTGGTCTCCAAATCTGAAATCCAAGCCAAATTCTCTCTTTTAATTTTCAGTGTACTTCTAGCTACTTCCTGAAGCTCTGCACCTGTCTCATGTGCCCTACACACTCAGTACATCTGCCCCTTCCCCACTCAACCAGCTTCTCCTCCCGACTTCTCCACTCCTGCTGAGAGTGTGGCCCTCTTCCTGGGTACCAAGATCTACAATTTTGGCGTCACCTTTCACTTTATTTTCTCCTCTTATCCTCCATCTCCAAGTTTTAGCTAAGTTCTGTAAATTCTACCTCTGCAATATCTTTCTAAATAATTCTCTTATCTCCGCTAGCACTTTCTCTCTCTTGTTTAGTCCAATATCATCTATGATATTAGAAAGGTCTGTTGCAGGTCTCCCTGCCCTCACAATATCCTCCAGCCCGAATCCATTTTACATACTCTTCCTGATCACAATCTGATTAAGTTACTTACCTGCTCAAAAACATTCAGTAACTCTCCACTAACTACCCTAGAGCCAACCCCTTTTTCCTACCATTCTCAGGCCACTATGAGGTAGCCCATATCCTATCTTTCCAACGTTATTTCCTGCCTACTCTTCTTAATGACTCCTTTACTCCAGCCCAAGTGAATCACTTCTTCATTCCAATACACACTCTGAAATTTCTAATATCATGATTTTTTTCATACTTTCTCCCACCTTATATCCTTTGTCACTGATAAGACCCTTTCTTATACCACATATGCAAGTAATCTCTCACGTCCTCTAAATTTCTCAAACTATCCACGATTCTTTTGTAATAATTTTCATTTTATACTTTCTAATCTAATTATTTGGGTGCATATCTTACCCTCCATATGAACTGCAAGTCAATAATTCTGTAAATGATGCAACTTTGTATCCACCACTATACCCAGCACAGGGCTTTGCATAGACAACATCAACAACTTATTTGAATTGTTAGACTAGTTATAAAATACCCCTCTTGACCTTGATCCAATAAGCATAAATTTAATTAGCTACTTCAGGATCCAATTCATCTAAAAAAGGTAGGCATCACTGGAGTATTATATGGTCCTTGTACTACCTACTGAAAATTCCTTTAAAATTAGCAAAGAGATGTTGCCACAAATTTGTAGTCAACAAAACCAGTTGACACAAGCACAGCTTTGGTGGCAAGAAAACAAGAATCAAAGAAATCCCACAGTTATCTTTACAGAAATCTTTCTTTCTTCACAGCTCTCAGCTCTAAATGCAGCTTCATTAATTGGTGGCATGAACAAAATGAATTTGGCACATCTCTCTGAAGCTTACTGATGTAAGCTTTCTGTGATGCTGTTAGATTTTAGCCCTTAATTAAATTTATGTGCTGATTTGTTAAATCATTTTCATTTCTGTTTAACTGCCTGTTTAAGGAGATTTTTATTCCAATATCACATCAAAATCTAGCTGTACACAAAGCAGAGCTTAAGCAAGACTGTACTTTCTCTGACTTTCCAGTTGCACTTGCAGAATCAGAGTTTGAGGTGCATGTAGGAACTCCCGGATGAGGAAATTAAAATGCAGTCCTTCCTAGGCTCCTCCCCATGCCTGAAGAAATGATCTCCCAGTTCGCATGTTTTGATGAATTACCTTACAAATTAGCCCAATCATCTCACCATCATATTTGCAGGTTTTATTCCTTCTTTGGAACTTACAGAGATTAAAAATAAATTTTAGTTTCTTCCAACATAGTTTCCAAATGTACTGCTCCTCTTTTCTTCACATCTGACTCTAAACCAAGCCAAAGGCAGAATACTCCCTCCCTGGTGATGTCCTGCTCATCCATCATGCCGAGCTGACGGAATCCAGTGCCATAAGCTTTCTTCAGGGAGCATGGGGGGCCAGCAGACATAAGCCCATGAGGGAATGGAAGAATTGTGTAAGACTGTGTCTTGTGTAAGGAACGTGCAAGGGCATGTTTGCCAGATCTCCTGGATGCTTGTATGGATGGTTTTAGTCTCCTGTTCAAATAAAAGAATTTGAGTTCTGTTTTCACCCTTCCTTTAACCACTTATTTTCGTGGTTTTTCTTTCTTATTTTTTTTCGTGTACATAAGCTCAATTTATACATACCTTTTAAGTCCCCCAGAAAAGATACAGTCCACACTAAGGAAGTAGATAGATAAATGGGAAATTATCCAAATTACTTAACCTTTCTCTCAATCTACATACTTTTTATTCTCAGCAAAAAAAAAAAAAAAAAAAAAAACCTAAGCTGAAGAGAAAACAATCTTCTGTTTGATTTACCAGAATAATTATTCAATTCTCATTTTAACTTTCCGAGTAAAAACTTAATCCTAATATGAATCATGTTGTATGTCTGACACTTTAGCACACCTATATGTTATTTATTTGTAAATTTCACTTGAAAATTTCACATTTTGATCATATGAAAATTAAATGCTATTTAGAAAGGGTATTTTATAAGGTTTTATTTGCATACTGGATAAGTGTTAACTTGATTATTGTTTTGACTTTTCTTCTAATAGGCTGTTAGCTGTGCAGCTAGGAGCCCTATCAGAGGCGATTTCCCCTTCAACAGGGACAGAAAGCAGCTAGATGCTCTACACAGATACTCAAATCATCATCCAAACCATATTTTATAAACCTCTATTAATTTTGCATATTCTTGTCACACTGAACCTCTTGCTTGGAAATAAGGAATGAGTGACTCTTGTTTCACTCATCAAAGCAGTGCCTCCTCTGACATGCAGAGCTCTGGAAACGGGTGGACCAATATGCATGAGAAGCCAGTGATTTTTTAGAATAGAAAGGACTACAGTCCCTCTCTCAGCCACCAACCCCTCTCCATAAAAGTCAAGGTACACTTGTTTGGCCTGAAGGGGCAGTGATGAACAAACAAATAGGACTCCTAAAATAGGGTTAAAGGAGGGTAGAGAGTGAAGGGACAGTGAGCAAGGCCTGGGCTGAAGCAGGGTGTCACTTGCACATCTGCATCTCAAGGTGTGGCCACCGTGAAAATGCACGTGGTGGGCCTCTGCCTACAGGGAGTGTGCTTCACTGAGGCCCTACTGCCGCTCCCTGAGACCTATCTCTGCATTTGTGGCAAGGCCACACCTCCCACAGGCTGTTTCTAGAAGACATGGGACTCCTTTTTTGTCTGACTTTGGCTCAAAAATGTCCCTAAAGCTTTGTTAAACCTTCTTTAGACCATACACTGGTCTAGGAAACTTGCACCCAAACTTTTTTTTCCTCTCTCCTTCCCTTGGGCTCACTCTAGCGTCACATTCTGATGACTCTTTCAGCTTTCTTCCTACTTCTTCTTTACACACAGGCATTTCCCCCAATAAAATCCTTGCACGTTTAATTTCACCTTGGCATCTGCTTCTTGGAGGACTCAGACCTAACACACATGGAACAAGCATTGAACCTACCTTTCTTGGAGCCACTTGTGTCTCGGGAACTATTAGATTAGAACCTTACGAAATTGCCAATACCCAACCCTTTGTAACTTACAAAAACAGCAATTTCATATGGTTCAACCTAATAGTAGTGCAGAATGTAGACAGAGCTGAAACATTGCAGTCTCGGCCCTCTAAGGCATAGAGTTTCCTTGAGCCTGAAACAGGAATCTGTATTCCCTTTCTGGGGAGAGCTGGAACTGGGTGAGTTGGCCTAATCTCTGGGCTCAGGATAGCTTTGACCCAGGAAATTTGCTGCTTTCTGTTCCCCATGTTTCCCTCAGGAGACGGCTTCGCTGCTCTTCATCAGCCTTACCCACCAGCTCATTTCTTTTGGAGCCCACCTCTCATCATGCTCACCTATAAGCTGGTGGGCATCAAAACCTGTCCTGGTCCAGGCATGAGCCGCCATGGAGTTTGAGGTTGCTGTGAGCTATGATGATACCACTGTACTTTAGCCTGGTGACAGAGCAAGACCGTGTCTCAAAAAACAAACAAAAAAACACCTATTCTGATTCTCTCCCATAGGTAGTCTTTGCCCCTTGGAAATGTCTTGGCTCAGGAATTGAGAAAATTTTGACTTTGAAGGCACCAGTGAGTTTGAGGGGAATTCTTTTTAAAATCATAGTACCCTAGCAAGTGGGAGTGTCCACCTTTCCAGAACCAGCAGGATCTATTCGGATACCAAGCAAGCTAGGACTGGATCAGAGAATTCTCTTCCACGACTCAGACCACTGAAAAATAGACAGGGACTTGTATATGTATAAAAGAAAAATAATGGGGCTTTGGAGAGGAATATGCTGGACTTCTTTCTCCTATTGGCAATGGTAATTCACTCTGGCCTTATAGGGCATGCAACTTGCCCCTCAAATTCATTACCCCAGCTATACACAGTAAAGATGTTAATAATAAAAATTTACCTTTCAATGAAGAAATTAATTTTCACAATGATTAAACCTAGTGCAAATTGTAATTTAAAGTATGAAGATTTTTTTCAATCAAAAATCTTTATTTTTCTAAAACTATTTAACCACATAACTTTTATTCTCATATACTATGAGAAAAATCTTGCTTTTTTCCTTTTTTATTAAAGAATAAAATTAACTTTACACATAATTAATTTGATAGCTTTACTATGAAAAGTAGCCTCCATTTATTGAGCACTTACTGCATGCTAAAATAAAGTCAGGAACTATTGGATGCTTGAATTCTGCCACTAGCACTGACTCAATGCCATAAACTGGATAGAATAAAATCACTGTTGCTTTTTGTATACTGTATTTCTTCTATGAAATTTAAAACATTAACATCATAATATTTTATAATTCACTTTACATAAGCCTTTCTCTAACTTATCATAAGCTTTTCACCATCATTTTTAACATTGTACAGCTTTCCATTATATGGATATCATACATTTAATACTTCCTTAATTTTGGACACTTAGATTGTTTCAATTTTTTTGCCTCAGATGAACACACAAGCTTGTGCATGTGTTGTATGTCTGTCTGTGTGTGTGTTTAGGATTATTCTCAAGAGTAGAATTACTGGATTAAAGATTACAGTAATCCTTCCCTTATCCACAAAGGGTACATTCCAAGACCCCCCAGTGGATGCCCGAAACCAAGGGTAGTACTGAATCCTATATGTATTAATACTATTTTTTTCCTATACATACATACCTATGATAAAATTTAGTTTATAAAAGTAGATACAGTATAACTAATAATAAAATAGAACAATTATAACAATATGCCAGCATCACTACTCTTGCACTCTGAGGCCATTATTAAGTAAAAAAAAATAAAAAAGGTTGCTTGAACATAAGCACTGCCATATCACAACAGTCGATCTGATAACCAAGAGGGTTAATAAGTGCCAAATGGGTAGCAGCTACAGGGTAGATATTCCAGGCAATGGGATGGTTCATGTCCCGGGTGGGAGAGAGCACGATGGCAGAAATTTCATCACACTACTGACAATGGCACACAATTTAAAACTTATGAATTGTTTATTTCTGTAATTGTCCATTTAATATTTTCGGGTCATGGTTGGCCACAGGTAATTGAAACCACAGAAAATGAAACGTCAGATAAGGGAGGACTACTGTATTATCATTTTTAGATTCTTGATATGCATCTTCAAATTTATTTTACATTTTTATCAGCAGTACATGAATGTGCCCACTAGAGATCTTGAATAATATGGAAGAAAGATGTGGAAAATCATAAGCCGTTCTTAGTTTAAACAGCATTTCTGATGTGAGGTGAAAAATGGTATCTCATTTAAATTTGCATTCCTAGCCTAATGATACTTAACATTTTTCACAAAGTTTTTAAAATAATCTATATCTCTACTCTGTAGTATAACTTCAGAGTTCTTACTTTCAAACCTTCAATAGTCATCTCTGTATCCTCCTGAAAATTCTCTTTGGTTATTTCAAATGAACAGATTTAAATAGAATTTTTAACCATTCTATGTCACTTAACTCATTGGTCTCAATCTAATTACAGTAATGGATTTACATTAATATATTAACAGGGATATTTCTTTAGCTCTGTGTTGTGTGTGTTAGAGAGAGAGAGGATAGACAGAGAGAGTTTATACATTTATTGTCAATAAACATCAGCAAACTAATCTTCAACCTTCTCTCAAATCATGAGAATCACCGACATATCACAATCAAAAGTTAACTCAGAACTAAATTTATTTTCCTTCTAAAATTACTGTCATTCATGTTACTTCTCATATTTTCAGTTTGTCTGAAGAGTTTCTTACATCATTACCAACTATATGGTAAAAATCCCCAGTATGAAGAATTACCAAACCATTTGATTCAACTTGATTTTTTAATATTTTCTCCCTGATGATGTATGTCTTGGTGCAGAGAATTTGATACAGTATTTTTTTTTGGATTAACTAACCCAATTCATTCTCTCCAGATTGTGGATTAGAAGTTGGATGGAACACTATAAATCAGTGTGGAAAAATAATTTTGCCAAATTTCAATCTCAATCAGTCTCCATCAAAACTTTATCCTTTTGTTGTTTCAATATATTTGTGTGACATTTTTAAGTTGTTAAGAGTTTATTTATTTTAAAGGCTCAATAGGCTTCCTGGATGCCAGATCACTTCTTAAAAATTTTCTGATGATACAAACTAAAATGAATTAAAAACACATGGAGTCAATGTTCTCTAAAATATATGTGTTTTTAAAGTTTAGAGAAAGGGGTGAGAAGAGGTGCTTGGCAGAATAGTTGGGTTTTAGTAAATCCAAAATTTTTGAAAAATTGTTCCAGATGTTGATGAACCCCCTCCTGGTGCCCCTAATTTTCACCCAAACCTGCTATAAATAAAGATATTTATAAACAGCAATAAACTAAGATTGAGGCAGTATGTAATGAATGCCATAGGAATCAGAATTAACTGCGATAATAGTGGATGTGGATGTGTTGTAAATACTATGAAGAAAAGTATAGTCTTACGGTATGCCTACGTAAAGGGAATAGGAAAATAAAAAAAGAACTATTCCACACATAAAAACCTGACGGCACCCTGGCATCTCATCCTGGCTTTCAGAAGCTCTCATTAGCTAGTCCAGTGGTTGTTAAGATAGGAAGATAAATCTCCCATCAAGGATGTTTGGAAACTTGTGGGACATTTTTTGGTTGTCACAATGACTGGGAAGAGCTCTTGGCTTTTATTACCCAGGCGCCAAGGATGATTAACATTCTGAAATGCCCATAAAATGAAGAACTGTTCACCCCAATGACCATGGTGACTTGACAGGTCTCACTGCCCCTCTCTGACCTCCAAGTTCTGCTCTCACCAGCTTTCCTACCGTCCCCCACAAATCACAGCCATCTTGGCTTTGTATCTTTTCTCTGCTGTTCCCTTACTCGGAATTTTTCACCTCTTCTCTTCAATAATCCACATCTAATATTTTCTCCCAGAAGGATTCTTTTCCACTCAAGTCTTTACTCAAGGACTGACCTCCACAGTGAACTTTTTATCTTCTCCCGATGTCTTGATAGCCTCAGTCACACCATTTCATACTTTCCCAATTACAGCTAACACAAAGTAATTTGTGTACACAGAAGCTGCTTAATTAACTACTGCTGACCTTTTTGTTTAAATTAAGATCATGGCCATATAGACTCAGCAATAGTTGAACTTTCTTACTTGGCTTTATTGAGAGATTTTTTTTCCATGTGTGTTTACATGTGCACATACATTTATGTCTGATGATATGAATATAAATATAGATACAAATATATAGTGTCGCTTAAATATATTTCTATAAACAGGCAAAACATTGTCTTTTTATTTAAAGATGACACTGTGTGAGTCTTTTGGCTGAAAGAATGGGTGAGAATTTGTCCTGTTGGTTCTATTCCTTTGATAATCTCTCACCTCTGATTCTCATAGTTCCTCTCTTACTAGTTGCACTACAGCAGTAAAGAATCTTTAGAGCCGTAAACTGCAGCCAGGAAGAGTCAACTTGGAAAAATATAATCTAATAGTTCTGGGGAAAGATAATTCCCACAGACATTTGCTGGAAGATATTCTACATCTGGACTGTAGAATTGCTCAGAGTGACTAAGGAGAGTTTCATCTTTCAAGCCAGGGAGAGCTGTACTAGAAAGTATGGTTTAGAATACCCTGTCTGGCTTCACGGAACAAGACTTAGGGGCTCTGATAAAACATGAACTTCTACTTTAATTTAGGGCTGATATCACTTTATGGTGACGTTTAATACAAGCAGCCTTTGTCTTAAGAATGTGTGACTTTTAAATGACCTTGTCCCCATCACCAAAGGCTTCCTGCCCATCTGGACTCCAGCCAAAGTGCCCCCTTGCCACTGCAGTGGCCACCAAGAGCAGTCCACAGTCCCTCCCAGGCTCAATCCACCTGTAGCCCCATAGTGGGCACAGGATTAAATGCTCAAAAGATTCCAGTTTTAATCTCAAAATGCAAAAGGGAAGTGGTGTAACTTCTGTGGACAAAAGAGTTCTACACTAACACTTTCTTCACTCTCTATGTGGAATAATTGACTAATGTTATCAAAACTGGTAATATAATAACACTTTTATTAATAAAAATGCCAAAAATAACACCATTACTTTTTCTGACTATGAAAGCCTCTCATTCATTATTTTAAAATAACGAATGCATAAAGATGACCAAAAAATTTAAAAATTATCTCCAATTTTACCATGTAGAAATCATCACTGGTTATTTTAGTGAACATTCATCCAGAGTTTATCTTGGTATTAATATATACACACAGATATACATATATGTATGTTCCAAAATAGGATTATAAAGCATACATACTGCCTTTATTACACTTAATATATTATGGACATGTTTCCATATCAAACACAATTAAAGAAGGTATAACTATATCATCATTTTTTAAAACCTTTTAGTATTCCACTGAATTAATGCATCATGATTTATATGAACGTTGCCCTATTTGGCATTTAGATTGTTCTCAGTATTTCACTATCTCATACAACACTGTGATTAACATACTTATACATACATTTTGGACACTTCTCTATTTATTTCAAAGGGATAATTTCTAAGAGTGGAATTAGTTAATTTTATTAGAGCGGAAAAATAATTTTAATTTACATTGCCAAGTTCTTCCCCTAAAATTTCACAATTCACTCTACAACCAAAAACATCTTAAGAAGATGTTTGTCAACTTTGGATTAGCTGATGGTACCAATTGATAAGAGGAATAAATCATACAAACTATTTCCTTAGTGCAGAAATCACATTATCATATTAAACTGTGAGGAATTGAAATAACTTCTACTTTCTTCTAGAAAGTAAAACAAAACCAATAGCCTTTGCTTCTGGGTAATTCACTTAATATTAAATGAGAGAGCTCTTTGGGTTCCTTAAGAATTGTCTGAACTGAGTTGTGTTCTGTAACATTAATCAGTTTTGAAGGCACACGGTGCTCTGCTTTAAGATTTATCCCATATGCTATTGTTTAACACTAGATCTATGTGTTTTACTGCACAGTACTGAATTGGTCTTTTGCACAGTTAGCAGTAAATAAAAACTAGCATTTAAAATGCCCCCCCCCAAAAAATCCTGGATTTTAAACAATTAATTTACATTCTTTTGGAATACAACCCTCAATTTTGAGGCTGCCTGTGTGAATATTTTAGTTGTTTGAAATTGTGCTTTTTAAACTGTATTCTGATTTGTTCTCTAAAGGACCAAGGTCCTAGAGGAGGAGGCTGTGGAAGATACAGGTGGTAGGGAGGAGTTGGAGGAGTTAATTTTTTCTTTTTTAAGACTTGGACTAAACCAGGGCTTCTGCTTTTAAGGGTTTAGATAAGCTTGCTTCTGAGCAAGATTTAATAAAAGTGTTCAAAATCTTTAGTTAAAAATACCTTTCTTTGAGTAAAATTTAATAAAATCAAATAAACTGAAAGTGCTAATCAAAGAAAAAAATTAAGCAATATGGGATAATCAGAAAAAAATATATCTTTCCTCACAGTGCTAAGGAGAAAAGGTACTTATTGTTCTAGTTCACTGTTAGATAAATAGTTCTCAAAGGAGTATTATTTCACCATGATTTTAGGATAAACTAAAAATTGCTGTAAAAGTGGCTGATCATACATTTGAACTCTCAATCTTAAATGGGCTGTCATTTGTAGATATAGTTGGAGATACTTAAATAAAGGCAAAGTCAACAATTTAACCTATAATTAAATTCTGTCAGGTTATTAAGAAAAATGACAAAAATAGAACAAAAACTTTCAGTTTATGCACTAAGCAAATGAGATTATTTTAGCAGTTCTCATCAATGTAGTTTTGATAATATTAATAAGATAATGGGAAATGTGAGAGTCAATTCAATTGTTTCATTGCAAAGACATGAAAGAGTCTATCAGGGTGAAGCATTTTAAAGTAGAACTTTCACAGATCCAGAGACAAGGGAAGGATACATTGGCTCGGGAAGGGGCAGAGCGGTGAGGAGGCAAAGGTTAGACAGAACGGGAAAAGCAAGCAAAACAAAACATATAGGTCCCCAGGCCACAAGACATGAGGTCATTGCCTGAGGTCTAAAAGAAAACCAAGGGCTCAGAGTATGTGACACAGCAACAGGAACCAGAACAAAGAATCACACCACCCTTCAATCTGCCATTTGCATGACAGTCCAGCAGGGGACTGTCTCTGGGAGGACCTAAATGTGCTCCCTGGGACAAGTATTGACAAAACAGGAGAATCACATTGTAGGGACCACAAGAAACATTCTGCTTCATGTTTAAGCTCTACTTAATGTATACAGCCATGAGGAATTACTTTGAAAAAGGAAAAGAAGAAAGTAGTTCCATTGTTGGAAAAGGAAGTACAGAACAAATAGGTTTGCGAACTCTAGACTGTGAGAACAGCCCCAGAAATGACATTGTATTTGCTTTCAGCCATGGAAAGTTAACATAGCATGAAACATAACGTGGTAATATAACATAACACAACATAACATAACATGGTAGAGAACCGAAATTATTGTGTTTGCCAAATTGAGACTCTTATTTAGAAAACTATTCAAAAATTAACAAAGACAAAAATCATCAGCCCCTACACAAACTTCGCTCCACATCTGGCAATTCTTTACCCTCTCTGGATCTTAATTCTCTTACCTACAAAACTAGGCAGTTGAACGTCTAAGGAATCTTCCAACTCCATAATTGTCTTATTCTATAATTTTTAGAATTATTCAAATAAAGCAAAATTAGAAACTTTTTTCCTCACAGAATTATACTTAAAACCCTATGAAAGGAAATGTGTTTCCCTTATAGCTCCTGGAACTAGAATCAGTTCCAGCTCCACTCCCGCCCCTCAGGCCCAGCACCTGCCAAAGCTGTAGAAAGTGGCCTCATTCCAAAAAGCTCTTTTCCTTCTAGCACAGCAGTGAGAATATTCAAGAGCATCTGGGAAGTCTGGTTAATATTGCAGTTGCTTCCCAGGATCTCACGCTGCTTCCTCAAGGCAGCTAATGGTAGGAAAAAAATAAGCATCTAAGATGTCTTCCCCCAGCCCACACCCTGTGCTTCACCTGCTCCGAGGGGGTGACTGGAAGCTGTTTGTTTTCTAACATGAGTGGCAGGTGACAAGTAGTGGTGCCGTTTGCCACATGCACATCTTTAAACAGCTAAAAACAAATGCCTAACCTTAACCCAGAAAGAAAGTCTCAAGGCTAACATTTCCTTTGCGAAATCAGCAAATATTTGGATAGCAGCTGAGTTATAAACATTTCTAGGAAGTTATATCCAGTTTGTATCCAAGTGCTTAGTGACTTGTGACATTTAGTCAAACCAGTCTTTTACAGTCTTTGTGTCGACTATTAAAGACATCCATTGCCCTGAACATCAAAACCCAGTTGACTCAGAAATTATTCAGTCACTGTAGAACTGAAGGGAATCAAAAAAACAAGACTCTGAAGTGTTTGAAAAACACATTCAACTGATTTGGAAAGAAGTTAGATTAACATTGTCCCATATGTTTAAATATAGGAAAAGGAAAGGGAGGTCTAGGTTAGATCCAGAAAGTGCTTTAGTTAGATCCAGAAAGTCCTATTGACTTTCTCATTATTTCTGTATAGCTGACTGACTATTAACACATAAAATCATTTCTCAGCAAGCTTAGGAAGTAGGTGACATTTTAATATATCCCTCTCTACCCTGCTTTCACTGAGTTCCTTTTGCTTTCCCCACTAGACTCTACCCATGATATACCTTGCAACCCTGTCTCATCTGTATAAACATAGGAAAGGATTTTATCAACACATTCACTGAGAGGTAGAAATGACTGATAAGCTGCAAACACTTCTCTGGTTAGAAGCTTTTTGTGTCTCAATAGGGAACAAAACCAAAACCGAAGGAATGAAAGACAAATGGTAGAATAATAGGCCACAACCAATCAAAAACAGAGGAGATCTGTAGAGAAGTAAACATTCTCAGGAGTCTACAAATAATAAGCATATAAGTAATTGCCTACCTCCCTTAAGTAGAAAATATTCTCATTTATGGTGTTGTTCCCTTTTCACTACCAAACTAGGAAAACAGATGACAGGGGCAGAACTAACTTTAAGGCCTTAAAATAATCATTTCACTGCTAATGTTCAAAAAGTTTTGACCACAGGAAATCTTAAAGCAAAATTCTTGAGAGGAAAAAGATAAATCTGAGTGTACCTACTGTACCAACCATCCAGGACCATTGGGAAACCTACTGTGTTTAGTAAATTTCCTTAAATCTCCAAAGTAATAATAAACATGAAAAATATGATAATAAATTGCATTAACCATCTATTTGACTAGTACTAGAATTTATTTTTCTCAAAAATTTCAGTTGAATATAATGACCAAAAAGTTATTTTAGTACAAGAATTTTCAGAATGACCCTTTCAAATAAACAATTACCAAACACCTCACTATTAAACTGGTGTGAGTTCTGGTCTACATAGAGCAGCAAATAAACACTACAAGTGAATACAACCACCATATCCCATGTCAAAGACTATTTTCTGAGGAAAATATTTAATTGAATTGAATAGTCTTAAGGAGTTGGTTCAGTTTTTGTTATTTATAGTTTTCTTTGGGTCATTGTTTTTCTTAATTGCTCTTAAATCTCTTAGGGAATTCAATGATTTTTAGTGCATTACAGTTGGAGGAAAATAAAATAATAATTACTTAATAAAGAAACATAGGAAATACCAAATACCATCGTTTTCCTTCATGAGTTTTATCCAAATGTTTTATCTTATGTTCATAACTGTTTATATAAACATATGCCCCTTTGCCAATACTCACACACCTGAATTTATTCTTTTCAAGCAATGTTTTTATCATTTACAACCTACACAAGAAGGTGACTTATCTTAAAGGTATTTCACTTTGATTTTCTTTTTTTAAAAAAGTTATAAAAATTTGCAAATAATTTTTATAAGTTGATAGTGTTGTCTCATTAACTCCCAACATCATATTAAAGATGCTTTCCCACAAGGAGAGAGAAAGAACCTTACACTTAAGACATCTAAAATATTTTAGATCAAGAAACACATTTCCTTAAGAATGTGGCAAACCATTATTATTTTATAAGAAAACAAAATAATTTTCTTAGCTAATAACATGGTAATTCCAATACTGTATAACAATTCAGTTAAATACTGGAAATTTTAATAAATGCAGAGGATGTCTGAGAAAACAAAAACTTTGTTTAAACAAAATATAGCAATCTTTAGGCTTAACAATATATATATTCCCTACAGTTCCCAATGTCTCTCTTTTTTTACTTTCTGGCCTCCTTCCGTGCAGCTTTGCTACAGATGGTGAGGCCACAGGGAAAGTGAAAAGCTTTGGTTTTGCATTTGCGAGAGAGATGAACCCAAGTTAAAGCTTCTCTGTCTCTTCTGCTTCATAACTCAAAGTGGTCTTGTCTTGACCCTGGAGTTAATTTATAAACCCTTAAGAGTGAAAAAGCCAAATTTTAAAAACCTATGTAATAGAGTGGAATATAGAAAAAACTAATAGAGAAGACAGAATCAGCATGGCTGGTAGAAAAGAGACTCATCTAACTACTAACTAGCACATCTAATGTCTAACGCAAATACCAGATTACTACAACAATATGGTGACCCTGAAAGAAGCTATTTCAAGTATACATATTGAATTATTTAACACACAAATCACATCCCAAATTCTACTTTTAATAACTAAAAAAGTACATATTTAACACATGAATAAATTCACATACATATTAAACAAACGATCTACACTGGACATGGTTATGCTAATTACTTTTCATTTCCAAAAGCAATTCTAAATCAGCACAAAGCCTGGATAAATTAGTTCATTCATTAAAAACAAAGTCAGGCTAGGCAGTGTAGCAGACATTACACTATTCACTGATTTCTGGTTCCCCTCTTCTTCTGTAATTGTACTTCCTGCCCTCCTTGAACCTTAGCTTATTGTGTGTCTAGATCTGGAAACTCAATTGTTAATAGATGTAACTCTCTGCTTTTCCCACGTGTTAAGATGGAAACTCTATCAATATGGGTTCCTGAATAACTAATACAATGAATCCCCCAACCCCTACCTTCCAACCTGCATTGGACATAGAGCACAAGCAAGAAATAAAACTTTGTGGTTTTAAGCCACTGAGATTTGAGGGCTGTCTCATACTGTAACATGACTTTTAGCAACTACTATACAAAAATTTTAAATGTCTCTCTTAGATAAGAAAATTTCCTCTGTAGTACATCAAAACATCCCTCCAGTAGCATAATGGGAGTAGTAATATTTTTTATCTGCTAGGATTCATTCTCTGTTAAAACTAATTGGTAATCTCCATACAGAATTTTTGTGACAGAATATCAGGCATCAATAATTATTTTTCAATAATAACTTATTTGCATATGGTAGGCACTCGGTAAGTATGTCATAAGTGAACTTAAGAAGTTTTCTGACTAAAGAACAATGATATTTATTTTGGCAAATATGTTCAGTGCTATGGGTATCTGAATCCTTATAGCATATGTAGAGTATAGCTAGTTGCACTCAAACTGATTTAATCTCTAGAAAAATGAATAATACATTTCTATTTTAGCTACAGTAATTAGGGCAGGTGTGAATTATCTTCTGCAACAAAGAATCTACTTTAGAATTGGACCACCTTGGTCCGAATCCTGATTTTACCACTTACTCTGTGAATGGGCTTGGGGACTTACCTAACCTGACTGAATCCTCGTTGTCTCTTTTGTGAAATGCCTACCTCAGAAAGATGTAAAATTAACACTCTTTTTAAATTTATGTGAAGCATTGAGCCCACTGCCTAACATATACTAATCAGATCCTGTTTCACATGTCAAAAGTAGGATTTGGTTTAGGACTTTCAGTTTATAATTTACAAAATAATTATGTGAACCATTATGATTATATTCACATTTACCAAATCCTGTCTCTCATCACTACTATTGTAATGCTTTCTAAATGCAGACAGTAAGCAAAATTGATCATTTTTGTAAAAATAAGAAATTAATGTTTTAGTTTAATAAAATAATCTATCATCCAGAGTTCCAGAATTATCAATAAAACAAATCTCTTTGTGTTTGAATTTGTCTACCAAAGCATAAATATGGTCCCATTTATCAAGGGAAAAAAGATATAATAAAGAAAACCTTTGCACTAAAAGACTACTTGAATGCAATGTAGTTCTTTTGAAACAGAATTTTGATGATATAACCAAACGAGTCCAAAACATATGCATTAAATTTCCCTCAAAAAATCACATATGTTTTGAAAATAAATATGGGGAGAAAATACTGGATACAATGAGCTTGGATTTTATTAAATGTCAAATATTTTAAAATACTTTGTGACATTTATAAACTTGGAAGATCATGCACTCATTAAATAATATTTCCTGGTGTTCATGTACATGTTTAAATTACTGTGTTTTACCTCAATCTTAATAATTCTCACTTGGTTTAACCCTTAGCCCTTATAGAGTATAATTTTATAAATTTTGAATTCACTCATATTTTCAAATTTGATTCTATTTGCTATGAAATTCAAAACTCAGGGCTTTTTACCCATTTCCGTAGCTGAAAGTGAGAAAACCCATTTTAGTAGAAAACAATAAATTAAAACTAAACAACAACAAAGAGAAAGGATGTTTTGGCTTGCAAAGAGTTTTGACTGGATGAAAGGGCTTAACTGTGTAGACTAGAATGATGGCTGATTTTACTGTAGCAAAACATTTCTTAGAGTTTAACCCAAGCTTTACCATATGCCAATTGTCCACTCTCTGTCCCAAGAAGTCTTATAATAACTGACCAGTTTTTCAAACATGAAGTATTTTAGCCACATAATTTAATACTGATATTCCAAAGGCCGACCAGCTAGCTAGTGCCACTCTCAAACTGATGAACTAGGAAGCATTTGGCAGGACTACACATAGGCACTTTATTTTAAGACAGCTTTTTGAAGTTCTCTTAATCTATACAGGATAAAGCTTTGATTATGATTTGGAGTATCTATTGGTTCTGAGAGAGTAAGTTCATTTATAGTGATTCAAATAATTAAAATATATAAGAGGTTACTATATTATATAAGTAGTTTTGATGACAATTGCTATTCCTTGGCTCAGAAATGAATATCAATCTCCTACCAGGAAATGTAATAACAGGATGTTTAGTGAGATTTTTTTTTTTTTCTCCTGGAAACAAGGCCAAGGTCCACAGCCAAGGACAACAGATTCTGGCTGCCCCATCTTCTAGGTTCTACAAACCTATGACCTCCCCAAAGGGCTTATTATAAGAGACTAATTAAGAAGTTTGCCTTTACAATAACACCCTACTTCCCACACAAATCCACCAGGAAGCATAAGAAGATGACTAAGAAATAAAGGAGGTCATCTTGGTGGGAGAATGGGGAGGGGAGAAGCCTGTGTTTTTGAGACCATTTCTTACATCCTGTGACTGAGAGAAGGCAAAAGCATCCCTTGTCGGCTGGGCACAGTGGCTCACGCCTGTAATCCTAACACTCTGGGAGGCTGAGGTGGGAGGATCGTTTGAGCTCAGGCAGGAGGATCGTTTGAGTTCAGGAGTTCGAGACCAGCCTGAGCAAGAGGGAGACCCCATCTCTACCAAAAAAAATAGAAAGAAATTATCTGGAAAACTAAAAATATATAGAAAAAATTAGCCAGGCATGGTGGTGCATGCCTGTAGTCCCAGCTACTTGGGAGGCTGAGGCAGAAGGATTGCTTGAGCCCAGGAGTTTGAGGTTGCTGTGAGCTAGGCTCATGCCATAGCACTCTAGCCTGGGCAACAGAGTGAGACTCTGTCTCAAAAAAAAAAAAAAAAAGAAAGGAAGAAAAGCATCCCTTGTCTAAAGCTATGGGAAAGAATTCAGAAGTGAAGACAGGAGCCCCAGCTGAATGCTTGGCCAGAAATCTTTCAAACAAGGGAAAGACCAGCACAAAAAGACAATATGAGGGAGGACAGTCAGTTAAAGTAGAGGGGCACCTCAAGTCTTTGTTCAACAGAGATACATTCAAGAGATCCCTATATATACACAGGTCTGAATGCTGTTCTAGGAGGGTAGGTGAGATTGAAGGCTCAAGTCCTGCTGGGACCACTGAGTGTAGCAGAAAAGAAGGATGCACTTAAGAGAGTTTCTAGCCAGTGGAAAAACGTGTATTTAAATAGCACAGAGTAGCAAGGAACTGTTACTGAAAATAAAAACAAAAAGGTGTTTCCATTTATACCAAATGAATTAGGCTTTTCAAAAAAGTTTAATGCTAATTGATTTTTTTTTACTTTTATGATTAACAAAGTGAAAATATAAACAAATTTAATCAAGGAACTTTCAAATTTTAGGATGCAATAAAATCACCTGGGCTGTTATTTAAATTGCAGTTTCCCAAGCTTCACCCCAACACCAAGATCAAATTCAGTGGCTCAGTGGCAAGACCCCAGTACCTGTACTTTTAACAACTTGATTACACGACGTTATAAATTTCCCTCTAGGCGTGGCTTTTACTGCATCCCACAGATTTTGAGAAGCTGTACTTTCATTTCATTTAGTTCAAAATAACTTTTAATTTCTCTTGAGATTTTTTTATTTGATTCATGTGTGATTTAGAATTATGTTGTTTAATCTTCAAGTATTTGGGGAATTTTTAAGCTATTATTTCTGAATTCTAGTTTAATTCCATTGTGGTCTGAGAGCAGACAAGTATGATTTTTATTCTTTTAAACTGGTTAAAATGTGTCTTATGGCCCAAAATATGGTCTGTCTTGGTTGATATTTCATGTGAGCTTGAAAAAAATATGTATTCTGTTATTGTTGGATAAAGTGGTCCATAGATGTCTATTATATCCAGTTGATTGATGGTGCTGTTGAGTTCAACTATCTTCTTGCTGATTCTCTGCCTGCTATATCTGTCCATTTCTAACAGAGAAGTATTGAAGTTTCCGACAAGTGGATTCCTCTACTTGTCCATGCAGTTCTATCTGTTTTTGCCTCATGTATTTTGATGATCTGTTGTTAGGCACATACAGATTAAGGATTGTTCTGTCTTCTTAGAGAATTGACCCCTTTATTATGGAAAGTGCATCTTTATCCCTGATAATTGTCCTTGTTCCAAAGGTAACTTGATTACCATGTAGCTGATCCAGGGGCCACACTTGGAGAAAACTACTGTATTAGATTTTTATGGCTGCTGTAACAAATGACCACAAACTGAAAACAACACAAATTTATTATCTTAAAGTCCAATATGGGTCTCACTGGGCTAAAATCAAGGTGTCCCCAAGGCTGCATTCCTTTCTGAAGGTGCCAAGGGAGAATCCATTTTCTTGCCTTTTACAGCTTCTATCTACAACTAGGTAAGACCCATGTGTTACTCTGGTCCCACCTGAATAAGTCAGGGCACTCTTCCATCTCAAATTCCTTAACTTAATCACATCTTCAAAGTCCCTTTTGCCAAGTAAGGTAACATATTCATAGGTTTTGGAGATTTGGAGGCAAATATCTTTGGGAGAAGCCAATATTTTACATGCGACACTGGCCTAATCATATTTGCTCTATGATTTAAAAAGTATTTTCAAAAGTATGTTAATAACCCTTCACCGGTTTTCAGTGTGTGACATCAGGGAAATAGTTCTGATCCCTCAGCCAAGAATGGCATTTTAACACGGCAGTAGGACATTATAATTTTTTTATAATGATAACATTTTTCTGCCTTCAAGGTTGGCCAGGGCTGGTTAGGGTTAATGGAGTTGAAGACAGCTTCCATTAGCAAGGGTTCTGATTTTAATAGAACAGGTGAGTACAGCCCTGAGCAGATGTTGTTGACATCAGCAAAGTGCTGATGATTCAGGACTTCAGTGGCCACCACTTGGTTGTTTAGGAGATTGAAGAGAAAGGTTTAATACCCAGGGACACAAGAGAAGGTGGACCTATAAAGAACTAGCCCAGGAGCTCTAGGGAGAGGATTCTACCACATATTCTATAGAACACAGGCAACCGTCTTGAAGCTTTCAGATCATTCCCCTTAGTCTTAATGGGACACTCTGCACAGTTTTATACAATCTTAATGGGCTCTTTACTCTGTTGAGCAAATATGTACTACAGAACCAAAGACTGTTCATTTACTCACCAAGAATTTATTGAGTATCCTTATTTGTTAAGTATTTTCCATACTGAAAAGGTAATCAAGTGAGGGCTTTAAGACCAGATTGCCTGGGTTTAATTGGGCTCCACCACTTCCAAAGGCAAGTTACCTAACTTCTCTGTGCATAACATGGGATAATAGTACCTAATTTGTGGAGTTACAAGTTGAATGATACAATATGATACACGTAGAATGCTTAGAACATGTTTTGAGATGAAGCAAGTACTCAAAATTTGGGTTTTATGCCTATTTTGATTATTTGCCAAGCACTAGGGACACAAACTGAGGAAGACAAATTTCTGTGCTCAACTAGCTCACAGTAGGTGGAAGAGACGGATGATTGCAGCAAGGCAGCTAACTGAGTGCCACGAAAAGGAAGATACAAGATATCCGAAGAGCACATCAGAGACGCCCAACTCAGTGCAGGCAGTGGTCAGAGAAGGCATCTGAGCCACAAACAGGAAAATCAGCAGGAACTTTCCACGCAGAGAATGAAGGAAAGGGGTTTCCTACTGGGAACAGCATATGCAAAAGCAAGGAGCTGTGAGAACAGGCGGCAGTTCAGGATGCTGCAAATAGGGTATAATGAGTAGAGGACAGGTGCAAATTCAAAATGAAAATTGAGGCTTGAGAGAACTTTACAAGAAGGAAAAAACAATTTTACAGTGCCAGGTCAACTGTTAATTAGGACCAATAAGAGAACAGCTGAAGAGGAAACTCCATTTCCTTTTTTTCTAGTCAAGACTTCAGTTTCAAGGCTGTGTAATAAATGTGTGCATGTGTGAGTATTTGTGTGTGCATGTGTCAGAGGAAGCAACAGCTTGTGGCAAGAAGGATACTTTGTTTTCTGAACCTTTGAGAAATAGACTAAACTGAATTCATGATATCTATAGTTTAAATATCTATAGTTTTTCTTCCCAGGACATAAAAATATATTCAGAAATACATGGAAAGAAAGTCAATAGACATAAGAAAAGACACCTTATTTTACTATTCAGTTAATAAAATACATCATATATGCAATAAGTTTTAAAATTGGACTTTTTTCAAGTTCTGTGGAATATCCAAAACTGAAAATGAAGGATGTTAAAGACCCAAACATCTAGAAACCCTAACCCTAACCCTAACCCTAACCAAACCATCTATGTGAGACTTAATTTATAGTTAATTACAGCCCCTACTCCACCCCAAAAGTAGATCTTTGGTTTAGCACTCACATCAAAGATATATAGGAAAGTCTTAAATATTGAAGAGTTTGGTAACATTAACTTTCTTAAAGGAAGAGTTGTCAATGTTTTGTGACTCTTCTCTTCCTCTTGTTTTCCCCTTTCTGTAAGCCAAGTGGAGAAGGAGGTTAGAGACTTGCCCAGAAACCTTGACTTGTGACCTCAGGAGTTAGGGGATAACAGATACTGGCCTGTGACATATTCTTGAAAAGTTGAGTGAGAAAGTAGCTGGAGGGAGTTGGTTCTCCTGAAAGGGACACTGCTCAAGAAAATGGAAGGGTAAGGTGACCCCAAAGAAGAGTTCATGAGAGGATACAACACCAGAAGCCAGGAGCTAAGGAATGAATTGTATGTAGCCAGAAAGGAAACATACACACTTTGTCAGGGAGCTGCTGGCAAGAGACCCCAGCAGCCGAAGCACCTACAAGACAAGGAGTAAGCATTTAGACATCTGACACACCAGAGAGCCCAACATCAGATTACAGCAGTGCCAGCCTGGTGAGACCTTCAGCCCTCTCCGTCTCCTCCTCCTTCAGCTCAACCCTGGGTGAGCCACAGACCACATGGGAATTAAGGAAGAGAGAAGAACTACATGGGAAAATAGTGAAGAAGATACTAGGGAGGCCCACTCCTGACCAAGATGTTATAACAGAGGTTGAATTTAGCCTTCCACCTAAAACAACAACAACAAAAAATATATACAAAAATAGTTTTCAGACATTGGACATTGGGCTGCACAGGACAGTAATGCCCGAGAGACAGGAAATAAACAAGCTGGGCCTTGTGATTGTGCCACCTTCTGGACTGGAGAGCATTTCCAGGCCAGAGTGTAGGGAGGAGAAACCAGGCAAAGCCCGGCAGGCTCACACAGTTGAGGACACAGAGACGGGAGTCCAGGAGACCAAGTATGCTAGAGTTCAAGAGCAAAGCACTGGAGATGAACCAGCCACACAGAAATCTGCAGAGGGTCTCTTCAGGTCTTCAGATGAGCACCAGCCAGTGCATGCGTGGGAAGAAACTACCCCAAAATGAGTAAAGCACCATCCAAAAAGAGCAGCAGAAACAATCCTCAGGGCTCACACAGAGTCTGGAATAGTTTGTGTTACCTACAAAGTGGAAAACATTGTCACTCATACAGCATTGGGTATCACCTCAAAAGGGAGGCAAAATTAGCCCTAGACGAAAGACTACTCTGGTTTTGCCTTAAAAAAGTTTTAAAACGCACCTCAAGAGGATAGATGCATTTTCAAACAACTTAACTCTCCCAACCCAAAATTTGCACAGACATCAAGTTGCCCCACAGATTTCTGGGTAAATGGTTTTATTCCTTCCAAAGTAGCTCAACCCTGTGTACCAGGTCCCAGATTCACCTGGTGTGTGGAAATCATTTCCCTTAACTTGGATTATGTTCAAGATAAATGAGGAATTACACTATATCTATATTACCTCCCACAGAACTTCTTTCTTCTCCAGGTTTTAAGAATATGAGAATAAGTTGGTCTCTATGATAAAAGTTTTTCTTCTTTTATGAGAAAAAGCAGTAGAGCTCACACTTGGCTAGAATTGAGGAGGTCGCACTTTTCTTCTTTCCTCCTCTCACCTTTAGCTTCACGCCTCCCAAGGCGATGGCAATGTGGGGTTGCATGGTAGAAAGAGAGTGAGAGAGAGAGAAAGAGGGAGAAATTTATTTCTCATGACTTTAATTGATATATAAGTTTGAACTTACAGGAAAGTTGCAAGAATAGTTGAAAGACTCCTAGATTCATCTTATATCCCCAACACCCAACATGTACTTGCAGACAGGGTCTTTAAGGAGGTAATTAAGGTTAAATGAGGGTCCTAATTTGAGAGGATTGGTGTCCTTGTAAGAAGAGGAAGAGACACCAGAGACCTCTTTCTCTGACCATGTGTGCACAGAGAAAGGGCCATGTGAGGACATAGCAAGAAGGCAACCATTTACAAGGCAGGGAGAGTGGCCTCACCAGACACCAACCCTGCTGGCACCATGATCTTAGACTTCCATCCTCCAGAACTGTTCTTTAAGCCACCCAGCCTACAGTATTTTGTTATGGCAGCCCAAACAGAATAATACAATGTCCTCAACAAAACTGACTGATTATTTACACTTGCATTATTATTTGTGTTCCATTTAAAAGTAAGTTACAGACATCTTTATGCCTCTTTACCTCTAAATACTTCCATAAGTATTGACTAAAACCAAGGACATTCTCTTACCTAACATTATTGTCTTCTCACAGTACATTATCAAAATCAGGAAATGTAATATTAGTACAATAATCTAATCCATAGTGAATGTTCAAATTTCACCAATTGTTCCCATAATGAGCTTGACAGCTATTTGTTTCAGTCTAGGATTAAATTCAGGATCACACTTGCAAACTATCTGTCATGTTTGTTTAGTCTCTTTTAATCTGAAATGATTTCTCAATTTTCTCTTTCTTAACCTTGACATTTTTGAAGAGCACAAGGCAGTTCATTTTTAGAATGCCCCAATTTGGGTTTATCTAGTGTTTCTGAGTAACTAGATTCCAGTAATGCATTTTGGCAGAAAAACCACAAAAGTGACATTGGTTCTTCTCAGTGAATCACTCAGGAGCACATTATGTCAGTCAGTCCCAGTACTGAGATCTCAATTTTCATCATTCAGTTAAAATAGTGTCTACTGTATAGTTAGTATTTCTTCCCTGTAAAGTTACTATTTTTCTTTTTGTAAATAACAAATTATTTGACCATATTTTATTCTAGTACTTGCATGATTTCATTATTTACATTTAAATGTCTGACCCATTTGTAATTTATTCTTGTGTGTGGTGTGAGGTGTGGATCTAATTAGCTTTTTTCAAGTGGTTCTCCCTTTGTCCCAGGACCATTTAATTAAAAGTTCACCTTTGTCCCCATTAATTTGAGATTTCACCATGGTCATATACTCAATTTTCAGATGTACTTGAGTCTTTTTCTGGACTTTCTATTCTATTCATGGGTCTATCTAACCATGTGCTGGTACCATGTTGCTTTGACTATAGAAGTTCTATAGCATGTCTTAATAAGTTGTGGAAGTAGTTTGTCCTCATAGCTTCTCTTTTTCAGCATTCTTTCATGTACATACTTCAACATGAACCTTGGTATAAACTTGTATAGCTCCATAAAACAAGCTTGTTAGTATTTTTATTGAGCTTATGTTAAATGTATTAATTAACTAGGGAAAACTGACATCATTATGATGTTGAGCGATCCTGGGCAAGAAGAAGGGATGCTTTTTCATTTGTTCAAGTTTACCTTTGTGTTTTTAAGTATTTAAAAATTGTCTTCATAAAAATTGTATAGATCTCTTGTCAAGATTATTACTTAGTGTTTTCTTCATTCTCATTGCTACTGTAAATGGAGTTTTTCTCTATCATTATATCTTCTAGCTAGTTGCTGTTGGGTATATAAAGGCTATTTATTTTTGGATGCTAATTTTATACCCTGCCAACTTACTAAATTATTTTATTGTTTGTGTTCAGAACGCTTGACTCGCTAGAGTTTTCCAGGATTGCCCACTTAATATCTACAAATAAAAACCCTATTACTTCTTCCTTACCTAATCTTATGCCTCTAATTGATTTCTCTTATTTAATTAAATTGGCTAAAACCTCATGTACAACATAATAGTAAAAATAGTAGGCATTCTTGTCTTGTTCCTGATCACATGTATATTGTTCTAGCATTAAGTAAGGTACTGAGTTTAAAACTAAGTTATACGTACTTCTTACCATGCTAAAGAAGCATCCCTAGAATTCCTCTTAAACATTTTAATTCAAAATGAGTCTTGAGTTTTGTCAAAGGCTGCTTTGGCATCTATAGAGATATGTCCTGTGATTTCTCTCCTTGAATCTATTAACAGAGACTCTTACAACATATTAAGATATGGGAGCTAAGCTGACCAGAAATTAATCTTCATAATAAACAATGTATGACTTATGCAATCCTCTCTCTCAGGCACCATGATGGCCTCTTACTTCCACCTCCTCAGGATGCAGCGCTCCCATCCCATCTCCCAACCAACCAGGGATAGGAGCCAGAGAATTAGAAAATGACTGACTAATGATGTCAGAGGCCAGACACAAAAGGGGAAAAGATTGGGTGGTAGCTAAGAGAGAGCAAAAATAGTTTAAATGGACCAAGTGATAGTGGGAAAAGGAGTAGAGTACGCAAAAGAAAGAATCTGGAAAGGCTCCTTTGCCAGCTGAAGACATAGATCCAATGGGAGCTCCAAGAGTTCAAGAACAATGTTCTGTGCCCATAAATTAGTACAGGGAAGAGTTAAATCATTTTGGTTGGCAAACTTTTCTGTAAAGGCACAGATAATGAATATTTTAGGCTTTGCAGGTCACATACAGCATCGTCATTTTTTTCTTTGTCTACCTCCTTCTCTTTCTCCTCCTCCTCTTCTTTACAACTCTTTAAAAACGTAACAATCATTCTTATTTCAAGAGCCACATAAGAACAGACCATAGGCCTACCTAAGAAGCACCATTATGAAATCACACAGCCCTATGGACTTAAACCTGAAGTACAGAACTGTTTTTTCCACTTCAGGTCCCACGTCAGTGACGTGTCTGGCTGAGAAAGGGATAGCCACCATTCCCCACTTAATCACCATTAGACACCTGGCCTTCTACAGGGAGGAAGATGAGGAGGGAAGAGGCTCTCTCAGAGCATTCGCCACCTGACTTATGAGACTGTTCATTGTTATGAACTAT
This sequence comes from Lemur catta, assembly GCF_020740605.2. Lineage (NCBI taxonomy): Eukaryota > Metazoa > Chordata > Mammalia > Primates > Lemuridae > Lemur > Lemur catta. The sequence continues at coordinate 74,602,481 of NC_059129.1, read as the reverse complement.
CTTCCATTCTGAGATAAAAGGACAGAGTCCCTAATGGCGACAACATGCAAAGGAGGGCAATATTAACGAGATGTTTGGTGTCTAAGCTGATATTTCTGGGAATGACAAGTCAATTAGAGTGCAAGCAAAAATATGAAAAAAGATCTGTCTTACCTTGAGGTGGAATGGATAGTTTACATACGTGTGTGTGTGTGTGTGTGGTGTAAAGAGAAAGAGAGAAAATGTCATTTTGGTATATCAAGAGTGAAAGATTTAGCAGCATCTTGGGCCGTAAGGATGAGAGCCACACTAGGGATAGCAGACCCAGGAAGCTGAAATGAGCCTGAGTTTCAGAATTCAAAACATGTTGGAGCTGTGGCAGCAGCTATGGTCAGTCGCCTGCCTCCGAACTTTATTTGAGTTAAAGACAATGTAACTTTGTAACATATGACACACACAACTGAAACTACCCTTAATTGCTACAGTTGTCACAAGCTACAGTATCCAGCCAAAGAGCAAGGCATAATGTCTTCATTCCTACAAAAATTCTTTGGGGGGTGTAAACACATTTGTTAACAAGTATTCCTGAGTAATAATAACTTATTTTAAATTTTAACAAGTTTTTCAAAAAGGATTATTGAATGTTATTATTATATATAAACATAACTTAGTGAGTAATATAACTCAGTGAGTTAGGAAGTCAAGAAAACTGGGCTTTAATTCAGTTCAGCCTCTTAGTAGCTGCTCTTGAGCAGTTCTGTTTTCTTCTATAATTGAAGTGGGTGCAATAAATAAATGGTCTTGAACATCTCCTATAGTTTTGAAAGTCTGTGATGATCTTATTTGATCATCACAAGAGACTTGGAGGCATTAGGCTGTGTATCCAAGGTAAAGTACAGAACACCCAAATAGAAATGAGTGTTTTAAAGCAACGTTCTAAAAGAGATATCACTTACCTGTGTTTTGCCCAATCTGAACACATACGTTTTACTACAATGGTCAAACAGGTTCACGGAGTCCAGGACTTTAAGAAAATAGCAAAAAAAAAAAAACCTTAAGTGCAGGTGAACCCAATCTACAGAGCATGAATTGTGTACATTGTATTATAATAATTTATTCCTTATGATAAGCAATGGGTACAAAGAGTATTCGGTAGATTCTGACATACACTTCCAAATACTCCTGAGTAAGTAAGTAGAAGGAGATCCTCACTGGTGTGAATAGGGTGTGATTTCTGTTCTGGTCCAGTTAGATTCCTCTTTCAAGTTGTGGAGCTGCTTATGTGGCCTGCATTGGTCAGGTCTTTGCTGCCTTGGTTACTATCTGCACAAAATCTTCAGTGGGCATCTGCAAATTCTTAACTTTCATTTTAAATACCACATTTTACCAAGTAATTGTTTTGAGTGGGGTCTACATCCTGCTAGATACTGCTCTTCTGTGTGAACTACAAATGGAGTTTGTGTGTGTGTCTCTGAGTCTCTTTCTCCCCCACACTCTTCACCTGTGCACCTGTAACCACTAGGGCAATCAGTGTTCTTTGCCACAATCGGTGTCCTCTATTGAGTTTCAGTGATGGAAAGAATTACACAGTCTACTTGTTTTACATATGAGCAACCAGTTACTGACAGTGGTATAAACTAAAAACTGAATTGCCTTCACTGGCACCATTACTACACTTTCTGTATAACCACAAAGAACATTCCCTTGGAGTAGTGGTATCAAGGTGTTACTGATTAACTGCTTCATGATAAACTTCACATGGACCCTATCAGCAATGGACAACCAAGAATCATTTAATTTTATTTGCATCCTAAGTCAAATCCTCACCCCTACCTTCTGCCTATGGCTGTGCATCCAAATGAGTCCTGTTCTCTTCTTATTCCCAATAGCAAAAGTCTCATTATGACAAAAAAAGAAGAAAAGTCAAGCCACTTGTGCCCCATACCAGCTGCCTTTTTTCTCGTGTTTCCCTACATAGCTGAATTTCTCCCTAACTTTATAGTATTAAAAAGTCAAAATTGATATTACAAGCATATCCCACCCCGTGGAACCCAAAATTGAGTCACGATAGCCAAAGTTTTTCCCCCTGAATCAGATTTGTAATTCATTTTATGACTCATTTCACAGCAAGAAAAAGATTACTCATCTCATATTTTTTAAAAGGCAACAGATGTAATCATTAAACTGTGTTCTACACATACAAAAATAAACAAACCAGATGTTGAATGTGATCTTTCAGGATAAATAAATGTTAAAAATATTCCTCTATAATACTTGATAGCTATGGGAATTTCTAAATTACAGAATGCATGGTACTACTCCTAATCCAACATGTATGCTGAACCAGCACCATTTGCCAAATGAAGTGTAGTTATTTACACTTAATGAGTTCCAACAAAGCACTATGAGTCATCATGCAATTTTCTAGATACTGTATAGATTGTAAAATTAGACATTGCCTCTACTTCACAGGATGTAATCCAGCTTTTTTTAATTTCTGCAAAAACATCAGAGAAAAATAAAGTTAAACTGAGTCATTGTGTAGTATTATATATATCTTACTTTCTTCTCTAGCCTGCTTATTGACATCCACCAGAAGAGAGTTTTACTTAAAATATAGAAAAAAAGTTAAAGGAGTTCTTTCATTTGCACTACAGAATTCTCCTGTTAGGTGAGCAACCGTATAATTAGCATGTAGCATGCAGTGCACGTGTGATAGCTCTGTATAAAAGATTGTGCAGATGTTGCACAAAATTTTGCATGTAGCATTTCCTATTGTCTGAACATTTAAAATATTTATTGTTTTAAGTTACCTGAAAACAGATTAAAATCTTCTATATTCAAGTTTGGTTAGTTACAAAATTAATTAATAGACTATAATCATAGATACCATATTTGAGTTCTTATTGTTCAAAGAATATTCCTCAAATGAGTATCATCCTAAGATTATATTTAATTTAACACTTTCTTATGATTCTAACGACAATTTGGGGTCCTAAAAATGCTTCCATGTCATCATTATGAACACTGATTATCATATAGTACCTTAGAAAACAATGTGGTGCTATTGACATTTATGTTCGAAGTGTTAACTTAGATCCCAGGAATGTGTCACATCACCTCAACGAGAGTGACAATTTATTCTGATTAAGCACCAAAACGTTTGTTTTTTCCCCTTCTACCTACAATGTAGAAACCTAAAAAGAGAGCCATTTCTTTCCTAACAGTGAGAGAAAGCCAGATAAACTACAAAATCATGTTTCTGAACACATCAAAGGGCTGGCATTGAAGGACAACCAAGCAACCTGAAATCCCAGGAGGTCCCCCTCACCAAGCTGAGATGGGAGCCAGGTTAGTCTCATCTGTGGCAGAGCATGAAGGCAGATGAGTCTTCCATTCAAAAGGGTGAAAAGAAGTCAGCTGGTATTAGTGTGGGCTACCATGACAGCAGAGAGAGCTGCAAACACAAGGGAGTTCCCACATACTTAAGGTTTTTTTAGATAGATGTTCACTGGTAATCACAAGAGATACTGGAGCCAGGGCAGGAGACTGGGGAGAGACTCCCTCTGTGGTGCAGTCAAAGAAGAGTGAATCAGCCACCACCACTAGCAGACATGAAGCCCTGTATCTCTGCCTGGACCCCTCTCTCAAAAGGCTCAAGCTTCTGGGAAAGGGGCAGTAAACCCAGTCACCATTGTTTCCTGCAAAGATAGAAGAAAACACTTCTATCCCTGGGGGAGGAGCAAAAAGCAGTCCTGAGCCCGCGATCCCATAGCAGTACTGTCAGAGATCTCCAACTATTACAGGACAAGAAAATCTCTTGCACAAGACTTTGCCACATATACAGGTAGAGAATTGGCTGTCTGCCAGCGGGAGAGGAACCCTGAGAAAACCCCACCCCCAAAGGCCCAGAAACAAATGGCCAATCTTAGCCTGAGAGTGGACCAGAACAATAGAGAACGGGCCAGAACAGTCCTCCTGCCCTGCTTCCCACCAGTCTAACAAACACTGAGTAACAAACCACCTGCAGTGTATCGCTGGAGAAGGGACAGGACTAGGGCCCATCCCAGGTACAGGCAGAGAAGGACAGCTGAAAACTGAGGGTTGAAAGCAAATACTGAGGTAAACAAACCTTCAGGCACCTAGATTTTCACCCTAAGCATAAGACATCGTAAGACAAATTTAAAGACTATGGCATGCTGAAGGTAATCACAGCAACTACAAAACCCAAACCTAGTTTCTCTGCATTAACTCCTATAATTAAACTAGAAATCAATAACAAATATATATGGAAAATTCCTGAGTATATGGAAATCAAACAACAAGCTTCTAAATAATCCATGGGTCAAAAATGAAGTTATAAGGGAACTTAAAGAATACTTAGTGTCAGATGCTGCTGAAGCAGTGCAGCTAAGACAAAGAAAAGATCTTGAACAAATATCTAAGCTTCCACCATACGATAATTTTTTAAAAGAGCAAGCTTAACCTATAGTAAGCCAGAAAAGAAAAAATAAAAATGAGTGGTTATCAATGAAATTAAGAATAGAAAAACTATAGAGAAAATCAAGGAAACTAAAGTTGATTTCTCAAAAAGATCAATAAAATTTATAAACCTCTGGCCAAACTGACCATACTAAAAAGAGAGAAGACAAATAACAAATATCATGAATGAAAGTGGATACATCACTACCAATCCCACAAATATTAAAAGGATAATAAAGGATATTGCAAAAAACTGTATGCCCATAAACTTAACAACTGAGGTGGAATAGAAAAATTCCTTAAAAGACGCAAATCCCTGAAGTTCACTCAAAAAGAATTAGATAGCTTGTTTAACCCTATATTTACTGTATTTATTGACTGTATGTATTAGTCAAAATTCACAGAACACTATAGCTAATAAGAGTAAATTTTATTGTATGTAAATTATACCTCAATACATATAACATACTGCATATATATGTAATATTCATATATATGAATATATATATTTACTCTATGGAAGTTATACCTCAATAAATGTGACACATATATTATGATGTTTATATATACAATGTTTATATAAAAATTCTTGTGTTTTCTTGAGATGAATCCATGCTCAAAGTCCTTTTTTCTCTCCAAGAAAATTAACAAGATCAGCATGACTTTGGCACAGTTTTAACAAGAAGACCAATGGAACAGAATAAAGTCATGAAAAAGACCAATACATATAAGAAAACATGATGTTAAGGGTGGTACTGCAGAGCAGTAAGTACATAAACCATTCTCATGAATTTTATTATGGCATTCCAATATCTATATGAAAAAAGTAAAACTTAACTCCTACCTCACACCATACACAATATCAAATCCAGAGGGATTATGAATCTAAGTGTGAAAAAAATAACAATAAAATTTCTAGGAAATAATATGAGATTATTTTTATGACGTTTGAGTAGGGAATTATTTTTTTAATCAGGATGTAGAACATAGTAATCATGAAGGGAAAGACTAATAAATTGAACAACATTAGTATTAGTAAGTTTTATTCAGCAAAAGGCACCATGAAGAGAGTGAAAAAGCAAGCCCCAGACTGGGAGAAGATCCTCACCACACACACAATTAACATGGGACTTGTATCCATAATATACAAGAAATTCTTATAAAGTAATAAGAATAAGACAGACAACCTAATAGAAAAGTGGGCAAGAGATTTCAAAGGCATTTCACAAAGAGGATATCCAAGTGGCCAATAAATGCAAGCTCACTAATCAGCAGAGAAACTCAAGTTAAAACCACAGTGAGACACCATTTCACACCTAAAATAAAGTGAATAGAAACACCATGTTTTAACCCAGATGTGAAGCACAAGGAAAGCCTAGATTCAGGGAGATGCCATCACAATAATCCCCCAAAGAGATGCAAGTTAAGGAAAGGCTGATCCAATCAGGCAGCAGCAGTGGGGGGGAAAGAAAAGGACTGTGTGTGAGACAGCACGTGAAAGAATTGCCAGCAACTATTAACTGAAGAGAGGTAAGGAGAAAGGAGAAATAAGCAAGGCAATAATGTCTCAAGCAAATAAGGAAAACTTCACCACCACACACTTCAAGGCATTTTTATCTTCTTTCATTGTAGAAAAAACAATATGAATTACAACCAATATTTTGTCAAGTCTTAATCACACCCAGAAGTATTTCTGTGGTACATGTTAGACACTGGGCCAGGATGGTGTATACTAGAAACCCTGCATTCCTCTTATAACACTTTTGCATATATGTGAAAATACCAATATCATTGTCTTATAAATCTTTCAATTTAGTCCCAAAAATATTCACTTTTTACAAAGTTCTCTACTTACACAGGCCAATAAACCAGAGTCTCAAATGACCCAACCTTGTAGTACTTTTCTCTTTTGGACTGAAATCAATTTCCCAAGACCTTATCAAGCCTAATCAGAGAGCTTTTCGGAGTCCATTCACTTAAATATTTCAAGGCTAATTTAAGATGCATCTTATTTATTTTAAAGCTCTGTGTAATTGTTTATCATTTAAAATTCCCAGGCCACCAAACTTTCTAAGACCCAGCTGCTTTATGTCTCAGTGAGTGGCCGCTGGTCAAAGGACATGTTCTGGAAGTCAAAAAACTGAGTATGATTCAGTCTGAGTCTGCCCTGGGCAAAATTTGGAAAACAGTACATTTCTCCCATTAAACTTTGTTTTATTCCAATTTGTTTTGTTTTGAAGAATCCCCCACATAAAAATTTTATCTCGCTCTCCCACCCTCCCAGTATCCTTATCTTACCCCAAATCCATCTTCCAGCTTTGTCTTCATCACATTTGCTCTGATGCCACATGCTATGTATGATGTCTGAACTTTTCTCCTTCAAAATTAACCAGTACCCAGACACCTGTGCTAGGTAACATATTAGATAATGGATAGGTGTTACTCATTGATAAAATCTTATTGAACACTACTGAGAACACATTTCCTTAAATAAAAGAATTCACTAACATAAAAATTCATGGCAAAGAGTATTTTTTTTGGACAAAGATGTCTCTTTTAAACTCCTTTAAATAATAGAAGGTTAACCTTTTTTCCATTTAGGCAATATCAGTTATTGCCAATAATGTTTATTTTATAGAGAATTTCTAGGTTTAATAATTATCATAGAAGAAGGATAAAGAAAAGAAAGAAGGAAATAATTGTATTTTGAATTGAGAACATAAGAAAGATTACATGCAATATTATAGTCTGAATGGTTATAGTCTGAAGTTAGTGGACTGCAGAATGATGTTCCTGAAGAAATAAAGTAGAAGGAGAAAGAGATAGAAGATGAAGGAAATTAAAGAACTGAGAGGGAAAAAAGAAAGAAAGAAAAACCTTAGAGCCATAAATTTATAATTTCTAACCTAGAACTCTCTAATTATATACTGGAATGGAAATTCAAAAGTAGAACTTCACCTTTATTTAAAGGACAATATTAGTTAAACATTTAATTAGACAGTAAATGTTCTATGAAAGTAAATCATTTGGAAACATTTGATGACAGAAAAATTAAGCCGATCTTTAAGGAAATTTATTTTGTCAATAACTTTAGAAGTTTCCCCTCTGAATTATCTTTACCTCAGACAACTGATAGAAGACATATATTCTGACTTTTTTCTTGGTGTTTTTGTAATGGTTCATTCTTCTGTGTTCCCCTGACTAAAGAGTGCCCACATTAAGAAGACAAATGAGCTCAGAGTGCAAATTTTTGTGTTCTTTAACAACACGTAGGTGTCTATTGAAAATTATAATGAAAATTTTCTAAATTTCCTACTGCAAATAAGTATTTAAAACTTTTCTGCAATAAAATATACCAAAAACTATGTAATTAGTAAGGTACTCGAACCTGAGTATAATGCCAATATTTCTATAGAATAAACACATGAATTAGATTGATAGTTTGAACTTGGTATATATTCTTCAAACCTCTGCTGTGGTGAGCAGCCTCTACATAGTCCAAGCCAGTGCTGGTGGCCTGAGGGGAGCAGTTCAGCAGAGGGGACTCGCTGGGGACTTCAGATGCAGAGTTTTTGCTCTGGGAACCCAACTCACGCGAGAAGCCAGCACTTGAGAAAGATGCACGAAACATTTGTTGAAAGGAAATGAGTTAATGTGCAACCTCACAGTTCCACTCCTACACTCCAGTCTCTGCAGGAATATGTGTGGTCCTTTTTAAGTCTTAAAATTTTACTCTCTCTGTGTCACCAAATGGGGGGGAATGACTCTGTGTTTTCGGTTTATTACTTTTTTTTTTTAATTCAACTCGGTAAGGAAAAAAAAATCTCCAAAGTTTCAACTTCACTTTAGTAGGCTCTGGTAACCCACACAGGACTAAAACAATTCAGCCACATATGGAAAAGCACCGTTTTCACCTTGGTTTTTTTGTTTGTTTGTTTTGTTTTTTCCAGAAGAGGAACTAGAGCTCAGGGATAAAAAGTAGAGTTGGTTCTGAAAAGGGTTGTATGGAATGAATATTTGGAGCAAACTCTTAGGCAGATAGTTAGGATCTCCAGCTTTTCTCAGAAGGGTTCCCTGCTTTCATGCTGCTTTGAGCAATTTCTCCACCTGGGAAGGATACGAGTGGGCACTCCCTTTTGGTGCTGCCCCACCCTTAATCCTATCCCAAGCAACTGCTACACCTGGGGAAGAAGGGAATGCTTTATCAATCTGGAATTCCCCAGCCCAGGCATGACAGGATTTAGGAAGTGACCTAGAGTAACCTCACAGTAATTGTTATGCCATTAGCTTGAATCTGCATTGTGGTTCACCACCCCCAGGTGAGCTTTTGGAGAGGGAGCTCATATAGGCAGATGGAATTGTGAGGACAACACTTCCCTAGAGTCCCTCCCCAGACTGGGCTAATAAAAGGAAACAATCCAAGAAGTCAGAGAGAGAGTGGGTCGGTCAGTCAGTCAGTCAATCAATCGATCTCTCTACACTTTCAGAGACAGACTCATTTTATTATACAATAAAGAGCTACTTGTGTGAAACTGCTTCCTGCCTGAGGTCACTCCATTGTATTGGCCCTGCTGGTAGTTTTTCCAAGCAAGGAGTCAGAGGACCAGGATAATAGTCTGGACATGACACTTTGGTGTGTCTGGTCATTCTTCGGCCAAGAGCACACCAAGAACCAAAAGGAGACTGCCACCCTGACAAAACAACGTCATGCAAATTGCAGAACTCCAATATGTTAGCAAATAAGAAATCAAATCTGAAGGAAAAATTCAAATTAGAGGGGAAAAAATAAGTTGCAAACATTAACTTAAGGAATGTTTAAAAATATGTGTCATCAGGAAATTTAAACATCGTTAGTACTAAAACTAATCTAAATGTGGGGAAAGGAACATTGCCTGGAAGGTACCACCAGCAGCTCTAAATCCCCCCACTGGTTTTCCCCATACCCTTTCTTCCAAAGGCTACTATGAACTTGTCTGACTTTCATTAATAAGTCCCATTAATGTAAATGTCAGCAATAAGATCAAGGACCACCTAAACAAATGCAAAATATACAAAATTATTTCTAATTAGGAACACAAACAGACTGTATTTAAAATAGATATGACCTTCCTGAAATTTTTTTTTTTTTTTTGGTCTTTTCTAGCCTTGAAAATTTTTAATCTAGGCAAGCATAAATTAATGGTTACACTTTCAAAGTTGCAATAAGTCAGAAAAGTCAGTCTAGAGAAAAGTTAAACATAGTACTATCAATCTAAAAAGTTGGAAAAAGAGAAGTTATTAGGCAAGTAAAAAAGTACATTTCAGGTAGAAGAAACATGTCCAAAAAGTCCAAAAGCATCTCTTTACATAAAAGCAGGACTGTCCAAGAAAATCTATTGATACAAACTACCATAGGGACTTTAAGTTCTCATTTGATTCATTATCTTTATTGAAAATTTGGATTTTAAAAATAAAGATTTATTTTTTATATTAATAAAATATTCCAAACTAGATGAATTATTCTCATACCAGAAGGGCATTAAAAAAGCAGAAAGATATGGGTCAAGAACAACATTATTATCAGAGGGAATTAAATCCAGACAGCTTTGTAAAGTTTCACATTAGAAAGGAAAAAACTTAAAAGTACTGCACAAATATGGAAAAAGAAGAGAAGACACAAGTAATAATAAGCCTGAGAAATAAATAGGTAATAATAACCAATGAGCTGAACATATATGAATATTATGGAACTTTTGCAAAAGAAGATAATACAAAATAAAGGTACATAAAAGCAGCAGTCAGTCCTCAACCTTTTTGGCACCAGGGACCAGTATCATAGAAGACTATTTTTCCATAGACTAGGGTGGAATGAGGGGGAATGGTTTGGGGATGACTCAAGCACATTACATTTATTATGCAGTCAAACCTCTCTGCTAATGATAATCTGTATTTGCAGCCGCTCCCCAGCACTAGCATCGCCGCCTCAGCTCCACCTCAGATCATCAGGCATTAGATTCTCATAAGGAACACGCAACCTAGATCCCTCACATACAGTAGGGTTTGCAATACTATGAGAATCTAATTGTTCTGACAGGAGGTAGAGCTCATGCAGTGATAAGAGCGATGGGGAGAGGCTGTAAGTACAAATGAAGCTTTGCTCGCTCACCCGCTGCTCACCTCCTGCTCTGGGGCCCGGTTCCTAACAGGCCACAGACCAGTATTGGTCCACAGCCCTGGGGTTGGGGACCGTAGCGCAAGAGGGATTACAAAGTGATTCTTCTAAAATATTTTGCATTAGCCAGCTCCTACATCAGAAATAAAACAAACATACCCATGATCACCACCATTATTTTAAACTTTTCTACATATTCTGAGCAGTAGAATTAAGCCAATAAAAAAAGTTTTTAAATTTGGCAAGAAGAAAAAAGTGTCATTATTTGTACATGATACAGGTTGTATTTTTTTCTTGGAATATTCAAGCTAATGGGAAAAATATTGGAAACAAGAAAAAGAATTAAATAAGATAAAAAAAAAAAAACTCCTAAGTATGACAAGCAAAGTCCACGATGAAAGATTGGTATATGGTATTTAAAAACATAAAAATTTTTCTCATATGACAAATATTTATGTAGAATTTACTATTTCCAGATATGGATCAAGGAGTTTTGGACAAATAGGCAAGTGATTCGAAATCAATGGAATAAGAAGATATGGCACTTCTTCATAAAAACATAAAAATTTTTATGGCAAGAAAATATTTTTAAATACCTTTAAACAAAGATAAACAAAAATGATAGATTAAAAAAAAAGATTGGTAATATGTATGTTAAACAGTTAATATGCTCTTTCATATATATTATTATACCTTGCCATATGTAGTTAATATGAGTTGCCATATATAGTTTAATCATATATTATATATCATATAAATATGTATTTTTAATCAACATAATAAAGACAAAAATCTCAATCAAAAATGGACAAAAAGTATATACAGATGCACAAAAACTGCCAACGGCTAATAAATATATAGCAAGATGTTCAATATCATCTTTAATCAAATAAAGGCAAACTTTAATAATAAGCTATCAGCTATTATATTTTACCTCTCAAATTGGCATATTTAAAAGTTTATTAATATCTATTGTTGGTGAAGGCCTATGGCAAAAAAATACTTGTGCTCAGTTCGGGCTTCCTGAAAGTAAATGTAACAATTCATCAAAAATCTAAATATACATATAATTTTTGACCTAGCAATTTCATTTCTTTATTTAATTAGTCATATAAATACACAAGGGTATATGTACAATTGTATAAAGCCCAGATAATTGATATTGGAGATGAATTAAACAAACTGTGCATAGTGTAAGCCAATTTTTGTTTAAATAAAAGCATGTAGTAGATAATTCCAGAGATATTTATATGCATTGGAAAAAATTGGAAGAATATTAACCAAAATGTCAACAATGAGAATTTTCAAATTGGTTCAGTGTCTACAATTATGCTATGATCAAAGCCTTCTCACTCTGTGAAAAATAAAAAAAATTTTCCTTTTAGCTTAAATATGGAATAAGTACTTTGATGTTGCTTAGTCTGATTTATTGTGTTTATTGTCACAGAGAAAACAAAATCTTCTCATCTTTCCTGAGCACCATTTTCATAAAATAAGAGTTGGTTTATACAGTCAACTTTTATTGCTTGGAATGGTTGGTTAGAACACACTTTCTCAACAATTGATCAACTCATCCAGAGGTTCTTAACATTGATCCATGAAGGCACGTATGTGTACATTTTTCTAGGAAAACATACTTTTCAGGCTTCCAAAAGAGTCTAAGACTTCAAAAAAAATGTCAATAGCAAATTAAACTGAGGCCCAAAGGAAGCAGCTCCAGGCAGCAGGAGTGCCGTGTCCCTCCCAGAAGTGCTTCAGAGCATTGCAACTAAAGCAATGGCCTGTACCCACCGTCAGCGCCGTCCCAACCACCCACAGCTTCCAGCATCAGAGACTTCCACTCCACCTAGGGCCTGCAAGGGACTTTAGAAACAAAAACTATAGCTCTTTTCCATAAACAGTTTGGGGTGTTGCAGGTAATTAACCCATGACATGCAAAAATATACATAATGTTGTAAAAATTGCAGTCCTTAACATAAACACACACACACACACATACACCCTTTCTAAGGAGAAAGTGTTCTGAGCTTTCTCACTGGACCTGTTGGAGGGCAGGGATATTTCCCACCACTCTATCCAGTCCTGCCTTGGTCAGAGGATAAGGGCTCCCTAGGCTGTTCCAGCTCCCACAGCAGCAGCAACATCTCCTTTCCAAGACTGATCACAAGTGATAAGCTAGGGAAGCAAGAGGGGAGAGACAATGAGACACCAAGGGGAGTCTCTGGGAACAGGAGCCACTCAGAGCAGAGTCCACATTTGCTCAGCTCCCAAAGTGGTTCTCTTCTGTTCCTCTCTCTCCCTGGCTTTTTCCACATTTCTTCCTCTCTTATGAGTAGTGCTTTTGCCTTTCTTTTGCTCTTTCCCAGCCCAGATATTATCTAGTTTCTGAGAACTTGGAGAACCTCTCTGAATCTCCTGGCCTGACATTACAGCCACTGGCCTCTCTCTATAAATTTCCTAGTCTCTGGGGCAGCTTCAGATGCAGGTGGCTGTTGTCTGTACAACAGTCTAGAAGGAGGAGTTGACAGGGTACTTTGAAGGAAAGAAATACTCAAAACATAGATTAATGCCTTGGGATATTGTTTAGCCACAATTTTTGCTGTTTGTAATATTTTTATTTCTGTTATTCCAACTGATGTTAATATTAGCATCTCCAAAATTCACAATTCCAACATATGTAGAGTTAAATTTTTACTTTCAGGAAAAAAGAGGGAGGTAAGTTTTAAAAGAGATCTTGACTTTGGGAGAAATATCTGCAATCCAGCACTCTTTGTTCAGTGCTACATTAATTATCTTTAAAGCAATCAATCCTTCATTGAATAAATTATTGTACATCCCTGCTATGAAAAATATGCAGCCATTAAAGAATGAGGTAGGTCTCTATGTGCTGCTAGGAAACAATCTTCAAGATATTGTTAAATGTAAAAAGCAAGTTACAAAATGGCTCAATCCCACTTGTGGTATGTATTTTTAAAATATTGCCATTTTAATTTTATCTTACATGCTTCTAAATTATGCATTGGCATATATGCACAAAAAGTTTCTGGAAACATACATTAGAAACTACTGAAAGACATTACCTCTGGTGAGTGGAACTCTAGGTTATGAGTGGAATAATTACTTTTAACTTGTTTTTTCTTATTGTTGGATTTTTTTTTTGCCATACATACATCATTTCATAATATGAAAATAACAAAATTCAATTCTTTACTCAACTATATTTGAAGGTGTAGGTTCCTTTAAAGCACATATAAGTTATGTCAACAAGAGGTACAGATTTGTGGTTATGAAAATAAAGAAATATATGGCTCAGTCATGGGAACTTAATACAAAATCCTGTCCTTAAACTGTCTCCTCTCTCTGCAGGGTCTCTGAGAAAAACATATACACAAGAAATACGTGCACAGAGGGTGATGGCCATCAAGTAAATACTTTACTACTGAGCCTGCAGTAGACCACCTAGGGACTTACTATGCCAAGGTTAGAAAAGCATATGTAACCTAGAACCAAAAGGACAAAAATGGCCTGCTTTGCCCATTTCCTCTCTTGCCCTCGAACAAACATGAGGTTCTCCCACTCCAAGGCAACAAAGACTAATACAGAATACACCAGAGAGAAAAACACTCAGAGCAATGGGCATTTGTTCATGCTCAGAGCAGTGAGAGCAGGGCTTGAAGTCTGAGCCCAGGACTGCTCTTGGGAAGCAGGCTGTCAATTGGCTGGCCATCAAGAGGAGGCTCCCAAGGGAGCCAGACTCCAGGACAGAGGGAAACCATACCCAGCACTGTCACCCTCGCCATCATCATTGGCCCTATGCAAAGGCCTTCACTTTGGGTGGGGTCAAGTGTCCTGTCCTGAGCCATCCTGGGCCAAAGAATAAGGAAAGTAATCCACTCCTGCTAGAAGCCAACTCCGTGTTTACTTTGTGCAGAGTATTTCTTCAAGACATCATCTGGTTGACAAAGTCACTTTTAAAAATGTATTTTCAAATGGCCACCAATGTATTTACCTTGATTAAATTTGTCATCTTTCATTTGAGAATTAATCTGAGTTAAATTTGGCTAGTATTCTAGAGGATGAATGACAGGTTATTTCAGTCTGGTAGAGACATTAATATTGAGAAACCGACTGACAAAAAGCATCAAATCAGATAGAACACTGAGGACGACTCCACTGGAATAACAATATCATCTTTAAGTGTTTTTCCACACAAGATAGCACTTAAATGCCCAACCCCAGCACTGTCTCACCACGAAAAAACACACACTCATGATAGAGTCAGAAGTCCAGGCTATGGTAGATGCTTCAGATGTCCATGGGCTGATGTCTAAAATACTGCTCATAGGTATTAATTCATAACATCTTTAACATTCATATATTCCAAAATTTTAAACAATGCTTAGAACATTGTAGGCCAGCAATAAATATTGGTAGAATGAATGAATAAACACTCAAAAACTAAGAAGCTTTAAACCAAAAGAATTCTTTTCTATTCTGTGAACCCTATTTATTAACACTTTTATTCAATTATTCCAATCTTTTATTGCACCTCCCCTAATAATATAATGGTTTTTTTAATCTTCTCCAGAACTGAAAATGTTTCTTGGTAAAATAACAGGTAATAATATATATGGGCTGTGTCATTTCACTCCTTTTCCACTAACTACATGCTTAAGAAACGTAAATAGCTATTGCTATTTTGAATTTGCCAAACAATTTGATGAATATGTTTAATAAGTGAGAACTGAAAATGTATGCAAAGGTTCTTATGGTCACTTGTCAGAGCCCAGTAGCAAGAACGGTGAAGCAAATGGAGAGCAAATGCAGTTTTCAAGAAGCCTTGACAGTGCAGGAGATAAACTCGTAGTGGTTGACTTCTAAGCCTCATGGTAGTTGTCTTGCAAAATGATCAAGCCTTTCTTCTGTTCCGTCTGAAAAGTATACCAGAGTGGTATTCCTTGAAGTAGATGTGGATGACTATCAGGATATTGCTTCAGAGTATGAAGCCAAATGTATGACAACCTTCCAGTTTTTTAAAAAGGGACAAAATATAGGTGAATAAGGAAAAACTTTGAGGTACCATTAATGAATTAATCTAACCATGTATTCTGAAAACATAACCAGCCATCAGCTGGTTAAAACCCATAAATTTTTTATGTTCAAAAATGAAAGATCAAGTATAAAGACTATGTACCCAACTGTCATCTGGTTATAAATGATGATAGAATATTCATTCAACCCTTTAAAAAAAAAGAAAAAAAAAGAAAATACATATTTAAAAAAATAGTAGTCTGAATCTTTTACACAACCCATGCACATGGCTATGTCTGTTTTCTGATGACAACTCAATTGGCTAAACATAGGTATCTCTGGTGATTAATTAAGATTTGGGAATTAGTATTCAAACTGCACAACAGTGCCTGTAGAACCTAAGATGAGGTTCTAGGCCAGGGTCAGCGTTAGCAAAGATGTTGATTTAGTCAAGGGGCAGGATATCAGGGCTGCTGGGGACCATAAGGCCCTGCTGTTTGGTAACCTAATCAGCACAATGGAGGATATTTTGAGATGTAGTTAAAAATAATGGTAGGATAATAGACTGGGGCCAGATTGCAAAGAGTGCTAGATATATCAAATTCTATTCTACTGCAATGGGAAACCATCAACACAGTGACATGATTTTAATGGAGTCAGCAAATAACAGCCTGAGGGCCAAATCTGCCTGTTCTAGTAAATAAGGTGTTATTGGAACACAGCCACACTCATCCTTTATATATTATCTATGGCTACTTTTGCTCTACAGGGGAAGGGGAGGAATTGAGTAGCTGCAATAAACACCAAGATTATGTGGCCCATAAAACCTAAAATATTTGTAATCTGGCCCTTTACAGAAAAAGTTTGCTGACCCCTAATTTAGACTTGTGTTTTAGAAAGAAGTCTGGTATCAGAAGAGAAAATATTAGACAAAGGGCAAGAAGACTACGTCAAAGATTCATTACTTATAAATGTTTTCGGCATTTCCAGTGAACAAAAGGAAGGGCCAAGACTTCTTTAAGAATGAAAATCTTCATTCCTACCAGTACATTGTAAGTACCTTGTAAAATTTAGGGCCAAAATAACTCTGAAACACTACTTATAAATTATCTTCCCAAATTCCATAGTCCTTAGCCAACCAGAAGAATTAAAACTTCATCAAAATGCATGCCTTTCATATAATTTCATTTAAAAAAAAAAAAAAAAACTTCCTTCAAGTACTTATAATCAGGCCAATTTGTAATCATTTAACCCCTACCTAGTATAGAAGCTGGAAGCCTAAATATATATATATGACACAGCTCTTGTCCTTGAAAAATTTAAAGTCTGTTAGATCAAGTCATAAAAGTAAGTTCCCAACTTCCAAATAAAGTAGTAATGGTGGCCTAAGAATTGAGGAAATTATCATTTCTTACTTTGCAGGACTATCAATATCAATTAACCAATGAAATCTCTTTCAACCGCAACTATGAGTCAAAAAATATGTACATCCATACATCTCAACTTGTTTCATGAGAATATGGTTCTATTTCCAAAATACATGCAAAATTCCATTTACCTCTAAAGAACCATAAAGCACATTAGAAGTTTCCCAAACTCAGTTGGCCATGTTAGTTTTTTGTCCCTTAACACCTATTAACATTCCATACTTTTCCATAATTTGGGAAATGGTAATTACATAATTCCAAACAGCAGAATTTAAATTTAACAATTTAGCTAAACAAAGGTGTATATTTGCCTATCTGAGTATTCAATTCATTGTAGCAGTCCAAATATCCATTTAACTGCCTAGATTTTTTACTCTTTGACATTGCATAGACCAACTGTAATTCCATAGCCTCCAGAAAGAAAGCAGCATTTACCTGTGTTTAAAAAAACAAATGACCATATGCCACTCAAACTTGGTTAAGCATAACCAAATTTTAAAAATTTGCTCAAATGTGACCTTATCAGGAATCTATTTACAATTGCTGTTCCCTGCATCATTTTTAAAGCCATCTAATAACAGTAGTTTCTACTATCTAGTAGGCACAAATATTAATACATAAATATATAGAGATATATATGTATAGATACATTTTAAAGAAACATGTTATTGATACATACCATATAATCAGAAAGCTACACAAATATTAAGTTTATAGGCGAATTATCACAAAATGCACACACCTGCAAAAGATCCATGGAATTGGGCAATGGTATGCCTATTTAACAGGTGAAGAAATTAAACCTCAGAGATATTATATAACTTGGCCAAGGGTACACAGCCAACAAGCAGAGGATGCAGGAATTTGGAACAGACCCCTGGAGTTACTTGGAAAAATACTACAAGCCCAACCCTGCCAGACAAAGAGGCACAAAAGACTATAAATGTTTTACATATTTGCTGGTTCTCGTTTCTTACTTGTGTTTTGCTTGCTTGTGCTACACCAGGTCTGCAAGTGACCTCTACTTCTGAACCCCTCGTTCTTTCTTTCTTCACAGCCCAGGCCTGGTTATTTCTCCCCATCCCTGTCTTGTCCTGGCTTCCTGACCTCCATCTTGTTCTTGGCCACATTAAACTACTGACTCCCTGGTCTTGATTTTCTGGCTCCCAAATGACTGGCTTAACTCAGACCTGGACATCTGTATGGCTCTCTCCTGACCCCCTGCCAGCCCAACCCAATCTTGCTATCGCCCACACAAGTGCATCACAGACACTCCCAGGGGAGGGGTTGACATTTCTCACTGAAACCATCTCAGTCATTCAGAACATTTGCCAATCAGGCAACTGTTCTGCTGCTGGCTTTCAGGCTCAGCCCAGGATTAAGCAATACGTTATGTTTACTAGGAAGAAGTTCCTTTCTACTACTGGATCACGTGCCAGTTCTCTCTCAGCCATGGCTACTTTCAGCATGACCTATTGGATTTGCTTAATTTAAGACAACACTCTAATGTATGGGGAGAGAAAAACATCTTGTGTCTTTCTGCCCTCTGTTTTGAATTCTCAACTGATTTTAATTAATTGTGAAGACACAAGACGTTTGGCTTCTGAAGCCACTTAAATTTCTCGAAACAAAGTGAACTGGGCAGGTCTTCTTGGTGTCATTAATCTTGAGATCTGTGTTCTGATGCCATTTGAATGTTCTTAACCTTAACACCAAAAATAAAATCAAAGTGTACTCAAGGTTCCCAGTTCTGTCAGGATGGCCCGCTTCAGGGAAAAGGTCAACACTGACCCCTGCATACTCATGGTGAGTCCCTGGAGAGTGCCACTGCCACATTGGTAAAACTGCTGTCATTGTCTTGGTCCAGTTTCGTTTCCAACAGCTATGTGAGATGAACCCATAATCCAATGGCCATTACTAGACACATTCAGAATCATCTCTGCAATTTAAAACAAAAGAGATTCTAACCAGAATAGAAAACATGTAATTTATATTAAACACAGGTAAAAGATGAGGAGGTATGAATGACAAACAGGTACAGTAGAGAGGAGAATATACCACGGGAAAATCATGATAAATGTGCAGTAAGCATATTTGTCTAGAATTTATGAAAGGTTTATGAATCACTATGCCATGTTCCAAATAGGTCATTTTATGCTCACTGCCATTGAGTGACCCTTCATAACTTTTCCACAGTGTATCCACTCATCAGCCCATGTATCTCAGCTCTTGGAATGTGGATCTTCCACGCCAAAGGGCATCCAGTCAAGGCTATGGGTAGTTAAACAGGATAGAAGGCAAGATACCATGCCATGAGATAACATAGCATAAGATGTATGAATCAAGAAGGATGGGTACCAAACAAGTTGTAATATATAGTTGTATTGGGGTGGATTAGAGTGTGAGAATAGTGTAGGCCATTTTTTATTGTATTTTCTGCGTTTTTTGTAACAAGTATGTAAGGTTTGAAAGAATTTTTTAAACAAAAAGAATTTTCATTTAACAACAACAAAAAAGTTTTTTTGTTAAATGGTTATCACAACCCAGGCCAGTAATGACACAGACATTTGAAAAGGAAATGTATTTTCTGTCTTCTTAGATAAATCAAAAGAATCCAGTATTTATTCTTAGAGAAAAGGCAGATTAAACAAACCAAGTGTCTTAAATACTTATTTCAACTACTAGGGCTCTTTTGCTCCCTAAGCCAGTATGTTAGATTTACTGGTTTGAAATTTCCCCACAATCACAGAAATAAATAAACAAATAAATAAATACCCTAATAATTCCTAGTTCTTTATTTAAAGTTAGGCTTCAGAGTGTTTTGAGTTAATCACAATCTGCAGCTCCCCATACATCTTGACAGCAGAGCTTAACTGCTAAAAGAGTGCCAGCTTCTGGGGCACCACCATGAGATTTTTATTTGATGTCCTTTATTATCCAAGGGAATTTGTTTATAAAAGGAGAGATCCAAACCATCAGAGGCAACAAACAAATGTCCTGCCTGCCTGGATCTATAAGTTATTGATTCATGAATCATTTAGAAAACTCCTTTGAAGATCCCAAGGCACTACAAATTTCATTCAGTTCTGCTTTGCTATTTACATGAGAAATCACAGTCTCAGGACTGGAAAAGGAAGAAAATGTACTCTTGACTATTTAAAACACACACAACTGGATCCATGGGGCAAGACTAAAATAACAGGAACCATTTTTTGTGTATGTGCTGATTTGAGAACTCCACCTCTCTATTTGAGGTTTATACAGTGTATAATCACCACAGCACAGCATCAATGATTTAGAAGACATAAATAACATGAAACAGTAATAACCTGCAGCACTGTGTCAGAGCAAAACCTCTAAAAAGACTATAAATGATAACATTACTTTTACATCCCCAAGAATCTGGAGTAGATGTAGTCATTAATTCTTAATTAAAACTTTTCATTTCTTTTAGCATGTGACCTCTAATTACCATCAATTAAGGAGTTCAATCTCCTTCCAAATGAAGCTGAACATGTGTAATTTGGAACCATTAGAGATGGTTTCAACGTATTTCAGGGAGAAACATTTTCAGAAACATTCATAATGCATGTCTCATTGGATGAAGCCTGGCATCTCGAAATTCTTTACAGTACTGAGCATAGCCTAGGGGGAAATAGAGTGACCCATATATCCACCAGCCTCTTCCCAGAGGGCCATGGTAGCCAGAGATAGGGTCATTTCCAAATGGCAGGCTCCTACTCTCTCGTAATCTGACATTTTCATTCCAGGAGAAATAAAAAGGCTTTTAATTTATTAACAGAAATCAAAACATTTTCATTCTCATCGTTCACCTAATATTAAATGAAGTTAGCAATTCAGTGTACCTTATAAAACTAAATATTTTTTTAAATTATAGAATTCACTGAATCTACTCTTCTATGATAAAAAGAAGCCTCCAAATTGTATGTGACTTTCTGGAAACCTTTCTTCCACTAAAAATGAAGATTAAGTCCTAAACAATACGGGGAAAGGTGGGATCTATAGTTAGGTGATAGACTGTCTTTGATCAAGCAGGGGCACTGCTGCCTTTGAAACAGGGAGATCAAATGAGGAACGTGTACCTAGATAACATTGTAAACGGAAAGTAGAAGGTTGAGAGATTTATAGCTGAGATGCTTGATTTTATCTGTAAGGTGATGTTATTTCCTAGAAGAAGACAGGGAGGAAGAGTGGAGGGATGTATCAGATTAGAAAATTCTTAAATGATAAGAATCAATTTTGATTGGTCAAAGATCACATATTTATTTCTTTAGACATGGGTCCTTCTACAAGAATGGGTTTTTCTTTTTCTATGAAATAAAGTTTGAGTTCTAATAAATGTTTCTTCCTTATAAAGTACATTTTTTTAAGTTTCTTACCTATGCATATATTGGTTTAGTTGTTTTATGAGTATTCTTTAAGCCTTATCATGTCTATGACGACCTCTAAAAGTCACATCTACCTATATAAACTGGAGGAATAGCAGAGATCAGCAGCTTATTATGAAAGCTTCTAGCTGGAAGTTAGTTTCTGCAGATACATCCTTTAAATGGTGTCATTTTAAAAGAAAATGTTCAGTAGTCACCGAAGAGCAAGAATTACCTCAAATTTATAAATTATTAGATATGAGAATAAAAATGAATTAATCAACAAATATTTATTCAGTATCTATTATATGCATGACATATTTTAATAGCAATGGAGAATAAAAATGCATAGAATACAATCCCAGTCTTTAGAGGACTTATAATTTGAAGACATAAGACATACACACATAAAAGATATTCTACACTGCAAGGGTGACAAATGGAAAATTTTTTAAAAACTGATAAATCTGACAATAAGGTACAGGATTCCAGAAAAGAGCTCATTACTCCGTGCTAAAGTGGTTGAGAAAGGTGGTGTTTGAATGGGGCTTTGAAATATTTAAATAATTTTCAAAAATAGAGAAGGAAAGCATGATGTATTCAACCGAAGGAAATGGTTTCTAAAAGGCAAGGGGTACAAATTATGTCGTGGTTAGGAGATTATAACTAGACCGATTTGACTTAAATACAGGTTCAATTCAACTTGTAAAAAGTTCTTGAAGCACCAACTGCAGCCCACCCCTGGTCTGGGTGCTGGGATATCACAGAGGTTGAAGAGGTCAGAGGCGGCTTCACTTCTCAAGGAGCTTTACAGTCTAGTAGTTAGAGACAGACAATAAATAAGTAAACAAAAAATAATTTCAGCCCAGGCGCGGTGGCTCATGCCTGCAATCCTAGCACTCTGGGAGGCTGAGGTGGGAGGATACTAAAAATAGAAAGAAATTATATGGACAACTAAAAATATATATATAAAAAATTAGCTGGGCATGGTGGCACATGCCTGTAGTCCCAGCTACTTGGAAGGCTGAGGCAGGAGGATGGCTTGAGCCCAGAAGTTTGAGGTTGCTGTGAGCTAGGCTGATGCCACGGCACACTAGCCTGGGCAACAGAGTGAGACTCTGTCTCAAAAAATAAAAAATAAAAAAGTCTTTTTCTTGGACATGTTACATGCAAGATGTTTATCTATATCCAGGTCAAGACATCAAGTAGCCAGTAGGATTTGAAAAGTAAGTGGTATGTGGTAGGGTTACATATTCATTAAACAGTATTAGAAAGGTGTAAGAAAGTTGATGCATATTGTGCAAACCATGAATAGATGTTAAGACCATGGCCTTTAATTTGGAGGAATACAAAACCATTGAGGGTCTCTGTGCAAACAGTGACATAGGTGTTTTAGTAAGTTCATAGATTGCCAGTCTTAGGCACGGGAGGAACTAGCAGAGTCTGAGGTTGGGACAGTCCATCAGGAGGTAACTGAGGTCATTCACCATTAAGAGGGTTGAATTTATTTTCCACAGAATCATAATTCAAACTGAGAACACTAGCAAAAAACTGAAAAACTTTTTTTCTAACTATGACCTTTATTTAGGCAGCTATAAAGTTCAGATGTTTCCTCACAATTTTTGCTGCCTATGCTACTGTTTTTCTTCAAGTGGACTATAAACATGACAGTTTCTACATGCACAGCTGATTTAGCCATCCTAGTGGTCAAAACTCACATAAAACCATCTAACTCTGTCCATTGTCTCCAATCTGTTTTGCCCAGTTTTTACAGCTGACCTGACCAGAGTGATACGTCCATACACATTCGCCCGACCTACGTGAAAGGGGACAGAGCAGAGACACACCCCTCCCCCAGCCAGCTCACCAGGATTGATGCAATGGCTCTTCCAGGGCAGCTCAGTCCCGAGTGCCGAGCTAGAAATCCAGCACATGTCCCACCCTGCACTTGACCAAATCTGAATTTTTTCATCCTTTCTCTTCTACTACTTTCCTGTATTTTTTGTCCATCTTCAAGTTACAGGTTCTAGTCTCTACATTTCTAAAGTGAGCAGAAAGAAAATACAGAAGATTTCTTTCCAAGTGGATCAAAGAATTATAGTAGTGGAAAAAATATATATCATAAAAACTTTTCTACCATCTGCAAGTGGAACCAAGCTCCCACAGATCCATGTGGTTGGTTATGCCCTAAACATTGACAGCAGAAACATTCCCCACTCTAATGAGACTCAGCTCTGGGCCAGTACCACTAGGGAAAGACTGAAAACATTCCAAAGAACACAATTTAATTTTTATGTATATACTTGTTTTAGGCTACCTGTACAGATAAATTACCAAAAGAAACAATTTAAGCACTTTTTCCCTATTTTCCCATATTTCTAACTGCATAATACTGTAAAAATCCACTTATCTCTGAATGACACCTCTCTCACCTGTAAAATGGCTATATTAATTCTCCTTCACAGGGTTTTTGAGAATAACAGTATTTCTATGCTTTGAAAACAGTAAAACACTATACAAATATCACTTAATATTATATCCTGAAACAGTAAATTAGTTCATTAAATATGTATTTTTCTATAGAGCCCCTGTGGGACAAATTATCTTTTAAATAGGTAATGACACATCACTTCAAATTATTCAATTAAAACAACTACAGTTAATTGAACAAAACCTATTATCCATGTGGTAGGTGGTTTCTCACTGTTTCCCAGTGATGTTCGGCTTCTGGTCTTCATGCCCTCTGTAGTCCCCTCCCCTTGTATATCAGCTGGACCTAGTGACTCACTTACACAAATCAAATATGACAAAGGTGATGGGATGTCACTTTCAAGATTAGATTTTTAAAAGACTCTGGCTTCTGTCCTTTTCTCCTTTTGTACTTTCTTGCTCGCTCTGATGGAAGCCAGCTGCCATGTTGCAAGCTGTGCTATGGAGAGCTCCCTGGGAAAAGGAACCGAGGAAGGTCTCTGGCCAACAGCCAGCAAGGAACTGAATCCTGCCAACAACCACACTGAGTGAGCTCCGAAGTGGGCCCTTCCCCAGTCAAGCCTGGAAATGACACAACCCAGCCAACACTTTTGATTGCAGCCAGTGAAAGACTCCGGGTAGTGCCCAGATTCTGTGCTCAGACCCATGGAAACTGAGAGATAATAACAGTCTGTTGTTTTAAGCCATGAAGTTTTAGGATAATTTGTTACCCAGCTATAGATAACTAATGCAATCCATAATTACTTCTGTCTATGGAATAAAATTATAATTAAAGAGATTTCAATACTTGCAATTGATGGCTTATAATTAGCTACCAATTTCCAAATGATTTTGATTGACAGTCTATGCCCCATAGAAACATAAGAACAAACAGAGCTCCACGGAATAGAAACAGACCCTAAATGGGCCATCCTGCTTTTGTCAAGTAAAATGTATTGCTCTCAGCCTATTTTGTACATGATAACTCACAAACCTATGCCTAGTTTGTAAAATAGTATCTACAGGGTCTCCTTTTACTTAGACTCTCCTATAAAACTTTTGTCAAGACTATGCCAACCTAGTACACATCACCAAGAAGCAAGGACCTTTCCAATAAACTGAGGCTGATTACTTAATCCTCTCTTGATAAAATGGTATGCTTCCTGCTACTAAAGAATAGGAGCTCATAACCATGATATCTTTGCCTTTGCTTCTAGGAAATTTAGAGTTTATGTTAGTATAGGAAAACAATAAAATGTAAAACCTCTGTCTCTTATATCTCTAGAGCAGAATAAGTAGTAGATGATCTATATCCTGTGTACGGCTAAAAACATACATTTTTAAACCACCCAGTTGGTTTTACCAAGAGTATATGAAAATACCCTTTACCGTCACTCCCTCTTCTGATAATTAGAATTTGTCAGAAATATTTTTGAAAAAAGTTATCTTTCCTCTTTAGTACCAAAAGGAGAGAATGCTAATTCTTTGTTCCCCACTTGGGAGGTAAAGGAACTCACAAAAATGTATCTCAAAAGCAAAAGCAAAAGTAAGTAATCAAAAAAAAAAAAAAAGAAAAAACAAAGATAGTACTAACCATGCCAATGCCTGGAACTTGAATCTGCTGCCATGCTAACATTAGTCTCAGGGACTAAAATTATCTGGGCATTGAACAGCACCCAGTGATAAATGTGGAGACACAAATGGTACTAAATCAGAGATTAATTTAACTGACAGCATGATGAGAGAGTGAATATCTGTTTCAGGGAATATCACACAACACTAGGAAAATAGCATAAACCAAAGCCATGGAATTTCCAAATAATTTCCAAAACATCTAAAATTCCAGGTTTGGGGGGGGCAACATAGGTTGACTTAATGGAAATCTTCTCTCACGTAGGGAATAGGGAATATCTAGAGATGACTCTTTTTAATAAGTGTTAATGAGGTTCCAGCTGGGATCTAGATGCTGACAAAAATCTGTCTTTCACCCCAGGCTTGTCTAATCACACTCACACTTCCCTCTCCCTGACTTACAGGTCTTGGTTTTCTCAGTATATTTTGGTATTAAGGTATCCTTGGAGACAGACTTAGATGACAAGTCTTGGTAATATAAGTGGCCACAGCTAATTCCTCTCTTCATTGCTATGATCAAAAACTAGTCATGAATTGACCTATTTTGTGAAGAACAGTTTAAGATCAAACTTTTGCCCTTATTTACTCAGTAAATGAGAATTCCCACTATTCAAATACTATTTAAAGTTAAAGATAGTTTTGTGTCACTGAACTTGTAACCCATTTTATTTGCTTCTGAGGCTAGTTTAAGTTGGGAGAACATAAGGGTTATCAAATATTGAAGAACTATAAATTATATTACCCATGGATGGGTGCATCCTAAATTATACAAAAATTGCTATTGCTATCGTTTTGAACAACCCAGTGATATTGACGGTGATGAGGTACAATGTATTGCAGGAGGCAAGACCAAGTCATTATGATTTCCTAGCCATCTGGGAAAACCCACATTCTACACATATTTCAATGACCTACCTAATTTCCTTTAGGATTACATTAGTTTGCTATGGCTACCATAATAAAGTACCACAAACTAAATACTTAGACAACAGAAATTTATTGTCTCTCAGTTCTGGAGACTAGAAGTCAAAGATCAAGGTGTCAGCCAAACCATGTTCCATCTGAAGACACTAGAGAAAGATCTGTCCCAGGCCTCTCTCCTAGTTTCTGTTAAGTTTTTGGCTTGTGACAGCATAACTCCAATCTTCACATGGCATTCTTCCTGTGTGAAAGTCTGTGTGCCCTTTTTACAAGGACACCAGTCATATTTGGTTAAGAGCCCACCATACTTCAGTATGACCTCATCCTAACTTAATTTATTACATCTGCCACGACCCTATTTCCAAGTAAAGTCACATTCTGAAGTACTGGGTACTAGGACTTTAACATATGAATTTGGAGGGGGGGCATTTAATTTATTACAAGGGTCAATAAACCAAGGTCAAGAATTATTGAATTTGCCAACCAGTTATGAATAGCATCACTAGGCATTTTTGCCAATAAGCTATCTTGGCAAGCCTTCATAGAACACCGTGGCTACCTTGGAAGGGTGATGCTACAATAAAGCCACCCTGAAAGAGAATCCTGACCTGGTAGACAAGGCAGAAGAGGGAGATTTACCTACAAAGAGGACATCTTGACGTTCCACTTTAAAAGTCAGAGGTAAGCGAACCTATGACTAGCCCTTGGAATGAAATTGAGTATTGAATAGGGACTAGGGAAATGGGGCAGAAAAGGACAACAAAAGGGACTGTAGATTTTAGAGAAGAAATCTTAAAACCGCTTAATTTTTCAGATGTGGTAACTGAAGCTAGAGGCTCAGGGTACACAATTAATTAGTGGGAGACATAGGACTAAGTCCCAGATCTGCTGATATTCTGTCCAGTGTCCTTCTCCACACCCAAAGATTTGAATTTCAAAATGAGTCCAGGACATCCATGATTAAAGAGAGCACCAATCCAAAACATAATAACTTGTCCTGGCATGGCTAAAACTCCAAGAAAAGTGGGTGTCCAAGACATTTCATACTGTTCATCCCATGTATCCCGAAACATGAGTCTCAATGGCTGACTTGTAAGTTAGCACTGCCCTCCAGAGGCCGGTGCTGCCTGCCCCTTTGCCTCATCTGGCTGCCATCACCAGGCCTCTTGCTTTGCTGCCTACTCAGAGTATTACTGTCATTCACGGGCCCCTCCTAAGTGGAGTGTGTCCAGTCAGAGTTCCTCTGGGAGCACATCCTGTGCATAATTAAATACACACAGTCACCAAACAAGAAGGCAAAGGCACTTTTTCTTGGCATGTGGGATAGTCATCCCTCACTTCACGGAACCTTTGCATAATTCATATTAACTCATTTATCTGGCCTCAATTCCATAAACTGACAGAAAACAAAAGCCAACCCCTAAATTCAAAGGAAACATCCATTTTTATTGTGCATAAAATTCAAAGGTCAAAATATTAAGCTGAGAACATGAAGAATGGGTTACTATATATCCATCTCAGAGAATAGTAATAAACTAAAAGGTGGCTGAGTAAAATCCCTTTTTAATGTTATGTTTCTCAGCTTCATCACCAGAAATCTATATAAAAGGACCTAAGAAAGCAATGTTTTAGCTCTTGTTTTTCTCCTTTAGTTCTAATTCCTCCCAGCATACGGTACAAGGGGAATCAAATTAGGACCCAGGAGACCTGAATTCTACAACTACTTCCTCTGCTAGAAAGATACATGACCTTGATCAATGCCTTTAACCTCCTGAGTGTCTCAATTCCTTCAACGTTGAAATAAGTTGCTGGCTTAAATGATCTTAAAGGACACTTGAAGCTTTAATCATCTATGATTCTCTACAATCAATTCTGCTGGGTACTAAGTCCTAAAATCTGGAAAACCTCCACAGTATGGAACATTCCTACTTACACACCATATATAAATCTGTACCATAAATGGAGTTGCGTTGGCAATGGGCCAAATAGCTAGAGCAATCATACATGATAATTACCAAATAATTACTTCAAATGCCAAAAACATTTGTACCATTTGGAATAAGAATAATTTCCCCAGCAATGTTCAAACACTCAAAAACATCTTATGATTTTGCCTCATACCTTTTGACCTCACAACTAAGCTGTTAGGCAGCAACATCTCAGTGTATCCAACTTACCATTTTCCCAGTGAGCAGCTGTGACCGCTAATGGGAATCAAAAGCTCCTTCTGGTCAAACTCATAAAATACTTTCTGCCAAAATTTGAATACATAAGACAGAATCAAATATGTTTATTTCCACTCAACTATTCCCAAATTGTTTCTAAATTATTAAATTAGTGTTACTTCCCACCATAGCATCTACATGCTACAAAATCGTAGGCAGTAAATCTAATGTGCAATTCATCTTTAGAGTTATTTTTGGACAAATGAATTGAGGACACTTAGGAATGACTCCATGAATTACAAACAGGCAATTAATTAACTTCCCCACTAGCTCTGGCAGGGTAAATTTCTGTGCAGTTATTACCTATTAAAGACAAGAAAAATGGGTAAGCATTTCTGTTGATGTGGTCAACTCCAGTTCTAAAACATTTTGCTTCTACAGTGCTTATATCCTCAGATATACAGGGGAAATATATCCCAAACAACTAAAACCTTTGGGAGACTCCACTGTACAACCCCAAAATGTCAGTAACATGAGAGCTCATTTTCCTGTTTGTCAAGCTCTATGTGGTTCCTGGTAGAAATTCTAAGATTTCAATGGCAGTCCATAGGAAAGACTGAACTGAAGTATAGGGCTAAGACCTAATTGAGTTATTTGTCAAGGACTCCAAATCTGGACTCCAAATTGCAAAGGAAAAGGACATAGAAACCTTGTGCTCAATCAAAACTGATGTCCAAATCCCAAAGATCAATATTGTGAAGGGAAGCCAATAGCAGAAGTCAGCAGAGTGCATCTATATGTCTAGTCTGGTGGTGAAAACATCATGGATACATTGAGGCTCATTTCCTGTGAAGCCAGATGTCAGATAGTGACTTGAGATATGGGGACCAGGATCCAGCATTTGCTTTAGTGAGAGGAACAGGGAGCTTATATTAGCTAGGTAGAGAAGGTCAAGGTCTTCTAGTTCCAGGGTAGAGAACTGGGGAACACTCAAGAATAGAGAAAAAGCCTAGAAATTGAAAGCTATACCTAAGTAAACCCAGAGCCTTTCCCAAGATCAGCAGATCCTGCAAGTAAAGTGATCCAGACAACCCTCACACTTCTCCTACCCACCTCTTCTGATGGTAGAGATGGAGCTTTTAACTGATATCTGGCCTGGCTCCCACTGAACTACAAAGAGGTGATGCTGGAAGGTAAACCTCTTGACAATAAGCCCCAAGGTGGGGCCAGGCTAGGCAGGAACTGACACTGCTGTGAATAACCTGTTAACAAATCCTTCTTTCTCTCTAACTTGTGACTTGCCTTTTCCCTCAATCAAGTTCCTCTGGTAAGACAGGGGGAGGAGTTTAAGTAGAGAAGGACAAAACAAAGTAGAGATGGAACTCCTTATTAACAATCATTGAATAGCATGAGTAAGATTCCCAGACTATTTAAGGGCTATAAAAATCAAAGTCCCAACCATTAGTTTCTAAATAAAGAAACTAAAGCATAGAGGGGGAAACCAACTTATTCAAATGCTGAGTCTTTTCATCACAGAACCACAAGATACAAGGTCTCCTGCCTCTTAATCCATGATACACCCCACTATAAGACATTGTCATCATAACTGATGGCCTCAAAATGAAGTTCTAGGAATGGTAAGCATCCTAGAGATCCATTACACTTGACAACAAAGTTATTTGGAGATGACTATATTCTTTTCTACTTACTGATGTGCCAGAATAACATATGGCTTTTTAAAAATATATCATATCCATATAAGGCCAATATTCCTAATGAATATAGATGCAAAAAATTCTCAACAAAATACTAGCAAACCAAATTCAACAGCATATTAAAAGGATCAGTCATCATGATCAAGTAGGATTTATCCTTGGGATGCAAAAATGGTTCGACATATGCAAATCTATAAATGTGTTATACCACATTAGGAGAATGAAGGACAAAAACCATATGATCAGAAAAAGCATTTAATAAATCCAGGAAAAGCATTTAATAAAATTCAACATCCTTTTATGATAAAATTCAACAAATTAGATATAGGAGGAATGAATCTGAACACAATAAAAGCCATGTATAACAAACCCACAGCTAACATCACTCAAAAATGAAAAATTGAAAGCTTTACCTCTAAGATCAAGAACAAGAAAAGGACGTCCACTCTTGCCACTTCTAGTTAACTAGTACTGGAAGTTCTAGCCAGAGTAATTAGACAAGAAAAATAAAAGTCATTCAAATGGGAAAGGAAAAAGTTAAATTGTCATAGTTTGCAGATGAGATGATTTTATATATAGAAAATTCTAAAAACTTCACCAAAAAAAACTGTTAGAGCTAATAAATGAATTCAGTAAAATTGCAGTCAACATAAAAAAAAATTAGTAGCATTTCCATACACTAACAATGAACCATCTGAAAAAGAAATTTTAAAAATCCCAATTGCATGCCTACCCAAAAAATGAAATAATTATGAATAAATTTAATCAAGGAGGTGAAAGATCTATGCACTAAAAACTATAAAACATTGGTGAAAGAAATTGAAGACACAAATAATGGAAAGATATCCCATGTTCGTGGGTTGGAAGAATTAATATTGTTAAAATGTCCATATTACCCAAAGCTATCTACATATTCAATGCAATCCCTTTCAAAATTCCAGTAACATTTTTTCACAGACATAGGAGAAACAATCTTAAAATTTGTTTGGAAGCACAAAGACCCTGAACAGCCAAGGCAATCTTGAGCAAAAAACAAAGCTGGAGGCATTACATCACCCAATTCAAAATATACTACAAAGCTTTAGTAACCAAAACAGCAATGGTACTGGCATTAAAACAGACATACAGACCAATGGAACAAAATAGAGAGCCTAGAAATAAACCCATGCATTTATGGTCAAATGATTTTCAACAAAGGTGTTAAGAGCACACAGTGTGCAAACAAAAGACACTTCAATAAATCCAGTTGTTGTGACAACTGGATATTAGGCCCTTATCTCATGCCATATACAAAATCAACTCAAAGTGAATTAAAGACTTAACTGTAAGACCTAAAATGTAGAACTACTAAAAGAAAACATAGAGGGAAACCACCATGACATTGGTCTGGGCAGTAATTTTTTTTTTTGATCCAACCCCAAAAGCACAGGTAACAAAAGCAAAAACAGACAAATGTGATTACATCACACTAAAAAGTTTCTGCACAGCAAAGACAACAATCAACAGAGTAAAGAAACAACTTATCGAATGGAAGAAAATATTTGCAAACCATATGTCTGATAATGAGTAAAACTTTATAAGGAACTCAAACAACTTAATAGCAAGAAAACAAATAACCCAATTTAAAAACTGGGCAAAGGATCTCAATAGACAGCTCTCAAAAGAAAACATACAAATGGCCAACGCATATATGAAAAAATGCTCAATGTCACTAATCATCAGGTAAATACAAATTAAAACTACAATGAGATATCACCGTACACCTATTGGAAGGGTTATTACCAAAAAAGACAAAAGATAACAAGTCTTGGTGAGGATGTGGATAAAAGGGAACACTTGTATGCTGTTGATGGGAATGTAAATTAGCACAGCCATTATAGAAAACAGTATGAAGGTCCCTCAAAAAAATTAAAAATAGGACTACCACATGATCCACTAATTCCACTATATAGGCAAAGGAAATGAAATCATATGTCAAAGAGATATCTGCACTCCCATATTCACTGAAGCATTATACACAACAGCCAGTACATGGAATCAACCTAAGTGTCCATCAACAGATGAAGGATAAAGAAAATGTGGTGTGTGTATCTGTGTGTATGTATGTGTGTGTGCATATATATATATATGAAGGAATACTATTTAACCTGTTAAAAAAAAAAGAAGGAAATCCTGTCATTTGTGACAACATATATAAACCTGGAGGATATTATGTTAATTTAAATAAGCCAGGCACAGAAAGATAAATGGGGCATGATCTCATTTACATGTGGAATCTTAAAAAGTTGAAATCATACAAGCAGTGAGTAAAATGGTGGTTACCAGGGGCTGGGAGAAGGGGGTGGTTGGGAAGAGATTAGTCAAAAGACATACAATTTCAGTTAGATAGGAGGAATAAGTTCAAGAGACTTATTGTACAACATGGTGACTACAGTTAATAACATTGTATTGTATTCTTGAAAATTGCTAAGAAAGGTTTTAAGTGTTCTCATTACAAAAAAAAAATTTAGCCATTCCATAATATATACATGTTAGGTTGTACACAATAAATATATACAATTTGTACTTGTCAATTTAAAAACAATTAATAAATTTTTAAAAGACAATCACATCCTAATTCTGCATTTCATCTGTACTGTGAAATCTAGAAGCAAAATAAATAAGTAAAATAACAAGTTAATTTATATCTGACGCCTACAGAACACTCTGAGAGGAAAATGACAGAATCCTAGAATGAAATGCCATTCAGTCAGCCTAAGAAGCCCCAGGAAGCCCAGACTTATGTGTCAGAGATGACATGCTGCCAGGCACAGCCTTAAACATGTCTGGAACTCGAAGGGCACCATTTGAAAAACAGTCATCCAGATGCATTTTTCATATATAGCAGCCATAAAGATTTGTTCCTAGAATGAGTGAACATTTTTCTAATTCCCAAATGTAATGCCAAGACTTGAGGGGGGAAAAAAATAGACGGCAGCAACATATGCTGGAATGGCCCTAGCATAAGGTCAATAAAGTAGGGTGCCAGATGACTCCTCACACGATCCTAACATAAGTGGTCAGATGAAGGAAAACTTGGTTTCCAGATGAAATGCCAGTCCTAGAAGCCAAAATGACTCTATATCCTAGACAGGATATGGCGGGACACTATAGACAGAGGGTGGAAAAAACGTCTGTTTCCCCTTGCCCTGCCAGGTCAATCTGGACGTATCAGGATACCCACTGCACACTCTCAGTAGCCTCCTGCTGCCTCCAAGGAGTTTCTATCATGCATCAACTGCTTGACCAGGGCAGCAGGACTTGAGCTAATTGCTGTGTAACATAAATCAGCAATCACCAATTAAAAATTCTTGGCAAAATGAAGCAATGCTAAATATGTCCCCTGGGTTTATTATAACTCACGTTCTCTGCAATGATTATGGGAAAACAGCATGTTAGCAACATTGACAACTTGAAGGTAAATGTTAGGCTGAAGCCCTCACACAAAAATTGTTGTTATTGTTTCAAGGGAATATCTTCCCCTGAGAAACCTAGATGTCACATTCATAGAAAAAAAAATGGCAATACCAAAGGGATATTTCATATCTTAGCTATACATTTCTGAAATCCTGAGAAGAGGCTTCCTGTGAATTCTTTTAATCTCCACTCTCTGGAGCACAGGGCACCCATAAGGCAGGTCCAGCCATGAATGAAATCCACATAAATGAAAGACAAATACGGATAGAATTGGTACTCACAACTTAACAACATGTGTTGAGTAAGAACTTCCTCTAACCCTGTGGCCAGGGCCTATTCTACGTTCCATTCTAAGAAGCCCCCTGCTCCTGCCCACCTGTAGTTTTTGCTCCCGTTTTTGGAGAGTTCTTTTTCATTTTCCTTTTTCCTGGCTGTAACTGCAACAATAGAGGAATTTTAATTTATTTACTTGTTCAGAAAATATAATATGCCTCCTTCAACTTTACTCCATTCCTGCCAAATCTTATATGTTTAATGGGCACAAAGTAACTTGCTAGAAGAAGTGAAGTTTCACTAGTTGCTATTTGATGTTCTCCCTATTATCAAAGTACATGATGGTTGCTGCAACCAACTCTACACATTATTCTAGAATGAAGATGATTCTCCTAAAGCAGTGGTTCTCAAACTTTGGAGTACTTCGGACTCACCTGAAGGGCTTGCTAAAACACAGATCTCTGGGCCCCACCTCCAGAGCTCTGATTTGTCAGGAAGTCTGGAGTGAAGCTTGAGAATTTGCATTTCTAACAAGTTCCCAGGTGATAGTGATGCTGCTGATCCAGGGGCCGCACCTACTGTTTTAGAATATCCTACCACATCTACTGTTTTAGAATGTCCTACCAAACTCTGAAATTCATACAAATCAATCCAAAAAAGTTTAAGTATAGATACTGGATCATATGTGATTAGTTTCAATCTTGTTTTATGCAACTTATGATTATGGCACAAGGACTACTATATTTTTTTGATGCAATAGATAAACTTAGACAGAGTTTCTCTCCTGTATATTGTATATGCATGCTAGCACAGCATAAATATGTATGGTAGGGACTCACTTGATGAGACAGCACCTCAGATTTCAGGAGTGCAGAGCTAAAACCTTGAACTGGGAAGGCTAGGATGATCCAGTGGTGCCTCAAGGTGTCCTTTGCTAGCAATCTACAACAATGTTGTGGATTTCATCTCACCCGGAAGCCAAGTCTAAAAGAAAGATACTCCAGAGGAAAGTTGAATGGGGAAAAGACTTAGCTTAAGGAAGTTGGCATTTGCCCTTAAACTGGGTAAGATGTCTAAATTGAGTATTTTCCAGATGCTGAAAAAAGCAAGATAAAACCCAGGGGCTTCAATATGAACAGACAAGAATTCTCTACTGAGAATAGAATATAGTCATTATCTTAGGATAAGGGAACAAGGGACTGTGAAGCACAGTCCAGTTTCTGTAGCTGCTTTTACTTGGACAGTTATGATTTAAAATTGTATTTGAAGGACTTTCTTGTTTTTTGA
Organism: Lemur catta; assembly: GCF_020740605.2. Classification (NCBI taxonomy): domain Eukaryota; kingdom Metazoa; phylum Chordata; class Mammalia; order Primates; family Lemuridae; genus Lemur; species Lemur catta. The sequence goes on along the minus strand of NC_059129.1, from coordinate 74,567,105 downwards.
TGTTTGGAATTTTTGTGGTTAATGCTGTTCCCTCCCTCCTAGTTTTTCCCATCTTTGGTTTGTCATTGCTCTTTGTCTTATCTATTAGAAAATAATTCTAGTCATTTTCAGCTAAGTATAATACAAGTTAAGGGTTTTTTTTTCATATTTAGGGCAAAGACAAAAACTGAACTCTGAGAAACAAGAAGTGCAGTGGGAATCAAAGTGATAGCTGCCACAAGGAAAGGCAAGGACTCAGGGAGAACATTGTGGAACACTTAAATCTCACATTTGGGCACTTCCCTTGAAAGGGTTTTACTCAATCCTTGGAAGGTTTTTGCATTTTTATATAAGCAATCCATTTACTTAGAGCATATGGGTGCTCTAGGTTTTCTTGTCCCAGATGAGGGGTTTCTGGGTTCTTCCATTAAGGAAGGGTAACTTTAATTGTCTCAAAGTCTTAATATGCAAAGGATATGGCTAGCAAATATTTAACAGCTACTTGCTCAAAGTGCTGGATATATTAGACAAGGGGGCATATGATTCTTCTGCCCTCAAAGAGTTTACAGTCTAGTGAGGTACAGAGGCATGTGAATGAATATAAACACATGGGATATGAGCTTTAGAGAACAAGTTTGATGCAGGCTGATATCTGAAGGAAAAATCTAAACTAACCAGACAAAAGGGTAAGCACAGCAGGCAGGAATAACAGAATACCCAAAGGTCTGGTAACAAGGGATACAACAGGAATAAAGGGAACTAAAAGGAATTTGGTATAACTGGAGTGCAAGAGTGAGGTCTTATAAGTAAGAGTGACCATATAAATTATCAATCAAACCAGGACACTTTGGAAATAGAATAGAGTTACTATTAATAAACACACAGGAACAATAATGGCTTAAACTGAGATGCATAGTCACTCTAATTGTGGTCCATGTTAAGGAGCCTGGACTCTATTGTTAAGACAGAAGAGAATCCATAGAATTATAAACAAGGACATGGCATAATCATATTTGTATTTTAGTAAGATAATTCTGGCATCCAAATAGAGAATAAGTTGGAGGTGCTGTACTGGAGGAAGACAGCAGTTAGATAACTGTTCCAATAGTTCAGCAATGATGGTGATTATCTGAACTAGGGAAGTGCCTAAAGAAATGGAGAATAGCGGATGAATTCACAGAGGCTGACTTGTGGTCTACCAGGGAGCTACAGAATTGGTAATTGGGCTGGGAAGAAAGCTATCATGGGGTGCTTTCCATTTGCTTTGCTTTCAAATCTGGCAGGCCATTCATGGTCATACTTTTAACTAAAGAGCCTTGATACAGGTTGTGTTTTAGATAAGCAAGAATTAATCATGTTACATATTGAAAATAGAAATTATTGTATTACTAACTCCCAAACTCTTCCAGAATTTCAATTATATCAAAATAAAAATAATACATATATAGATTGGGATAACTAGATATCTCAATTTTCCAATATCAGCTTTTATTTCATTTAAATTCACCCTGGTCAGTCTTGGTTAAAAATCAGTTACTCAACTCAGGTTAGAGAAAGAGTTCTTTGAGGCAATAACAAAATCATGATTCCTATAGGAAAAAATTGATACGTTGTACTTCATCAAAATTAAGAACTTCTGCTTTCAAAAGACATTGTTAACCAAATAACAAAACAAGACACAAACTAGGAGAAATATTTTCATATCACATATCTGATTAAAGACTAATATTCTAATTATATATTTGTTTAATTCTCAAAATTCAGTAAGATGATAAAACAATAATGGAACAAAAACATTGAACATTTTATCAAAGATGATATATGGATCACAAATAAGGACATGAAAAGATGTTCAACATCATTAGTTGTTAGGAAAATGCAAATTTAAACCACTACACATTTATTACAGTGCCTAAAATTTTTTAAAAGACTGACTATTCCAAGTGTTGATAAGAATGTGGAGCAACTGAAACTCTTATACATTGCTTGTGGGAGTGTAAACTGGTACAATACTTTGGAAAACAGTTTGACTATTTCTTAAAAGTTAAACATAAACCTACCATACAATCCAGTCATTCCACTCCTAGGTAATTACCCAAAATAAATGAAAGCATTTTTCCATAAAAGGGTATGTACAAAACTGTCCGTAGCAGCTGCATTTGTAATAACTAAAAACTGAAAACAACATAAATGGCCACTAACAGGTGGATGGGTAAACAAATTGTGAAATGTCCATACAATGGAATACTACTCAACAACAAAAGGAATGAACTATTGATACATGTGACAAGATTCTCCAAAAAGCCTGACAAAAAAAAGATAATATACTGTATGATCCCATTTATACACAATTCTAGAAAATACAAAATAATCTGTAAGTACTGAAAGCAGATCTGTGATTGTCTAAGGATGGGGAGAGAGGTGAGAAGGGGATTACGTTTGGGATGTTTATTATCTGGATTGAATATGTTTATTGTCTGGATTGTGGTGATGGTTTCACAAGTGTATTCATACATCAAACCTTATCAAAGTATATACTTTGAACATAAGCAGGTTTGTCAATTATACTTCAATAAAGTCATTAAAATTAAAAAGAAGAAAAAAATCAGCTACCCACAGTATGGAGAATTTCTAATGAGCTGGCAAGAAAAATTAAAAAGGTTTTCATAAGCTTATCACCTACTTTGGAACTGGTTATTTAAATTTATTTACCCTCAAATATGAGCAGGAGGCACAAGAATAAGCCAGGACTACTAAGAAGGGTGATCCTACAACCCTATTTGCCTGGAACAGTTTCAATTTATACCTATTATCTGGCATAATTATTAATTAAATGCCTTTTCATTCTCAAAAGTGTCCTAATTTGGAAACCACCAATTATATGATCATCATACTCTTACACAATCTAGGAAGATGTGATCATCTTTCCAGGTAGTCAAGGCAGAAAATCAAACTGAAAATCACCCAAGTAACTATTTTAAAAAGAATCTTAAATTATGCTTTAGAGCATCCAAGAAGGTCTGTTAGCCAAAGTAAAATTTGATTTCCAAAATGCAAAAAAAATAAAGCAAGCAAAAACATAACTGGATTTTAAATGGAAAATCAAAATATAACCAAAAAGTTCAACATCTATTTCAAGGTCTAATAGTACTTTTATTCATTCATTTAGCACGAAGAAAGTGTCTGGTACTGTGCTGAATGCTGGAAATACATATTTTGAATAAGTAACATGAACAAATAAGGCAGTTGTAAAGCAGACGATCTTAAAAAGACATGCAGAGACAGAACCAGCTAATGGTATCAAGAAGTCTTTAGGTCAAGGGAAGAAATCCGTTGCAAGAACTTTGAGCTCATTGCCTTCCATTTCTTTCAGGGAACTATTTAGTTTTGGCAATATTAGGTATGAAGTAAATATTTATTGAGAATTAATTAATTAATTTTTCCTTGGTGTTTTTTTCTCTGTATGACTCCTTAGGCTAAATAAACAGTTTGTGCCAAAGGCAAACATCAGTTGCCACCAGGACAAAGCTTCTTTATTAGATCCATTTGCACATGCAGTAATGGTTGTAATCACCTGTCTGCTTTATCCTACTAGGTATTACGTCATAGATTTCAGGGGGAAAATTAAAGGTAATTAATTATACATCAAAAAGATGGAAATTAATGTTAAATGCACAGCATATAATCAAACAGTGTTTTTCAATGTACAGGGGAGGATGAAAAGCCCAATTCAAAAATCCTGATCTTTCATCCCTACATGTCCATTAACAATCAATAACAGCTCAGGATGGTAAGGTATAGGTGCTGTCCTTTGGCAAGCAGCTCCTTCCACCCAGGCACTTCACTCCTCATTTATTGCTCAACAGTCAGCAAGGAAGGAACCCTGGGTGACAGCTGTGAGATGCATATGTTGTTAATTTATCCTTACGAGATTCAAAATTTGTCTGACGGGAGTTTAGCAATTATTTCAAATTTTCTTAAGTCTAAAATTTCAAAATTTCGTAGTTCTTGTTAGAGTCTTGTTTTTAATTAACTAAACCAAATATGGATACTAATGTTGAAGGTTACACATATAAATCTTTTTAATCATCACATATGCAGTATGTATTCAGCAGGTTTTTTTTAATATAACATGTAAATTCTAGGGCATAAGTCTGGATACCATAAACTAACCGGGTGGTATTCGCCTCAAGTCTAATCATAGTGATGGGGAAATATGTGACTCTAAGGAAGATATGGAAACCAACAAGTTGAATTGGCCTCATTTATTTTGCTTAATTTAGCAATACAAGTAGAGCTTTTCATTTCATTTGTGATTCTTAGTAGCATCCCTAGAAGACCAACCACATATGAAAAATGCAGCAAAAAAGAAGAAAATACGCATAACTAGAGTGGCGGGAGCCTGACCAGGCTAATAGATGCACAACTCTAGCACATGTTTCTGACCACTTTGGGAAGTGCGGGCACTGGAGTGGAATAGAGGTTTTTCCAGCAGGGTTTGCGATCTTCTCAAAGGCTCGCAGGACATGTCAAGTGGGAGTGCTGGCATACATGATGCAGTGTTCACCAAGCCCTCTCACAAGAGCCCTTACACACTTGTAGGCAAAACTGCATTTCACATCATTGCTTTTAAAAATAATAAAAATTATCAAATGTTAAACTGCAAGTTTTGTATAAATAAGAACTTGTGTGATTTCTCCATCCTCTGAATAATACACTTCTGCTCATTGTAGTTTATTTTAATTCCTGTGGTAGGTCAGGACAGTATTTATAGTAAAAGAAAATTGGGAGGAATAAAAGGTCAGTCTAGGGTTAGATGTGGTAGTGGAAAAATATCTGGCCGTTATATTTCATGGAATGTTTTGCAATCACTTTTAACAATCCTGGAAAACTAATGCTAAAGAAATTTATAGAAATTAAGGAGTTATTGGCAAGGCCTGTTGACCAAGACAGCTCAGTGGAAATATACCAATCCCCAAAACTAATCATAATTCAAGCTTTTTCTCTTCTTTCTCTAACAATCGCCTGCCATCTAGTGGATGTAATGAAGTCTAGTCATGAAGGGCTTTCTTTAAAAACAACCCATACTTATTGAAGTTACTTAATGTCTTTTGAAAAGAACAAGAGCAGGAGCTTATACTACTACACACCCTTAAAAATGAACCATATCTGGTGAAGAATTAAAAGAACCATGAAAAGAACCAAAAGATTTTCAAAAAACAAATCATTTTTGTACTTGACTAATTAAAAAACAATTCCCATTAAATATCCAAGCAAAATTAAATGAAATTGCTATTTGTCATGCTTTCTTTGCATGTTTTTGTTGTCCTTATTTGATAAGTAAATTTGTTTCACTTTATCATACTATAATTTTAACACTTGTGTTAAAAATCATGTAATCGATAATGACTTATTAGGCACCTCCAATGATAGATACTATGGAAAATACAAAAAAAAAAAAAGTAAGAGATATAAGCCCAGCTCTTAAACTTATAATTTAGTGGAGGAGAAAAAAATAATCCAAATGCAACAATTAGCAACCATGCTAACTTACATGTTCCAAAGGAAGGAGAGACCAGGGAGGACTGGAGAGTTTAATAGTGACATTTGCGATGCGTTGTAAGTACAATTTGGAGACAAATGATAAAGTCCCTGGACCTGGAGACAGTGAAGATGCTTTTCAAAGGATGGGGAATTTATATCTTAATATGAAGGGGAGGTAAAATGGATCTCTAATGAAATAGGCTCACAAGAGTGGCCATCCCAGGTGACTGGGCCATATTGTAGGTTGACCAAATGTCACCCGAGCAAGATTTGCAACATCATGAAAATCTTTATGAAAGATTATATTGCTACTAAATTATATTGCTACTACCATCTGAGCACTTAGACCCTTCATTATTTGCCCTCAGTTCAGCAACTACTAGCTAATTGTAAGTAGAAACCCTATAATTGGACTCTAAAAATAGTTTTGCAACCCTTCCTATTAGCCAAAGAGAAGCTTCTGGTTGCCAGACTATTAAAATGCCTGGGGAAAGAAATAGGCATTTATAGAGCCAGGTGCATTAGTGAACTTCCCACTTACTCGTCCAGGTGTTCCCTCTTGCCAAAGGGCGGGGCCAAACAGCCCTTGGGAGACCCGGGCTGCTTTCTAGAGAGCCAGTACGGAGCCCTCACCATAATCAAGGGCTGATTACTGTTCTCCTTCCATTTCCTCCTGAATGGCTTTTTGTTACTTTAAAGTACTCTTCAGCTCATTTTAACATGAATTTTAATAGCTTTATATTTCAAAGTAATTCTTGGTTCTAGAGTTAAACTTTTCTGTTCTCGTCTGCCTATTCTTGGGCTTTGGGACCCCATCCTATTTACAGGACCTAAATAATAATGATAAGAATTACCATTTGTCATCTACTATATACTGTTTACTTATGTTCTTTCATGTAATCCTAACAAAAACCCTATAAGATTAATATAATTATCTCACTTTTACAGACAAGAAAATTGATGTTCAGAGAGGTTATGCAAACTGCCCAACATTACACAAAGTAACAAAGTAGGGATTTGATTTTACATCTTTCTGATTTCAGATCTTTTGTGTGTGTATTGTTTGTTTTTTCTGGGCTCTACTGCATTCTGCTAAGGAATACATCTTCTTTTGCCCTTCTGCTGGAGCTGTGGTCTCTACATACATTTCCTTGTGATTCATAACCCTTGATTTAATCAGATGGATTAGATCTGGAAAAAGATGTTTTAGGTCAGGGAGTACAACTTCCTGCCAAGGATAGGATTTTTCCCTATAAAGCATTTATTGCTCCAAACACATTTATAATAAATATCACATTTTCCTATTGCATACCCCCTATGAAGCCATCCCACCAATATCCAAGATTGCCACGTAAATGCTATCAAATATTTCCCATCGCCCATCTCACAGCTATAGTTTCCGACCCTTCAACTTTCCTACTTACCAAATGGAAACACTCTGCCATTTCCACTCGGGGGAACTGTGTGTTCAGTAGCTAAGCTTTCACCCGACTGTAGTGGAAAGACAAGGTTAATAGAAACTTTCTGTCACTAGTAAGAGACTTTGGCAAAGAACAAGGTAATCTGAACCCACACCTCATAGAGAGGCTGGGTATTCTCAGGGGCTCCTGCTAGTGGTCACATTTCTGGCGAACACTTGCTCCTAAGGTTCTTTAGGAAAGAGGGATGGGAAAGGACCCCTGTGAGCCCCCAGTTCTCACAGAATTACTGGCTGGCCTATTGAAACAGCATATGTCAGCGAAGGGTTTCTGGGGAAAAGAAAGTTTTAGTTCCCTTTGGATGTCTCCCAAACATTAAAAGAACTATTTCACTGGGCCACAACCACATAGCTTATACTGAGAAACAATTCGTTCTCAACAACTCTACCAAGCCGAGAGGCCTAGAAGCTCAAAGTCCTTCTAGGGAACAAAACCAAAGCCAGAGCAGCTGAACCTACCATTGGGTTCTCCTAATAAAGCAAGAGATTTACAAAAAGGTATTGAATATTTAGAAGATGTCAGTAAAACTTTCAGTAATGTTAAATACACAATTTAACTCACTAAACTTGAAGGGGATATTAGGTCAGCTTGGTGAGGAATCATTATTTTGGTGACTCTGGACCACATGGAAACAGTAGAGAAGATCATGGAAACCCAAAACCTCCATCAGTGCGGGGCATCCCAGGAAAGCAGGTACCCCCTCTACTGGAGATTGTTTTTGCAATTAATAAGAGTTAAAAAAAATTCTGAAACTTAACTGTGGCAAGAGATATGGGGAAATGTGGGGAGAACCCATAACTGACACCTACCATCCTGGGAACTACTAAGAATCTGTAAAGAAACAGCTTAACAGTAGCTAAGAGCACACAGAGTCGGACAGCCCTGAGTTCAAATCCCAACTCTTCTACTTAACACGCAAGAAAAGTAACTTGACTTCTCAGAACCTCACTCTCCTATTTGAAAATTGGAATGTTGTGAGGATTAAATGAAATAATGTCGAAAAACACTTGGTACACTGCCTGGTACATTCTATGTCCTCAGTAAATGGAATTTATAGAAACAGAGGGCACTATTAGCATTGCAGCCATCTTAAATTGTTCATTAACAAAAATAGAAGCAGTATCTAAACATTTTAATCTAGTAAACCAGAGTCTTGTTCCACCTCTAGCAACTTCATCTCTCCTGCAGACATTCCAGGGGGATGCTCAATGTCTCACTCGTCCACTGACCCCAGAGTCACATCAAACAGGCCATCACAATACATTCACACATGAAATCAGTTTGCACTCCAGCACAAACGTGGAATGCCCCTCAAAAAGGGGAAGGAGGGAAGCACCTTTACTAAAATTTGACTTCTGCAAAAGATTCTGAGGAGGAGCTAGGTGAAGCGGGGATAAGTTCTGGATTGGTTACTCTTTCTGGGGCAAGATTAGGAAAAACAAAGATTAACTAGAGCCTGGCTGCTGTCAGGAGGTGAGATTGGTTTAGCAATCAGATATTGCCTGTAATAGATGAGTATAAAAAGGCAGGCCTGGGGCATCATTCATAGGAGTGCCGTATTCACTCACATACTAGGTCATTAAGGCATTTTACAGCTATTACATGACTGTGGGAGAAATGATGTCTCCTGTCGACCTTGCAGCTGGCTTATCTATGTCTACCCCGCAGCCCAAAGACAGGGCTGCTTTTTCCTTTCTCAGTCTGAGATGATTTTTACTCTTTCAGTTCCTGGGTAGGTTTTTACTCTGTCAAAATGGCCCCCTAGAATCTGTTTGTGGGGTGTAATGGAACTCTCTGTACTATCTCTGCAACTTTTCTATTTAAGTCTAAATCGTCATAATAGTCCTATAAATCTTATGACTTTAACCCTAAGACTCTTCACCAGAGAAAACCTCTGCCTCAACACCCTGCTCACTGCTCCTTGGTCTCACATCAAGTTGCTGACAACTCTTCAAAGGAGACACCCCACTCCTGGTGTGGTTTGACCTCGTTGGTTCGGGCCACCCCTGCATGGCCCTTTTCAGCAGCAGGTTGTACTGTTGGCTCATATCGTACTTGTGGAAAACTAAGACCCCCGAAGCCTTTCTCATATGAACTGGGGCCACGCCAGCTGTCCTCTCTACCTTCCTAACCAACCTGTACTCCACAGTCTATTTTTTAAGCCAAGCTAGAACATTACTGTTAACATTTACCCTGTAAATTTCTCCTTGTTGTCAGTGCTGTGACAGAAGAACACTTAAGAATCAGAAATTCCAAGTGCATATTCTCGTTCCCCAACTAGTTGCATAACTTTAAACGGGTCACTCTAATCCTCTGGGTCTTGTTCCTTTGAGATATAAATGTGTTGCCACTAGACAATCTCTAAGATTTCTTTTAGCCCTCACATCCTGTCATCTTTCCTCATGCTGCCATCGTACTAGGAATCAGTCTACTGCACTAGGTTTTATGTCTATTTTACTGATGAATAAAATGATTAACAGCCAATATCACACAGAGGATTCCAGCAAGCACTGCAAGGGTCCAATGTCTGTGCTCTTTCCCCTACACACAGCAGCCTCCCCTTAACATTGCTGGGTCCTCCTGCATCCTCCATCTCTCCTTCCGTCCTTCTGCACACAAAGCTACCAAGAACCTTCTTAGCCTAGAAAAACACTTTCTGCCCCCAGGTAACCTCCACTAGCTACTGCATTCTGTCCCTCCCCCTTCACCACACAACTTCTCAAAGGGGCTGTCTGCACCCCTGTTTGCATCTCCTCATTCATCTGTTGCTTCATCCCCTGAAAATCAGGCTTGTTTTCCTACATGCAATTAAAACTGTTCTTTCACCCAGTAAACGCATGGACCTGACTCAGTCATTGCCTTCATTGACCTTCCCGACTCCCTTTCCTCTTCCCCAAGGTGTCCCATTTGAACTCTTCTCTTCTTTAGAAAGCTTCAACTATCATCTCCTTCATTGACCTTCCCGACTCCCTTTCCTCCTCCCCAAGGTGTTTCATTTGAACTCTTCTCTTCTTTAGAAAGCTTCAACTATCATCGCTATACAAACGGCGCTCAAGTCTTCATAACTATCTCTGACCTTCATTCATAAGTGACAGGATCATTTATTACGATACTAATTTTGAATGGTCTCGCCTTGCATTTTCCTTTTCCTACTATTCCAGACGAGCAGCTCAGCCCTTAGATTCCTTACTTCGGGGAATTTTGCTTCATGGAAATCTGAGGGCCCTTTAGCTCCCTTCTCAGGTTCTAGCCTCAGTTGCCAATACATCCTACTCGATAGAAATTCTGTCCAACTGGCTGTAGGCAGGGCCACGGTAGCCTTTGTCCAAGAGCACTATTAATAACTAAAAGGCTATAAAGCAGGTAAAAACCCACAGTGATATTTAGTAGGAGGTCTGAGAACTGACAGGCATCTTGCCAACCTCTCATAAAAGTACAAAAATATTCTCTTTCAGCTTGAAGAAGAACAAGTGATAAAGTTTAAGAGGAGGCCTGGTTACCTAGATGTGTAAATAAATATGGTTTGTTTTAGGACTGGGAACATTTTTTAAAATCCTTGTCCATTTACATGTCATGGAAACAGTCAAAACAATCCATATGACAACTTTTTAGTACAAACAAGAATGTGCTGTACACATTACTGAAACAAAACAGAAACATACCAAGAATAAAGTGAGAGAACAGCTAAACTGAGGACTCAACACATGTTAAAAAAAAAAAAGAGGAAAAATCTTTCCTCACTCAAAGATGTATTTCTGAAGACTAAATGTCCCTCAATGTTTTGTGAAACAGATGAGAACTTTATTTGTCATAAGAATTTGGAGATAATATGGAAACTGAAGAACAAAGCTTAGAAACCCAAAAACCCCACCATCACTTACTCTACCCCCCAAAATTAATATTCAATAAAAAACTAAATTTAGACAGATATTTTTAAAGACCACAGCATTTAATTTTATAGCATGATGAAAGCTAAAAAATTAAATTACTTCTATAATTTTTATACTACTTTCTGAGGTTTTTCCCATTTATATTTTCTAGAATAGTCATGATTGTGGGAAGACAGAGAGGGTTATTTTGAAATTGGTACCACATGTTGCAATGTAACAGACTTTCTGTTGAGTTAGGTCATGTATGGATTATTTAAGGACAGTTTTATGTTCTATTTCTTCTCGAATTCATTTTTTCCTGAGAAAACACGTCCATGGTAACAGTCCAACATTAGCAAAGAATTCCCACTGTCACCCTACTGGACTGGAAATCTTACTACCTGAGATGGGCCTGGTTTTCAGTCATAGGAGTACGTGTCAGGATGTCAATTTGAGGGGAGGGTGTTAAGTATATGAAAATATTTTTAAACGAACCAGATCAGACCTACTGGAAATTACAAATTATGGCTCTGACTATCCTGGGCAGAGGAAAAGTATGAGAGGTCATAAATCCAGGTTAGGAATGTGAGAAAGAATTTGTAATGTATTCAGGCAGAGAAACTGAGAGGGCAGGTGGGAACATTCAAAGAGCACAAGTTGTCCCTAATATCCATTTTTTTCCTTCTTCTATGGTAATTGGCTTTTTAGCTGTAGGCATGGCCACCTAAAATAAATATGACAATTTTAAAAAGCTAGATGTGACTTTTAAGCTCTACCCAATGGGATATAAGTAGAAGCTCCTATAACAACTTTCAGGAAGCTTCTTGGTATTAGCCCTTGGCCCCTTCTTAACTCTTCCTCCATCCTGCTGCTCGGATACAGAGCTATTAGCCTGATCTCCATCTCAAATTCTGAGGACAAGGAGCTCACCCTAGGGAATGACAGAACAAAAGGTCACAGAAGTACTCAGTCCTTGAGGACTTTGAGGAGCAGAGCTGCCCTACCAGCCCTGGATTACTGAATTTGTTTCCTAGGCCTGCCATAACAAACGACCACAAACCAGGTGGCTTAAATCAGCAGAAATTTATTGTCTTATAGTTCTGAAGGCTAAAAGTCCAAAAGCAACATGTAGGCAGGGCCATGCTCTGTCTGAAGCCACTAGGTGTGCTTCAAGTTCTAGCTGTAATTGCCAATGTACCCTCCCTGATAGAAATTCTGTCCAACTGGCTGTAGGCAGGGCTGTGCTGTGCATCCTTCCTTCTCTTCCCTGCTTCTGGTGATTGCCGGTGTTGGAGAAATAGAATTAAAAGCCAAATATTTTCTTAACCCAGAAATCCTTTCAACAAAGGTAGAAGAAAAAGAAAATTTTATTATTCAATGAGGATTAACTATATATAACAGAATGTGATGTTCATCATAGGCAATCCAAACAAGATACCAAAGCCAGAAAAAAAAAATTTCACCCTTTCATACAGCCACGCCAATACAACCCATTCCACACCTGTTCCCAAAATAAACAATCACTAGTCCTCAGTAAGAGGACTTGATGGCACCATTTGTCACATACCTTAGATTCACCTGGTAACTGGGGTGACCATCTGTGTCTGCTAATTAAATTTATCCAAAGGAAAAATAAACTTTTCATGTCTTTATAACAGGAGGTACTTTTGAAGCAAGGTGGCTGCTCCAAAGTTAGACTCTCGATCTCAAAGAAACTGGGAAATAGAGGTGCTATCTTCCTTAACACTTGAGTTTCACAGAGATGGCTCTCAGATACTTGAGAAAGACCTTCCTGGAAGGGCAGAAAACTGAGAAGAGGCTATGTAGCTTTCTAAAGGATTTACATACATTTAAAGGGACAGAGAAAGAACTTAAAATTGCAAGTTTTCCAAAGTAAATGCTCACAGAAATATTAAGCCTCTTAGTTTTGATTTGTATTTGCCCCTAAACCAGCAATCTTTGGTTGTAGATACATCACTCCAATCTCTGCCTCTATTAACACACAGTATATTCCCTGTGTGTCTTTGTGTCTAAATTTCCTTCTTCTTAACAAGGCACCAGTCACTGGACAGGGCACACTCCAATCCAGTATAACCTCATCTTAACTTGATAACATCTGCAAAGACTGTATTCCTATGTGAAGTCACATTCACAGGTAAGTGGGGGAGGTTAGGACGTGTCTTTTGGGGGTACACAATTCAGTCCACAAATGCCTACCTACAAAATTGTATATAACTCCAGCATCCTTTACTAAACCAGGTGAACTCCTCTCCCTTGGGGTGCAAGGAATGCTCTGAAGAAGATGCCCTGGGCATCCAACATCCATCCAGTTACTTTTAAAGGCACCATCCTAGTTGTAAACTTGAGTTGTTTACATTTTATCTCCTCACCCAGCTGATCCCTACAATTGGTTTAAGAGGAAAAATAAAAACTTTTAATTTCTGAGAGCTAAAAGTCCCTACTTTTAGTGGATATACACTAATTGTGGTATATACACTAATTGTGGTAACACCATAAAGTGAATGGGTTTCTTTCACAACGCAATCAAGCTATCAATCAACAGATATAAATTACTAAAGTTAAACCTTTGGCTCTTTTTCTAGGGAAAAGCAAGTGTTGAGAGCAGGAAGGTTTTGTTTGTCAAAGACCAAATCCAAAATAACACTAAAATAAAAGTAATTTTTGAAAAGACAAAATGGATTTATACCCCTGAAATATTTAAGTTTGCTAGAATCTATTGATAGATCAACTAGTGAAATCTTGAACATGCCAAAACAACAACACACACACACACACACACACACACACCCCTTTGTTTTGGCCCTCTGATAATTCCAAACTGCCTGAGGCAGACTTATTCTTCTCTGTTGCTCCCATAAAGTAATAGAACAAAATGCATGCCAGGACAGAGAACCAAAGAACTCAAACAAAAGCAGCTCTGCTGGAGTGAAAGGTATGTGCAAGTTGTCCACAAGGGGATCATCTATGGCAAACTCTGGGAGAGAAAACATTTGAGCTTAGCTTTCTATTGCTTAAGGAAAAGTCTTTCCAAAGGCCCGAAGTTTTAGAGAAAAAGAATCTCAGAATTCTAGATTTGCACTGAGTTGAGAATCACCTGTGTTATGTACAAGCAGGTCCAAGTAATTAAATTTGACATTTCCTCCAGAAATCCTATATCCCAAGTGCTCAGGGATGTTAGAGGCAGTGGCTGGTCAAACCACTGGGCTGTAACACATGCACATAGGTTTGTCAGATATGGTAAAACCAGTTGCCCCCCAGGTAATTTTAACCTGCGTATACATTGCCCCACAGAAGCCTCCTGACCTTTCCAGGGTCCCCACAACACAAAGCCATTTTCTAGACAACCACATTAAAAGGCTATCTTGATTTCCATAATAGATACAGTACTAGCAGGGAAAATGGTTTAGAATTCTATATTTTAGCCAGCTGAATTTCATTTTGAATGTACTAAGTTTGCTATTTAACGAATAATATTCTAAATCATTTTGAAATGCAAACAGCACTACTGTAAAATGTATAATTACCTCCTACTTTCTTTTCTGTGTAGATCCGGACAGTCGTATTTGCATTTTGCTTAACAGACAAGAGGTACATGAGAGATTCTCCAAAAGAGGAATTTCACATAAAGAGATTAAAAACCCTTTGTGGCCAAAATAATGAGATTGCTACCAAACAATAAGGATTTTAGGACTCTGTAACACTTGCATTTCATTTGAACTAAAGTCTGCAAGTGTTTTATTGTCATAAGCCGAGGGGCTGCCATTCTGAATTGCCCTGCTGAAATCTCCCTGGCTGCGTAAAAGGGATGGCAGGTGGTATTTTAGTGACTACAGTGACAGAAAGCAGAAAGGCTGTGTTTATTAGGTATGTGGTTGTTCTCAACACCTTAGAATCATTCTGGGAGCTTGTTGGAAATACACATTCCCGGTTCTGACCCTCAGAGTTTCTGATTCACCAGGTGTGAAGTAAAGCCGCAGAATATGCATTTTTAACAAGCACCCCACGTAATCTGCTGCAGGTGACCCACAGACCGCACCGTGAGAAACAGTGCTGTAAAGTTTAAAATTGAAGGGCTATGGTTTATTTGTAATGTGGAGCCCTCAGGCTATGTCCCACCACCCCAGAAGCCACCACAACCCCCACCCACAACACACACACACACACACACACACACACACACACACACACACACACTGTGATTTCGAGTTTGTACACCAAACCAAACTCCTTCTGCCAAGTATATAGAGCAATTGGCCATTAGGTGGTAGAAATGATCTGGTGATTCCTTTATCCTATCGATTGATTGTAATAACATCCTTGAAATCTAGTCCACTTACTGCAGGGGTCATGCTTTCATAATTTAACCAGTCAAGGAAGTGCCTGTGTGTATAGTGGTTAAAACAAAAACCCTTTGTGACCAACATTAGCACCTGAGTCCTGTGAGCTTTGAGGCCCACACTCTCTTTTAAATACTTGAGCCCTGACCTTAAACTTTAACTGTAAACTGACAGTGAAGTTATTGTAGGAGCAAAGGGCACCTCAGGAACCTGTTAAATGCAGGAATTAGAATTGCATTCCCAGACTGCCTTCGTAGTACGAAAACCTAAGAGATGTTATGGGAAGCTGGTAGGAGAAGTTTGTTTTAAAACAAAACTTTACATGCCCAGTTAGTTTTATTGAGGGAGGTTGATAGCAAAAACAAAAACACTACCAACAAGACTAATGAAATTCCCAATGTTCATGAAATAAACACTTTTGGCATCAGAACATGAGAAAACCAAAAATGTACTAGAATTCCACAAAGAAATAGTGTATTCAGAAGATTAAATTTGTGAATAACCCTCACTATCAAAATAAATCATCTTAAGTAAAGTTTCAAACTCTCAATTCAGTTTTGAAAGATGCACAAAATTGGGTCCCTACACATTTCTGTTGAGTAGAGTAAATAAGATCATTGTAATCCTCTAATATTGGAGTAGTAAAGTAACAGAACAGCTAAACAGCTTTGAGTTTGTGTGTATTTACGTTGCATTAATGATTAGCAAACACATTATTAATAAAAGAAAAATAACAAAAAAATTCTGCTCATAGAACGTCTTTGAATGATTAAAATTGCATACAATAAATCTAAAGCTTTTAGCATGATTTCTAGAATGTTAATAATGCTTAATAAAGTCCTAAGGACACAGAGACAGTGCTGACATGTAAAATAAGAAGGACTGTGAAAGAAACAACTTTTGCATTTTACTTTCCTGTAATTTGTAAAGTGTATATGAAGGTATAGGAAAAAATGCTGCCATCTAGACAATAAAGTATATTTTAAAAGATAGGATGAATGAAATGATCCTTATTCATGTTATTAATAAGTCTTCTGGCCTTTAGTTTATGTAATATGATTATTGGAAATCATGTTTATTTAAAGCACTTCTAAAATATAGATAATCATTTTAACAGAAAAACCTACTAACATTCTATTGGAATGCCTCATACTGTTTCTATTGCTACAAATCTTTATATAGTGGAAAAGCAAAATTCTTATGAAAGACTATAGTTAAAGTAGTGATAGCTGGTAATTCAAATCCTTTATAAGAAGATGAAAGGACTGCTTGATAATAACAAAACCCACACTACTAAATGCATTGTGAACACTTTCCAAACATTTGATATTTAAGCAAATACTACAAAAACAACAAAAGCAAAAATAATTATATACAGCTATTAAAGTCTGGTGTTACTACCCATCCCTCATAACTGGGATACCAGGGAGATTCCAGAATAAAGCAAAATGTCTCCTCGGTCTATTCAGACCCTCTTCTCACACCATCCATGTCATTTCCATCCCCAGAGGATCAGTCATTGGAAACACATTTGCCGAAAAGAATGAGCCAAATGGCAAAAACTGAAAAAGGGGCCAAAGAAATTGCAGGCTACAGGATCTCAGCCAAGAAAACACAAAATATCAACAGGAGGTTGTGTAAGGGCAGCCAAAAGTCAGAGAAAGCAAGGCTGGGGGTGAGGACTGGTTGGTGGCACCTCTGTGAATGCCAATTGTGAGATTTGAATTAGCCAGTTAGTCAGCAAGTGGTAGTGGAATAAGGTTTGACTCTTTAAGGGGCTAAATGTGCTCAGACACCATCTTTGCCCTCAGACTTCTGCCACCATCCAAACTGTTATACAGACAACAGGGGGAGGCTGACGTTTTCCCAGTTTCATCTTGTGAAAAGCAGTTCTTTAGTTCTGTGCTCATTTGATGCATTTCTTTGGTTTGCGTCTCTGAAGGTCCACAGGTCCAGGTAAACCAGTTCTCTTTTAACTCCTGCCCTAACCAGCTCATTTCCATCCCCATGGAACCTCATGGCCCACAGGCCATTGCTAGCAGCTCCTATTCTGACTTCTCCATCCTGATGACGGGGTGTGGAGGATGACTTCTCCATCCTGATGACACTGAGCAGGAACCTACTGGTCAGCCCTGGCTGAAAGCAGCAGACACATAGACAGGGAAGCTGAAGATCCTAAGCTGCAGGAGTGACCCCATGTTCCATGGAACCAAGAGCAGGAATTGTCCTCTCAACGACACCTGCTGGGTGATGCAGGTGTGACACAGAAAAGAGCCTAACCTGGCTCTACTCCCAATTTCTGCCCTGTGTTTCCAGATCTTCTTGGCCATGGCTTAATGACAAAAAAATATTTCATGGAAAATATGGATTTTGGATGTGTTGACCTAGTTTACGGTCTTTTTATTATTTAATATAAGCTTGGGCACAGCAGTCAATAATGGTAACAATCTCAGATACCTGAGCCAGGATCACAAGCCTCTTCTATAAGGAACTTTCAAAACTTCTGCACATTCTCAGCTTCACTTGCTTTTTTACACCTTTCTTTGGTGGACAACAAGGAATACCATTGCTTTGTCTCATAAGAAATAAACAGATTGGAAGAACATAAACTTGCCTACTACCTCTAGGTCATTTATTCATTCAACAGAGATTTATTGAACATAGATCATGTCCCAGGCATCATGCTGTGCACTAGAGATTCCAGACAAAAATAAGTAACAGTCCTGTGCTTTGCTTGGCCAATATTTGAGGAATAGCTGTCTTTATCTTTTGGGCAACAAGCAACGATATATGGCATCCTGGTGGTCATTGTCCTGAAGGAATTCAGGGTTCAGGTGGGCCCCACAGCCTCACTTTTACCTGATCTTCTCTAATTTTATAACGTTCGTTCATTCCCTCCCTCCTTCTTCTGTTCCCTCCCTTGGCCACTGCCTGGCATCCTGTTCTCATCTAGCCATTCCTCAGCCCTGACATGTTAAATTTCTGTGCTCTGCTCTCCCATCTCTGCTCTTGTCCACCTTGCTCTCTCATCCCCTTTTACCCACTGAGCTTACTCTTCAGCCTTGTTGAGTCCTCCAACATGGTTTATTCCTCCAATTTATTTTTTCTCCCCTATATACTATGACCATCACTTAAGGCATACCTTTACTGAAACCCAAGCTCTCTTGCCTCTTGCCATGGCATTTTGCATTTTCTAGGAATATGCCACCTCTGAACCAGTCTAGCTAATCATCTTCTTTGCTCCATATCCAGGTTGTTAAGTGCCATCAGATAAAAAAGATTTTGCAAATGAACTATGAGAATTTGAATGCCTACATATTCATGACCCAGAACGCTGGTTGTATTTTTGATTCTGCTAAACGATTCTCTGTGTTTTTGAGTGGCTTCTCCTCATATTACATCTTGAGAATGTTTCATATCTTTAGAAGTCTGTTCAACTATTTAGTCTTGCTACTTCTTCCTCCCCTTCCTAGTTAATGGTCTTACCTGCTGCACAAAGAAAATAAAGGTCACAGACACAAGCTGCTGTCAGTGGTTGATGTCTATGCACAGGCAAGTGCAGATTGGAGGAATATTCTAGTCCCTGACTTTGCTCTGCCTGTCAGTGTTTGGGGTGAGGAAGTTCAAAGTTCTCTCTCTACATCTATCCTCAAATTTTTCCCTCTCATCTCCATCCAACATTCTCTTTCCTTCTGTCTACAGTGAATTCCTCTGCTCTATTGTGTACCCCAACCTCTTCCTTCTCTTAGGAATCCTATCACATCAAGACAATCTTTTACTTCTCACTTCCCATTGCCTTCTTTTCTCAGCCTATTCCCATGAATAAACCTATTCCATGTTTCAGATTCTCCCCTTGACCCCAAATCTCCCTCTAACTATAGTCCATCTGCTTGCTTGCTTTCTTAGAAAAGTTTTTCTAAAGAGCAACCAAGAAAAAATATCTATCATGTTTTTATCCTAATGGTAAAGCCAATGTTTTCATTTTTAAAACTTTGAAAAACAGATGAAAATAAAAGTCATTCATAACCAACCACACAGGAAAAAAAAACCCTTTTAACATTTTAGTAGAGTCCTCATCAATCTTCTCACTTCCCAACATCTTATCTTGTGCCAGGTGCTCAATACATATTTCATGGGAAAATTAGTAAATAAGTGAATAAATAAGTAGATGAATAAATAAACTCTCTTGTTGAAAGCAAGTAGAGCAAGTTTTTATTGTTCAAAATTTCCAACAACTTCTCACCACTAGTTGTTTGTCATTCTGCCCAGTATAGAATGAATTTCTCCAACAGCCACAGCCAAAACCACCCACAGACCTGTTACTGCCAAAGGAAATCCTTGTACCTCCCTTCTCTCAGGCCCCAGAGATTTCAGAAGAGAAAGCAACTTGGAATTTGAAAGCAGTTGGAGCCTCTTCAGGATGATAAAAGTCAAGCTGTTTGGAGAATAGTACAGAACTTACTTCCACAAAAGCTTCTAGAAGAGAGCCCTTTCCATCTATATTCTTGTCCATGATGGCCCTTAACCAGTAGA
Organism: Lemur catta; assembly: GCF_020740605.2. Classification (NCBI taxonomy): domain Eukaryota; kingdom Metazoa; phylum Chordata; class Mammalia; order Primates; family Lemuridae; genus Lemur; species Lemur catta. Next base: position 74,547,344 of record NC_059129.1, on the reverse strand, counting down.
GAATAGTAATTAGGGAATGAAGAATTCAGTGAAATAGGGCATCCTCAGGAATCTTGATTGTCACAGAACAGTGTTCACTCCAGTGAGGAGAGTCACCCATCTTGAATCTCCTGCCTTGTACAAGCCCCAGTTAAAGACTAAGCATTACCAAATTCAAATGAAATAGGATAGGTGAAGGATTACTTTGAGCAGACTAAATTTGATACCTCAAATGGTATTCTCTATTAGCCTTCCCAACAACCACCCTACATAAACTGCTGAGGTAAAGATTTTAAAATGTTAGTTTCATAGGACATAATGACAGGTGTGAAGCAGGAAAAGAAATTGAAAAGTTATGCAAACCCATAAAACAGGACGTTCTCCCCTATTGTTAGAGAAAGAGATATTGAGCTGATGGGAGAGGAGGCAGGGAAATTTTAGAAGACTGTAAGAAGTGTGAAGTGTTTGTCCCCTGATATCACAAACTTGTCACCACCACCCCCTTCTGAAGCTGGATGGGGGATTAGGAAAGGAGAGAAGTAGATCCAAGTGTGTCCCCTTTGAAATTTGGAGCTCCAAAGAACAGGGGGACATCAACATTCTAAAATGTATCTCTCAAAAGTTTCTCCCATATTCAAGTTTGGTGTAGGGAAACTATACCTTTCTTGTGGGCCCAAAATTAGCTGGAAGAATGAGCCAACATACCAGCAATCCCTCCCGCAGAGGGGTGGGCAGCCTGGCTTTGACGACTAGGGGGAGCAAGAATGGCTGCATCTCTGGGAGTTCACCCACATTGGGAAACTATGCTGAGGTCCCAAAGGCAACCCCCAGACCACTCAATGACCACTCTATAGAGCCTGTATTAGACATCACCATCCACACAAAGGATCCTAGCAGATGGTGGCACAAGCAAAAACAGCCAAAAAATAAACACAGACACCACCCAGAAGTGACCACCCTGTGAGACCAGACAGAGGCCATCCCTCTACACCACCAGTGTGTGTGGTCAGTCATGCAAGTGGGTTCTTCCCCAAAAACACACCCACACAGGTACGTACACACACACATACATGTAGACACAAACACACACCTACACACAAACACACACACAGACACAAATACATACACAAACATACACATACCCACAAAGATAGATACACACAAAAGACACCAAAGTCACACACAGACAGACACACACATACACACACACAGACATATCTCCATCAGACAGTAGGCAGTACCAAAAAGAGGGAAAGAGAGAATAGTTAAGTGCATCTTGTGAATTGGACTATAACTAAGAAAAAAAGTCCTGAACTTGAATGAAAGATCACTGCATTTACTTGGAAAAGTCTAGATAAGTTTTAGTTCAGCATCTAGATAATTGTATTCTATAATGCAATTTTTGTGTCCAAGTTGAACATAGTGCATAAAAAATTTACACTCATTAAATAAAAAAATTATGTGTCGAATTAAAAATTCTTTACAAGGGAAACTGAGGAGAAAAATCAAAAACTATGACTATACCCCAATGGGATTTAAAATCATGGAGTCACAACTCCTCAAGTGTTTTACCATAAATCTAAATGTATGAAATTAGATTAAAAATCACATTGCTAAAATTTTTTTAAAAGCTAAAATCATAAAAAATAATGATCAACTTGTAAGAAGAAAACATAAAATAGAATTAATTTAAAAAATTAATCCACCTACCCATGCAGCACATTTATTAGGTTAGTTTACTGTTGTTGCTCATTGATAAGAGTGAATATGACAAAGTCTCTAAATTCAAGGAGTTTATACTCCACTTTATACCACAAGCATGCATGGAAATTGCAAATAACAATACATATTGCCAAAGTTAGGAATGATGTAAAAGATGTAGACAAGGCCTAATTAGCAAGCAAAACTTTGCAAAGGACACAGCAACCAAGCTAACTCTTGGAGAGGCTTAGGGTAGTTCTGGGAAAGCCAACACACTATAGAGAAAGAATTAAAGTTAAGGATGTCATCCCACTGCTTTTAACTTTAACATGTGGAGCAATTTTCATGTAAGTAAACGAAAAATAATAAATAGAATTAAATATACTTGACATTTTAGCACCTACCATGGCTCTACAGATATATGTTAAACAGTTATGATGTTTTTAACAAAAGCAAAGAAAGAGAGAGAAGCAGGGTAGCTGCATGTAAAACAGAAAAGTTCTAATTTTAAGAGAATTTATAGAGGAGAGTTTATTCAATTTAAAGTCCTGCAATATGAAAATGCCTAAAATGGGAACCAAGTCAAATTCTTACTCATGTGTTAGTCTATCTCAAGTTTTTTGTGAGGGTTAAGTAAATCTATAATGGGAAAAGAAGACAATTTTCCTAAATGAAGCCTCTTACTCTGTGTATCATACCCAAAGGAAATAGTATAAGTGCTAGTGCTTGAAACTTTTTAAATGAACTGAGATTATCACTGGCAAATGCCTTGTGGGGACAGCTCTGGCACTAGGAGAGAGGAAGAAAACGGATGATCTAATGGCAGGTCTTTTCTTTGTCCAAAAATGATGAGTGTGTGAAGTGAGTGAATCATTTCTAAATGAACTTTTAAAAAAAATAAGCGAATATGAGAATAATGAAAGTAGTTGTTATTCTATTAGAATGCAGCTGAATTTGAAATGTACACAGGGGAGAATCATACTCCAACAAAAGGCAAGAGGCCAGAACTGTGTATGTGTGTGTTGTTGTTGTTGTTGTTGTTGTTTCTTTTTGTCTGGGAAAGAAAAAAATTGAACTATCCAAAAGCAGTTCTGGTTTGCAAGCTGTCCATGAAAGTTTCAACTGGGATGGAGTTAGTAGGGATGCAGGGTTTGGGGAAGATTAAACCATGAAGAATGCAAAAAACAAACAAGTAAAAAATACAGGGGATATTTCCATTGTTAATATATGTTCCAAATAAGTGGATTTAAGAGCAAGTAAAGGTTCTAAAGCATGTTGTGCAAATATACACAGTGCAGTAAAGTTAGCCTTTTTGTATTTGAACCCAGTTCATGTGAGTATTCATGAGTGCACTATTGTAAAGATGACATCCTAGCAGCGAAGCAGCCCTAAAACTGAGGGGGCAAAGCTCAGTGGATACTGCAGCACTTGCCAACTTGAAAATTACCCTAAGATCAGGGTTTTTTGTTTTGTTTTTCCACAACTTGCCTCTTTCTCAGAAAGGTGGTATAAAGTATGTGCAGCAACATGACTTGTGAAGCACAATTCATTTTGAAACTGTACTTTATCACATATGATAGTCAATTATTTTACTGCAAGACCCTAAATCAGCTTCCGCTCTCACCAACCCCCTCCTTGAGTATTTAACATCAAGGCAGGGATTAGCTGTTCTTACAAATGGAAGAAATTTGTCCTCCCAGGTTTAAGGAGACTAGCCATCCCTTGCTTGAATGTCATATAATGTCCCACCTGGGATGCATGTCTTGCAAGAGGTATAAATTCTCCTCAAGACCAACCCCAACTACCCCCTATTGCCATTAACCCCAATACTAAGGTCACATCTCATGCTGTTCCAAGAAGAGAAGAAGAAAGTTTGAACTAGGAAGAAATACCTTATATACCAAAAGAATTGTGAGATTTTACTCATATATATAGATATAAACTTGAGACCAAACAGAATGGACTACAACCCTGGACCGGGCTAAATTTATTGATGTGGGTAAATTTATCAGAGATTTGAGGTTTAATGTTGCAGCACGTTCATCTGGAAGTGGCTCCTACAGTCTACTTGGTTGTTGGCTAAAACTTTGACTTAACTCTGGCCTACATTTAACAAAGTTGAGGTGTGAGAATCTCCCTAAGAAAGGAAAGCCAAGGTGAAGGAGGATAGGAATGCTGCAGCGAATTTATCATGTGTCACCCGTGCTCCCACCCACGCCTGCTACATCCCTTGAGAGTACCTGGGGAATACTCCCTTTAGCAAGACATTGAGAAATACATTGGTGAGAGGAGCACTAACATTCTTGAAAAGCTGTCGTTCTTCTCCTCTGTAGGCCACGTGTCATGGTAGAAGATGACACCATCGAGATGACTGCCAGATTTCAGCACGGATGACAGGATCCTGGAGTAGCAAAGCCCGAGTGACAGTGCTTAACTGCCAGAGACAAGGAGGATGAATTTCCCATAAGGGCAGCAGGGCAATGTAATAATCAGAATTACTCAACCTACAGGAATCTTCAGCATGGCTAAGTCACAGTGTGCCTACACAAGAAAGAGATGGACAGCCTACTAAAATGCTACTAAATCAACACGTCAGAAAAAATCCCCTAGCTTGGTGACCAGAAACCTGACTTGAGTTACTATGCTGGAGAGTCATGGCTTTTGTCCTGTTGTCAGTCCTAAGCAAATTCACAGGACTGTTGTCTCTTGATTGAAGGGGAGGCCAGATCCCCTTGAGGATTGTCACAGAATAGACTGTAAATTTTCCTCGAAACCCTCCCCGAAAGTATCTATGCCATTTACTAGAGTGACTGGACACTCGAGAAAAAGAAATACTCGAGACTTTTCAGGAATTACTAGACATTAGAGGATGTCACTACACAGTAGAGATGGAAGAAGCTTAACGATATTATCCCCAGTTTTCCTATTTTACAAATAAAGAAATTAAATCCCAAAAAGGTTACGTGGTTTGTCTGTGATCCATAAATGGCAGAGCCAGAACTAGAATCCAGCACTCATTCCTCCATTCCAGATCTCTCTCTCAGCCACTAAAATGCATGTGGTAAGCCATTGCTTCAAGAGATTTTGCACTTTGCAATGATCAAACAGCTGACTCTTCTGTTATAGCCTGGAGCTTTTAATTTACAGCTTTAATTTTTCATCTCCCTTAGATCAGAACTGTGATGAAATGAGATATAAATCTTTTAAAATACTTTGAATGAAAAGGAATTAAATGCCAAAGGAGCTCAGTGCCAATCCTTTTATACAATCTCCACTCTGTTGTTCATTACTTTGAATTCCTCAAAACAAATAAGGAAATAAGAAAGTGAATGAAGATAAGTACTGTAAAAAGAATTATTTATTAATGGAAAAAAATATACAACTAAACCAATATCTAAAACAGATATCTCTCTTCTTTTCCTTCTCATATCAATTAATTTGCCGTACTAGAGGAATCACCATGCTCACCACCCATATAAATTAAACTTATAAATTTGTATAAATAAAACAGCAGTGGGAACCAACAGCATACTGTAAGACAACAAGAAAGAAAGATACACGAATTATAAAATCAGAAATAAGAAGTCAATAAGCAGGGCAGTCTCAGGATGTTTAGCACTGCAGCCAATAGTCCAGTCCACGTTAGTAGTCCCCGATGGCAGGAATAAGCTTAGTAAGAAGTGCACAGAACATTTTTGAAGCAAGTATCAATATATTATCAAAACACAGTTTTTGAATGTTCCTGACTGACAAGACTCAACATTTTAAAGGTGTTAGTTGGTCCTAAACTAATGCACATGTCATCCAATTACAACTGAAAATCTAAACAGGATTATTATTTTATTTTATACATGACTCTATGTATGAAAATATGTATACATTTTAGAAAAAAAGAGGAGGAGGAATGATATATGCTTCCAAATATATCTCGTACCATAACATATTTTAAGAATGTACTGATTTAAATAGTTCACAACAGGGTCAAGAGTAGGCAGGTCAATTAAACAAAACAGAAATCCCCCAAATAGACCCTTATATGTATAAAAATTTAGGATTTTATAAGAAAATGTTTATAATACATGGTGAGGGCAAAGATTATTTAACAAATAGCTCTGGGACAATTGGATAGCTATTTGGAGTTGGAGGTAGTTTGAATTATATTAAATTCCTGCATCAGGCCGGGCACAGTGGCTCACGTGTGTAATCCTAGCACCCTGGGAGGCCGAGGCGGGCGGATCGTTAGAGCTCAGGAGTTCGAGACCAGCCTGAGCAAGAATGAGACCCCGTCTCTACTAAAAATAGAAAGAAATTATATGGACAACTAAAAATATATAGAGAAAAATTAGCCGGGCATGGTGGCGCATGCCTGTAGTCCCAGCTATTTGGGAGGCTGAGGCAGGAGGATTGCTTGAGCCCAGGAGTTTGAGGTTGCTGTGAGCTAGGCTGACGCCACAGCACTCTAGCCCGGGCAACAGAGTGAGACCCTGTCTCAAAAAAAAAAATATTCCTGCATCAAAGTATGTACTAAAATATATTAAAGTTAAATGTAAAAATTAAATCCCTCCTATATTGGTTTGCTATATTGGCTGCTGCATACTGGGTGACTTACACAACAGAAATTAATTTTCTCAGAATCCTAGAGGACAGAAGCCCAAGACCCAGGTGTTGGCAGAGTTGGTTTCTTCTGAGGCCTCTCTCCTTGGCCTGTAGATGGCATCTTCTCCTTGTGTCTTCCCACAGTCTTCCTTCTGTGCATGTCTGTGTCCTAATCTCCTCTTCCTGTAAGGACACTAGTCATGTTGAATAAGGGCCTACCCTAATGACCGCATTTTAACTGAATTACCTCTTTAAAGATCCTAATATAGTTTAAGTATTTGTCTCCTCCAAACCTCATGCTGAAATTTGATCCCCAATGTTGGAGGTGGGGCCTGGTGGGGGGTGTTTGGGTCATTGGACCGAATCTCTCATGAATGGCTTGGTGCCATCCTCACTCTAATGAGTGACTTCTCATTCTATTAGCTCCCATGAGAGCTGATTATTAAAAAGAGTCTGGCACCTCCCTTCCTTCTCTCTTGCTCCCTCTCTTGCCATGCGACATGCCGGTTCCCCTTTGCCTTCTGCCATGAGTAGAAGCAGTCTGAGGCCCTCACCAGAAACAGATGCTGGCACCATGCCTCTTACAGTTCACAGAACTGTGAGCCAAACAAACTTCTTCTCTTTATCAGTTCCCCAGACTCAGGTATTCCTTTCGAGCAATGCAAACAGACTAAAATAGACCGTATCTCCAAACACAGCCACATACTGAAGTATGGTACTGGGGTTTAGGACTTCAACATATGAATGTGGGGTGGGTAGGGATTCAGCCCGAAACACTGCCTCTTCTTCTTCATCTCTTTCCTTCCTTTTACTTTCCTTCTCTTATTTAACTGTTCACTCCTAAAGCCATTAGCTGGGGAAGAACAAGGTTAGGTGTCCACAGAAAATACAGCAGAGATGCAGTAACCCAGAGTCAGGTGTCAGAGCCCCAGTGGGATGAGAAGGGCACCCGTGTGGGGAGGGGTAACTTGGTCTGGGGGTCTCAGAGTTTGAGCAGGGTGAGGATATTTACGTGGGGGGAGAGTGTCAATCAACCCAACCATAGAGAGTCAGACCTCAGCAGAGTGAGGAAGATACATGCCCATGGCCATCAGGTGTTGGAGCTCAAATGGGGTAAGGAGGTCATTCACATGAGAGGGCAGCCTGACATGGAGAGCCAAGGAGTCCACTGGACTAAAGAGAAGCAGCAGAGATGAAAGATTAGGTAAAAAATAATGGTAGAGAAGACAGTTACAAAAATGAAAAAAGAGAAAACTAGAATGAACCTTCTGGGATTTGGATGCTATAAGAGATGTAAATATAGATTTTATATTCTTTAGCTCTATCCACTGAAAGGGTCTAGGAGCAGTGACATCCCAATAGCAATGAGCACACCAAGTACAAATATTTTGGCTTCTAAATACAATTTCTGCTAAAAGGATCCAGAAACCTTGGAGAAATGGTTGGTTTCAAGGCTGGGCAGGGTTAAGTACAGGATGAGCCTGAAACAAGCATCTCATTGTGCCATAGAATAAGAAAGTGGTCAAATAACAAAAGGGGCATGCCAAAAGGACACAGAAGCCAATATGCATGAAATGAACTGTCACTGGCCAAATAAAGAGTCATCTGAGCATCAAAATATTTGATAGTAATAATTATAACTCATAAAATAAAATAGAAAATCCTGGATCCATATCAGTATGAATAAATAAGTGAATGAATTAAAAGTTTGATAAGAACTGGATTCAAAGTACCTCCACACAAAACATGTGTTACTTACAAAGGGGAAAAGAATAACTTTACCATACAGAAACCTGGCAGCACCACCTTAATCAAGGGATCAAAATTAAGATTATTAATGGAACAATCAAAATCACGTGCCACCTGATAGGATTCAATGAGAAGAACTCAGTGTCACATCTGTGATATTACTGCCAAAAGAAAATGTATAATTTCAATTTTGTCATGAGGTAATATAAAACTAAAGTGAAAGACATTCTACAAAAAAAAAAACTGGCCTGAAATCTTCAAAAACATCAAGACATGAAAATTTTAGAAAAGCAGAGGAACTTTTCCATACTGAAAGAGATTAAAAAATACATGACAAGTAAATGTGATTTTGGATTAGAGCCTCTTAATATGAAGAACATTATTGTAATAGTTACCAAAATTTGAGTAGGATTGAAGGATTACATGGGAGTAGTATTAATGTTTATTTCCCCATGGGTTTGGGATGAGTTAAATTAATGAACATTAAAGATTTTAGGGGTGATGTGGCATAAATCAGCAACTTAGTCTCATATGATTTAAAGAGTAAGTATTCTCTGTACTGTTCTTACAGCTTTTCTCTAAATTTGTGATTGATTTTAGGAAAAAAATTAGAAAGCTTTAAAATAATTAGATTGAATGAGAAACTTCTTAAGCAAAATAGCAAAGAAAGAAATCACAAAAAAAAGACTGATATGTTGTTTCAAATTCTATATATCCAAAAACATACCAAATTTAAAGGAAATAGCAAACTGAGAAAAAGTATTTGCAACATTTTAACCAAAACCTAATTTCATTCAGAGAGGTAGTGTATCTAACTATGGATGCTGTATTGGGCCACCCCGATTCCCCCTTCAGAACCAAGGCATGTATTCCTCCAGTTTCTGGGAGTGTTGGCAGTTGTCACTCTCAGCTGCGCCATTCCTGAGAAATTGTCTCCAGCCAAAGAGAGCCATCCTGCCCAAGTTCACACTCCCTCCCCAGGCGCAATCTGCAGCCTCAACTGGTCAATACAGAACACAAAGTTCCAGCCCCCTGAACTTTAAGTGGCCAAACTCTGAAGGTCTGCACCATCACCAAAATGGTGGCAGGAGGAGTGACTTTATTGGAACTGCATCTCAATTTAACTTTTCCCTCTGCCCAATACTTCTTCCTTTTCCACAGGTAAATTTCCTGCATGCAAATACAGGAAATGCATTTCAGAGTCTGTTCCCCAGGAACTCAACCTGAGACAGCAGGCAAAATGTACCGTGCCCAAAACTCTGATTTCCCAGGCTCCCTTGAACGAGTGAGGTGGGAGCATTAACCTCACCTGATCAATGAGTTTCTGGATGAAGCATCTAGGAAAGATCTTTAAAAATGAGGGCTGGGCGCAGGTGGCTCACGCCTGTAATCCTAGCACTCTGGGAGGCCGAGGCAGATGGATTGCTCAAGGTCAGGAGTTCGAGACCAGCCTGAGCAAGAGCGAGACCCCGTCTCTACTAAAAATAGAAAGAAATTATCTGGCAAACTAAAAATATATATAGAAAAAATTAGCCAGGCATGGTGACACATGCCTGTAGTCCCAGCTACCCGGGAGGGTGAGGCAGGAGGATCGCTTAAGCCCAGGAGTCTGAGGTTGCTGTGAGCTAGGCTGACGCCACGGCACTCACTCTAGCCGGGCAACAGAGCGAGACTCTGTCTCAAGAAAAGAAAAAAAAGAAAAAAAAAAAATGGGAAGACTCAGCATATTCCTATTCCCTTTACCTTCCTCCCTTCTTCCTGCCTAGAATATGGATATAATATACAGAGACAGATCAGCCATCTTGGATCCATGAGAATAAAAGCCACTCACGAAGGATGGCAGAGCAGAAAGCTAGAAGGAACCTGGGATTGCTCGCTTTACAGCCCTTGACAGCCTCCCTGCCAATTTTGTGTTAGGGAGCTATAAATGAAATACCCACTTATATCAGCCACTGAACAGTCAGGTCTTCTGTCACTTAGAGTTGAATGCATTTCTAACAGATACATGAATCTACAACAAGCTGGCATGTGTCCATGTCATTACATGCTGCTCTCTTTCCAGTGTCACATCTGAGTTCTGAGTTTGAGGCTTCTTCATGGACAAAATCTAATGACTCTTCTGAATCAGTTTTAGCCATCAGAAGTTGTACATAGCAACATGGGCGACTTCTGTTCTTTATTACACAAGATCATAATTTTGACTTTTCAACATCTTTAGGACTGTCAACAAAATCTCAAGGTATATTGAAGATATTAATTCCATTTCCTGTTCAATTTTTTCCTTAATTGACTTCCAAATCAAATGAAGTCACATAGTCTTTACTGAAAGTCAGACAAGTTTTTGACAGAGAGGTGTCCATTGTCTGTGCAATAATATCCTATAACACACAAAAAGAGCAAGCTCTTCTAGCTTTGAAAATACTATGATCTATTCTGAGATACTTGGCAATTTCTACTATTTCTCATTGCATTGTCTATTGAATGGCATGCATTTTTTGACAGAAACAACTTTTGTTTTACTGCTCCATTATGTTATAATGTTTTTTGAACATGTTTATGTGACAATAATCCAGATTTAAAACTCAACCATTTGTGTGCCATAATTATACTGAGGTGGTAATTATATGAACTCATGACATCTGTGGGTAGCATGGTTTTTGCATGTACAATGACAGCTATGTCATAAGTTTTTCCTACGCCTGAAAAATAGCTTTTTCCACACTGCACTCCAATTGTAGGTACATTAACAAGAGCAAAATGCACATCTCAGAAATGTGAGTATTGGGTATCAATACATATTTTTTTTTTGAGACAGAGTCTCACTCTGTTGCCCAGGCTAGAGTGCTGTGGCGTCAGCCTAGCTCACAGCAACCTCAAACTCCTGGGCTCAAGCAATCCTCCTGCCTCAACCTCCCAAGTAGTTGGGATTACAGGCATGTGCCACCATGCCCGGCTAATTTTTTCTATATATATTTTTAGTTGTCCATATAATTTCTTTCTATTTTTAGTAGAGATGGGGTCTTGCTCCTGTTCAGGCTGGTCTAAAACTCCTGACCTTGAGTGATCCTCCCAGCTCAGCCTCCCAGAGTGCTAAGATTACAGGTGTGAGCCACCATGCCCAGCCTATAAAAGGCTTTTAGAAAAATATATTTAAATTTCCAAATTTCAGTTTTCCAGAAAATTGAAGAAGAGAGAATTCTTCCAAACTCTTCTATGAGGCCAGCATTACCCTGATACCAAAACCAGACAATGATACAACAACAACAAAACCTTTAAGCCAATATCGCTGATAACCACTGGTACAAAAATCCTCAACAGAATACTAGCAAATCAAATCCAGCATTATGTTAAAAATCATTCACCATGATCAGATGAGATTTATCCCAGGCATGCAAGGACAGTTCAACATACACAAATTAATAAATGTAATACCTCACATCAATAGAATGAAGGAAAAAAACATATGATCATCTCAATAGATGCAGAAAAAGCATTTGGTAAAATTCAACATCACTTCACGATAAAAACCCTCAACAAGTTAGATATAGAACAAACATTCCTCAACACAACAAAGGCCATATATGACAAATTCATTACTGAAATTATACTCAATGGGGAAACATTGAAAACTTTTACTCTAATATCTAGAACAAGACAAAGATGCCCATATTCACAATTCCTATTCAGTATAGTACTGGAAGTCCTAGCCAGAGCATTTAGGCAAAAGAAAGAAATAAAGGCAACAAAATTAGAAAGGGAAGAAGTCAAATTCTCCCTGTTTGCAGATGACATAATCTTATATATAGAAAATCATAACACCTCCACCAAAATACCCTTATATCTTATTTTAAAAATTCAGTAAAGTTGTAGGACACAAAATCAAATATGAAAACTAATAGCATTTTTATATGCCAACAATGAACTACTGAAAAAGAAGCCAAGAAAGCAACCTCATTGACAATAACTAAAAAAAAAAAAAAAAAAAAAAAAAACCCTAGGAATAAATTTAACCAAGAAGTAAAAGATCTCTACAAAGAAAGTTATAAAATGCTGATAAAATAAATTGAGGAGGACACACAAAAAATGGGAAGACATCCCATGTTCATAGATTAGAAGAATTAATATTGTAAAAATGATCATGCTACCAAAAACGATCTATAGACCCAATGCAATTTCTATGAAAAAAACCAAAGACATTCTTCAGAGAAATAGGAAAAAAATCCTAAAATTTGTACAGAACCACAAAATACCTGCAACAGCCAAAGCAATCTTGAGCAAAAAGAACAAAGCTGGAGGCATCACACTATCTGACTTCAAAATCTACTACAAAGCTAGAGCAACCAAAACAACATAGTGCTGGCATACAAACAGACATATAGACCAATATAACAGGAGGGAGAACACAGAAATAAATCCACATATTTACAGCCAACTGATTTTCAACAAAAGTGCCAAGAACCCACATTGAGGTAGGAGCTATGTCTTTAATAAATGCAGCTGAGAAAACTGGATATCCATACGCAGGAAAATGAAACTAGAACCCCACCTCTTACCATATACAAAAATCAACTCAAAAAGGATTAAAGACCTAAATGTAAGACCCAGAATAATGAAACTACTATAAGAAAACATAGGGAAAATGCTTCAGAACAAAGATTTTATGGAGAAGACCTCAAAGTACAGGCAAAAAAAGCAAATATAAACAAAAGGAATTATATCACACTAAAAAGATTCTGCACAGCAAAGGAAACAATAAACAGAATGAACAGACAACCTACAGAATGGAAGAAAATATTTGCAAATCATTCATCCAACAAGAGATTAATATCCAAAATATAAAAGGAACTCAAACAACTCAATGGCAAAAAATCAAATAATTTGATTAAAAAATGGGCAAATGAACTAAACAGACATCTCTCAAAAGAAGACATATAAATGGCCAACAGGTATATTATTTTAAATGTTCAACATCACTAATTATCAGGGAAATGCAAATCAAAACCACAATGAGGGATCATCTCACCCCAGTTAGAATGACTATTATCAAAAAATCAAAAAAATAATAAATGCTGTTAAGGATGCAGAGAAAGGGGAACACTTATACCCTGTTGGTAGAAATGTAAATTAATACAACCATTACGGAAAACAGTATGGAGGTTCCTCAGAAAACTAAAAATAAAACTACCACATGATCCAGCAATCCCACCATGTATACAGTATGTTTAAGAGATATCTGCACTCCCATGCAGCACTATTCACAATAGCCAAGATTCGGAATCAACCTAAGTGTTCACCAGTGACTAAATGGATAAAGAAAATGTGGTATATATACACAATGAATACTGTTAGCCATAAAAAAGAATGAAATTCTGTCAGTCCTGTCATCATGGATGAGCTTAGGGGATATTATGTTAAGTGAAATAAGCCAGGCACAGAAAGACAAATACATCATGTTCTCACTCATATGTAGAAGCTAAAAATGTTGATCTCATAGAAGTAAAGAGTAGAATAGCAATTACTAAAGGCAGGGAAGGTTTTGAGGGAGAGGGGGATAGCCAAAGTTTAATTAACAGATACAAGAGTACAGCTAGCTAGGAGAATAAGTTCTAGTATTCTCTAGCACTGTAGGTTGATTCTAATTAACAACAATGTATTGTATATTTTGAAATAGCTAAAAGAGAAGATTTTGAATATTTCCACTGCAAAGAAATGATAAATGTTTGAGGTGATGGGTATGCTAATTACCTTGATTTGGTCATTACACATTGTATACACGTTTTGAAATATCACACCACACTCCATAAATACATACAAGTATGTATAAATTAAAAATAATAAAAGCAAACAATAAAACTAAAATGTTTAAAAGGGTAAAATGGCATGTGTAAAGTCACACCATCATTGAGTGTCATGAAGAATTAGAAATATGTTCTCCTGGTAAAATTATATTCTGCTTGTTCTGAAGGCAAGATTTTTCAAAATAATTTTTACATTTGTATTAAAAGCTTTATAAAGATTACACTTATAATCTCCCTTTGTTCTCGTTTTAGTCATTAATGGCTGAAAGTGACAGGCATTTTGTAATAAGAAATCAAGTGACTCTAATAAAAATATTTTATCAAGCATTTTTATGAATTTATTTATATTATCTAATTGCATTATTTCCTCAGTCAAAACAATTAATTATGCATCAATCCATAAGCTTTTTTTGCCTGTTCTCAGCTGTGGGTTTCATGAGATCATGTGATATTATGGAACATGTTCAGGACAGTCAGAAGGGCAGGATTTAAGCACTGGTCTGCCCCAAGTAATTGCATGATCCTTGGCAAATAGATTAATCTATTTGAGCCTTGGTTTCCTCAAGTGAAAATGGGGGAAATACCCACCTACAATATCTATGGTGATGATCAATGAGAAACTGTATCATTGTATCATTTACTGTATGGTACATTAAATAACAATCAGTTAATTGTTAAAATTACTGATTAACTGATTATTGCTAACTGGCTAATAATGAAGTCCACCTACTACATCAGTAATCAATATTCCTTCTTCTTTAAGTAAATCCAGAGAAGGCTCCTGGCTGCTTTCTCCCAACTTTGTCAAAGTTGCATCTTGTCACTCCCTTAATACATTATTTTAGCCATTGATGAGTGAATAGAGGAAAGCAAACTTTCTTTTCCCTTCTATTCACACTTAACATAGAACACTGCTTTGACCAGATGTGGAGGGGGGTTTCTCCACACCAAGCATTCTTCTGTTCTCAGTGGACACGAACCTGATGTTCTACAATTCAATTTAATTCTGATACTACCCAAAATTAGAGCATATCCTACACTTTAAGTGCTCAGTTACACAAGCCTGCTCTCCCCTATTTCAGATGCCAATTGCAAGTATTAGGACCCCAGGTTACCTATAATTTCTGTTCAACTTGGCTACAAATTGGAGGTTCCCAGGACCCCCCTTCTTGGGTTCAATTACTTGCTAGAACAGCTCACTGAACCCAGGAAAACAATTTACTTACTACTGCCAATTTATTACAAAGAATATTTTAAAGGATACAGGTAAACAGAACATAAGGCAAGGTATGGGGGAAAGGGTGCAAAGTTTTCATGTCCTCTGTGGGCACATCCCCACCAGTAATTCCACAAGTTCAGCAACCTGAAAGCTCTCTTAACCCTATCCTGCATGGGATTTTATGGAGGCTTCATTATAGAGGCATGGTTGATTAGATCATTGGCCATTGGTGATCAATTCAACCTTCAGGCCTTCTCCCCTCTCCCCTCTCTCTCCTCCGGGGCTTGAGGGGTGCAACTGAAAGTTCTAACCCTCTAATTGCATAGTTGTTTCCCCTGGCAAACAACCCCATCATCAGGGGCTTTCCAGGAGCCTCCAGTCATTAATCATCTCATTAGCATGCAAAGGACACATCACTTCAAAGCTTCCAAAGATTTTAGAAGCAGTATACCAGGAACCTGGAATGAAAACCAAATACCTATTTCTTATCATAAATCACAATATCACAATGAGCAAGACAGATGAGGAATAAATCATGGGTGGCATATTATACCATTGTTTTAGAATAATTTTCATGTGGGCAAGTTATCATCAAAATTACATCTCCATCTGGATATTGCTTTGTATATGGCATTTGGTTCCTTAATTTTTCAGCAGGTATGTGTTCAAGGGGATCAACACAATTTAAATTATGGATTGCTTAAAATATTTTCCCAAAAAATAGTCTACTATACAAAATAAATGAGCTTCTTGCACAGTCTTGTCTTCCTGATTTTTTTTTCTGTAGTCTGCATAAACTACTGAAACAAGTCCTTTAAATTCAGGAACTCTCATCTTTTATTTCTATCCCTAAACAGAATACTTGGCACACAGTACAATTCAACAGAATTGAGCAACATTATAGCAACAGTTAGCTTACGTGAGTTTCAAGCATATGGTCTCCAGAAAAAGAGAAAGATTGAAAAAGAAGAGGATGAGAAGAGAAATAGTAATTATATAGTGTAGGTAATTCTTCCACCCATTCTACTACATATCTATATCTATATCTTTCTACCTACCTACATATCTATCAAGAGAAAGAGAAAGAGAGAGAGAGAGAAATTTCTGAGTGAGTGCGAAATGGAAGGTGTGAAATTGCTTTTACCTTTGTTCTTCTCTGTTTCTGGCAACCTCTCAAGATATGTCATTGAGTTGAGTGATTTTACCTTTAAAATATTTTTATTTTTATACAAGATGACCCCAGAGTAAAGCCAAATATGTCATCTATTGCTCAATCAAAAAAAGAATTTTCCATTCCAACACCAGAGTTAAAACTGGCTGTACTGAACTTCATGAGGGATGTGAACTCGTCTCCAAGGTGGCATTTTCCTAAAGTTCTTTTAAATATAATTTCAGCTCTACACAATTTTGCTTTTCATGTTATGTTTAGAACCTATGCCAGGTGACTGCTCTTTGCTTTCAGGTACATGTTACCCCCATTTCCTACTATGTCCCTTTTTCCAGAGAACTACAGTTCCCAGGGTCTGTCTCTGCCTTCCAGGTATGTTTTGCCAATGGGAGACACTAGCAGAAGATTGGAGTGCAGGAGTAGCAGAGCCAGAATATTTTTCCCTCTCTCTCTTTGCTTTTGGTAGTGCCACTGGCAATGGCTACATCTCCTTTGTGGCTCCAACCCCCACTAAACAGCTTCAACCATAATTCTAAATCCTTCCAGATAGCCCCAAATGTTAGGGTCTGGAAACATCACTTTTTCCATTGTCCTTCTAACACAGTGGAGGCAGTAGTATGCTGCTGTTGCAATAGTGTGCTGGATTGCTTCACCATGCCCTGCTGCTGAGCTCTCTTCCATCACTGACCAACTCCCTTTATTAAATTCCCTCTGCTGAAAAGCCTAGAATGATTGTACTGTTTCCTAGCCAGACTCTGATACAGAACCTAAGCCATGTACAAAATGAGACTTCCCTTCTATTTCTATTCCTCATTATGATTATTTTTAAGTAACTAGGAAAGAAGAGATGTTCAGTAGAAGAGCGCATGAAAAAATATGTGTAACAACATAGCAGAGGTAGTAATATCCTCTTACTTCTGAATGTCTCACAGACAATTACTCAGAACCTCATCTTGGGATAGTTAACCCCATAGGAAATTCATGTTCTCTTCAAAATTTGCATGCTAGGCCAAGTGTGGTGTCTCATGCTTATAATCCCAGCAATTTGGGAGAACCAGGCAGGAAGATCACTTGAAGCCACGAGTTCAAAAGCAGCCTCGGCAACATAACAAGACCTCTTTTCTACAAAAAATAAAAGAATTAGCCAAGCATGGTGGCACACACCTGTGGCCCTACCTACTCTGGAGGGTGAGACAGAAGGATTGCTTGAGCCCAGGAGTTTGATGCTGCAAGGAGCTATGATTGTACCACTGCATTCCAGCCTGAGTGACAGAGTGAGGCCCTGTCTCTAAAAAAAAAAAAAAATTAAAGAAAAAAACAAAATGAAAATTTTAATGCCCCAATATAGAGAAATGCTATTTCTTTAAGTCACTCATTTAATGCTAGATGATTAATTTCAATTGAATTACAAGAGTACTACAGGCCTAACCTCCACTGAAAACTGTATGATTTCATTCTTAAATAATGTCATTTATTATTTAAGCTTCTCTAAGACTCAGTTTCTCAGATGTGTCAGCTAGGAGAGTTAGGCTAGTGATTTTTAAGCTTTTCTGGGATATCAACCCATTTGGGATTCTAATGAAGTTATGAACTCTTTTCCCAGAAGAATGGACTTGGTCACAAATTTGCATACCATTTCAGGAATTCTCAGAACCTTTGGACTTCATCCATAGTCCTTCTAAAGTTCTACAGACTGATGGTTATGAGATCATGGACTACATCCCAGACATCTCCAAAGGTCTATTTAATCATTGCCTTTTGCATACCCATGTCAGGTAAGGAAGATAAAACACATGGAAAATGATTTGAGGAGACTGTCACAGTTATCTTCAAGGTTGCCCAACAGAATGAGCTAACAAAGATTTTCCCAGCCTTAGGACACATACTTTTCCCCAAGTGCCTAAGATGAGATCAGCTTCTTGGAGTTATCAACTTGCTGGCAGGCACACAGAGCATGAGTGCTGGAGATGCAAGAGCTCTCTGGGACTGATGATAGAACAAGGCTGCCTGCCATTCCCTCCCCAGTCTGTGGAAAGGCAAGTAGAAACCTCTAGGGGAACTTCAGAATGCTAATATTTCCAATTTCAGGACAGAAACTGGAAACTTTAATGAATCTCAGGTTTGACTCAGCTATTCCTATATCATTCATTTGGAAGGCTCTCTCTCTCTGTCTCCCACACCCCCACGCTCTTCACTCCCATCCACAGACCTCCTGGTCTCCATCTGTTTCTGAATTACCTTCTGCATGGACAGACAATGCCAAAATTTCATGGTAACACTTCCCTCGTGAAAAGCAGGCATAGTTCTGATCAAAAAGGACATTCTAGAGCATGTTATTCAGATAAGAGAAACATAGAGCATCAGTTTTATATTTAATTAAAATTTGAAAAGCCCAGGCTTAATTCCTTTGTTTTGATACAATAGATTTATGTAATTTTTAAAGCTCTATTTTTAAGTGTAAGTTATGCAAAATGGTTGACAGTCACTATACTGGGCTTTAGAACGCCTGAGCTTCAAGTTTCCGCTCTGCCATTAAGTATTGGTGTGACTTTAGATAACTTAAAGTCTCAAGATTGGGATAAATCACCTTCAAATTGCATTCCAGCTCTAAAAATCCTATGATTCTACTATCAATTCTCAAAGTATATTTTGGGAAACAATGGTCCTCAGGATGTTTCCTCCAAAATAAAACGTGTACGTATGAAGTTAATTTTAGGAGACCCTGAAAATCTCTCCCCATTTCCATTTTATTCCTTAGAAATTCCCAAAACGAATTAATATATTGAAGGCCATGAGAAACCTTTTAAGAAAGGAAAGGAGGGAAAAACGTGCTTAGTTTTGTTTAATTCACCACTTCCTAAATGTATTCGGCCTTAGAAACCTTTCATTAAATAGTATCTTTTGACAGTCTATGAAACACACTTTGAGAAATATATAGCAAAAATGTTGGTGGTTAAAAATTACTCTCAAAAATTACTTCTTAAAAAAATTACTCTGAAGAAAGCAGAGTAATTACAAATTTTAAGGAGGTATAGGTTTCTATGTAATATGTAAACAAATCGAAAAACAGCTAGCATTTTGTGACCCAAAGTCAATGCTAACCAAGTTAAACGGTCTTAAGTGGATCCCTTGATGAAGTATTCAACAGTTAATCAGGGTCATACTTTCTTGAAACTTGAGGGATTGTCTGGAAAAGGGGGAGGAGATATTTCCAAGAGATAACTCTGTCCCACCTTTCACTTTGCTGTTAGCAGTTTGTCAAGCCCTGTGATGTGACTGACCCCCTACTCAAAATACCTTCAGACCACCTACAGCCAGGTGCAAGTGGGTCAGATGTTTTTAATTCAGCAAAGGTCTTAGCAGGTATATTAGTTTCGTAAGGCTACTATAACAAAACACCTCAAACTAGGTGGATCAAAACAAAAGAAATTTATTGTCTCACTGTTCTGGAGACTAGAAGTCTAAAATCAAAGACTCATCAGAGCCATGCTCCCTCTGAAACCTGTAAGGGAACACTTTCTTGGCCCTTCCTAGCTTCTGGTAGTTTGGAGGTAATCTCTGGGGTGTTGTGGCTTGTAGCTGTATCGCTCCAATCCTCTGTCTTCACATGGTTTTCTCCCTGTGTGATGCTGCCTTCACATAACCATCTTCTCATAAGGACATCAGTCATATTGGATCAGAGGACGACGCTACTCCATTTGAGGTCCTGGGAGTTAGAACTTCAACATATCTTTTTTTGGGGGGAACACAATTTAACCTGTAATGACAAGACTCTAGGACTTGCTCATAAAGGTCTTAGATCTGCTATATGGAAGGCTTTCCCAAGACTTCTAGTCTTTTACTTATGAAATTTATTATCTTTCTCAGCTGATTTATACACAATTATATCGCAAGTTATTGACTTTGGACTCTCATCACAAGTATTATACACTTTAAATTCTACTGATTGTGAGAGAAACTGAGTTTGTTATCACCTTTTTATTACTTAGCAATGAAACACGTTAGGTTCTCCATTTTTACATTCTCCATCTAGAAATTTGGAGAAGTCATGAAGGGAATGGCAAGAAAAGGTATGGAATGCCTTTGCTTTTGCTATGTGCCTAAATAACCATCTTGTTAATTGTATTTAATTAGGAATATTTGGGTAAGGGATAAGGTTCCAAACAGCTTTCTAAACCTGTGATTTTATGTTTAGTCACAGGATGTAGACATCCAGCCTACGATAGCCAACATTACTGAAATGAACCATGTAAGGATAGTGCATCAGAGGTGTCATTACCACATGACAAATGCAGGACTGTCATTGGCCTTTTGCTATGACTGCCCTTTTCCCATTTGTGTTAGCTTTGTTTGCTGAATAACAAATTACCACAACTGTAGTGGCTTAAAACAACAAATTTATTATTTCACAGTTTCTGTAGGTCAGGAATCTAGTAATAGTTTGGCTCTATTCTATGCTAGGGTCTCACCAGGTTGAAATCAAGGTGCCAGTAAGAACTACTCTTCTCATCTGGAGCACAGGATCCTCTGTCAAGCTTATTAGTTGTTGGCAGAATTTGCTTCATTGTGGTTATAGGACCGAGGTTCCCATTTTCTTGGTAGCTGTCAGCCAGGGATCATTCTCAGCTTCTAGAGGACACCCAAAGTTCTTTGACAAGTGGCCACCATAGGCAGTTCACAATATAGATGTTTACTTTCATCCAAGCCATCCAGAGCACATCTTTCTGACTTCCTCTTCTTCAACCACTCAAAGAAAATTCCATTTTTAAAGGACTTGCATGATTAGGTTAGGCTTACCCAGGATCATCTTTTTTGTCATACAATGTAACATAATCATGAGTGTAATATCTCATCATAGTCACAGGTTCCACTCATGCTCAAAGGGAGGGATTATACAAGGGTAAGGGTCATTGAGTGTCACCTCAGAATCTGCCTACAACATCATTCAGAGTTTCTCTTTTGTGTATGTTAGACACTTTTATGCCCTTAGTGGTACTTTATTTTAGAAGTATGAATAGTATGAAAAGGGCATTAGAAGCCATAAATTCAGCAGCAGGGAAATATTCAAAATATTTCTAAAAACTAACATATTTTGTTTGTCCTAGTTATCATTAGGTTGGTGCTCTCTTTGCTGGTCTTTGTCCAAAACATAATCTGGGGGGGGCGATGTTTTCAGAGAAATAGGTTCTGCCACTATCAAGTTACATGATTCAGAAAAAAATAGAAAATTAAAGAGAATTTTTTAATTCTTTTTGGTTCTAAAAATACTGAATTTTAACTTTTGCATAAATTTAAATACAGGAAGGAAGCAAACCATCTTGAAACTAAGAACATATGAAGTAATATAAATAGAGTTGGGAATAACAGGAAACAATGCTTTAAGTATACACATACTATCTATAATATATTTTATTGTATCCAGGAATAAATGGACATTATATTTTGTTTACATCAGCAATTGTTATATGACAAAAACAAGGTTTAGGAACACCATTCTGATTTGCATCATTCTGAGACAGAGATTCTAGAACACTAGCCCAAAGCATTCTCCCACAAAAGCAGTCCTATCTATACCACAATGGGGTATCTGGAAAAGAAGTGAAAATATAGTGAAAAAATATTAATTCATACATCTGGGTTTGCAATGATTAGCTGATGTTTTATTTGGTACTTCTAAGCATTTAAAATCAAGAAGGGAATTGGCGATGACATGCTTTAATTTACTTATTAGACAGACTTGGTCTCATTTAAGATAGATTTGTCTGCAGATAACAGAATACACAACTAATGGTGGCCTAAACCATGAGGACATTTACTGCTTACATGACAAGAAGTCCAGAAGTAGGTGGCCCATGGTGGATTCAGCCAGTCAACAACGTTAACTAAGACTCTGGCACTTTCTACTCTTCCCACCTGCCATCTTCAGCACAACAGTGCATTCACTCGTGACTACAGGGTGGCTGCAACAGCTCTGAGCACCATGCGCTCAGTATCCCAAGCAGGAAGGAGGGGAGCAGGTACAAAGTGTTTCTCTTCTACACTACTTTTCTTATCAGAGAAGATCTGATAATGCCTACTCTAGGTCCATCACATTTTGCAAGAATATTGGCACATTCACACAAAGCTAATAATTTTGTATAAATTCTGTTGCAGCAGTGTTGAATGCCTACCCAAAGTTCATTTTTCCTTCTTCCTTACAAATGTGACTCCATGTGAGTCAGGTAAAGGTAATCCCACCCCAAGATCCTCATTCTTCTACGTCAATGGAAGATGTTTCCATAAATCAAGAGTTTCCTGGTACTTGCCACTAAAAGCATCTTAATTAATGCACTAAACTGTCCATTAAAAGGCCTTGAGCCATCCTAAGTACCTAAGAAGAGGAAACTTTATTGTGAGAGAAAGAATCATGAAATGGAAAGATATTGATTATATGCTAAGTGTTAAAATCTAAATAGAAAACAATATAATCCTACTTCTATACCAAAAAAAACTAAAATGTATATCCATGAGGGGAGTGAAAGAGCCCAAAATGTTAACAATGGATGATGGAATTATCAATTACTTGTCTTTCCTTTCTCTCCTCCCTTCCTCCCTTGTTTTGTGTTTCCTTAATTTTCTATAATGAATACATAATAATCTAATAATAAGTAAAACTAAATTTAATATATACCAAAGAAATATTACCATTGCTTGATAGCTATATGGACTTAAAGCAATAAAATCATTATTTCTTCTATGTATTTAATAATAGCAAAAGAAAAATAATCTTAAAAACTTTTTCTTAATCATTTATATTCCTATAAAAGTACTTTATAACACAATCTATTTGTATAAACCAAAAAATATTAATGCAATGATAATAAAAAGAAGTTGGCTTTTCTCATCCATTAAAATGACTTAAGTAATAAAAGTAATAGTTTTTGATTAACAAAGAATGTTAATGACTTTATTATTAATATAATGTAGTCTAAGTAATTGTCACTAATGGGTAGAATTCTTTTATTTGAGGAAGTTGTAGGAAGAAGGAAGTAAAAATATGAAGCAGAGTATGGCAAATAACTAGTACTATAAGAAAAATTTTAGACAAATTAAATTTAATGGAGTTTACTTGAGCAAAGATCGATTCATGAATTGGGCATCACTCAGAATCAGAAGAGGTTCAGAGAACTCTATCCTGCAGTGTAAACAGTGAGCTTTAATAGGCCAAACATGGAAACAAAGTAGATAAATCATCTGTTTGGCTACAGATCGGTATTTGTCTTACTTAAGCATGGTGTGATGAGGCATTTGCTTTAGTTGGGCATGATCCAATCAGTTGGCTCCCTGTGATTGGCTGAAGCTCAGTTGTTTGTAATTAGCTAAGAACCAGCTGTTTGTTATACAATTAAATTAGGTTTTGGTTTGTTTACATACCAAGTTAGGTTGCAGTTTGTCATGTAGGAACACAAAGTATGGAGACAACCTCAGGCCAATGGCCTCCTGCTTATTCAATTTAACACCAGTAAGTCTCAAGCAGAGCAAAAATTAAGGAATAATATTCTAAAGCCTAAAAGAGTTGATTTCCTAATTGGTGGAAGCCTGCAGTTCTGCAGCAATGCCTTTGGAATCACCCCATGTGCTACACTGTGAGGTTGATGAGCTGGGTACCTAGAGCAGCCCCTCCCCCAACTGAGCTGCTTCACTCTCATTCATTTTAAAATGTGTTTGTTCTAGATGTCTTTTGGAAAAATAGAAAAAAACAAGGAAAGTTTTGCTGCTAAATATCAATGCCCAACTGGGGCTTCTTTTTCCTACTAAGAGTATGAATAGTGGTCCCTAACTGCCCGAATAATTTACTTTCACGAAATGAAAACAAATAGCCTTCTTAAATTAGCTCCCAAATATTTGCTTCATAGTCTCTGAATAAGTTTTAATGAAGGAAGGGGCTATGAGAGGAGAAATTGTTAAGACAGCTCTGGTTCCTGCCAAGAGTTAATCTAGGACAGACTGCTGGCTCCCTCCCCCAAAATCAACTCTAGAAAAAGTATAAATGCTAGAAGGAAACACAGATTGCAGTAATTAATAACAAATAAAAAGATAAGAAAACCCCAGAGACTGAAGCCTGCCATAACTGGTTTGTGTGGGAGTAGGGTGGCTGAAGCCCAGGAGCCATATATGTCTCAGGAGCCAGCAGTGAGAGAATGGGCTGGAGGAAAGCTTTTTAAAATTCTGCTCTTGCCTCATCCCATTTTGTCTTGGGTTACTCATTTCCTGACTCACAGGTTTCGGTAGCAATTGCCTGGGCCATTTGTGGTCACAGGGAGGAAATATCAGAGCACTGCATAATCCCATCTGGGGTAAAGAGTTTTGGAAAATATACTGACTAACTACCCATCCTCAACTCTTCAAACCCCAGGGCTGTGGATTATAACCCAGGAGACTATCTCCTCCAGTGATGCTTCTCCCCAGGGGTTTCAATACCAGTCCCTTACCAGAAAGCAGGAAGCACGTTTTATCAATGAGGATTCTGTGACTCCTGGGCTTCTCCACTCCTCTCTTCCTAATTTGATGATACTGACTAGGGGCTGGTCCTTATCCCCTACACAATACACATTATCAGAGAGAATATCTATTAGTCATACAGGAACATAAACTCACAGGCTCTAATAACAAACAAGACATCTGAGGGGTGTAATTTTTATTTTTTTAAAAGTCAACAAACTGAAAACATATACCATTTTAAGTACAATTATTGGAACAGACAATTCAAGATTTTAAATTAAGCATGATAGATATTATTTAGGAGATAAGGAGAAAATAAAATGAAACAAAGACAGGAAATAACAAAACAAAAAGCCCAGTGGAAACATTAGATATGAAAATAAAATAATCAAAATAAAGAACCTAGTGGATAGGGGTAATAGGAGTCTGGATATACTACAAAGCTATAGTAACCAAAACAGCATGCTACTGGCATAAAAACAGACACATAGATTAATGGAACAGAATAAAGAACCCAGAAATTAATCTGTGCATTCACAGCAAACTTATTTGCAACAAAAGTACCAAGAACACATGTTGAGGAAAGAAAAATCTCTTTAATAAATGGTGCTGTGCAAATAGGATAGCCACATGCAGAAGAATGAAATTGAACCCATATCTCTCACCATATACAAAACCTAACTCTAAATTTAAAGACATAAATGTAGACCTGAAAGTATGAATCTACTAGAAGGAAACAGGGGGAAAGCTCCATGACATTGGTCTTGGCAAAGATTTTTTGAATAAGATCTGAAAAGCACAGCAACAAAAGCAAAAATAGACAAATGGGATTACTTCAAACTAAAAATCTGCACAGCAAAGGAAACAATCATGAAAGTGAAGAGGCAACTTACAGAATGGCAGAAAGTATTTGAAAACTATGCCTCTGCCACAGGGTAAATATCTGGAATATAGAAGGAACTCAAACAACTCAATGGCAAAAAACCAAATAATTTAATTTTACAAAGGGCAAAAGACAGCTCTCCAAAGAAAACATACTAATGGCCAATAGGTATATTAAAAATTTTCAACATCAATAATTATCAGAGTAATGTAAATCATAATTACAATGATATATCACCTCATCCAAGTTAGAATGGCTATTATCAACAAGACAAAAAAATATGTTGGCAAGGATGTGGAGAAAAGGAAACTCTTATACACTGTTAAATATAAATAAGTACAGCCATTATGGAAAACAATATAGAGTTCCTCAAAAAATTAAAAATAGAACTACTGTATGATTCAGCAATCCCACTGCTGGTTATAGATCCAAAGGAAATGAAATCAGTATGTCAAAGAAACATTTGCACTTCCATGTTTATTGCAGTACAATTCACAATATCCAAGATATGGAATTGACCTAAATACCCATCTATAAATGAATGGAAAAAGAAAATATATTAATATATACTATAATATATATACTATAATATATATAAAAAATAGAATACTATTCAGCTATAAAATAATGAAATCCTCTCATTTGCAGCAACATGGATGAACCCGGAGGACATTATGCTAAGTGAAATAAGCCAGTCACAGAAAGACAAACACTACCTTATCTCACTCAAATGTGGAATTTAAAAAGGTTGATTTCATAGAAGTAGAGAGTAGAATAGTGGTTACCAGAGTCAGAGGTGGGAGGAGGGGGGTGAAGAGGGGTGAACCGAAAGAGGTTGGTCAACAGGTACAAAGTTCCAGTTAAACAGGAAGAAGTAGTTCTGGTGTCCTATTAAACAGTTGGGTGATTATAGCAAATAACAATGAAGTGTGTATTTCAAGATATCTAGAAAGACAAGATTTTGAATGTTGTCATCATAAAGAAATGGTAAATGTTTAAAGTGATGGATATGGTAATTATTCTGAGTTGATCATTATACTATGTATATATTCATTGAAACATCACATTGTACCCCATAAATATGTATAACGATTTTGTTCTAATTATAGAGAAAAAATTCAAACAAAAAGAAAAATGGGATGGCAATCACAATATCTGAAAAATTAAAATGTGGCTGGGCATGGTGGCTCACACCTGTAATCCTAGCACTCTGGGAGACCGCAGCAGGAGGATCACTTAAGATCAGGAGTGTGAGACCAGCCTGAGCAAGAGTGAGACCCCTGTCTCAACCAAAAATAGAAAAATTAGCTGGGTGTGGTGGCACATGCTTGTAGTTCCAGCTACCCAAGAGGCTGAGGTAGCAGGATCACTTGAGCCCAGGAGTTTGAGGTTGCTGTGAGCTACGATGACACCACTGTACTCTACCCAAGCAACAGAGCAAGACTGTCCCCCCAAAAAAGTATTAAAATATGAGGTAAAAACTATCATAAGGGACAAAGAAGAGTGTTACAAAAACAGGAACAATTGAGAAATATATCAGTCAACAAATGAGTGTGCAGCAAGTAGAAATAGATAAATCAACAATTTTAGATATAGATTTTAAACTACCCTCTTAGAAGCTAATATATCAGCCAGAAAAAAATATGTAGAGATACCAGTGATGTGAATAATATAAATAATAAGCTTCAACTATTAGATAAATAGAAAACTTTTCTCCTAATGGAGAATATTCATTTTTATAAGCATACCATAAAAATTTTTTAAAGTTAAATCTTATATTGGGCCATAAGGGAAGATTCAATACATTCCAAAGTATCAATATTCCATATGCTGCATTCTAGCATAATGCAATAAAATTAATGATTAATAACAAACAGCTTTTTAAAAAATGCATCTGTTTGGAAATATGTTACCAAACATCCTTGTGTTAAAGAAGAAATCAAGAAATATTTAGAACTGACTGGTAATGCAAACTCTGCTTTTCAAATTTTGTTGGACATACCTAAAGCATTACTTGGAAGGAAATTTTAACTTTAAATACATTGATCAAGAAATAAGAGAGATTAAAAATAAATTAATGAATCATTCGCCTGAAGATGTTGGAGAAAGGGGCACAGAGTAAACTTGCAGAAATAAGAAGGAAAGAAATAATAAAGACAGTGAGAAAAATGAGTAAAGTAGAGAAAAAATATTAAATGAGAAAATAATAAAAGCAAAAGATGATTCTTTGAACAGATTAATAATATTGACCAACTTCTAGCAAAATTCAAGAAAAATAGAAATAAGAGGCAAATAAGCAAAATGAAGAATGAAAAAATGGAGACTAACTATAAAACCTTTGGTGATTTAAAAAATAATAAGTTTCATGAACAATTATATATGAATAAATTTGGAAACCTAGACTAAAAGATTAAATTGCTAGAAAATTTTAAAATGCCAAAGTTGATGCAAGAAGAAATAGAAAACTTAAGTAAAACAATAAGGATTAAAGAAGGTAAAGATGTCCCTCCCCCCACCAAAAAGAAAAATAAAAAATAAGCTCAAATAGTTTTGTATGTGAATTATATCAAACTTTCAAGGAATCATTAAATTCTGCATTAATACTAGTCATTCCAATAAACAGTAAAAGAATGTAAGCCTATTCAATCAGGCCATTTCTTTCCAAAACTCTGTAAGGACAGTGCAAGAAAAGACAAATATAGGCTCATGTCACTTACAAGCATAGCTAGAGCTAACAGAAGAAACTAAAACAATATAGGGGGAAAAAGAAAACAGTGCCCTAGAAATTTTAAAGGCCCCATGAAAGTTTTTATTTACTGATTATGTTTTGTTCATTTAAGGAGAACATCAGCAAAATAATGAAAATATCAGTAGGCAAATTATACAACTATATTGCTTTGAATTGATGGGCATTGAAATGACCCTACATAAGAAATATCTCCCCATAACATGTGAAATTCTAGATAACTACAATAACTAACTTAAGGCATTTTGTTACATAAAAGGATAACACATAGCTAACATATGTGAATGAAAAGATTGATTTATTATGCTCATTCCACTCATCCCAATTTTATTTATTGTTTAATGGGGTAAGATCCAAGGAGATGAAATATGGAAGGACAATTGAGAGGTGTAGGCTTTGCTCCCAGAAAGACTGGATGCTGCAGAGAGGTCAGCAGGTCTTACCGGGTCCCTGGAGTGACAGCCCTCCTGACTGTGCTGTAGACTGACCCTGCTCACATTCTAGCAATAGGAAACCACTAAAACATGTTCATCACCTTCTACCAAAAATTCTGCTGGGAGCCAGAAAGCACTTACCTGCCAGGATTGACTTTTTATTTTTCATTCTGCTTCTGTCTGAGTAAATCTAGTTTTCAAGGAGGAGAGAAGGCATTTTTCTAAGTCATTCCATAACAAAAGAAGCACTATATAAATGCCTTCCCTGTATCCCAAAAAAAGCGCAGCATCTGTTTAGACTCAATGTCACATCACATCCTGGGTCACGTAGCATGGTATGGAATAATGACTGATTGCTGACACAAAATAACTCTTTGGAAAAGAGATTTGTTCCTTTGTCTTTTTTCAGGAGTTATTACCTAAAAAATTTAGTGAGGCTAATTCTTTAAGAAAGAAGAATCTAACCTGCCAGGGCAGACAAAAATGAATTGCTCAACCACACTCCCCCCACACAAAGACAGACAGACAGACACACACACACACACACACACCAGACCAGAGAGGCTGGGCTCCTGGGAACAGGCCTCAAGCCCCACAGCAGAGTCTAGAAGGCACCAAAGTTTGGGGCTGTCAAACCAACCACATCTCAGTGTTTTCTAATTTATTCTGTTCCTTTCTGCCTTTCAATTGGAGGCCAAGAGAAGAGCGATCTTTAGTTGAATGATGCTTCCAACTAGAAGCACTGTTGACAGGGGGAATCAACTCTACCTCTTATCTTGGTAGATAAAACTGTTTTCCCTAAAACTTAGGGTGAGTTTGTGTTCCCTTGCAAAACAAGGATGGGGCAAGAATTAGGAAATCCTAATAAAAAGACTTAATGACAATCGTAAAACCATTTATTAATAATATCAATTTCATTCCGATTTCTTCAAATTCATTTTTTTCAAGGATCAATATAATTTTTACATAAATATTAAAATCCATAGGATTGTATGGCAGGAATAAGTCCAAATCAGGGCATTTTATAAAAAAGAAAGCTGCAGAAAGGCTCACAAAAAGAAGTAGAGCCAGGACATGAACTCAGGTGTTCTGACAACTAGCCCAGAATTCTTTCCACTCTACTATGTTGTTTTTCTGATAATGATGCACAAACATATTTGTGAAGATACATTTTTAAAGAATATTTCATTAAAGCAATCGTGTTTGAATTCACAACCAAGTAATTCTGCTGAACACTCAGAACACATTCATGTCTCTCTGTAAAATCATCATAGGTATTTATAGTTTTACTTAAACAAGCAAAGCAGGAACAAATGGTAATTAACTAATCAAGATTTCCTGCCTGGGATTTGTACTATACAAGCCATTTTATTTTTCATTTATTTGGAGAAAAATCATCTTAATGCTCATTAACATTTAAAATCATAAGAAAGACGAATGTTCATTTTCTTAAATGGTGAATGTAATATGTTACAGAGAAAGTAAGAAGAATCTAGTTTCTAACGAAAGTGAATTACCCCTGCCCAGAGACCCTCCATCTATGTTAAACATCATCATCTGGCATGCTGCTGTCACAATTCACAACAATGGCGCTATACATGCTTTTTCAGTGACTCCATTCATTAAGCATTGCCATTACTTTGTTTATTCATTTGTAGTGGATTTTAAAAGGTAAATGGGGAAGCGGTCCAAATAGCCTGCGTCTATAAATGAAGCATTGGCCTTCTACTAGCTTCTACTTCAAATGCTTCTGTTAGCGCACATACCAAACCTAGTGCCAGGATAACAATCAGATAAAACTAAAATCAATACCCTGTGGCTGGAAAGGAAAGCAGCAGCAATTTATTCTTTGAGTTGGGGTGTGAGTTCTGATTAAAACTAATGATTAAAAAAAAACTTCAAGTTTGGCTACAAATGTCTCAGTATGCTTGGACTAGCCAACTTATGTCATCAAGTAGGGTCTAAATTAAAGGAAAATTCCTGTATTGACTAGACATCTGTCTGTTCAACAATGAAAGCTGTTGGAAATTATTTCCTACCTCATATTCCTGCTAAGCTCTTCCTACAAGATTGAACCATAATCAGTTCATCAACTGACATTTTTCACAATGGCTTAAAATGATGTCCTATTTTCTTCTAAAGAAATGTTTTAACATGTCAGTTTATATGCACATATTAAAACTTTTGTTCTTTCCTATTTCATCTTAGAAAAAGCTCACAGAATTACAGAGGCCCCTTGAGAGCATCAGTGCTCTAACCCTGTCACCTGACACTTGAGGAAACTGAGATAAAGAGAGCCTTACACTTGATCCGTTGCTCAGCTCCCAATATTATATTGGCTTTTTTTCCCATTCTCATTTCTAACCACCATATTTCTGTCCATCCAGAGGTAACATAATAAGTATTATAATAACAGCTCAAGTTGTATTTTCCTACAAAAAAAATTATGTTTAAGTAGTTCCAACCCTTATCCAAATGGTACAATTTTAAAGAAATCTTTGATAATAAAATTTCAAGTCAACAAAATAATTCAATATCTCCTTATAGCTAATTATGACTACATGAAATTTATTTATTTATTCAACCACCACTTTTTGAGCAGCAGGCACTGTTCTAAGAGCAAATGAGAGATAAGAACAAGATAGAGATGTTAGAATTTATGATCTATTGGGGGAAATAAGCAATAAAAAGGTAAATTTATAAAAGAGTATCATTTCAACTAATGGCAAGGACCACAGAGAAAGAAATCGGCAATGCAGTAAAAAGTGATTGCTTCAGTGAGGTGGAAGACAGGACAACCTCAGACTGAGTGGGCAGGGAAGGCCTTCCGGAGAAATGATAGTTGAGCCCAGATCTGAATGACAAGATGAAGGCAGGAAGGGCATTCCAGCAGAGGCACTAGGGCAGGGTTTGACCTGTAAGATAGCACACCCGTCCTTCTCTCCAAGTACTCTTCTCCAAATGACTAAACATGAGGCAAACTCTCTCCACCTCCAAGCCTGCTCTGGGAAAAATTGAATGCAGTTGAAATATGTCCTGGGAAACTGAAGTCCTTTTTTCCACCTTTCATTCTCTCTTTTCCTTTCAATGATGCCTAAGCTGTATCCCCAAATCATCCATCATCTTCTTCCTCTTCCCACCACCCACATAGCTCTGCATCCAAAGCAACACTATGATACAGTGGTGCTCTTCACACTATTCCACCAAAAACCCCACTGCAGATGGGCATGAACCCATGCACCTGGGGACCCTGCATGTGCCCCATCTATGTGGTATGACATAAGGAAGACACGGGAAGTGTAAGTTATAGGTCAGGCTCTCCAGAGATATATGTCTCAGTAGGAAGATTCAATGCACAAATCCCCATCAAAGGATTCTCTCAAGAAGATGTGTATTAACGATGCAGTAGAGACCAGCCACATGGTTAATTCATATTAAAAGGAGTTGCTAAAGAGGAAACATCACCACCTGTATTAACCTGGATACATTATTTTGACCATATGATTTACAGTTTTGCCTCCCTTCCTCAAAAGTAAGAGTCACATGTAATATTTCTGTATAACTTCAAGGATTAGGGCATAATGTATTCATACTAGCACTCATTTACAAAGTATTCTGTTATAATTACCTCATTTATCCTTATAGAAACTCTTAGGTAGTCATTACCATCCCCATTTTACAGAAAAGGGAACTGAGGCTCAGAGAAATCCTGTGACTGCCCAGCATAAGAGCAGACTCAGGCCTTCTAGTTCTGAGTTAGTTCTTTCTACCAGACTGAAGCATGATTTATTCCAACGTATCTTTCCTAGGTGCAATATATTCAGAGTTAGCATAACATCAGATAACCTTAAAAAACAGTTGCTAAAGGTATATGGGGACAAATGCATTATAAGACCTAACCAAGAAAAATTAGGATGAAACTTCAGAAAGGCAGAAAGGCAGAGCCACAAAGACTGGCAGGCAGCACACCCAGCTCATAACACAGCTGGAAGAGGCCTTCCTAGATGGATTTTATAATTTCCCAAACTTACTTTAAGGTATCATTGAAACTATCAACTGCATGAATTGATGAGTTATCAGACACAGCTGTGGAGAGTAGTGTGGCCACCAGTAAAGCATTCAACTGCCCCCAAAGAGTTTCATTATAAAATGAGGGAGGTGGACCAACCAATCACTGAATTCAATTTTAGCTCCATAATTCTATGATAAATTTATTTAGCACAAGTGAATATAAGAATGTTCCCTTTGAAATGGCAGAAAATAGGTAGAAATTGTTTTATTTTTAAATTCACTAAATGTACTGAAAGTCAATAAGCCAGTAGGTGAACCATGTGGATGGTGGTATGACATATGCTCTTCTTTTCCTTCTCTTTCTTCTTATTCTTCCTCTTCGTAATTGTATTTAGTTTCTATATTTTTATTATATGCTTTTATTAGTATTATAATACAGAACACCTTTTAAAAAATAAAGGCATAGTTGATGAATATGTTTGGCAATAACGACCCTCAAGATCAGCTGTTCTTTGTAACTCATAACAGCCAGCAGTCATCGGGGTGCCCATTTCTTCCAGGAAGACCATTCACTTCAAGTCCAGCGTGCACGCTGGCATTTAAGACCAGCTCACTACATGAAGCATTGCTAAGTTATCTGTGGTATTTCTACTAAAATAAGTATATGGAAAAATGCAATAAGAAATAAACATGGCAGTAAACTGTTTACATGGAGAGCATTAAGTGGGAACTATCAAAAGCCATTGGTTTGGGAGGGAGTTGAGGAAGAGAGGCTGACTGTCGTCTATTTCCACTGGAAGAAGTCAAGGGTTCTGGATTCTAACAGTCCAAATGCAAACCGCACACTTTAAGCAGAGCATTTAAACTTGTTTACAAGTGCCTGGTAAGGAACTGAACTTTGAAAGAGGCTTTGATGAAACTTGGCTTGGCTTTCTCAGGTCTAAGAGAGTGGCATCTGGGGCTTATTTACCCAGATTGGGATAAGAAGCTATTTACATTTCAAATACATATTTGCTTTTGAAAGAATCAACTTCAGATGGTTTGGAGGTTTTATTTGGAGACTCAGCCTTTGGCTGAGTCCTCAACTAGGAGAAATACCACCACGCTACAGTTTTGATTGTCACAATGTGGTAATATTTCCATAGGCATCTAGTGTCTGAGGATAACCCAAGGAGCCAAAAGTCATGCAAGGGACAGTTAGACAGCTGCACAGAACCAAGAATTGTCCCTCCTAAAATGCCAATTGTCTAAGTGAAATAAGCCAATCACAAAAAGACAAATACTTATGATTCCACTTATACACGGTACTTAGAGTTGTCAAATTCATAGGGATAGAAAGTAAATGGTGGCTGCCAGTGGGTAAAAATGGGGCGGGGAGATGGAGAGTTATTGTTTAATGAGTACAGAGTTCCAGTTTTACAAGATGAAAAGAGTTCTGGAGATGGACAGTGGGACTGGTTGCACAACAATGTGAATGTACTTAACGCCACTGAATGGTGCACTTATAAATGGTTAAGATGGTAAATTTTATGTTACATGTATTTTGCCACAATTAAAAATGATGCTTAAAAATGCAATGGTGCCTGCAATAAAGATACACTAAATCCCAATCCAATCCTGAATCAGAATCCAAACTGAACATCAGAGTCATGGGACAGGCCCTTTCTCTTCCATCACTTAGCATTAACTAGGAGTAGAATTATAGCAGTTAATAGCTGTAATACTAGGCCCAGTCCCAAGCTGTCAAATGTCTCACAAAATATAAACAATAGCAAGCTAGTAGAGTTCAAGTGAGTGTGAGATATATGAAGAGACTTCACTGCATTTTGTCTAATAACTTAGAGGACACTTCATTATGTTCCAAATGTGATTGTGTGTGTAGATCTTTTTAAGTTGTAAAACAATATATAAATAAGGTATCATACTTCTTGTTCAATATGGATCCTCCTGCTGTTCCTTCAAATTAAGACATATATTCTATCACAAACAGAATTGGAAGAGTTTTATCTGGCCTAAGTTTCTCAGAACACAATAGTTACTATACAAGAGAAGGGGAGAAAACACATTAATTTTGCATCATGGCATGCACTACCAAATTTGGTGTTGAGACTCTCACAAAGCAATAAGAAAAATATGACATACCTGCGGGAATATGAACAAGCAATTTTCTAAAAATGTACAAATTGGCAGATAAATGTATGGAAGTGTTCTATTTCATTAGTAATCAAAGGATGCAAATTAAATTACTAAGATATTTAGGCTTATCGGCAAGATTAGAAATGATGTGACTAGACTAGCAGCCTTCCCTCTTCCTGTCCCCAGAGGAAAATAAGCTCCTTGACTAAGAAAAATCCTTGCTAGAACTATCATCTTACAGATTGCCTTTATACATACAAAGAAAGAGATAGAACAGGGAATGTAGACCCTTTCCTGCTCCTGCAGTCTGTAAGGTGCATGATCTGGAAACAGGAATAAAATTAAAAGAACACTACCCTGCATGAAAACGAGAGAAACAGCAGGAAAATTATAAGACAAGAATGCACAAGAGTGCATTCTTGGGTGGGTCTGCAAAAAGAAAAAAAAAAAGCAAGATAAGAAAACAGTTTTGTCTTCTCTAAGACTTAAGGATATTCAGTGTCCAAGAATTAAAACTTAACCTTGGGATTGCTGGAGGTAAGTAGGCAGATGAGAAAAACGGCCAGCCAGAATATCTGCAAGAAAGATAGATTTTAGATGAAAGTGAAAAAAAAAAAGGCAAACATAGATCAAATGAGGGTCAGAACGAAGGGTGCCTGAAACTTCAGGAGGCTCCACAGGAAGAAGTTGCAGAGCAGAACTGGAAGGAGAAAGACACTGGCAAGGTCTAAACCCTGAGAGGCGTGGAGATCAGCAACAAGGGTAGATGTAGCAATCAAATTTCCCCTCCCTTGCATCTCAGACTGCTGGTGGGCTCCTGAGCTGCTGGAGAGACCTGCTAACACCAGCCCAGAGATGATTGCCACCAGCGAGCAGTGAGCCTCTTGTGGACAGGGCACTGGGCTCCCAGCTCCCTTGGGGCACCTCCCACCCCGCAGACCCGAGCCCATAGGCAGGTGCCATATTGCTTCATTCTCCCCTTCCCCTTCCCTACCCAGAGCTGCTGAGAGAGACAATTTAGCCACCACCCACAGGTATCTGCAGGGAATGGGACCTTTCCTTTTGGGCCCTGCAGCAGATGGAGGGATACTTGGACTGTGAGGTCCCCAACCACAGGCCCTGCAAGCTGCTGCCTGCCTGGTGACTCTAGCAGAGCGGGGCAAATCCAGAAGCAGAGAGACATTGATCCAGCTTGGGCACCCCTTGGGTGACTTGAAACCAGGACTCTTCTCCCTGGCAGGGTCAGGGATTGATCTCCAGGACCTGGGGGACAGGCCTACACACCAGATCCTGTACACCCAGGTCTTGTATACCCAGGGGCACAGAAGGGATATTTGTGAACTATTCTACTAAGGTGTGTGTGTCTTTGGGGGCAGATCAGAGGGGGTCTTAGCTGCAGCATACTTGAGTAGCAACCCTTCTCCCACAGGAGGGCTGCACTCCCAGCCCAGGCTGCAATCCTGAGCAGGGAATCTCCTGGCCCACATCACAGCCAGGGGAGATACACTGGCTTGAGGTCCTGCCTTCTGGCAGAGGCCCAGGAGGAACCACGGAATAGGTGAGGGTGGAAAGGAGCAAGATCTGCTCCAGAATGCAGGTCTCAGACAGCCCCACTGCCACATGCAGACTTTTTGGCTGAGTGGGACCATTTCAGCCCCTCCCTGGAAGCTTTGCCCAGAAACAGAGAACAGACCTTTGACCCCTGCTAATAGCATTTGTGGAGCTTGAGGGCAGGCTGACCCAAGCCAGCCCCATGCAGCCTCACTCCCCCACCTGCCCCCACTGAGGTGGAGAATAAAGACACACTTGGAAGTCCCAGGGCTCCACTCACCACCTGAGGCACTAGAATGCCTCTCCAGAGGAAGGAGAGCCAGTCACAGGACCCTAAAACAACACTGCATCTTACCCCTCCCAGCAAACGCCATCTACTGACAGGGAGGTCAATTTACACACACTCTTACTGCATTTACTGACTCATCATATAGGGTGTGGTCAAATCTCACCCAAAAATGCCACCTACTGGCTCAGAGACTAAATTAGGCTTGTCACTATCTAAACAAAAATCTAGAGGTAAGAAGCAACAGCTGCTCCAGATGGGAAGGAATCAGCAAAAGAGCTCTGGAAGTATGAAAAATCAAACTGAAAGCACACCCCCAAAGGGGAACACCAGCTCACTAGCAATGGATATCAACCAAATTCAGAACACTAAAATGACAGAAGAAGAATTTTGAACATGGATTGTAAGAAAACTCAGTGATATGCAAGAAAAAATGAATACCCATCACAAAGAAACCACAAAAAAAAAAAATCCAGGACTTAGAAGAAAAATTACTAAAGAAATTGAAATATTAAAGAAAAATCAAACAAAACTCTTGGAAATGAAGAATTTATTCAAGGACTTCCAAAACACAGTAGAAAGCCTCAAGAATAGCGTAGATCAAACAGAAGAAAGAATCTCAGGAATTGAAGATAATACCTTTCAATTAAATAAGTCAGTTATAGAGATAGAACAGAGAAATTAAAAAAAAGAGCAAAGCCTACATGAAATGTGGGATTATGTGAAGAGGCCTAACATGAGAATTATAGGCATCCGTAAGGGTGAAGAAGAAAATACACAAAGATTGGATAAACTATTTGAGGATATAATGGAGGAAAATCTCCCAGGCCTTGCTAAAAATCTAGATATACAGGTAGAAGAAGCTGAAAGGACCTCTGGGAGATTCATTGCAAACAGGAAGACACCATGAAATATAGTCATCAGACTGACCAAAATAACCATGAAAGAGGCCCTCCTACGAGCTGTAAGGCAAAAGAAGCAGGTAACCTACAAAGGAAACCCCATTAGACTAACTGCAGACCTCTCAACTGAGACCTTATAACCCAAAAGAAACTGGGGCCCCATTCTCACTCTTCTCAAACAGAATAATGGCCAGCCTAGAATCTTGTACCTGCAAAACTAAGGGTCTTATACAAAGGAGAAATAAAGAACTTCTCAGACAAGCAAATTGATCAAGACAAGACCTGCCCTCCAGGAAGTACTCAGAACAGTGTTACACACAGATCAGCACAATAAATACTCACCAGTGTAAAATCATCAAAAAGCTGAAGGTCAAAGGCCAGATACTACAATTGCCCAAGAGAGAAAACAAAGCAAGAAAGTTCAACTCAACAAGATGAACAGAAATCTGCCCCACTTATCAATTCTTTCAATGAATGTGAATGGTTTGAATTTCTCACTAAAGAGACATAGGCTGGCCAAATGGATAAATATACACAAGCCAAGTATCTACTGTCTTCAGGAAATACATCTAACCCACAAGGATGCATATAGATTCAAGGTAAAGGGATGGAAAACAATATTTCATGCAAACAGAAGCCAAGAAAAAGCTGGTGTAGCAGTTCTGATTTCAGATAACTTAGTCTTCAAACCAATGAAAGTAATGAAAGATGAAGAGGGTCACTATGTAATGGTGAAGGGTACAATTCAACAAGAAGATATAACAATTCTAAATATTTATGCACCTAACTCAGGTGCACCCAGATTCATACAGCAAATTCTACTTGATCTAAACAAAATGATAAACAGCAACACCATAATAGCCAGGGACTTCAACACCCCTTTGACAGAACAGGACAGATCCTCCAAACAGAAAATAAACAAAGAAATAATGGACTCAGAACTCTACAACAAATGGGCTGGGCTGACATTTACAGAACATTCTACCCAAAAACCACTGAATATACATTTTTCTCATCAGCTCATGGGACATTCTTTAAGATTGACCATATCCTAGACCACAAAGCATGTCTCCACAAATTTAAAAAAATAGAAATTATACCATGCATCTTCTCAGATGACAGTGGAATAAAATTAGAAATCAACTCAAACAGAAATTATCATCTCTACACAAATTCATGGAAACTAAACAACCTTCTGCTGAAGGATTATTGTATGAAGAAGGAAATTAGGATGGAAATCAAAAGATTCTTTGAACTAAATGATAAAGGAGACACAAGTTATCAAATCTGTGGGACACAGCTAAAGCAGTCCTGAGAGGAAAATTTATATCCATAAATACCTACATTCAAAAGACAGAAAGTCACAAATCAACAACCTAATAAATCATCTCAAAGAACTGGAAAAGGATGAGCAAACCAGCCCCAAATCCAGCAGAAGAAAAGAAATAACAAAGATCAGAGCAGAACTAAATGAAATCAATAATAAAAAACTATACAGAAGATTAATAAAACAAAAAGTTGGTTCTTTGAAAAAATAAACAAAATTGACATGCCTCTTGCTAGATTAATGAGAAGCAGAAAAGAAGGGACTCTAATAAGCTTCATCAGGAATGAAAAAAGAGAAATTACAGCTGATACCAAGGAAATACAAAATATCATCTATGAATACTATAAAAACCTCTCTTCACAAAAACTTGAAAATGTGGAGGAAATGGACAAATTCTTAGAAACACACAGCTCAATTAGGAAGCAGAATTCCTTAACAGATCAATATCAAGTACCAAAATTGAAACAGCAATAAAATACCTTCCTAAAAGGAAAAGTCCTGGACCAGATGGTTTCACACCCAAATTTTACCAGACCTACAAAGAACTTGTGCCTATCTTGCAGAAATTATTCTGCAACATTGAAAAGGAAGGAGTCCTCTCTAACACATTTTATGAAGCCAACATCATGCTGATAGCAAAATCAGGAAAGGATGCAACAAAAAAAGAAAATGTTAGACAACTATTCCGTATGAGTACAGGTGCAAAAATTCTCAACAAAATCCTA
This sequence comes from Lemur catta, assembly GCF_020740605.2. Taxonomy (NCBI): domain Eukaryota; kingdom Metazoa; phylum Chordata; class Mammalia; order Primates; family Lemuridae; genus Lemur; species Lemur catta. Next base: position 74,507,652 of record NC_059129.1, on the reverse strand, counting down.
GCAAACCGAATTCGGGTTCTTATCAAAAAAATAATCTATCATGACCAAGTGGGCTTCATCCCAGAGATGCAGGGAAATCTACAAATGTAATTCACCACATAAATAGAAGCAAAAACAAAGACCATATGATCCTCTCAATAGACATAGAAAAAGCAATCAACAAAATTCAGCACCCTTTTATGATAAGAACACTTAACAAAATAGGCATAGACAGGGCTTACCTAAAAATGATACAAGCCATATATGATAAACATATAGCCAACATTATACTGAATAGGGAAAAATTGAAAGCATTCCCACTTAGAACTGGAACTAGACAAGGTTGCCCTCTATCACCGCTTCTATTCAACATAGTGCTGGAAGTCCTAGCCAGAGCAATCAGACAAGAGAAGCAAATCAAGGGCATCCAAATAGGGGTAGAAGAGGTCAAACTATCACTTTTTGCTGACAATCTGATCTTATATCTAGAAAACCCGAAATATTCTGCCATGAGAACCCTGGAATTGATAAACAAATTTAGCAAAGTTGCAGGTTACAAAATCAATGTACAGAAATCAGTAGCATTCCTACATATCAACAACAGTCAAACAGAGACCAAGTCAAATACTCAATAAGCTTCACATTAGTAACAAAGAAAATAAAATATCTAGGAATATATTTAACTAAGGAGGTAAAAGACCTCTATAGGGAGAACTACGAAACACTGAGGAAGGAAATAGCAGAGGTTGTAAACAGGTGGAAAACCATACCAACCTCATGGGTCAGCAGAACCAACATTGTTAAAATATCTGTACTACCCAAAGTGATCTACAGATTCAATGCAATCCCTATTAAAATGCCAACATCATTTTTCATAGACTTAGAAAAAATAACTCTATGCTTCATATGGAACGAGAGAAGACCCCATATAGCCAAAGCAATCTTAAGCAGAAAGAAAAAATTCGGAGGCATCAATTTACCAGATGTCCAGCTATACTGCAAGGCTATAATAACTAAAAGAGCTTGGTACTGGCACAAAAACAGACATAGACCAATGGAATAGAACTGAGAACCCAGATATAAAACCATCTTCATATAGTCATCTAATATTTGACAAAGCAGATAAAAACATACACCAGGGAAATGAATCCTTATTCAATAAATGGTGCTGAGAAAATTGGATAGCCACGTGTTAGAAGACTGAAACAGGATCCATACCTTTCACCTCTCACACAAATCAGCTCACAATGGATAACAGACTTAAACCTAAGGGATGAAACTATAAGAATACTAGAATAAAATGTTGGAAAACCTTTACAGACATTGTTCTAAGCAAAGAATTTATGAAGAAGACCCCAAAGGCAATCACAGCAACAACAAAAATAAATAAGTGGGACCTGATCAAATTAAAAAGCTTCTGCACAGCCAAGGAAACTATCACAAGAGCAAACAGACAACCTACAGAATGGGAGAAAATATTCACGTGTTACACATCCGATAAAGGCCTGATAATCAGTTCTGTCAGCAGGAAAAAATCAAACAACCCTATCAAAAAGTGGGCAAAGGACATGAACAGAAACTTTTCAAAAGAAGATAAACTAATGGCCAACAAACATATGAAAAAATGCTCAATACCTCTAATGATCAATAAAATGCAAATCAAAACCACAATGAGATATCACTTAACTCCATTGAGAATGGCCTTTATCAAAAAGTCCCAAAACAATAAATGTTGGCATGGATGCAAAGAGATAGGAACATTCATACACTGCTAGTGGGACTGCAAACTAGTACAACCTCTGTGGATAGTAATATGGAGATACCTCAAAGAGCTATAAGTAGAACTATCATTTGATCCAGCAATCCTATTACTGGGCATCTACCCAAAGGAAAAAAGACATTCTATAAAAAAGACATCTGCATTAGAATGTTTATAACAGCACAATTCACAATTGCAAAGATGTGGAAACAACCCAAGTGCCCATCAATACATGAATGGATTAATAAAATGTGATATATGTATATCATGGAGTTCTACTCAGCCACAGAAAACAATGGTGATCTAGCACCTCTTGTATTATCCTGGCTAGAGCTGGAGCCCATTCTACTAAGTGAAGTATCACAAGAATGGAAAAACAAGCACCACATGTACTCACCATCAAATTGGTATTAACTGACTTAACTGACCAACACTTAAGTGCACATATACTAGTAACATTCACTGGGTGTCAGGCAGATGGGAATGGGAGAAGAGGATGAGTATATTCACACGTAATGGGTGCAATGTGCACCGTCTGGAGGATGGACATGCTTGAAGCTCTGACTCGGGTGGGGCAAAGGCAATATACATAACCTAAATATTTGTACCCCCATAATATGCTGAAATAAAAAAAATTAAAAATAAAAAACCTTAACCTTGGGAGATACCTGAGCATTTGCTGGGTTTAACAGAAGTGATGGTAAAGAACTAGACAGGACTGTGGCTCCCTCACAGTTGCACGTCACAAAGGACATGCAGACTGGAAAGAGGGGCCCTCACCCTCGACCTACTGAGGGTCTTGGGCTCCAAACCCTCTCAGAGAGAACAGCTTGCCCTTTAGACTTTGGAGAAAATCTTACTAAGTGCATTATTTTCCTTTCCACTTCCTTTGTTTAAATGTTTTTATTTTTAATTGCCCAGACCTTCAGTAAAGAAAGATGCAAACACCTGAACAGCTAGTTTGGTGGTTTGGGGAACACTAAAGCACATATTACCCATAAAGGGTCTCCACTGAAGCCTGTGGAGTAGAGATGGGGCCAGCAGTCTGTCAAGGGGGTCATGCCCTAAAGGTTCAACCAATGGTCAACAGTAGGGAGGCCTCACCTACCTCCCAAATTTCCTATTGGCAGAGACTAGATCTTCATTTTTTAATCTTTTTCAGCATTAGGCCCACTGCCTTATCCTTAAGCAATGCTCAATTCTTCCTCAGGCCCATTTTTGTGGTAACTACCAAGTGGCATTTTTCCTTTAAAAAATACGAAAACAGACTCTTGTTTTCCTCCAGATGTTTCCCCTCTCACTAGGAGCTTAGTAAAATATTTTATTAACTAAAATATCTCAGTGATGGGTTATATATGGCCCTGGGGACAGAAGTGGGAAAATTCCCTAAGACAAAAACATCTCATCCCCATTTCTTCTGGGGTGAATTGCATGGGACCCTGTTAAGGCCAAGACACTTTACATCACTTATAAATTATAAGGCTGTGTTTCATTAGGAGATCGCTGGGAATTTATGTCAACCTGGATTCTGGTCAGGCCCTAGAAGCCAAGTGCTGATGGTGGGTGAGACACTTCATGCCCAGCAATCCTGGAATGAAAGAAAACAGCTGTGTTTGTAGAAAACAGGTGGACATCATTACCATGATGGCCAAATAGTCATTGGATAAAAAGTATTTTCTCTCCCTTTACAGGCCGCAGGAGATGAGTCTGTCAGGGGAATGTTCTTTAAATTAAGGCCTAAAAATTTGGAGAAATTGCAAAATTCTCTTCATTACTCCCAGCTCCCTAGAGTCCAGGAGACTTTTTAACAATGACACATCTAGTGGCTTCAGTGCCATTTGGTTTTGAGAAATAAGTGGAATCCTCTGATGTAATATTTTCCTTTATTTAAAATGTTAGCTATTCATCAAGAGCACTGTCTTAGCACCAGATGTCTAAACCTACCATCGGGATGGGTCCTATCTCAGGCCAGGAGAGCATCTTTAACTACCTAAGAGGGAAAAACAGACACGCATTCCAACACTGGACATCAGGATAACTTGAGACATGCCAAGACTCTTCCACTACATCTGTTAAAACCACTCCATTGTCACCTAATAAATGTCCCCTTGGGGCCCCCCTAAGCAGGGCACCCTTCCCGTCAAAAGCCATAAGGCAGAGAGAAGGGATTGGGAGGCATCCATAAGTCTGCAGTTTGCAGTCAAGACGGCTCACAGGATTCTTCATCTCACTTTCTCTGTCACCTATTCCTTCTAATTCTAGGAAATATCTCCAAAAATATTCCCTTTGTCCCTGCCACCTCTGTGGCCTGGATTACTGGATTAAGCTCCAAAAATTCTCGCATCCACTCCAAAATCAACCTTCTTAACCACTCCAAATCAACCCACATACCACATTTGCTTTGTGGGGAAAAAAAAGTTTATACAATTCATGTGACATTCCCCAACGCAATAATGAATAAATAAATAACAATAAAAACATTTTTTGTAAAGTCCCAATGGCTCACCACAACATGCCCTCTAGGCTCACACTTCCTATCCTAAGTGCCTGCCCACAAGATACTAGGTTGGATCACTAGACAGAACTTACCGCAACACAGCTAAACACAGACAGCTCGGCCCAGACAACCTGAAGTGGAACTGTACACAGGCAATGATGGGTTGTGAGGACCTTAGCAAGAAGGAGGGTCTTCAGCAAGCCTGGCCTTAAGTAAAAAATGAGGGAAGAATGGGGAGCAGCATGAGGAAGGCTGGCATGGACATGGGGCTTCAGGCTTGAATTTCTCACCCCAGTTGGGGTGGACTGAGCCTAATGGTAAGGGAGACCTCACAGGCAGCCTCAGGGCATAGCTGCAGAGCTTAACCTTGAACTTTCACATCTGAGGGAACCTGCAGTGGGAGGAGGTTGTGCCTTAGGTGTCCCAACAGAAGCCAGTGAGTCTCAAGGGCAGGCTGGGATAAGGATTCAGTTAGGTAGAATAGATTCTTCCCCAGTCCTTTAGGCTGTTGTGTTTCTCAGCCAAGACGGCAAGAGATGAGCTCTACCAGTGCTACTGAGCACTCTCAAGGTTCTAGATTTAACTCTTTAGTGCCAGGACTAGGTAAAGCCACACTGTACTGGCTGCACAGAATTTCATTCCGCCATTTCCAAAGAGGCAACTGCAGCACAACCAACCTCACAGTTTGTCAATTTGTCTATAGTCACCCATGAGCAAAGACCATCAAGTCAATTCTGAATGTAATCACACATGAGAAAGTAGCCTTTCCCAGGAGGCAGATGTTACAGGCCTAAGCAATTCCACAGGAAGAGATAGTGGAAGGAGCCACTGGGGTGCAGGACCAGGATGGTTGCACACAAGAGAGGATGGTAGAGATGCTGCCACTGCAAATTCCTAAACTTTGCCAGAAAATAGCAGTGTCTCAAGTTCCACTCTCTGGGAATGGAAATAGGATGGATTTTTCCCTTAAACACAAGTGGTGAGAAATTTCTCCCAGTTTACTTTAAGTTTGAATAAGTATTCACACAATTACAGAAGAGAAAAATAGGTGTTTTCAGGAAAAATAGAGGAATTTGTAAGTTACCAAGGTCAACATTTATCATTTAATGAAACTGACAGCTATTTAAACACCAAATACTTGATCAACATTCTTAACTGTAATAAATATATTTGAAAATGTCATTTATTTCTAAAATGGCATGTGTCAAAAAAGTTTCATCAACTTTAATAAAATCCATTACATAATGCTTCAAAAATAGTCTTATTAAATTCATGATTTAAAAAAAAATCTAAAGTGAAATAAGCCAGTCACAAAAAGGCAAATGTTGTATTATTTTACTTATATAAGGTATGTAGATAAGTCAAATTCATAGAGATAGAAAGTAGAATACTGATTGCCAGGAGCTGGGAGGATGGGTATTGTTTAATGGGTATAAAGTTTTAGTTTTGCAAGACAAAAAGAGATCTGGACATTTGTTGCACAACATCGTGAATGTAGCTAACACAACTGAACTGTAACTTAAAAATAGTTAAGATAGTAAACTTTATGCTATGTGTATTTTATCACAATCAAGATTTTTTTAAAAGAAAGAAATCTATTTCTAGCTGTGACTACTAAAATGTACTAGAGGCAAAAACAACACAGTAGCAGTGGACACACCTGACATCCAGATCTTGTTTTCTAAAAGCAATTTTCAACTAAAGGGAAAAAGGCTGACCCCAGCAAAAGTATAAATTGAAGCTGGATTATCTTATTATACCAACAAGTAAGGTAGGGCTCAAAAAATGATGGGGACATATCAAAAGAACACAGAAATCAGACTGACAGAGTTCCCAATTCCCACACTTGCAACAATTTGAGCATCAAAATGAATAATGAAAGTCATGGATTATATAGCAATTTGAATAAAAATAATCCATGAGTTCATACTGATGCCAAAATAAACAACAAATTAATTGAGAAAAAAATGTTCTTTAAAGTAGAAAGTTAACTAATAAGTATAGAAGAAATAATAGATGAAAAAATAACCTTTTGCAACCATTATACTAATAATTGGCTCAGGCAACAACCATCACTGGATGCTACAGTCACTGAATGCAAGCTTGTGGGGAACAGATAATTTGCATTGTCTTAAAATATCTCTCCATGGACAATTTATTAATTAATTAACAAACGGGGCAAATGATACCTTTATAGTGGTGAAATCTAGAAAAAAAACACCTTAACCTAGCAATCAAAGTTACATCAATAAAGAGACAAACTGAGATGGGAAGATGCCTGACTAGAGGGAGCAGGCACAGGCCTCTTCCTCAGAGAAGAACTGGCATACCAATTAGATGCCCATACCTTGAATAAATCATCTGGGAAAGAACACTGGAATGTAACAGAGAGCCAACAGGACACACTGAAGGTGAAAGAAGGGGAAGGGGGGCTGCCTGCGTAGGGTCACTGACAGCCTGAGCTGCCCCCGGACCTGGACCCCAGGGAAAGGGTACGTGAGAGACCCCAGGGCTCTACACTCCCACCTCGAACCTTTACAATCCTAGCTACAGAAGAGCTCCTTGACTCCCACAGGCCTCCAGACTGGCATAGGGAGCTGCCTGGAGATCATGCAGAGGCATTGCTTGAACTCACGTGGAAGTTCCACAGGCTTCCAAACACTGGGAAGCTGCAGTGAGAGAAATTCTGGGAACACATCCCCGAAGGCCCTGAGCCCTGCCCTGAGGCCACCTCTCCCACTGCAGGCTTCCAGGTCAGGGAGGGAGACAAAAACCTGGGAACTCTCACGTGCCCAAGAGACAAGTTCCACTGCTGCAGCTGTGGGCTACAGCAGGATGGAAGGGTATTTGGACCAGGCACCCCATGCATACCACCCTCTCCAAGAGCTGCCTGCCTGGCTGCTCCCACAGAGACGGGTATGCCTTTCCTGGTGGTTGGCCCACAGCACAACTGTTGTTTACCTGCCTGCGTGTTCTGCAGCAACCTGGAACCAATCTGCCCCTCCTCATCACAGTCAGCGCTAGTGAGGGAAGTAGCTCCCATGGTCAAAACTTAGAGGAGAGTGTGGCATGGGTTCCTGCTACAGCAGGCATGAGCAGAGCACCCTTCCCTTCACAGTCATGGCCCAGGAAGGGTGTGACCTGAAAGCTTCTGTCCCAGGCAGGGAGGCTTTAGCCTGGGGCAGCTACAAGACCTGAATGCATATTGCTTGAGACCAGCCTATCTAGTCTGGCCTGCTGCTCGTGACCAGGCACCAGAGGGAGGCAGGAGATCCACCAGGTCAGCGGAATGGGAGCTAAGCAGGTCCCACTACCACCTGCTGGGCTGTGGATTCTGGGCTACATCTCTCCCCCCATGCAGATTCTTTGGCACAGTGGAGACACCTCTGCCCCACCCAGGAAGCTTGCCCCAGTGGCCTGGGAACTGCCCCCCAGCCCTCATTGCTGTAGAACTTACACCTGCCTTTTGAGATCCGCCTGACCCAGCTGCACCCAGATTTGCCCCCATCTGTCTTGGTGGTGGCAGAGCATAGGACAGGGACCTCTGAAAGTTCCAAGGTGCTGCCCATTGCCTGAGACATCCAAGTACTTCTCCTGATTAATTAAGGCCAAGCATAAATCCCATGGCCACCACCATAGCTGGCTTCCTCCTGAAAGGGCCACCTACTGGCCAGGAGGTCAAATTGTGCAGCCCATCAATATATTTGCTGACACAATTGTACAGGGCTCAGCCAACTCTTGCCCACAAGCACCCCCTATGGCCCTGGAGTGAACTGGAGTTCCCAATATAATTCATGCTGTTAGAAGGGCACAGCACTAGAGAATTAGATAAGATTCTAGAGATTTCCACCTCCCCTTCTCAGCAGGAGGCAGGGAACCAGCCCACAAATCTAGTATACCACTACTGCAACGTACAAATAACTAGCATTTGAAAAATCACCACAATAAGGCTATCTATACCAAGGAATTCATTCAGAGCCTTGGCCCCTTGAAAGCACCCATAAGCAAAGCCAAAGGCCCATACCCAACATACGCTACAGTCACACACTTAAGAGGGGGAAAAAAGTCTCATCTAAACAAAAGTAAATTCAAAAATATGAAGTGACAGCTTCTCCAGATGAGAAAGACTCAGCATAAGAACTCTGGCAGGGCCAGGCATGGTGGCTCACGCCTGTAAACCTAGCACTCTGGGAGGCCGAGGTGGGAGGATCACTCGAGGTCAGGAGTTCAAGACCAGCCTGAGCAAGACACTGCCTCTACTATAAATTGAAAGAAATTAGCCAAACAACTAAAAATATACATATATAAAAAATTAGCTGGGCATGGTGGTGCATGCCTGTAGTCCCAGCTGCTTGGGAGGCTGAGGCAGAAGGATTGCTTGAGCCCAGGAGTTTGAGGTTGCTGTGAGCTAGGCTGACACCATGGCACTCTAGCCCAGGCAACAGAGTGAGACTGTGTCTCAAAAAAAAAAAAAAAAAAAAGAACTCTGGCAGTACCAAAAAACATAGTGTAACCACCCCCTCAAAGGATGAGACCAGTATTCTAGCAATGGATCCCAACCAAAAGGAAAATTCTGTAATGACACATAATTCAAAATATAGATTTTAATAATGCTCAATGAAATCCAAGAGAAAGTTGAAAACCAACACTAAAAAAATAGGAAAAATCATTCAGAACATGAATGAAAAATTTACCAGACATATATTTTTTTAAAAACAGAACTTCTAGAAATTAAAAACTCATTGAAGGAATCACAAAATTCAATTTAAAGATCAAACAATAGAATAGATCAAGCTGAAGAATAAATTTTAGAACATGAAGATAGTCTTTTGAATTAACCTAGTCAGGCAAAAATGAGGAAAAAAAATTTTAAGAAAATGGACAAAATCTATAAGAGATATGGGATTATGCAAAGTGGTCCAAACATACAAGTCATAGGTATTTCCCGGGGAGAAGAAGAAAAAGCAGGAAGTGTAGACAACCTATTTGAGGGAATCAGTGAAGAAAACTTCCCTGGCCTTCCAAGAGATTTAGACATCCAGATACAACAGGCTCAGCAAATGCCAGGGAGATATACTGCAAGAAGAACTTCACCAAGGATAGTCATCAGACCATCTAAAGTCACCATGAAGGAACAATTTTAAAAGCAGCGAGACAAAAACATCTAACATCTATAAAGGAAAGCCCATCAGACTAACAGCAGACTTCTCAGTAGAAACCTTACAATCCAGGAGAGATTGGGGTCATATTATACACACACACACACACACACACACACACACACACATCATGGAGTACTACCCAGCCATAAAAAAGAATGAAATAATGTCTTTTGTAGCAACATGAACGGAACTGGAGGCCACTATCTTAAGTGAAGTAACTCAGGAACAGAAAAATAAATGCCACATGTTCCCACTTATAAGTGGGAGCTAAGCTATGGCTATGCAAAGACAGAGTGGTATAACGGACACTTGAGAATTAAAAGGGGGGAAAGTGGGAGGAGGTGAGGGATGAAAAATTACCGATTGGGTACAATGTACTCTATTTAGGTGATGGGTCCACTAAAAACCTAGATTTCACAACTATACAATATATCCATGTAATAAAACTGTACTTGTACCCCCTCATATAGATTAAAATTTTAAAAATAAATAAAAACCAACATCAGGGGATTCCTGGTATGATACAATGAGAAGGACATAGGATCTCTAATGCAGGAGCAACTCTGCTAAAGATGTGTAATATGAAGAACAAATGCAGAACAATCAGAAAAACCCAAATTGAGGAACATTCTACAAAACAACTGGCCTGTCCTCTCGCAAAATATCAGTCATAAAAGACAAAAAAAAAAAAAACACTGAAGAAATATTCCAGATTTAAGAGATGAGAGAGATATGTCATGCTATAAATGACAATATTGGCACAGTTGGCAAATTTTGAATAGGGACTATTAGATATTTTAGATATTTGATAATGTATTGATTTTAAATTCTCCTAATTTGATCATTACAATGTGGTTATAATTGTGTAAAAGAATTCCTTTTTTTAGGAGGCACAGAAAATAAGTAAACATATGTATATGCACACATATTAAGTAAGAGAAGGAAAGAGAAAGAAAACGGGCAAAATATTAACAGTTAGTGAATTTAGGTGATAGGTGTACACAAACTCATCGTTGTGTTCTTGCAAAGTTTGAAATATTTTCAAAATAAAAATTTTACAAGTTCAAAGTCTGATAATAAAGGCACAAGTTTTAATGCAGGCCTCTTATGCTTCTCATTTCTAAAATTTTAGTGACTTCAAAATCAAATATATTTTTAGATTGACTTCCTAAGAATATCTAAAAAATATGACCATCACTTCTTGTTACTTTTTAAATTATTAAATGTTTGCCTTGAAAAAATAATGACAACATTACTAGTTGGACCAAATAACATATAATCTTTAGGTTGTCCTTTCATATAAAAGTCAACCTTTTATAACTCCAGTTTTGGGGACCCCAGTAACACCTGTAATGTGAGCAAACTGTTTAGTGTTATTTCACTATGTTCATACATTATATTTCAGGAAATATGACAAACAAAAATATATCTAAATAAAAACAAGAGCCATTATTAATACCATAATGTTCTGAAAACTTAACTTTAAAGCACATTCTACATACTAACTAGTCCAGATATTATGTCAAAAGAAAAAACAATCACCCAAGGCCTTCAATGAGGACTGTATTCTTCAAACAGGACTGAAAACTAGGGAGTCGCAAGCTTAGTTCAGTGCTTTGCATAGAGTATGTCCTCAATATATGTAGACCAGGGTTTCTCAACCTTAGCACTACTGACATTTTGGTCCAGATAATTATATGTTAGGGACAACTGTCCTATACATTGCAGGATCTTTAGCAGAGTCCCCAGCCTCTGCTAAACACTAGATGTCAGCAGCACATACCCACCACCTCTTCCCAGAAATAGAATGTCTCCAGACATTGCCAAATGTCCTCTGGGGAAGAAGGCAAAAAAATCACCCCTGTTTGAGAACCACTGGTGTAGAATGACTGAGGAAGGAAAGAAGGAAAGGAGGAAGGGAGGAGAGAGAGTGAAAAAAAGAAAAGAAGGAAGGAAGTTAATTCTCTAGTATTTTTAGTTTTATCTTAAGTATTCTGATTTTTTTAATTTTACAACAAAATTTTGTTCTCTATAATTATTAAAAGTAGAATTTATATACTTAAGTAAATGAAAACAATTCAAAGCTTTATGAGTCTTCCTGAAGCCCAACCTGATTATGCACTTCCACTACTCAAATGTCTACAATAGTTCTTACCAGAGTAAATTCAAATTCCTAGCCTTGCATTTGAGACTCAACAAATTTTCATATCAACCTACCTTTCTAGGATTATGCTGAAAAGCGAGCACCTGCTTGGATATCAAAACATCAAAACACTTCAGTGCCATATTCCAATTCCAAATATCCAAATAGGTAACTGCAGCTGAATGTGGTAATTCTACTGCTCTTGGTTGTGTAGGTAGCCTACAACCCCAGCAAGGGACAAAGATAATTAAAGAGATAATAAAGAAATTAATCAATTATATAGCATTAATTTGAGGGGGATGGATTGAGTACAGGTGTTTATAAGCTTTGTAATCATTGTATTACTTTGTTTATATTTTGTTCTTTAAAGATTTTTAAAAACACTAAGCATGATCTGACATACCAAGTATATAAAGTTTATAAGGTTGACTTATAATATTATAAGCTAGATTATATTTGTTAAATGTATAACACTACCTCGTAAGTGTTCCACATGTTTGAAAGAATCAATTATTTTAAATTTGCAAATGTAGATTTGTCTTCATCTGTTTCATGTTGCTATAACAGAATACCTGAGCCTAGGTAATTTATAAAGAAAAGAAGTTTATCTAGCTCATGGTTCTGCAGACTGTGAAGTTCAAGGGCATGGCCCTGTTGTCTGGCCAGGATTTTCATGCTGAGTCATAACATGGTGGAGAATCAAATAGCTTGAAAAAAGTGACTTTAAAGGATTTCAGTTGTAAATTAGATCTCTGTCAACAAGATTCTCTATTATTTAAATGAAAAACATAGCAATTCCATTTCTCCTTTAGGAGGAAGAGAATTTGGTCATTTTACTTTGGACATCTGAGAAACTGAACTAATACTCTAGATTCTGTGTTCATTATTCAAATAAATTTGGCATGTGCTATTTAAAAAGGGATATCTCATTTGGAAAACAGCACTGAAAGATTCCCTTTTTTATATAATAGAGATGGAAACAATTGCTTTGAAAATAGAAGATATTTTTTAAATTTTGGCTTATTTTACTATAGAGTTTCTCATAATTGAAATGTATATAGCCATTTTATTCCTTAACTTTTTCCATATAAAAAGTAGGGAAATTTTACAAATTAGATAGGTAATAAAATTAGTATTAACATACTCCAGGCAAAAATTTTATTTTACTTGTATGGAGTACTCATTTCATTTCCAAAGTTCCAATTATATGGGATAATGCAAAATATTTCCTACTCTGATATCATTCACAAGCTCTGGGGAACTAAAGGAGCCAAATATAAATTTCACAAAGAATCTTTCCTGGAACTTGAAAACCATATATTCCATATAATAAAAAAAGACACAGCTGGAAAAGAATAAGATCAATTCATTCTCATTATGACATATATGTGGCATATAAGAAATTTTAGACAACTTTAAAAGAATGTGACAATACATTATTTCACTTAAGAAACATATTTATGATCTATCCCTGAATTTTTCTAACATAACTAATTTTTTTCATTTGGAAAGTGCATAATAGTTAATACCCTAAGCTATATAAAACTGACATGATTATTATAGAAATTGCTCTTCAAACATATTTAAATAATTAATTCTATAATTTGGAATATATGCATTTGATTATGTTTGTCTTGATAACAGCCTGTGCACCTCTATTCCTTCCTTAATATATAGGATCAGGAGGTACATTACTTCTCTCAAGAAGCAACATCTAGAAGCAATATGCTTTGACATAAGGGAAACTGTAACCACATTTAAAGAACATTAACACATTGACTGCCACACTAGAAAAAAAAGATTTTCCTTGGGGCCATAGTGTTTTATTATGAAAATAGAATAAAATCTTCAAAAACAAAGCAATCCTTTCTAATTTAATGAAAAATGAAATTTATTGACTTCTATTCATTTAATCCACATTTTAGAATTAATTTGTCAATATTAATTGTAGCAATAAGAACATCAACAAGTAAGATTTTCATGAACCAACTGCCCAGGTTTTGCCCAGGTTTTGCTTCCGGGGCCCCGGGCTCAAAACCAGCAGTTAATGTGTTAAAAGGTATTCTATTTCATTAATAGTATTTTGATGTCTAATCTTACGGCCTTGGTTGAATAACTCTTCTATTTTCTGTTGTAATATTAAGGAATCTACATGACTTAAGGTAAGGCCATCTCTACAGGTGTGAACTCATCAACCTAATCAATCATCCGCCATATCTCACAATTTTATACAAGGCAATACGAACATCCAAAGCAGATATGAAAGGGAAAAGAAATCACAAGGAGAAGCATAAGAAAAGAGCAGAATGGGAAAAGGAAAGGGGAAGTCCCATCTATTGTCTTGGAGAATGTTTTATGGACTATTATGTGCCACCACTTGGAAGAATCCACTGCCTCAGTGACTCTCTATCCCATCACTCCCCTTCACCACACCACTTTGATATCCATTAATGTATTTCGTGCAGCACTTTGTTCTAGATAATATTCCTCCAGGTGCCAACTACAAAGGAAACAAACCTTCATTTGAGCCTTTCTGCCACGCCACCTCCTTAGGATATCTATTGCCACTTTTTGACTGGCCAAGCACTAGTGTTATTTGAACATTTCTGATCTCACATGGAATGTGTAATTCTTCCCTATTCATACCTCACTCCCATTTCTGATCATATCTTGAATGTAAGGTACAACCATAGATTTCTTATCTCTTCTTCATAAGTCCAGTTATACCAGCCTTGATGGAAATGAAGACTAATTGTTCCCTGTCACATTCACATGACCTTGAAAATCCAGTAATTCTAAGCAGGTATTTGTTAACTGGTGATGGGTGGAAGGAAGAAAGGATAATAAAGACAATGTACTAGGTAAGTGCAAACACAAGTCCCAGGGAAGAATATGAAAAGCATTTGAACCCAGATAGTTAGAGATGGAAACACCAAATGACAATACTAGATTCAAAAACAAAATCTGAGAAATACACATAAGACTAAAGCACAGAGGCCAGGCACAATGGCTCATGACTGTAATTCTAGCACTCTGGGAGGCCGAGGCAGGAGGATGGCTTGAGCTCAGGAGTTCAAGACCAGCCTGAGCAAGAGTGAGACCCCATCTCCACTAAAAATAGAAAAAATTGGCCGGGTGTAATTGGCCAGGTGTGGTGGTATACCCCTGTAGTCCCAGCTACTTGGGAGGCTGAGGCAGGAGGATCACTTGAGCCCAGGCATTTGAGGTTGCTGAGAGCCAGGCTGACACCACGGCATTCTAGCCTGGGCAACAGAGCAAAATTCTGTCTCCAAAAAATAAAAACATAAAAAGTAATAAAGCAGAGAACTGCAGAGCACCCTAAGGTTGACAGTTAAAGGCAATGGCAGCTAATTCACATCAGTTCTGCATTCCGTATGTTGTCAGTCATGTAGATCATCTATGAGTTCTCCCAGACATGCAGGTGTCTTTACTTAGCTAAAATTCACCATAAAGAAATTGTTTGGTATTCTGATATTATCCATTCTCCTCACATTTCTTGCTCATGAAAGTCAACTTTCTATGATTGTTATTTCAACTAGCTAAAGTTCTTGATTCCCAGATTCATTGTTGGAAATTATAAGGCTAGTCTCTTCTCCTTCAGGAAATCACCCAAAAACAACTAGGAGAATGAGAAACAGAAAGTCAAGCTCTGTTTTTTAATAAAATTCAGAGACTTTTACAATCCCCAAACATAATACATAAGGATGGGCTGCCAAATGCATTGAAGGTCAAACAGAGGTATGGGAAGACACCCAGAGAGGAAGTATTTAGCTAAGATCTCAAACAAAGCCATCAGAGCACAGGTCTCCATGGCTGATAGGACAACCCGAGAGAGTGTGTAGCCTGGATTAAAGAGGAGCAGGGCACGTAGAGGTAGACCAGGAATAACTCAAACACACCATATTTTTAGGAAACTGACAAGAGGGGTGGGAAGGCTGGGTAAAGTACATTATGGACAAGGCTGTGGCTGCCAATTTCAGGTGGCTGAAGGGAAATAAAAGCTAAAAGGATTTACCTACTTAACCCTGTAGCATAAAGAATATTACTTGTAATGGAAAAGTTCTACAAGCCTAGAAAATGCCCTAACCCCTTTTTCACATAAATCTCCTATAACACATGGTACAGAAAGAACACTACTCATTCAAGGATGAGAAAAGGGAAAAAAAGGAGCCATTGGATAAACCTTACCAAAATACCACCAGAGATCCAGCAATTCCATTATTGGGCATATACCCAGAAGAACAAAAGTCATTCTTTAACAAAGACACCTGTACCCGAATGTTTATAGCAGCACAATTCACAATCGCAAAGATGTGGAAACAACCCAAGTGCCCATTGATCCACGAATGGATTAGTAAACTGTGGTATATGTATACCATGGAGTACTACTCAGCTATAAGAAATAACGATGATACGACATCTCTTTGGTTCTCCTGGAGAGAGCTGGAACCCATTATACTAAGTGAAGTATCCAAAGAATGGAAAAACAAGCATCACATGTACTCACCAGAAAACTGGTTTCCCTGATCATCACCTAAATGTACATCAGGGAAGGATACCAATTGGATATCAGACTGGGATGGGGGGGTGGGGGGAGGGGATGGGTGTATGCCTACATGACGAGTGCATTGCGCACCCTCTGGGGAATGGTCATGCTTGAGGGTGCAGACCCGGGGAGGTGGGGGGGGGAGGGGATCGAGGTATGAATACATGGCGAGTGCCAGGCGCACTGTCTGGAGAGTGGGAGCGGACGCGCTTGGGACTCTGACTCGGGGGGATGGGCGGGACAGGGACAATGTATATGACCTGAACTTATGTACCCCCATGATGAGCTGAAATAAAAAAAAATATAAAAAATAAAAAAACAAAACAAAACAAAATACCACCAGAAAGTATGTGTCTGTGTCTGTGTATGTCTGTTGTGTGTGTCTATGAGTGAGACCGAGGGAGAGAGAAAGAAAGAAAGTAGACTACTGGGGAAACAAACGGCAAAACATACTCACAAGAAAATAGTTTTCATGTAGCAGAAGAAACCAAATTTTAAAACTTAGTGAAATAATTACTTCTACAAAACAGGAGCTCAAAGCAAAAACAAAAGAGTTCACACATGACAATCTGAATCAAAATCTCAATGACATTTTTTTACACAAATGGAAAAATCCATTCTAAAATTCATATAGAATCTCAGGGGACCCTGAATAACCAAAACAATTTTGAGAAAGAAGAGCAAATCTAGGGGTCTCATACTACCTGACTTCAAAACTTACTACAAAGCTATGGTAATCAAAACAATGTGGTACTGGCATAAAGACAAACATACAGATCAACAGAATACAATAGAAAGCCCAGAAATAAATCCTTGTATACATGTTAGCCAGTAATTTTTGACAAGTATGCCAAAACCATTTAATGGGAAAAGGACAGTCTTTTCATTAAATGGTGCTAGGAAAACTAGGTCTCCACATGCAAAAGAATGAAATTAGGCCCTTACCTTATACCACACGAAAAAATTAACTAAAAATAGATTGAAGAACTACATGTAAATGCTACAACTCTTAGAAGAAAACATTGGAAAACTTCATGACCTTGGATTTGGCAATGATTTCTTATTCATGACACCAAAAACATAGTCAACAAAAGGTAACATAGATTTGTGGGAGTAAAACAAAATTAAAAACTTTTGTTTATCAAAGGACACTATCAACAGCATAAAAAGGCAATTGATGTAAGGGGAAAAAATATTTACAAATCATATATCATCTGATGAGGGAGTAATATCCAGGATATATAAAGAACTCTTAGAACTCAGCAACAAAAAGACAAAAAACCCATTTAAAAATTGGATCCTTGAATAGACATTTCTCCAAAGAAGATATATAAATGGCCAATAGACACAAGAAAAAATACTCAACATCACTAGTCAATAGAGAAATGCAAATCAAAGCCATGAAATATCACTTCATACACATTTGGATGGCTATTATCAAAATAATAGAAAATAACAAGTGTTGGTGATGATGTGAAGAAAGTGGAACTCTTTTGTGTACTTCTAATGGGAATGTAAAATGGTGAGGTTTCTGTGTAAAATATAATAGTATGATGATTCCTCAAAAGGTTAAGCAAAGAATTATTATATGATCCAGCAATTCTGCTTCTAGGTACATACTTCAAAAAATTGAAAGCAGAGACTTGAACAGATATTTGTACCTCCATGTTCACAGCAGCATAATTCACAATACCCAAAAGGTGGAAGCCATCCAAGTTTCTAGTGATGGATAAATGAATAAACAAAATAAGTTATATGCATCAATGGAATATTATTCAGTCTTAAAAAGAAAGGAAATTCTGACACATGCTACAACATGGATGAACCTTGATGAAATTATGCTAAGTGAAATAAGCCCATCACAAAAGGGCAAATACTATATGATTCCATTTACACAAGGTACCTAGAGACAGAAAGTAGAATGGGGGTTGTCAGGGGATGTGGGGAGGGAGGAATGGGGAGTTCTTGTTTAATGACTATGGGGAGTTTCAGTTTGGGAAGATGAAAAAGTTTCAGGATATGGACGGTGGTAATGGTTGCACAACAATGTGAATGTATTTAATGCCACTGAATTATACACTTAAAAAATAGTTTAAATGATGTTATTTTATGTTCTATATATTTTACAATGATAAAAAATGATGAGTTATGCAGGATAGGAAGTTCAGTAAAGTACCCTGATGTAAACAAAAAGGGAGATGTGTTATAAGGCAGAGGAGTCTGTTGATGCCAAGGACAGAGTTACAAATGGTCCTAGGGGCTGGACTAGAAAAAGCAGTGACTAGAACACTGAAGAGAACCAAGAAATCCTATTTCTCATCTCTGCCATGGTCTAGCATCTGCCTCATTCTTCCACTCACTGCAGTGCTGGTTTACAATTCCTCTGGGAAAACAGCCAACCATCTCCAATCTCGTGTCTCAGAGGTAAATTTGAGAAGGGACATATTGTCCCACATTTGTCAAATCAGCTGCAATGGCAGAGACATGCTATGGGAACCCAGATCTTTGCACCGTAATCACATAAATGGCTAGAGCTGGGGCTCAGGGGTCCCGGGGATGAGACATTACCATAGAAGGGGAAATCAGTGTGCGCTGGCCAGGTAACCACATGGATGTCCACTGCAAGCCCACACACATATTTAGCTTTCATACTGTTGCAAATTCCTCTTTTCCTCTCCCTACCCCTTGCTCCCCCTGCCACCCACTTTCTCCAAGGTTCTCAGACCCTCCAAGTCCACTGGCCCACCCATCCATGCCTTGAGTGAAATGCTCTGTACTAGGGAGGAAGTTGCCTGTCCTAAAGCCCTTTCCCAATGGTTCCCCGCCCACTCTGCAACTCCAAACAACTCATTTGGCTCCTAAATTAATACATGGTCCTTCTCAAGTGACACTATTTGCATTTTCACAAGACTTTCTGGATATAGTGCTTTATTTCTTTATGCTATTAACAAATATTTTAGGGCAGAAACTTTTCTACATCCCGCAAATCATACCATGTGGAAAAAGTGACATTGGCAATTGTGTTTGGGTCAATTGCAGTGTTTGAAAAACAATTCGTAAGGATAATTGCAGGGCTGAAAGTTTATAAACTTAAAATTATATATGCATATCATTATATATAATTTTTACTGAAAATACCAGTCATCAGATTGTATAAATTCCTTTACCATAGCGAAAAAATAAGACTTTAAAGTGGTAAAAACATGTCTTATTAAATTAACTACAAAAGAATGGTTTCCATAGAAAAAGAAACTAAAACAATACAAATTGCGTAGAGAAAAGACTTTGAGCAAATCAAAGCCAGATGATAATAGTTGAATACTAAAGAAAGAAAGAATGGCACACAGATGGTTCAATAGCAGAACAGAATCAGCAAAACAAAATTCATGAACACAGAAACCAAGCCTATACTGCTCCCAATTTTTTAGGAATGCTGACTGGAAAGATGTCTGTCCTGAATTGCAAGACAGCCAAGTAGGGTACCGATATAACTCTGGTTAAGAATGTGGGCACTGGAGTCATAGTGTTGGGTTCAAATCCCACTTCTGCCTCTTAAGAATTTATATAATGTTGGGAAATAACTCAACCCTAAACTCATCTTTAAACTAGGAACAATAATAGTACTTACTCCATTTGGTTGTGAGGTGGATTAAGAGTAATAAATTTAAAGCATTTGCTTTACATTTACGTAAGTACTAAATAATATTTCAATAAATATTAGCTGTAAGAGTTGAAAATATTAATAATATTGAGTCAAAAATAGGAAATGACATCCCAGGTCACAATATTCTTGAGATGGCACTGGAATGATTTTATCACCAAACTCCAGTTTTTACTGTAGATGGCTTTCCCCAAACAAAACATACATCCTCAGTATTTGTGATCACTCCAGCACCTAAGGGACTGTGGATAAATTCCGCAAGATTTAATCTCAGTCAACAGGATTGGTGAAAGTCAGGTGAATGCTACCAGGTAGCAGGGGATGCAGTGGCTGGGAGCACATGCTCCAGAGCCAGTCTACTAGGATCTGAGTCCAGGCTCTTCCCCTATTATCATGTGATTTATACTGAACCTCACTTTGTCAGTGTCTTCATCTATAATACTGCACTTTCCCTATAAGGCATTTGGAAGGATTACCTGGCACTAAATATGTAAAGAGCTTAGAACAATGCCAGGCACATTGGAGACAAGCAGTCAATGTTAGCTGCTCCCACAAGTGACACATTGTGGCCACTGAAAGCTGCCCTGTTGGAGAGAAGACTGGACAGGTGTTAGGGAAGAGCCTCTGACAATGCAAAACAATGATTTTCCTTTCACACACGAACACACAGGGTCAATAACCTGTGATTATTAAGCAATTGTCATCGACATCTTGTTCCTGTCCCAGGAAATAAACTGTACTGAGAAGGATAAAATGGAACACCTGGACTTTCTCGTTCAATGCCTCTTTGTTTAAAATTACAATGGCTTGCTTCTTTCACATCTAATTAACAATAGAGGAGGGGCCTGTGTCCTTCAGTGTACTGAATAAAGGAAGAGGGTAGGGATTTGGTGTCACGCTGGCCCAACATTTCTTTCCTAAAGAGGCAATAAAAGGAGTCACACCTCAACTCTCTCTCTCCTCCCCCCCACCCCTCTGGAGCACTCACTTTGTCACATCTTCAAGGCTTGGCTGTGGATTCAGAGGAATCCTTCTGTCCACCCCTTCAACCAATCAGCCACACAGCTCGGGTTCCCACAGTCCTTGAAAGAACCCCACCTTCAACACAGAAGCTGAAGTCCATGTAATGAATATCTAATATTGTTTAGCACTGTCTTGGGTGGAAAATAAAGAACCTGTAGAAACCTTTTTTGACTGGTCTCTGTCTCTTGAAACTTCTATCTCATTGCAGAGTAAGACTCCTATTCAAGGCAGTTGTCAAAACAACTTGTATTCAAGAAATCTGAGTCTTAGCCCTGCCCCAGCTTTAACCCTGTGACTTTGGGAATATCACTTATCCTCCAAGAACCTGTTTTTTATTTCCTCAGCTGAAAACAGTTGAGCAAGAGAGTCGACTCTAAGTTGATAATAAGCTTAGATAGTTGATAAATCACCTAGTTGGCCTTTTCATCCTAGTAATTGATAGATTTGAAAGAACTTGTCAAGGGGGAGCTTAGAGAGCAACTCTCAGTAGCATTTTGTGTGAGAAGAAATCCCCACCATCCCCTTCTTTGCATATGTCCTATTCTGGGTGGCCTCCATCACCCTTTATGGTGGCAACGAACAAAGGCTCCCATGGGAAGGGAGGGCTGGGCCTTGTGACCCTGACTTTAGCTTTTGATCCTGACATTCAAATTCCTGCTTTTGATGTCTCATCTATTAAAGCTACGGCTTCCACACTAGCCTCACACAGAGGTATGACTCTCACATTACAATTTTTAACTCTTCCTTAAGTTCCCTTCAGTACAGTTGAAATAGCACCAAAACATTTAGAAATCACTAGCATCTAAGAGAAAACAAAGAAGAAAAAATGGGCCACTAGATAATATGGTTTGGTGGTATAATTCATTCATTTTCACAGCCTCCTCCCTGTCTCCCAGACTTTATATGACAGAGGCCATATTAAACCCTTGCTACCCGGGAGCATCCTCAGGCATGTCTAAATATCCCAGAGTGCAGACCCAAGAGAGTAACACCCAGAGAAAGGCAAAGGTTTCCTCTCCTATGTCCTAATTTCCAGCTTCCTGTCTGAGGATCCTCAGTTTCCCTGGATTATGGCCCTGGGAATGATTTCCCACTTTGGAGCCAGGCAACTCCCCCTCCCAGGACCTTCCCTCCTTCCCCAGGACAATTGTATCACAAACAAGCATTCACTTGAAGGAGGAGAAGGGGAGAGTGGGTGGGCTCAGTGAAGGGGAGACCCCTTCATTTTGATATCAAACCCAATAACATACTTTCCTACTAGAGAATTTCTACACAGTCCTCCAAATGAGAGGGTTTCCTGGATTCTCATAAAACACTTTTATACAGATAAACTAGTTCATAATGAAAAAGATTGTGGAAGTCCGATGCCATACAATGAAAATGGGCTTTGAGAACTTTGCCAGGCAACCGAACTTCCACTAACAAGTCCACTTTGCTATCTTTTCACTTATGTTTTTTGTTTGTTTGTTTGTTTGTTTATTTCAGGAAATTATGGGGGTACAAACATTTTGGTTACATGTTATGACCTTGCCACATCCCAACTATGATTTGAGACTTGCCCTTTTCCCCCCTACAATGCTCATGGTATCCATTAGTTGTGAGTTTACCCCACTCAACTCCCTCCAACTGTGAGTATAAAAGAAGCATTGGGGAGACAATACTTCAAGTACAAAGCTAAAGTAAGTGGAAAGAGATAATAATAAATATCTGTTAGATGCTTAATGAGGACTCTAGGACTCTTTGATTCCATCGGGAGATTAAAATTCCACAAATTCTAGGTCAAACTTTACTTGCCATAACTTATTCCTAACCAAAACAGGCTAGAAGAATGACAGTAGAATTTGGCAATAGCACCTCTTTCTAAACTGTCCAAAGGTTAATGATATCTGAGGTTTTTAAATCAAGATTTACTTTTATAAGTCAACTCTGGATGTGTTTTTTTTACTCCAAGAATAATAAATTATTATGCATAAATTACATGCCAAAGATAAGAATGCATCCTTAAAATTATATGGTAATAAGGAGACTATTTTAATAACATTATCATCTGCTTGAACAGAAAGGAGAAAAAACGCTTAGATTTTTCATTTTTAGTACACAACAGGAATTTTTAAATTAGGCAACAATTTAGGGGAAGGGCTTCCTTTCCTCTAATCCTCCTCTGCCCCCTAGTGGCAGCATATTTTTATGTACTACCAGATGATTTCCATTAGGACTATCTGGTGGTTGTTTCCACCATAGAGTAATCCTATTGTATTTTACACCTATTTTAAACCTTTAAACCAACTTAATAAACACATTTGACTATGTGATAAAACTTCATTATTATTTTATTGCTTAAATTTTGTGTATTAACTTATAGCAACTTTACCCAAAATACTTTTGGGGTAAACTCCCAGAAAGAGATACTGTGGGGTAAATGACATTCATGTGGTGGCCTAAAGGTTTAGAAATGATGAAATATCGTATCCTTTTTTTTTAGAATTCATAATATACATTATCATATTAAAGATAACCCCTACAGAAATGATAATTTTTGTGATTTCCTAAATTTTTTGCAATTAAGCACTTTTTTTCACATTAGACCTGTTGGCATCCTGTAGACTACAACTGGGGAAGTGTTGGCATGTAAGCATTGCCCCTGATCCCATTGTTTCCTCCTGAGAATGGCTAAGAATTTTCTCCCTTGTGATTCTTCTTTTGTCACACTTGTTACTCCTCAATATGTCAACTTTAGTTATTTCATTTTGAAAACAGTATCAGGTTGGCAAAGTGATGTATGCTTCATACCTAGGAATTCAGTGGAATATCAAAATGAAATCCTTGAAATACTACTTAGCAGTAAAAAGAAATGAACAATGATACATGTAACAACTTGGATGATCTTAGGGGCATTTAGTTCAATGAAAAAAATTTCCAAAGCTCACATACTGTATTATTTCATTTATATGACATTCTCAAAATGACAACAATTATTAAGATGGAGAACAGATAAGTAGTTACTAGGGATTAAGGAAGGACAGGGAGGGTATGACCATAAAACAGCATGAAGGAGTTCTTTTGTGGTGAACAAACAAATCTGTGCCTTGGTTATAATGGTAGTTATATAAATCTATACACGTGATAAAAATGTCCTTGAATTATACAAAAAAGACATATAAAAATAAATGCAAGTTAAAAAGACATGAAAGCCGAGTAAGGTTTATAGTCCAAGAAACTGCATTGAACCAGTCAATGTCCTAGCTTCAATAATGCCAGAACAGTGGCATTATTTAAACAATTAAGATGTCACTGATGAGAGACACTGGGTGATGGGCATACAGGGCCTCTGTGAACAACTTTACAACTTTTTGTGAGTTTATAATTATTTCAAAATTAAAATTTTCTTAAAAGTAAAATCCTATGGTCCACACCAATGAGTTTACAATATGAATTCCTTTGGAGTTTTCTAAATTCCTCAATAATGTTTAAATTCCTCTCAATTATAAAACAACAAAAACAGGAATAGAGCATTTTATGGGAATAAGTAGGTAATACAATGTGTTGTTATTCTCTACATTGGCAGATTACTTGAGAGTCCTAACTATCTGTTGTTCCTCTTCACTGGGGATGAAATGAGATGAAATGAGCTTGATTCGAAATGAATCCTTGATACATAGACACACACTTTGCTCTCTCTCCAATCTTTCTTCTTCATCTAATAAATACCTCTCCCCCATCACCTACTTGCTAAGGCCAGACTTTCTGACTTCTCTTTTCCTCACTTCCTACGTCCAATCTATTCCCAAGTCTTACTGATAATACCTCCAAAATACTCCAAGTCTGCATTTAATGAATATACAAAAGGAAATGAGAATTCAAAGGAGACTAAGAAAAAGCATCTCACAGATGGGAGAGTGTGGAGACACAGAGGTCAAAGGAAAAAGAAGATTCAGGGAGGAAAGTGGTAGATAGCATCAAATGCTACCAAAATGTCAAGAATAGAAGGAAGGACACTGTCCATTAGATGCCTAATAAAAGGAGAGAGCTGGTCACTTTATTTAGAGTAGCTTCTGTAAAGTAAGTCCAGGTGTCAGTGGTTTGAGGAACAAGAGGTGAGGAAATGTATAAAAAACTCTATCAAGAATTTGGCTATGAAGGGAGAAGAGATAGAGTCACAGCTGAGAGAGACACAGAATTTTTAATATGGAAAAGTTTTAGGATTTTTTAAAATTCTGCTACTGAGGAATCAATTACTATTCTTTCATAATATCCCTTATTTTATAATTATAATACTCCAAAAGTATATTTAGTAATTCACAACTACTATATTAATTATCGAAATTTGTGAAAACTAAGAATTGAAACCTTATTCCTGCAGACTTGGGCAAGGGCAGAAAGAAACTAAATAATTTAATAAGAACACACAGATCAGCATTTACTCATAACTATATAAATTAAGGTTAACTTTTTATTTAGCACTTAAAACAAGACTGAAATGTCTGTAGTGTTTGGGAATCAGCAGAGATTCTCCACTAATCCCCATAAGTGATATTTAACAAGTCATTCACTGGTCATGCTTAGAACTATTCCTTTTTTCTCCTTCATCTGCACTTCTTTCTTTCCACCCTTTTCCCCCTTTACTTCCTCTATTGTTATTCTTGTATCTTTCATTTATTCACGTGGGAAAGTTGTTAATTGTTGGTACTTCGAATTCTACTATTCAGTTAAACATTTCTGAACATCTCCAGTGTTAAAGGTAATGTTAGATTCTGTGAGAGAGCATGGGTGGGATGTACTCTTCATTGTAATTAGCATCTAAACCAATTAAGTGAGGTTCGGGAGAGAATCAGACAGTGGGCCTAAAAAACAAACAATATTCCCCCCATTCCAAAAAATAAATTTTTTGATACCTATTATATTATCTACTATATGCCAAACTCTGTGTAGATACTGAAAATTAAAAACTGAATAGACAAAAAAAAAAAAAAGTCATGCCTGTAATCCTAGCACTCTGGGGGGCTGAGGCGGGAAGATCATTTGAGCCCAGGAGTTCGAGACCAGCCTGAGCAAGAGCCAGACCCCCTCTCTACTAAAAATAGAAAGAAACTAGCTGGACAACTAAAAATATATAGAAAAAAGTAGCCAGGCATGGTGGCGCTTGCCTGTAGTCCCAGCTATTCGAGAGGCTGATGTGGGGAGTTTGTACCTTATGCGACACAGGCTTATTTTAATTCTTTGAGAGTTTTAAACGGAATAGGCTCATGTATATAGCAGGGGCTTCCAGGTGTTTGCGCCGCCCCGTCCTGATCATCTGAATTTAAGTTTGGCTGTACTATAATAACAGGATAAACATAACTTTTTAAATTTTTATTTGTGTTTTCCTGATATTTTTTAAGATTTTTGTTTGTTTTTTAGGAGTTTTTTTAGTAGTCTCTTTTAAGGGCAGATTATGTTTTCGGGAGCCATTTGTATTAGAAAGTAGTGGTTCCACAGGTGAAAATTTGAAGTGGCTAAATTGAGCAGAGCAGGAATTTTTAGTTGTTGTTTTAAGTGAAAGTTTATTTTTAGAATCTTTTTGTTCTTTTATTTATTTTTTTTTTTTCACAGACCCGTGTTTAGGGCCGGCGGCCATTTTTATTGGCTCTTTTTTATCTTGGCCTGATGTAGACGGAAGATCCTAAATGACCTCTTTTGTGTAAAAACTAGGCTTTGGGTCTCTCGTTGTGGTTTTTCTAGGATGGAATTATTCCATCTCCTTAAAAGAAGAGTCTGAGACTCCGAATAGACAGTTTTTTTTTTTCACGTTATCCCGAGTAAAGTATCTAATTTCCGGAGTAACTCACCTTTTTCTCTGGCGCTGTGGCCCGAAGCCTTCTCCAGGTCCCCTGTGAGGCTGTTCGAGGGTCTCCTTTACTCAGCTGAAGTCATTTGTCTGTAGGACCCTGTCGTTAAATCCTGCCGACTGCGCCAGTTTGTGGGGAGTTAGCTACGCTCCCAGTAAAGAATTGGGTCCCTCAGGCAGGGGTCAGTATAAAGGATAAGAAAATAATAGAATATAGAAATAAAAGAATATATAGAGACGAAGGTATAGTTTATAAAGAATAGGTTTATAGGCCGGGCGCGGTGGCTCACGCTGCAATCCTAGCACTCTGGGAGGCCGAGGCGGAAGGATGGCTCCAGGTCAGGAGTTCAAGACCAGCCTGGGCAGGAGCGAGACCCTGTCTCTGCTAAAAATAGAAAGAAATTAGCCAAACAACTAAAAATGTATAGAAAAAATTAGCCGGGCATGGTGGCGAGTGCCTGTAGTCCCAGCAACACAGGAGGCTGACTGAGGCGGAAGGATCGCTGGAGCCCAGGAGTTTGAGGTTGCTGTGAGCTAGGCTGACGCCACGGCACTCACTCTAGCCCGGGCAACAGAGTGAGACTCTGTCTCAAAAAAAAAAAAAAAAAGAAGAAGTTTATAAAAAAAAGAGGGCGCTCATAAATTGTAGGGCCCCAATGAAGTTTTATATTAGTATTTATGGGTACAGTGATCAGTTGTCAGGGGTAATAGATTTATATAATAATAGGTAGTTTGTTTTAGGTTTAAAGTCTCCCAAAAAGTTTTTAGGATCCTTTAATTAATTTTATTTACATGAGCAAATGGTTACAAAATTTTTCTAGGACAAACTTTTAAGATAAAATTATTACTTTAGTAGAAAAGTTAAATAGAGACATAGTGGCTCCATATTTTTTTATCTAGTTATTGTGAATGGAGACAGGTATTTAGCAGTCAAGTAAAAGTTGTCTCTTGGGCTAATTGTTTTTAGCCACAGGTGTTTGTCTCTCCAGCGCACACTTCTTTGATCAGCTCTCATCCCGTGGCTCCATGTAAACCTGCTTTATCCTTCAAAGCAGGCAGAAACTACAGGCTTGAGACTGCAGTGTCGCCTTGGAAAGTAGTTATTACTGACCTTTGAGACGCCCTCCTGAGGCGAGGCAGCTTTTCATATGTGAACTAACACATTCACATATTCCTTCAGGGCAAAGCCCTACAAAACTCCTGAAACATTTTTGTCTCTAATATAGTAATATTAATCTAGTGACCAACAGCCTAAGGCAGGAGGATCGCTTCAGCCCAGGAGTTTGAGGTTGCTGTGAGCTAGGCTGACACCACGGCACTCTGGCCTGGGCAACACAGCGAGACTCTGCCTCAAAAAAAAAACTGGATAGGGCATAGCCCCCACCTCCATAAACATGCGTCTCATTGCGTCTGATAAGCAGAGTAGAGAGAAGAAGAAGGGGAAAATGCAGGGGTGGTAATATTACAGGTGAACTTAGGACTCTCAGAAGCTACCAAGAGAAATGACATAAATCTAGTTTGAAATTCCTAACAACAGAAAAAAAATCCTTTCCCACGTGCTGCTTTAAAATGAAAGAGAAGGCCGGCCACAGTGGCTCGCACCTGTAATCCTAGCACTCCGGGAGGCCGAGGCAGGAGGATGGCTCAAGGTCAGGAGTTCGAGACCAGCCTGAGCAAGAGTGAGACCCCATCTCTACTAAAAATAGAAAGAAATTAGCCAAACAACTAAAAATATATAGAAAATATTAGCCAGACATGGTGGCACATGCCTGTAGTCCCAGCTGCTCGGGAGGCTGAAGCAGGAGGATCGCTTGAGCCCAGGAGTTTGAGGTTGCTGTGAGCTAGGCTGACGCCACGGCACTCAGCTCTAGCCTGGGCAACAAAGCAAGACTGTCTCCAAATTAATTAATTAATTAATTAATTAATTAAAATGAAAAAGAAAAATAAAATCCTTCAGAACCCAAGTTCTTACTTGCCAATTTATCATATAATCTTATATTCCTAAATAACTTCTCCATTTTTCAATATCAGTCAACCAATTGCTAAGAAAACAAAAGGTATGTTAACTTGCAGGGGATGGGAGGGGGTGGAAAACTAGAAAATCAAAGCCTTTAGGAAAAAAAAATAGTTGTCTGTTTTTATGTTTGCGATGCCTGGACTTTTAGTGTATAACTTTATTATAATAATATTATTCGTAAATTTTACAATTTAAAGCCTAGAGTGTACACTGGACACAACAGTCAAATAGCATTTATCAAAAATATCTCATTGAGAGAGAGACAGAGAAGGTCTATGGTATAGGGTTAAAAATTCTAAAGATGTAGGTTTACAATATGGTAAGCGAATCAAGACCAACACCAATGAAACCAATTAATCCAAAGTGCAAGGCAATATGAATGCTAAATTGTGTAGCACAGACCCTAAATCAGGAATGGCAAAGTTCCAGCTCAAATGCCACCATCTGGCCTTGCCTCGCATGTGCAGATGTCCACAGTCGATTCTAACTCTTATTCCCACTGGGCTCAGAAGTGGCCTCCAAATCTCTGGCAGAACCCCCCAGGCAGTCATTTCCAACTAATTTCAGCTCGTACTCAAGAGGAAATCAATTTGGCAATCTAGCTATAAGAGTTTATTTAAAAACACAATGAGTAAGTTAGCCTAGAATGGATGGCAATTCCAGTCCTCCCACCTGGGAGTGCAGACAGGAGTGCCAAGAGCAGAGGGCAAGTGTGGGGGCCTCGCCCTAAGCACCAGCTGGGAACAGGACAGAAAGCAGGAGCTGGGAAAGCCATCAACATGCTAGAATTCAAACTCAAGAGAAAGCAGGGGGATATTTATTCCACAAATAGTGAGTGCCTGCTGCATGCCATGCAGAAGTCCTGAATTTGCTCTTAATAAGTTGTGGAAGGGAAAAGAAGCAGAAGTTGTAGAACTTCTTCAAGGCACTTAATCTCCCTGGGTCTTAGTATAATTGGGGAGCTGTATGAGTTTCCTAGGACTGCTGTAACAAAGTACCACAAATTGGGTAACTTAAAAAAAAAAAACAGAAATTTATTGTCCCAGTTCTGGAGGCTGAGTGTGAAATCAAGTTGTCAGCCATACCATGTTCCCTCTGAAACCTGTAAGAGAAACCTTCTTTGCTTCTCCCTAGCTTCTGGTGGTTTGCTGGCAGTCTTAGGTGTTCCTTGGCTTGCAGCTGGGTAACTCCAACCTCTGCCTTCATCATCACATGTTCTCCCTGCATGTCTCTGTCTTCATGTGGCCATCTTCTTTTTTTTTTTTTCTGCTTTTTTTAGACAGAGTCTCGCTCTGTCACCCTGGCCAGAGTGCCGTGGCATCAGCCTAGCTCACAGCAACTTCAAACTCCTGGGCTCAAGCAATCCTTCTGCCTCAGCCTCCCGAGTAGCTGGGACTACAGGCATGTGCCACCCTGCCCGGCTAATTTTTTCTATATATATTTTTAGATGTCCATATAACTTCTTTCTATTTTTAGTAGAGACGGGGTCTCGCTCTTGCTCAGGCTGGTCTCGAACTCCTGACCTTGAGTGATCCACCCGCCTTGGCCTCCCTGAGTGCTAGGATTACAAGCGTGAGCCACCGCGCCCGGCCCATCTTCTTATAATTGTATATGGACACCAGTCATGTGTGGATTGGGGGCCCACCCTCCTCCAGTAAGACATCATCTTCACTAAGTACATCTGCAATGACCATATTTCCAAATAAGGCCACATTCTCAGATGCTCAGGGTTAGGAGTGCAACATACCTTTTCGGAGAGGACACAATTCAACCCATAACAAGAGCTAAACTAGAAAACCTCTCAACCTCTACCATTTTTAACACTCAATGCAATGGATTAGATACCATTTTAAGAAGTGTCAGCATCAGCTTCTGCTAACCAACTTCAGGGATCATGGAGTCACCACCTTCTGAAATAAGGATGTTCTACCTGGGTCCTCCTAATATTGAGCCAAAATCTACCCACTTGTATTGATTCTGCCACTTCAGCTTGCTCATAGCAGCCTTTCAGATATTTGAAGACAAGTGTTAGAGTCCAAACTGTTTCTTTCATCAGCTGAGCATCCACAAATCATTTAACCTTTCATCCTGACACAAGTATGTCCACTCTGCCCCACACGGACTACCTTCTTAAATTGTAACATTAGGAACCAGGCGTAATACCTTGAAACATGCAGGCTGTACTCGAAGTCATGCCGCCTTTGCTTAGAAACTGAAGGCATTTGCTCAACCATCAAGTCTTTCTCAAGTGCGCTGCCATTTAACGTCTCTCTCATCCTGAACTACGCGGTTGTCTGATCTTTTAGATAATTGGGATAACATAAAAGGGAATAAAAGCCAACTCCCAATCAGAGTGGAGAATCATCCAAAGTTCACTCATCACTCCTCCACCCTTGGGATATGACCGAGCAGAACCCACAGAAGAGAGAAAGCTTTGCCCCACTGCTCACGTGAGGCAGAGAGAAAACCACTCACGTGAGGCAAAGGGGAGATGGGGCTTGCTGCACTCTGGAAGGAAGTAACGGACAGGAAAAGTGGAAAAGGTGGGAATCCCAGAATGGAGAAAAGAGACAAAATGCAGGCTTTTGTCGGGGAAGAAGAGGGAGAGGGCCTAAAGACAGCAGTGAGAATCCACCCACAAGTGTCTCTGCTAGTGTAGGAAATGTCCAGAGGGACACTGTGGAAGTCTGGGTGGTGAGGCCTCATGGTCCTGTACAGCATAATAGGACAATGTGGCTGGACCAGGGGACAAAATATTCCTATGTCTGCATCTCTATGTTTTGGATATATCACTGGTGATCTTGAATAAATTGTTACTTGAACTTTAAGGTCTTTAAGGTCTCATTTATGAATTCACCTTAGCAGAAATTATGGTAGAGGCAGTAGCAGGGAGGAGAAAAGAATCCATCAGCTCCCAAGCCAAGCACCACCTCTGGTCCATCGTGAGTATTAGAGATGCCATCAGTACAAGGTACAGGTCATCAAAGGGGTCCACCCATAGGCAACAGCTTGGCTAGAGAATAGAAGAATTCCCTCCCCTCCTACCCAAAGTTATGCATATATAGCTAAAGCCTAAACTATATTCACTGATGTATGCACACGTATAGTTACCACCATAATTTATTAACATATACCAAACGTTGTAAAACCTGCCCAAGGTCATGCTCTTGGTAGAGGTGTCAGGGTCTCTAAGGGAGTGAAATAAATCCTTCATCCCTATCCTGTGTACATAGGTCAACAGATGAGGGAACCAAAATATTCACTCTATTCCTGATACAGGGTAAATTGGAGTACTCAACCTGGTGTGAGAACACAGTGGATCTTCCCATTGCAGCCCCTTGTTGGCCAGAACTCCTCAACCATCCCAGGTAGCTCTTGGCCTAGGCAAGACCTAGGTCAGCACAGAGGAGCTGGGGAGGATGTCAGCATGGAGCCCAAGGTGGAGAACAGGGAGATGAGCCCACCACTGCCAGGTAATTCTCCCTTACTCGACAGTGCGGAAAAGCACCCTGTTTCCTTTGTGGTGGAGTGAGTTAAGGGAAAGAGAGAATCTAAGAACATTTAGGGCAAAATTCCACCCCACATACACCAGCGGGAAAAAGGCTCTCCCTCGGACAAGAGGCAGAACCAAGATTCAAGGCCGGGTCTGCCTGGCCCCAGGGCCCATGCTCTTACCCACCAAGGGAAAGATGTCAGCAGTCAACTTTGCTTGAGGATTTTAGAGAGGAGGGAAAGAAAGAGAGAGAGAGAGTTTGTGTCATAAAGAAGGCAGAGTAGGAGGACAGTATAGCATCTGTACCCCATGGCATATAGCCCAGCCTCCTGGTCTTAGGTCGGGGTGCCAGTGTGGGGGGCGGGGCTGGAATTAAAGAACCGTGTCCATTGAAAACTCTGTGAGCACTGAGCCACAAGCACTGGTTTAAACGAGATATGGGTTTTCTCTGTTGTGAAAGAAGCCCAGAGGTAGGCAGGTCAGGGTGGTGCCGTCTGATCAGGGATCCCAGTGCCTCAAGCTCTCCAGCTCACAATCCTCAGGGTCCGGCCTCCCTCCTGATAGGCCAAAAGGCTGAGAGACCTCCAGCCAGCCACCCACAATCCCGGCAGCAGTGTGAAGAGAAAGCAAAATAAGGGCCTTACCCACTTTCTTTTAAGAATACTTATCGAAAGCATCACTAACATCTTAGCTTATACCCCACTGGCCAGAATCTAGCACAGGACTCTACCTAGCTGCAAAGGCAGCTGGGAAATGTAGTTGCCTCTCTGAGCAAACTCAGGACCCTGAGACAAAGAAGGAGGAAGAGAAAGCGTTGAGTGGTAGGAGGAAAGTGGCAGTCTGCTCCCCTGGACATCCACAAACTGGGCCACCCAGGAGAGAAGGAACAAAGCAGATCACAGCTCTCAGGATCTTTGTGAGAGCATCAAACAGTCCTGGAGGAGTAACTGGGAAGGACTGTTCTGGGGGCTGGAGGCCCTGCAGTATCATGTACATTGCTTGGATGATGCTATTTTGAGGATCCTATTTTATACTCAGGCCAGTGAGGTCTGGAAAACTCATTATGTATTCCAGTGGTTCCCAGACTGAAAAGATCATCAGAATCACCTATTTGCTTAACAATTCAGATCCAGAAGCTAGTCTTAGACCTGCTGAATCAGGATTTCTAGAAGTAAGACCAGGATTTTCTGTTAAACCAAGCTCTTAAGGGGAGTCTGATGATCTGTGTATCAAGTCTGGAAATTATCATTATAGACATTTTCAAAAAAACAATGACATCTTTTCCCAGTCTATAAGCTAAGTTTCCTAGGGTTGGGATATAAACTTGTTTTTTAATCTAAGTATCTGTCCAGTGATTCTATGACTTTATTGTTGTATAAGGATGTATTTAGTTAATCATATTAATTGACATTATGAGATGATCTAGAAGTGCCCGACAAATAATTCCTTGTTGGGGGGCCTGTCCTGTGCATTGTAGGATGTTGAGCAGCATCCCTGCCTCTTCTCACTAGATGCCAATAGTGCCACCTCCGGTTGTGACAACCAAAACTATGTCCAGACATTGGCAAATGTCACACAGGGGACAAAATCACTACCAATTATTAACCACTATGCTATCTGTAGCATGTCACAGAAGCCCAATTCACAGCAAGAGAAGTGTTAAATAACACTGGGTGGGAATCAAAATGCACCTCAAACGTTACACTGTGGATGCAACAAGCGTGCCTCCATTTTCCTATGTGTATACAAACTATGCATTCTGTATTTCTATGTAATTTCCAAAAGTTGCTTAAGTGCTCACCTCACACAATTAATTTTTTATTTGTGTATCATCTATCCACCATCGGCCAGCCCAGCATCTAAAGCAAAGAATGAGGAGGGAGATGAAGGGGGCTGGTAATGAAGTCTCTCAACCCTCATCCATATATCAAGCCTTTGTAACACAGTAACACCTATTCTAAGCCACCCTCAGACACACCATTTCTCATAAATAAGTTTAAGTAAGGGAGATGTGCTATAGATATGCTTTATCCTAAAATAGAAAGAACATACAATAAATAGAGGGGAATTTAAATTTTTATTGATGAATCATGATTTTCTATTGAATACATAATAGAGTACGATTAACAATAACATAACATTCCAACATTTAAAATTGAAACTTTC
This sequence comes from Lemur catta, assembly GCF_020740605.2. NCBI lineage: Eukaryota > Metazoa > Chordata > Mammalia > Primates > Lemuridae > Lemur > Lemur catta. Next base: position 74,473,361 of record NC_059129.1, on the reverse strand, counting down.
AGAATGATCTCAATCAATATATAAAGCTTTAGTTCCTGGAAAAATAATGTTTATTTCAACAGTACTCTTCTTATCTGCAAAACAGCCTCCCACAATAGGGAATTTATAAATGAAATTTTATAAAGTTTCCTGTGTACAAAAGTGATTGACCCTCCATCCACTGCATCCTACTAAATACCCAAAACATGAAGGCTTGAAGGACCAGAATCAAGCCACATTCTGTTGAAGTTATCAAAGATAAATCTTAAACATCTACAAATGGAATATGGAACTACCTTCTACCACCAATTCAATACACTGGGCAAAAGAGTGGTGAATCTTGGCCTCATGACAACATGAGATGGAATGATTCTTAAATCTGTAGCAACACATAAATCAAAACCATCCCTACTACAGAGACACATGCATACCAATGTCTAAGCAAGCATCCTTTGAAGTGTGACACCCAGAAATCATCTAAGAAATATCTATTTTCCTATGTTACAATTGAAATGAAAATGACAATGTATTTTATAAAATGATGCAATGTGGTACTGTCTTTTGATGAGGCGCATGAAAACACAATTCATGGGCCAGAAATAGTCCTAAAACAAAGCCTACTCTCACTGATACATAACTTAATAAAAAAGTTACATTTACTGCTTAGTTTTCTGAAGAAAGTAGGATAATGGTCCTCTATTCAAAGTAGTGATAAAAATAATTGCACCTCAAATTACTCCCAATGTAACTGAAGATATTTAATATTAACATAAATATCATTTGAATAGATGATAGAAAAATTTTAAGTTCTTAAAAGTGCTATGCCTTACTGGAATTTGGAAAAGTGAGGAATATATTCTCTTCTGCCTGTCTAACAGAAGCCTCTACTGAGAACGTAAAAGGTTTTGAAGCTTATCCACTTACTATAAGTGTCTTAAATTTACAATGTGCGAGAAAATAATGCACCCAAGAATACATAATGGCACCTTAACCCATGGTAGCCACTTGGCAGATTCAAAATAATCACTGCTTTTATCTTGAGAAATCTTGCCAAGGGGGTATTTACAACATATTTTTATAGACATAAGTATTCAATAGTTCAATTAAGCAAATTAGAAAAAATAAGGTTGTTATAAAGAACTCCAGATTATATGCCAGCAGGTTAATAAAATGGCTCTATAAAAAATAAATGACAAAGAAAAATCATGGTTCTAATTTTTTTTTAATGTCATGGGACAGCTAGAAATGTCAAATGAAATAACTGAATTACGTCAAAATAAAGATTGTTGCCATTATATTGCCAGATTATTTATAACTATGTTTAGCATAAAAAGAAATTAAGGCTAAATATGACTTTTTTTAAAAATAAGTACACCCAGGCTCAAGAGAATAGGAGCAGGAAGAGTTATGCTGTCTATGATTCTGAAAATTCCTACGTGTAAGGTAAGGGATTGCATATAAAAGTGCCAGACTGCTAGGTAATAGATGTGTATCTAGATTCTTTATGAACACAATGTTCCTTAGATTATAATATAACCAAAATATGAAACCAAAGATAGTATTTTTAGAATATTTTGAAAAATAAAGTGTAACAGAACAACATAATAAAAAGAGGTATTTCATTAACTGGGCATATTTTAATGGGCTTTAATTTCTATTTTAGAACTATAACTAAAGGTAGTAAAAGATGAAACCAAATATAAAAGTGTTGTTATGTCCTAGAATTGTTTGGCTACTAGATATTGCCAACATTTAGCCTCTGGAACCATTGGCTGGTCAAAAGGGGAAATGAGATATGCTGGCGTCTTAATAAGGTTCCCAGGCAGAAGAAAAGGGGGACTTTAAATCAGTTCCTACCAGTAAATGAAATTGACAGCATTCTAAATGGAAGAGCATCAGCATAAGCAATCTGAAAGGTAAAATAAGGTTTTTAATATTATTACTCATAGCATGTGCAGAAAATGATCAAAGAACCTACACTACTAATTAACTATTACTACTACATGTATTCTTTTTCTCCTTATGCCTGTGGCTTTTTAATCACTTCTAGTCCAAACCCACTGCCTGCGGCAGAGCAAGTTCTCTAAGAGAGATGTGAGGGAGGAAAGGGCCAGAACCTCTCCACGCCCCACGCACCATGAGGCAGTGCTGGCTGACCCCTTCTCCTACTCGCCCCCCTCCTCATTTCTAATAAATTTATAATAAAAAGAGATGAGTTACAAAGTGACTTTTAACTTGAAAATCTAAAGTACTTCACAAAAAAGTATTTGAATTCTAGTTTTTAAATGAGGAAATATGGTCTAAAAAAAAAGATACAACCTGTCTGCCAATGGTCTTTCCATGCTCGTCTTTCCTAATGTGTTACACTACAAGTTCGCCATCAATTATGTACTGAAGCATATAAGGTATTGATGGTCAGTATATGGTTCCCTGGGCAGGGCAGAGGAGGGGGACATCCTTTGCCGAGACCCTTCCCAACTTCCTTTTAAGATAATTTCACCTCTAAAGAAATCCCAGCGTATAAAGGCCAAAAACACCATTACAGGGAGGCCCAAACACAAATGCCTATTTAGGACAATTGTGTCAAAGGTGCAGCACATCTAAAAACTTTTTCCCACTTAAAAATAAATACAAGAACAATTATATATTTGATACTTAACCACGGTCTTCCTAGACCACTCTCTGAGGATCTATTTTCTGTTAATACATACATGTTTGCAAGCTTTAAAATACTGAGTGTTGGTTATTTCTACCTTGGTATCCAAAACATCCATAAGCAATACATGAACATCCACTCCACTATAGTTTCTTAAAATTCACTAAAATGAGAGCATTCTTTTTAAAATTAACTTTAAAAGATATATTTGCATACTTTTGATAGATTTATTTTTAAATAGCTGAAAATATCTTACAGCAAACTCTTCAGAGCCCAGGGCAACTACTTTCTCCACGCCCACTTGAAAGAAATGCCATGGAGTTAAAGGAGCAAAATTAAAGCATTTCCTAGATTTAGTAAAAGATCCTTAATTTTTTTATATATCTAAATTATTTCAGTATATTTAAAAGGGAAAGAAGAAAAGGGATGAAAAGAAAGATAGGACCAAGGAAGAGAGAAAGAGGAAAAAAAGAAAGGGGGAAGGAAACAGATTTTTCTTTAGAATTTTCTCCCGGATAAATAATATTACCCTTCAGAATACAGGGTAACCAATGATTAAAGTGCTTGGAATTCAGGAATCTTCTTAGAGATTGACAGCAAGCATCAGATATCACCAGATAGCTGGCAGTCTGACACTCAGACCCCTGAGCCTAGAAGTTCTACAGGATACCTGGCCAACATCCTATAATACTTTAGATCAGCAGTCACATCAAGATTGTCTGATCCCTGCAAATCCCAACTTCTTTCCCACACAACAGGGAGGTCAGCCTACTGCGACTTATACAGTATCTTGTTGTACCCCTGGCTCACAGTGTCTCCGGGTCTAGGCTCTTCTAGTCTAAGTCACGTAAGGCCCATATTGCAATGCTCTCCGACTCTCACCCCTGAATAGAGCCAGTGCTGGGGCTGAGGATGTGGGAGGGAGAGAGCACACCCAGTACCCCTCAGGGCAGTTGTCAGTACATTCCTCAACGTCTGAGCCAGTGTGCAAAGCACAGGAAAACACATGATCCCCTCATTCTTTTCTCCAGAAGAAAAAGAGAGGGAGGGTAAAGGATGGGATATGTGATCAGATTTGGAGTGGAAAAAAACCATTTCACTTAAAAAAAACAAAATCACCACTTACAATCTATAAAGAAGGAAGTAATGTCCAGTTAAGAAGTATATACTGGGACAACTAGGGTTGGGGTGGGGTGGGTGGGAGGTGGGAAGAGAACAGAACAAGATCTCCCTGCTTGTTTTTTCCCAGCCCCCAGGGAAATCCATCTTCAATACTAACGCAAACACTGATACATAATAATGCTTAAGAACCCAGGTTCATTTCTTTTACAAAACAAGAAGAGTAACTATTCTAAAATAATACTTTTATTCTAGAGAAAACAAACACCTCAAAAAAAAATACTAAAAGATTTGGAGAGGGGGAAATATAGATATATGACTGCGATCATTCTGATCTTCTTCCACACAAAGATCAGGTGAAGAGATCTATGCAGCTGTACATACTAGGACTTGTTGGACCCCATTCACCCCCCCAGCCCCATAGAAAGGGAAAAAATTGGTTTTCAAAACAGTCAGAAGCAATATTTGATTGCGAAAACAAAACAATCACATGTGACTTCTGGAAATGTTAGTGTTCTCTGGATTCCTTAAAAAATAAATCCCAGCCAATGCTGCAAAGAGCACAGAAGCGTGAAACAGATGACAAAAATGACGGAAGAGTGATGAAGGGAGCCCGAAGTTCCATCCTCGCAGGGACTGCAGCCCTGGACGTCTCGGCAAAGGTCACAAGACGACAGCTTCGCTTCAGAGTTGTAACTTCTCACCGCCTGTTTCCCTGTCCAAAGAGGCAGACGTCAATTTACACATCTCCATTGTTTAGAAACATTTACTTTGCCAAAACGTAACAGCATTTCAATACACTTTTCCGAGTTTTCCATTCTTCACATAATTTTATTTTTCTTTACGAGAAATAATTGAAATGCTCAAGAGGGGTCCAAACTGCTAAGCAAATCCAAGAGAGACACAGCGTGTTCAGTCCAATCTATCTACCACCAGTGGTTGATCCACATTAAAAGAGAGCAAACAGACTGCAGCTGCACCCCGCAGTCAAAGCACCACTTAATCTCCTACAATAGGAAGTATTTGCAATTGAGGACTGTTCAACTTCCTCAAGAGTTTATTTTAGGATGACATTTTCTGTGCATCCAAATACAATTCTAATCATTAGAACTACTGAAAAGATACATTAACACTGGGCTTTATCTTTTAAAAAAAATACACAAATATGAAGTGAAGTCTGCCTGTGCAATGCCTTGTTTCAATGTTTTAAAACATTGAGCAGGCCGGGCGTGGTGGCTCACGCCTGTAATCCTAGCACTCTGGGAGGCCGAGGCAGGAAGATCGCTCAAGGTCAGGAGTTTGAGACCAGCCTGAGCAAGGTGAGACCCCGTCTCTACTAAAAAAACAGAAAGAAATGATCTGGACAGCTAAAAATATATATAGAAAAAAATTAGCCGGGCATGGTAGCACATGCCTATAGTCCCAGCTACTTGGGAGGCTGAGGCAGAAGGATTGCTTGAGCCCAGGAGTTTGAGGTTGCTGTGAGCTTAACGCCATGGCACTCTAGTCCAAGCAATAGAGTGAGACTCTGTCTCAAAAAAAAAAAAAAAACATTGAGCACATGGTGTCTAAAGCTATTTATGCAATCTGGGTAAAATGTATAGCATAAGCTAATATTATAAAGTACCTATAATTCTATAGTAAACTCACTATAAAACATAAATGAGTTTTGTTTTTACAATTTTTTTTTTTTTTTTTTTGAGACAGTCTCGCTCTGTTGCCCGGGCTAGAGTGAGTGCCGTGGTGTCAGCCTAGCTCACAGCAACCTCAAACTCCTGGGCTTAAGCAATCCTACTGCCTCAGCCTCCCGAGTAGCTAGGACTACAGGCATGCGCCACCATGCCCAGCTAATTTTTTTTTTCTATATATATTTTTAGTTGGCCAGATAATTTCTTTCTATTTTTAGTAGAGATGGGGTCTCGCTCTTGCTCAGGCTGGTCTCGAAATCCTGACCTCGAGCGATCCACCAGCTTCGGCCTTCCAGAGTGCTAGGATTACAGGCGTGAGCCACTGTGCCCGGCCTGTTTTTACAATTTTTAAAAACACATTCTATTTTCAAATTTCTTCATGATTTTTCAGAGATCACTTTCCCTATCAAAATGTGTTTTCAGATTTTTAAAAATGGGTTCCTAAATTTTGATTACTCTGACCTTTCCCATATTTTCATTTTAAAATGGCCCCTCATAAATATGTTGTTTTCCACAAAATAATTACACAGGCTGAATCTTTTTCGTTTCTTAAGTTTTTTTAAAAGTTCTTCATGCAGCTAAGAAATATCGACTGGGGAATTTTGCATCTAGGTTTCCCAAAATGTCCCACAAGAACCTGGGTGTATCCTCTGCCTCAATTCCAGTAGGAGGCCAAAGACAGGGAACTGGCTTATTGACTGAGAAGGAGAGAGAACTGGTGCTACACCTCAGTCTTTAACACTCTCTCAGGCACTACCAACAATATAAATAAGTTCATTTTATTTTAAAGTATAATTATCTACAAATATCTAACACCTGAAAATGTTCATGCTTCTCATGCATTCTGAAACAATTCTGAGTTACTGCGAGTGATCGTAAGACTTACTACAATTAGAAACCTTAGCCCAGAGATCACACAACTCACAAAAAGACACTCTGTGACTGAATGTAGCTTAGTCCTATTTAACTTGGGGGATCTCCAGACAAGCTCTCTATTTTCACATCCTAAATTCCTATCATTTTATAAAATAAGAAGTTTACCAGTAAAATCAAAGAAGCTCAAGTTATTTTCGAAACACACTACATTTTTCTTGGAATACTAAAAAAAAAAAAATCTGTTATAGAGTATAAGTTTTAGCAAAACATCGGACTCCTTCAATGAAGAAACAGTTAAACCCAGTTAAACACTATTACACTGTGGATGTTGCTCATGCTTCCTCCTAAAGAACTCCCATTTTAAAACAGGAACCAGATGGAATGAGTGCTTGGAATAGAAGCAAAACCTTGGAAACTGAACATAACTGGACTCTCTATGTCAATTTTTCTTTATAAACTGTGAGTTAAAAACCTAAAACATTATGAGCAAAAATATCACCTTTGAATATTCATTTGCTAAATGTTATCATGTGACCCTTGTAAGTTATCAATAGTCTTCATTTACATGGCAAGCTCACCTCCTGCATCCCTACCTCGTACATTTTCCCCTACCAATCCTTCACAAAACAAATCTAATAGGTGGACCCTTTGAATGAATGAATGAATGAATGAATGCCTGGCTTACCTTCTTATGTATTAGGAACTCAAAACACACTTACTTGGCTCATAGTAATCCACTATGGACACCGAAGCATCTTGGGTGTTTGAAACTTTAAGGTTTCTCACAGCAGGAATATCAACACAAAACTGGGTTTCATTTACCTTGAAAAATACAAAAGACTCTTGAGGGGATATGTTCACGATAAATAAAGTAAAATATATTACTTGTCTTATCATTTTAGGAAACAGATAACATCTATGTCCCAGGTACTGCAATAAGTACTTCCTATGAATTATCTTATTTAACTTGTAACAACCTTCACAAGGTAAGTATTGTTCTTAGTTCCATTTTGCTGATAAGGGATATTGAGAATTAGAGTTGTTAAGTAAGCAGCAAGCCCTAGGGTACACATTCCTGGGAACACGGTGCCTCACCAGATCAGCACCCTTCTCCTGGGAATCACCCTCAGCTCATGGGAGCCATATCACCCAGTAAGTGGGGTAACCCCAAGATGCGGAGTATACCCCATAAGCAATGACTGATAGGGGGTACACAAGGCCAGATTCCTTGCCTCTAGGAGGAACGGCTTTTGCCAATTTGGTAAGCAATGCTGGTTAAGGGATCAAAAATTAGTAAATTACTTAAAACATCCCATTACTTCCCAATAGCAGTAAATGAAAAGTTAAATTAATCACTCAAAAAGTACTGAACACTCAAAGTAAGAAAACCATTAACAAGAACATCAGAGATACAAGACAAACTTCAAAACCAACTACATACTAAATAAAAATCTTAAATTTATTTTTCAAATTCCAAATCAGGCCCATGGATTTCAAGCATTATTTAATATAAGAAAATTGCTGAAGCTCAAAAAAATCTGAAAACTGAATGAGTTTTAACAGGGCTTTAGTCAGAATGGTTTTTGAAGAGCCAAACCAATGGGAACATTCAGGAACTAGCTTTTTAAAGTAGATATTTAGCAATATATTTCTGATTCATACTTGGCAAAACTGTAATAAGAAACACATGTATTCCTCCCATATAACATGAAATCCTAAGAATGCTTAGAATTCAATATTGAGTCAACCTATGAGAATTGTAAAAATGCTAGACAAAAAGAATAAACTTACATGCTAGCAGTTTTGAGACATAACAAGTAGGAGTGCAAACTGAATGACAAAGGGGACACAAGCTATCAAAATCTATGGGATTCAGCAAAGCAGTCCTAAGGGGAAAATTCATAGCCTTAAATGCCTGCATCAAAAAGACAGAAGATCACAAATTAACAATCTAATGACATATCTCAAAGAACTAGAAAAGGAAGAGCAAACCAAACCCAAAGCCAGCAGAAGAAAAGAGATAACTAAGCTCAGAGCAGAACAAAATGAAATCAAAAATAAAAAACTAATACAAAGGATCAATGAAACAAAAAGCTGGTTCTTTGAAAAGATAAACAAAATTGATAGACCTCTTGCTAGATTAACCAGGAACAAAAGAGAAAGGACCCAAATAGGCTCAACCAGAAATGAAAAAGGAGATATTACAACCGATACCTGTACAGAAATACAAAATATCATCTGTGAATACTATGACAATCTCTAGGCACATAAACTCAAAAACGTAGAGCAAATGGAAAAATTCCTGGAAACACACAGCTTTCTAAGACTCAATCAGGAAGAACAGAACTCCTGAACAGTCCAATAATGAGCAATGAGATTGAAGCAGTAATAAAAAAAATCTTCCAACAAAAAAAAGCCTCAAACCAGATGGAGTCACAGCTGAATTGTGCCAGACCTGCAAAAAAGAATTGGTATCCATACTACAGAAATTATTCCATAACATGAAGAACAAGAGAATCCTCCCCAACTCATTTTACGAAGCCAGTATCAACTTGATACCAAAGCTAGGAAAGGACACAAGAAAAAAAGAAAACTACCAACATCCCTTATGGATATAGATGAAAAATCCTAGCAAACCAAATTCAACAGCACATCAAAAAAATAATCCATGATGACCAAGTGGGCTTCATCCCAGGGATGCAAGGATGGTTCAACATACACAAATGTATAAATGTGGTTCACTACATAAAAAGAAGCAAAAACAAAGGCCATTTGATCATCCCAATTGATGTACAAAAAGCATTCGACAAAATTCAGCACCCCTTCATGATAAAAAAAAAAACCCTCAACAAACTAGGCATAGAAGGAACATATCTCAAGATTATAAAAGCCATAAATGACAAACCCACAGCCAACATCATACTGAATGGGGAAAAGTTGAAAACATTCCCACTAAGAACTAAAACAAGACAAGTGTGGCCAGTGTCACTTCTATTCAACATAGTGCTAGAAGTAATAGCAAGGGAAATCAGTAAAGAGAAAGAAATAAAGGGTATCCAAACAGTGAAAGAGGTCAAACTATTGCTTTCTGCTGATGATATGATCTTATGTTTAGAAAACCCCTAAGACTCCAAGAAGAGACTCCTGAAATTGATAAATAAATTCAGCAAAATCTCAAGTTACAAAATCAGTGTATATAAATCAATAGCATTCCTATATACCAATAACAATCAGGCTGAGAATCAAATCAAAGTCAAACCATTTACAATAGCCACAAAGAAAATAAAATACCTAGGAATATACTTAACCAAGGAAATGAAGGATCTCTACGAACATAACTATGAAACACTAAAGAAAGAAATCTCAGACAACCCAAACAAATAGAAAAACATATCATGCTCATGGATCAGTACAATTAACATTGTTAAAATGGGGTCTCGCCACCCAAAATGATTTACAAATTCAATGCCATCTCCATCAAAATACCAATGTCATATTTCACAGATCTAGAAAAAAATAATTCTGTACTTCGTGTGGAACCAGAAAAGAGCCCAAATAGCCAAAGCAATTTTAAGCAAAAAGAACAAATCTGGAGGCATCACATTACCAGACTTCAAACTATACTACAAGGCTATAGTAACCAAAACAGCATGATATTGGCACAAGATAGAGACATGGACCAATGGAACAGGCCAGAGAACCCAGATATAAAACCATCCACATACAGCCAGCTGATCTTTGACAAAGCAAACAACAATATACACTGGGGAAAAGAAGCCCTATTAAATAAATGGTGCTGGGAAAATTGGATAGCCACATGCAGAAGATTGAAACAGGATCCATAGCTCTTACCACTCATAAAAATTAATTCAAGATGGATAAAAGACTTAAATGTAAGACTTGAAATCATAAGAATGCTAGAAGAAAATATGGGAAAAACTCTTCTAGTATTGGCCTATGCAAAGAATTTATGAAGAAGATCCCAATGGCAATCACAGCAATAACAAAAATAAATAAATGGGACTTGATTAAATTAAAAGGCTTCTGCACAGCAAAGGAGCAAATAGACAACCTACAGAATGGGAGAAAATATTCACAAGCTATACATCCGATAAAGGACTAATAACCATGATCTACAAAGAACTCAAGCAAATCAGCAAGGAGAAAACAAACAACCCTATTAAAAAGTAGGCAAAAGACATGAACAGAAGCTTTTCAAAAGAAGATAGACAAATGGCCAAAAAACATGCAAAAATGCTCAACATCACTAATTATGAAGGAAATTCAAATTGAAACCACAATGAGATATCACTGTGCCCCAGTTAGAATGGCTTTTATTAAAAAGTCCAAAACAATAGATGCTGGCATGGATGCAGAGAGAAAGAAACACTTATATACTGTTGGTGGGACTGCAAAGTAGTCCAAGCTCTGTGGAAAACAGTATGGAGATTCCTCAAAGAACTAAAAGTAGACCCACCATTCGATCCAGCAATCCCGCTGCTGGGTATTTACCCAAAGGAAAAGAAGTCATTGTATCAAAAAGATACCCACACTCGAATGGCAGCACAATTCAAATTGCAAAGATGTGGAATCAACCCAAGTGCCCATCAATTCATGAGTGGATTAACAAAATGTGGTATACGTATACTATGGAATACTACTCAGTCATGAAGAAGGATGAATTAAGGCCTTTTGCAGCAATTTGGATGGAACTGGAGACCATTATCCTAAGTCAAGTATCTAAAGAATGGAAAAATAAATACCACATGTACTCATTATTAATCTGGAACTAACCGATGAGCACACATGTGCACAAAGGGAAGTAAAATTCAGTGGAATTCAAGCAGAGGAGAGTGGGGAGGAGGGGATAGGCAAAAACCTACCTAACAGGTACAATGAAAACTATCTGGGTGATGGGCACACTTATAATCCTGACTCAAGCATAATAAAACTGATACATGCAACCAAAAACATTTGTACCCTGGTAATATTTTGAAATTTAAAAAAAAAGTAGAGTCTGGAATTCTTCACTTACCTTTCCCTCACCTATTTTATGCAGTTTATTCTTGGATCAGTAGCACTCACGCAGCAATGGGAAGAGTACATGAAGGTTATATAATTCTGTGTCAAGACCAAACTTACGAGAATATTCTTTTGTGATTTAAGCACCTAACTTTTCAAGGGAGAAACATTAACCCCTTTGAGATTTGCTAAAATCTTCACGAAATCATTTTAAAATGTATCACCAAAGCTTTCATACTCAGCATTTAAACAAATATTCTTAGCAATTCCCTGAGGCAGAGCAATTGTCAAATTGAGATCTGGACTGAATTTTTTGAAATTATAATATGAAAATTTCTATGTATTTTATAGCTGGCATGATATAATGACTTAGTTATCAGATCTTCACCAGACTCATCATTAATAGTAACTCTCTCTAAGCTAATCTCATAGTGATGCCTTTTCAGTAGAGACAAATACATGGCTGCCACGTTAAAGTTAAGCAGGGACACAAAAAGCTAAAATAATAATGACTTAATGAAAACATACTTAAAGTAAGGTAGACATTTGAACATAATAAATGGTAGCTTTGTCAATAGTTACCTGTATGAAACTTAACGTTTTACTACTTACAGAATCTAAATAGAGATTGAGTTTTCCATGATCGTGTTCCACTTTCTTCACTGTCTCGCTTAGAGGAATCGCGTCGGAAGGCACAGTAAAGCCACTGAGCAGGTTAACTTCCATAAGAGCCATGCCACTCCTAGCGGGGCCCAGAAACCTAAATCAAAGAGGGGAAGATGAAAGAAAACCCTTTAGGAAATACCTAAAGCTGTCAGCAAATGATCTTCATACAAAAATTAAAACTGCCAAAGGTTATTCCAAATACTGTTAGAGTTCAAATAAAATTCACTATAGAGGACTTTAAAACAGGTTATCTTTTTCTTACATGTGTGATATTCTTATAACTTTCAACCCTATGGGGACTAATGACATAGTAAGGTGTTCATTTGACAGATAGCATGAAATCCCTGCAGTGCGGCAGGCTTGTGCTCACATGTTGTAACAGGTATAACCTATGATACACCCTTTCAACAGACAACTCTGTTTTCTAGTGATGATTCCAAACTGAGCGGCGTTTTTCATTTTCTCAAAAGTTGACCGCACCAAACTTTCCAGCTGAAAGCCGGGACCTGAAAAGGAGACATCCCTTGACCACCTAGTGATAGACCCCAGCCAAGTCCTTAGCAACCTTTTCTTCATCTTGTTTTAGAAAAATGAGAACAGTAGGGAAAGACCTTCCCTTTGTTCTCCCACATACTTGGCACATTTTGTTGTTTTCTTTGGCCCCTTGAGAGAATTATAAGCCTTGGAAAGTTTTATTACACCGCATCCTTCTCTCACCCTGTTGTACACAATGTGAGCACCAAAGGATCTGGACACCAACAACATTTTGTTTCCTTGAAAATAAACAGTTTTCCAAAATGAATAAATGGCAAGAGCTTTTCAACTGGAGCAACAAGAACCCAGACTCATTATGGAAAGAAGTTTGCCTTCAACATAAAAGGATCATAGCATTAAGTTAGTTCCTGCTGTCCTTGTAGAGGGCAAAAGCATGAAGGGCTGTTAGAAAATCTTGCTTTTTAGAGCAGTGAACTGATGCCTGCCAAACATGACTGATTGAAAAGCCATACAGTACAACTGCTGACTTCAGCTGGCCCAGCAACCCGAAGCAACTAAAACCATCTGCCGCGTGATGCACTTCACCAAGATAGATGCTACTGAAAACTAATAACTGGACTGAAACTAGAGGTGTTTGTATATGAGCAAAAACTACAGATGAGAAAAACAGCCAATATGCTTAAGTACTTAAAAGTATGATGCAGATTATACTTTCAGTACATCATCACAAGTACCTTGGTTGCCCTGGTCTCTCCACCAACCAGGGGCAGAATTTGTTAACCGACCGTACCACACAGAAAGCCCTGTATGAGGTAAGGTCTTGGACCCTGTTGATAGGAATAAAGTGCCTGAAATACCAGGTAATCTTTTTATAATGTGCTGCTGAAAACATTCACTTACATATTATATGTGCTTCATACCAGAGTTTTCTCAGAAAACTAGTAGCAGCATTTAAATTATTTTTGTAAAACCCCTACCCTCACAGGAAAACATTTCCTTCCTTCAGGTTCTACCTACCAACCGGATTCCCAATGCTGGGTGAAGACTGGGAACCCTGCATCCTTATGTGAACCCCTATAAAGGATGAGGCTTCATCATGGTCTGAATCCTGGTGCCCCTGCCATTTTCCTCGGGTTTCCTCACTTAACCTACCTAAGAGGTAAAAATCCCCCTCTCATAATTCCATGAGACTCTTCTTTGCCTTCCTCAAAACTAGAATTTTAGACTTGCTGAGGGGATTTTTTTTTTATTAATTCATTCTCATGAATTAAAAAAAATAAGTGAATTAATTCAATTATTATTTCATTCTCCCCCTCACAGGGCCTCTGTATTTTTGGCTTACCACTGTATTCCCATGCCTGACACTGTGCCTGGCACACGGTGCAGATTCAGACAGACCATGTTTACTGAGTGAATGAAAATAGGCATGAATAAATGAGGAAAGCAGAAATAATAATAGCACTTACTTTATAGAATTATTGTAAGAATTAAATGAGAGGCATGTAAAAATGTGTGGTACAGTGCCTGGCATATAAGTTTGTGATTAACGTAGGTGTTACTGTTTATAATAATACCTGAATGTTGTTTTTCTGGAACAGAGGCCAGTTGCAAGCTTAGCAAAGACTAATTGGGGATCTACTTTCTTCTCAGCTAAAAAGGAAGCCACTGCATAGACTCTGATATGCCCCTGCTGCTGGCTCAGAATGCCTAAGAAGGTGAGGAATGGGGCAAACATGTAACATTTTACCCCAAAATCAGGAACAAGAAGGTCCAAGGGTAATACAGGTGGTAGCAGTAATGGAGGAGACTGGGTTCAGGCAAAGGCTAAGAAGACTGATCACATGGGTGAACACCCAGGAATGACCCTAGAGAGCATCTGACAGCTCAGGACCGCAACAGTGGCTCCCAGTCCAACAAGCTAAGTTCAACCAGAATGACACGGATATTCCAAAAGAGCAGACGACAGCTCCTCAATGTCATTGCATCTTTATAGTAACTCCCAGCTCAACACCAAATAATGCATATATATGAGGATAGATTGACAAGAAAAACATTGTAAAGCTTCTTGATTCAAGAACTTTCACATGAGTATTCTGAAATTTGTGTGTGCATTAGAATAACCAAGAAGCTGCAGCTTCACAGCCCTGCTGTTAAGTTAGGGCCCTTTCTCTTATGACCTAACAAGATCCTCAGATGCTCTGGATACAGACCTGATACAGATTTAAGAATCACATTAATAAGTACTCCCAGAATCTTCAGCTGTAAGTGTCTAATTATCCAAGATGAGAACATTCTAAACTGGAATGTTTTCAGTGTCTTTAAAAAAACTATTCCCTTCATTGAATTTGCATTGTTCTCATAAACTTTGGGGTTATAAAGTGTAACAGCTAAGGTTAAATATGAATCTGGAATAATTATTTCAACAGAAAAATAACTCATAACAAGAAATAATCATAGTTTGAGTATTAAATATGATTGATTAATTTAAAGTTTTCCTAAATTGAACCTGAGTTTTATTAATTTAAATATACTATTCTATTCAAATTGTTATAAATAGAAGGAAAACTTATAAACAATTTTTGGACACATCTAAAAAATGCTTAAATATAATTAGTAGTATTTCCAGTTTATAATCTGAAGTGTAATGCATAACTGAATTGTTTGTTACATATAATGCCTTACATTGATATAGACAGACAACTATATATAATTTCATCTCAAATCAATTTTTTAAAAGAAAAAGAGGAAGAAGAGGAACCTAAACAAATTACTTACCTTGTGCACACACTCAAATTCACATGATTGATATCATCTTTATTATCTTTTACAGTAACATCTAAATCAAAGGCTTCTTGATTTTGGATAGATCTTCGTCTTCTAGAAGACCCGGAATCTTTCACGTTATAAAAAACATTGAGCTGCAATAAATAAATTAGCACAAATAATAAATTGGTAATAATTTCCATCATTATCTATTCTAAATACTGTATTAGGTATTTCTCTTTGGGATAAACCCAATTAAATTTGTAATCTTCAAACTAGAAAAAAATTAATTTTACTGGCTGACATAGTATCATTATTAACAAATATTATAAAAGTTTATAAAAATTATTTTAAAAGTTGAGAAAATCGTTAGGTAATATTCCAAAACAAGCATCATAGAACACTGTGGATGACAGTGATGAGATACTGTTTTTTTCAAAGAATGCAAACATTCCCTTGAGGGAAAAACTGAAGCTACTGCCAACTTTCTTGAGAACATTCATGGATTTCGAAGTCCTATTGCCCAAATGGAGTCATTTTTCACAAACTGGATCCTTAGAAACTCTCAGTAAAATGAATCAAAACGAAAACATCTAAAAGCCTTAGTTGAACATAAACCTGTTCAACTGCTAAGGATTCTTTTATCACACGTTTTTCAAAGATGATAAAATAAATTATGGATTTCACATCAACTGGGTCTTTTCAGCATACACTCTGTGCCCACCACTGATGTTAAAGGTGCTCTGGGGACACTGGGGTAGCCTGAGGACCAGTGTCTTTCTCAAAGGATCCTAAATCAGAAGCTTAGGAACGTACTCAAAATTTCCTGGGCCAGCCTCATCCCAGGTGGATTGGTATCTATTTAAATGTTTTATCTCATTCCCTTTTTTGATATCAAGGTTCATAAAGCTTACTATTCCTATGTAATATTGCATTTTATTTTATTTATACCTAAAACACATACGTGTATATATATATATATATATATATACACACACACACACACACACCCCTACCCGAAAACTAAACATCTAGTACCCTTTGTGAATTTACTTACTTTAAAAAATCCTGTCTCTAAGCCTTCACCTTTCAAATCTAAGAGTTCCAATCCTTTTACTCTGCCACAACCCAAACTCATGTAATACTTCAGCCCCTTGATCATCCTGGCTATCTCACTCTGGACATTAGCCCATTCTTTCTTAAACTATAGCAATTAAAATTATAGAGTACTTCTGGAGCAGTTGAAGAATGGTTTCATAAAATTGAGGGAATGGTTTCTGTTATTTTCATTACCCCCTTTCCAGAGGCATGCCATTGTCCCTTTAGAGGCCAATGTCATCAGGAAATACACAAGGACTATTAGATTTATCTCCCAGGTCACAATTAATGCCCATTTATATCTAAGTATTAGGGTTTTCATCCGGCCCGCAGCTCAACCGTTTACTCTGAGCACTTTAAGGATGGACACGCTTGAAGCTCTGACTTGGGTGGAGCAAGGGCAACATACGTAACCTAAACATTTGTACCCCCATAATTATGCTGAAATAAAAAATAAAAGAGATCTTGCAGTTTATTTTCAAATTTTCAAATGCAATTTAGCATTTTATTACCCAAAAGGGGGTAATATTTACTGCAAACTCAAGAGGTTTCTTTTGTCCTTCTTTTTCCAGAGCATTTATAAAAATACCAACTGAAGGAAATCTCAATACCCATTTCTGGGTGACCACAGTGTTTGCAATTTTTTCCATCCATCATGGGAAGTGCCTATTGGTCTCCACCTTTTGTTTTCTGTATTTTGAGACAGAAATGGGACTGGCGAACATTATGAACAGTAGGTACCACATTTACCCCTGTATCCTTCAAACCTCAAGTAAAAATCATTTGGTTTCAGTAATTTATCTGCATCTGGTTTATCAAAAAGGAATTCCAACCCACCCAGTGATTTAAGTATATATAATTTTTCAATTTTATCTAAAATATACTGTATATTTACTCTGGGAATTACTCTTTGCATTGAAACACAGCATGAGAATGAGAATCTTCCCATGATCTTTGTTAGTAAACACCAATATAAATTACTCACTTTCTCTTTCTATCCTTTTCATTGAATATCATTCCTTTTTGCTGTGATCATTTTTCCTCAACTTTTAAAAACTGTTTACTGTGTTTTGAGTATCATGCAAAATAATCTTGGAATTATTTGGAGGTTTACAAACAATACCTGCTTAGCAACGTACACCTGCCCTACTAAGCAAGTGCACCTGTTCTCTCAAATACAGTGATTGTACTTGTTTTTGAGAAAGTATTTTTTCTATATAATGGCCATTTTACTACTTTCTCCATAAGTGTTTTAGGGTTTGTTTGGTTTGCTTTTTCTACCCAAGCACAAAGTCATTCTTGGTCCTATCACGTATTATCTTGGGTTTCCAATAAAATGATTTTAAAGTCCCCAAGATTTTCATGTATTATTTAATGTAATAATTATTTCATTCTGTATTTTTCATACTACTTTCATTTTATTGTAGCTCCTACTGCACCTTAAAAAATATTTCTTTGAATTTTCTACCTGTGCCAAAGTATTGAGCATAATCATGCTCTAATTTGTTATATTTACTATTATTAATATATAAGATTTTACATTAAAGGGACACATTTCCTATCTTGAAGTCAATAATGTGTATATTCTTTATATTCTTCAATGAATATTAAGAAGTTGTATGAAAAATGTGTATTTGCTTATCAGATCATAGTAGAAATTCTATCAGCATTATAATTTCTGAACTATATTTTCACAAAAAAAAGGTGGGAGGACTGATTGATTCACATGAACCATATTGGAAGATTTTAACCCCCACTTCAAAAAGCAGATAATTATAGAAATATTCTTCAAATAGATTATCAATCCCTATAATTGCTGTTTACTCACTAGCTGGTAACATCTCTAATACTTTTTATTAAAGAGAGTCGTGTATCTTTCAGAAGTCACAGAAGCAAGTCATTAAAAATTTTATTCAAGTTATCTAAGTTAAAGATTCACAATGCCCCTAACCAAAGAATAATTTTAAATAGTCACTTTTAACTTTAAAAAATAAACATCATTACCTACCTGACAAATAGCAAATCCAAAACCATCTGCGGAAATACTAACTGCAGTTGGCTGTACCACAGCAAGCTGAATAAGGTGAAAAAAAAGTGAATGAGGCTAATTTTCCATATGTAGATGCTTCCAAGAAGCACAAGAGATCAGTGCTATCCGTCATTAGGAGTGGAAGTAATTACTAGAAAGTGCTAACAGCTTTGCTCGATCTCATTTATCAAAAGCTGTGAGTCAAGGGCTAAGTGAGGTGAAGGCAGAGGAAGTGCCCGCTCTCCAGGCCCCTCACCTCTCCATTTTAGGAGAACACATTAGTGCTCCTGACAGGTTGTTTTCCTGTTGGGAGCATGAAAGACAAGAAACAAACGTCCAGAGCTTAATCCTCTGCCTTCCTGGGAACACAGCAATGTGTCATCATTGACTGTGCCTAACTTTATTCCTTCTTTTCCTTTGCCATTAGCCCTATTTCTCAGTTTCCAGCTTTGAAGTGACCACCTTCATTCACTGTCCTCAACTTCCCACAAGGTTAACCAAGGGAATACAAGTTAGAGACTAGAATATTCTTACATTCCATTTAAAGTAAGAATTCTACTACTGGCTCTATTGATTCTCCTAAGAAGACATGTGGAGCAGCTGAAAAAAACACGGTCTTTGGAATCATGAGTTCCAATTCTAGATCTACTGTTCCTAGTAACATGATCTTGAGCATGTTGACCTCTCTCGGCCTCAATTTTTTTTTTTTTTTTTGAGACAGAGTCTCACTCTGTTGCCCTGGCTAGAGTGCCGTGGCATCAGCTTAGCTCACAGCAACCTCAAACTCCTGGGCTCAAGCGTTCCTTCTGCCTCAGCCTCCCAAGTAGCTGGGACTACAGGCATGTGCCACCATGCCTGGCTAATTTTTTCTATATATTTTTTAGTTGTCCAGCTAATTTCTTTCTATTTTTAGTAGAGACGGAGTCTCACTCTTGCTCAGGCTGGTCTCAAACTCCTGAGCTCAAATGATCCACCCACCTCGGCCTCCCAGAGTGCTAGGATTACAGGCGTGAGCCACTGCACCCAGCCTCACCCTCAGTTTTACCATGTGTACAATGGGCATAAAAGTACTTAGAGTTGGTTTAAGAATTAAATGCAATAGCATATGTAAGGTACATTGTTTCCCAATGTGACAGTGCCTATGTTTTCTCCTTTTCCAATGATCTTTCCAAAGTTCTCAGCCCCTCCACCCTTCTAAAGCTCAGCAAATTTGACCAAACAAGAGTACCACTTTCCCCCATCCCTCTACAGGGCTCTGGGAACAAGTCAACAGATTAGAAATAAAGAAGTATTCCAGCATAAAAAATCATCTACACAGATTTTTTAATAACCACCCCTCGTCCACACCTCTGCTGTCTGAAGGAGAAGGCGGTTGTGTGTGTCAATCAGAAACTTTACAGGATTTGGTGAGCTAGGCCCCGTCACGGTCACTTGGATATTTGTCCTTCCTGTATTCACTAGGGCTGCAAATTCAGACAGGGCCTTTAAGGCCACAATGGTATCCTGTTGAAGGAAGAAAAACATTTGTACATGTAAGTATACATCAAGACCTCCAAAGAGTAAATTCAATAATGTTTAGGAAATCTGCTACGCATTTATCCACATTCCTTGAGAGTCAAACGCTCCCCAACTCATCTTTGAATCTCCCTGGCCTAGAAAGGAGAGGCTGAGAAAACTTGCTAAATGGAACTGAGCATCTACTCTTATACCAGTCACCGCAAGTGAAAAATGGCTGATATAGACGGGGAACTGGTTTATTCCACACAAATATCAGATATGAAGTTCACAGCAATGATGAGAAAAAAGTAAAATTAGTGACTTAAACCTTTGACTTGAGTTACTAAACTTTTAAACTGCCAAGTAATTTTAGGAAGTGATAAAAATAAAGTAACCACACACCTTCTAAAATATATATATATATATACTGTAGTTTAAAGGCAAAAAAAAATCCATCATCTCTCACCTGGGTAGACGCAAAACCTCCCAAGCTATTTCTTTGTCTGCTTAGCCATCTCATAATTGGGATTCCCTCAGAAACTTGAAATTGCAGAAAGTGTGAGAGCAGTGCATAGGCTGCAACTTCAATATCCAGCGAGCGTGGCTGCCAGGAGTCAGAAAGTCCCGACGCTGATGACACCCAGAACTGCGTGCCCTCTGCAAGAGAAAAGTAATAATATTCTGATCAATTACAAAAAAAAAAAAAAATTACATTTTATACCATTCAATATTCGTACACTGGTCCAAGTTCTACTTGACTAGCATAAAAATACATATATTTTTATACATGTATATATTTATGCCAAGCAAGTATATGTACATTTGTAAACACACACACACACCTATATGTCACTTTTTAAACAATTACAGGTTGAGTATCCCTTATTTGAAATGCTTAGGACCAGAAGTGTGTCAGATTTCTGTTTTTTTCAAATTTTGGTATATTTGCAGAATATATACATTCCAAAATCTGAAATGCTCCAAAATCCGAAACTTTTTGAGCACCGACATGATGCTCAAAGGAAATGCTTGCTAAAGGATTTCAGATTTTTGGATTAGGGATGCTCAACCTGTACCACTTATAAGTTTTCATCCTTTTCCTAATGCCTGTATTTGAGGATGTTTTGATGAAAATATTTTTCCAAGAGAATTCTATACATTTGACTCAAGACTGAACAGCTAAAAATAAAAGAGAAAACATACTATACTCCAGAAGATAATTTATGTTACTTATCTGACCAGGCCATCCCAAAAATATTTTAGGACACAATGGAAAGAATCCTGTTCTGCAGATCTGCCATTAACCAGCTCCAACGTTCTAGGAAACTTTTCCTTTTTTCATTACCTGAAAGTTGGTGTTATAAGTTCGAAATGCAAGCCCCCACGAGAAAAATGAGGGACCCTGGCCACCTCAGACAACCCTCCTAGAGATAATTCTGCTCTAGTCCCCAGAGGACCATCCTACTTGGTGCCCCTTTTCAAACTAAACTTGCTATTTAGATGATGATTCTACTTGGGCGGAATGTGAAATAACTACCACTCAGCCAAGCAGAGAAGAACAAATGCCAAGGACTGCTTCAGCCTCTATACAAGGATCTTCTAGTCCCCAGGACTGGAATATGTAATAAGAATTAAATCTAAGTTTCTGTTAATAATAATACAATATTTTGTACAGCCTCAGACATCTCCAAGCACTTTTTACAGCTATCCCTTCTTGAATAAACGAAACTTTGAATTTAAAATTATTTCTACCCACCCAATCCTATCTCTCTCTTTTTCTCTCTCTCTCTCTCACATACACACACACATACACACACACACATGCACATGGATCCCTGACCACTTATAGAGACCAGTGGGGTAGTAACAACATCTGTACTCTTTGTCCTGTTGTAGCCCAATCACAATCCCCATTCAAAAAACAAATCATACACACAACCCACTTCTAACAGCATTTTTTTTGGTATTTGCACTTCTTTTAATTGGCATTTTCGTTCATACTTTTGAGCACCTGTTATGCATCAGGCACCATACATTATCTCATTTAATCCCCACAGCAATTCTAAAATAGGTGTTATTCCCATTTTACAGTTGGGGACACTGACGCTCATACAGGTAAGTTGCAAAACCAGAATTTGAACCCAAGTCTCTCCAGAATCCAAGGTCTTAGCAAACACACAGGGCCACCAAACCAGAAATGGTACCAGACACTCAAAAAGTAACTGACATAGGGCAGAACATATGTAAAATAGACATCCGAGCCCTGAAATTCTGTTTTAAAAAATTCCCAAGGAGACCAGAAGCATTGTGGCCACGTAAGGCCTTTCCTAATCTCTTTCTGTGTTTCATTTATCATCTCATTCAAAAGATGCAAACATAATCAACTTCATAACTGGCTTATAAAATTTTCTCATGTAATTTATATATTTCATAATACACAACAGTCTACCAACTTCAACAGGCCCCACACATTACCTTCTTGTTCTGCTCTCCACAT
This sequence comes from Lemur catta, assembly GCF_020740605.2. Classification (NCBI taxonomy): domain Eukaryota; kingdom Metazoa; phylum Chordata; class Mammalia; order Primates; family Lemuridae; genus Lemur; species Lemur catta. The sequence goes on along the minus strand of NC_059129.1, from coordinate 74,450,976 downwards.
CAGCATATTCAAAGCCTCCTTGGCTTTAGGACTCCCCACCGATGACAACGCATAAGTTATTAGAGCTAGAGTATAATTGTCGGAAATTCCTCTATTGAATTCAGATTCCAAAAAGTTGATAGAATCTTGCACATCAATATTAGGCTTCAAAGAAAAAACATATTTTTTACTATTCAAAATAACCCATTATCACATATATAAACAAAAAATATTTTAAAACATTCATTTAAAAAAATAATTTTCAGTGTCTATTAAGCATCTGACCATGTCTTAGGCAATGGGAATTAACAATGATCATTGACATTTAAAGATTTGCCATGCATTTTGAAAATAAGACCAAGCACGGTGGCTCGTGCTTGTAATCATAGCATTCTGGGAGGCCGAGGTAGGAGGACGGCTTGAGCTCAGGAGTTTGAGACCAGCCTGAGCAAGAGTGAGATCCCGTCTCTACTAAAAATAAAAAAATTAGCCATGTGTGGTGCCACACGCTTGTAGTCCCAGCTATTCGGGAGGCTGAGGCAGGAGGATCACTTGAGCCCAGAAGTTGGAGGTTGCAGTGAGCTATGATGACACCACTGCACTCTACCACAGGTGACAGAGCAAAATTCTTGTCTCAAAAAAAAAAGAAAAGAGTATCGCTTTTCGGTTTTTATAAGTAAACAGGCACCATTCCTTAGAAGAAATAAGAAGTAGAGCTTTTGCCAGTGTTTCTCCCACTGAGTATCATAAACTCAAATGAGAGCAGAAAATATAGCTTGAGAATCATATTTCTCATATTTGATCTCAGGTGTTGAAGCTCTAAATTCAGGGAAACACTTATCACCTACATGCCTAATACTGGGCTAGAAAAATAGCAGGGAGCTTAATAAAGAGAATGGCTGTTGTTGATCTTATGAAATGCACTCAGCAGTAAGAGTAAAGGCATCAATCACGGGGACAGGTATGGAGAAAAAATAAGCTCATTAGCATAACCTTCCTTGCACCCTGATTCTCATCCAGGCATCCCTGCCCACTTACCATGCTTTCCAGAGTGTAGGTATAGCTAGCACTCAATTAACAGACACTGTAATTGTCCCATGATAGCTTAGAAATAAAAAATCCTTCACAACCTAAACCTGCTAGAACACATTCTCAAATTCTAAAGAATTTTCTTTCCCCCAAGAAATTAACCCTTCCAATGATAAAATATGTATTGACTTATCTTACCAATAGCAAGTATAATACATATATTAGAAAGCATTTTTAGAATCCTCTCAGTTAATCTCAAAGAGTGGATAAAATATTTTTATCTTGATTTTAGAATGTGACCACAAATGCAAAGCAAAAGGGTGTTCAAATTCAGATTTTAAATGCAACACAAAATTGCAAAACTCTTTAAGTTTCCGAACACATATTTGACCCATTGAGACATACCTTCCTTGAATTTCCCATCTATCATTTATTAAATTAAAGATTAAATACCTGATATTTTCTATATCCCAGGAGAGAAGTCACAATATAGGCTGTAAGTGTTAATGGACTTTTATTGCCACCTTGAAGCTCACTATGAATCACTCTTCCTGGCTCCCAAAATTCACCATTGGATTTCTGACGTCCTTTGAGCCATGTATATGTTCTGTGTAACACATTCTGATCAATATCTATGTAAGGATCAGCTTCAAGGAAACATCTTAAAACAAAAGCTGACAACCTTTATGAAAAGAAGAAAAAATTACAAAAAAAAAATACTTTATAAAGTCCTCCAAATAACACTGAGCAGACAAAACAACACTTTTTCCCCCATCAGAAGAGTCACACAAGAAATAATCACTGAAGAAGGAAGAAAGAAAAGAACTCAAGCAAATCAGCAAGAAAGAATCAGATAAGCCCATTAAAAAGTGGGCAAAAGACATGGACAGAAGCTTTTCAAAAGAAGATAGATTAATGGCCAATAAACATATGAAAAAATGCTCAGTCTGTAATCATCAGGGAAATGCAAATCAAAACCACAATATTACCTAACTCCAGTGAGAATGGCTTTTATCAAAAAGTTCCAAAACTATAGATGCTGGCGTGAATACGGAGAGAAAGGAATATTCATACGCTGTTGGTGGGACTGCAAACTAGTACAACCTCTATGAAAAGTAGTATGGAGATATCTCAAAGAACTAAAAGTAGACCTACCATTTGATCCAGCAATCCCACTACTGGGTATTTACCCAAAGGGAAAAAAGACATTTTATAAAAAAGACACCTGTACTCATATGTTTATAGCAGCACAATTCACAATCACAAAGATGTGGAAACAATCCAAATGCCCATCAATACATGAGTAGATTAATAAAATGTAGTATATGTAGACTATGGAGTACTACTCCGCCATGAAAAAATGGTGAACTAATACCCTTTGTAACAACCTGGATGGAACTGGAGACCATTCTTCTAAGCGAAGTATCACAAGAATAGAAAAACCAACACCACATGTACTCACTATTAAACTGGAACTAATCAATCAACACACATGTGCACATATGGTAGTAAAACTCAGTAGAAACCAAGTGCGGGGGTTCACACCTAACGGGTACAATGCATGGTATCTTGGTGATGGGTACACTTATAACTTTGACTCAAATGGCACAAAAGCAATTCATGTAACCAAAATGCTTTACCCCCACAATACTGTGAATTTAAAAAAGAAAGAAAGAAAAGAAAGGCAGCAAAGAGACAATGTAAACAACTCTGCCTAGCAGGTTGACCTGGCTTCTACTTGAGCATGGCCAAGAAACTCCAGATCAACTCACAAAATATAGATTTGACAAAGAACTTAGAAATCATCTTATCTAGCCTCATTATTTTATAGATTTAGAATTCGACAGTCCAAGAGAGTTAAATAAGTTCTCCAAGGTTACTCATCTTTGGACTCTTCTAGGTATTTACCAAAGAAGATCTCATACACACTTCGGTCAGCCACTGTAGTACTTTAAAGTGGGGGAAATGGATATTTTTTCTCCTACAGGACAGCAGTCAGCAAACTACAGCCTGTGGGCCAAATCTGCCCGTCAGGCCAAAGCCAGCCCAGGGCCTGTTTATGTGTGCACCACCCCCCACCATCTGCCACCAGCACCACCACCTAAGAATATTTTTTTGAAGGAGAAAGGAAAGAAAAGAGAAAAGAACGAAGGAAAAAAAGAGAGGGAGAAAGAGAGGAAAGGAGGGAAGAGAGGGGGAAGGAAGAAGAAGAGAAAGGAGAGGAGGGAAAAATGTGCAACAGATTCTACGTGGCCCGAAATGCCTAAAATATTCACTATCTGACCCTTTCTAGAAAAAGTTTGCCAATCTCTGCCACAGAACACTATATTGAGGTGACAAGAACATTAAGCAATAAAACACTGAAACGTTTCTATTTATGGATCTATATTCTGACTCAGGCCAAGAGAAAATTGGAAGCAGATCTGTTTCATCGTATAAAAGGTTTGGTGTGGTAAACATTAGTAATACGCAATAACACCCAGTTCTCTTTTACTTTGGGTACACAGAGAAATTCACTGCCCTGCCCCCTTGAAGTTAGGCATGGCCATGTGACCAGCTCTGACAATCATAAAGTAAGTAGAAATGTTCCACTCAGACTGAAGTATCTGATTGCCAGCGCTACAGACTCCAGCCTCATCTTTCCAGACTGTGGTCAGCCTGCAGCCTCCCACTCAGCTGGTGCGACGGTGGCCGCTGAAGAACGACTGCGGAGCCCCCTGCTGGTCCAAAATGAACATGCAGCATGTGCAAGAAACACCTTCGTTAATAAACTGCTAAGATTTAGGAGGGAGGTTGTTGCCACAGCACACCTGGTCTAACCCGACTGATACAGTTAGTCTTTCAATGGGGAAAATAGGAAATTGAAGATACGTGCAAGAAGAGAGATCAATTGTCCAAAATCAGCTACATGGAGATTCCAGTCTGGAGGAAACTCTGGATGTTCCTATTTAATTCCGTTAACTGTTCATTTTTCACAAAAAATAATCTTAAAGAAACTACATGGACTGTATTAACAAAACATTTGTATTATCCATGTCAGATTAAGAAAAAAGCTATGTCACAATCACCCAGTATTTCTAACCAATTTTTCTTATCAGCTGCGCCATCATTATAAACTATCTTTATTGCTGTTTTTCCCAAATGCAAAACAGTGGATTTATGACTTATCTTTTCTAAATAAAAACATTTGACTTGTTAATGTTTTAAAATAATATTTTAAAAGGAGAATCTCTTTTAAAGCCAGGCTATGGGAAAAGCAGCCTCCCAGTCTATAATACACAGAGACATGTCTATCCAGTTCACGGCCATTGCGACCTAGTGAAAGCCCATTCCACAACACGGATTTGTCCAGTTGGCAAAAACACTTACCAAGTGCTGCCAGAAGGGTCATAATTCCCAAAGGCACTGAAAGAGCCATCTTCCCTCTGATAGAGAAGTTCTCGCTGGTAACCTGAAGACACAAAAATGGAACAATATTCAACATCATCATAACTTGAAATGAATTAAAGTTTCTAATCATGACCTCATATTGAGAAAATATGGGCAGAGAAGGGTAAAGAAGAAATCAAACCAACAGCTAATATTGAGTACTTTCTATTTTAAGTGCTGTAGGAAATTTAAAATGCCAGGGCTTTTCAAGCAGAATGCATAAAATAAGAACTGGGATATCCAGCAAGTAAAGTAAATTCAGAAGAATACTATAGTGTGGATGACACTTCTAGCCATTCAAAACCACACAAATTAAAGGTAGAGTTTTATTTAACTCTCTAGTGTTCACCATAATGGTTTCAATGCTTCATCATCTAAAATTGTTTGCTACCTAAGAAAAATACTATCTAGGATATAAGAATTAAAGTTGAAGGTTCAACTAGAAAGTAAACTATGAATAGTTAAACTGTTCATAGGCCAGCAATAGAAAGGGGAAAAATGCTAAATAATCTAAGACAATGGCTCTTAAATATTTTGTTCACGGCCAACTGAGATAAATCAAAAGACCAACTGGTCCACCTACCACACCAATTCCATGTTTCTATTAAAAAAAACAACAGTATGTGCTGGTGGTAATGAAGTATCAACACAGAAGTAAATTAGGAAGAGGTTAAGGCTCATGTATCTGCTTTAATAACAGCAGATGTTTCATATTTGCAAAACTATGCATACAGGTCTCAAAGTGCAGTGATTGAGAAATTGTAGGCCAAACACTACAGGATTCACCAAAAACCCACAATAAACTAACTTACTAAAAATGAACTGAAAATAACAATAATTTATCATTAAAAAGCAAGCAAAAGCAAGAACATTTCCAGCTCAAGACATTATCGATGATTCTCTGATAATAAAGAATCCTTCCTGAAAACTACAGGATTCCACCATTGGCAGATGGGGGCACACAGCCTGAGCATGGCAGCATGGCTGGCAACCACACTCCTTCATGAAACACTGAATTCAATCCCCAGTGCACTCTAGTAACAGACAAGTTTTACTTTATGAATACCATGTTTTAGAAGCAGCAATAACCATAAGTATTCATATTTGACTAACAAAACATGAGCTTTAATGGTTTAAAATTACAGTTAATCTGCTCTTGCCATTAAGTCTCAAACCTTTCTCCTTGAGCTACTCCATAAGAAATCCTAGATTCAGAGTACCTGACTCAAGCAACAATAAGACAAAATGTGTGAAAAAACAAGACACTATGTTACACAGTGACCTTTAAGACTTATTGAAAAGGAACATAAACATTTAAAGTGATGACAGAATTTTGCTTAATTTGAAGAAGGGAGCATTAGATTATGATCTTTATATTTATAACTGAAATAGTATGGTACCGTAATTAAAAAACAAACTTTTATTCAACGCTGCCTAGATGTCAGGAACTGTTCAAAGCCTTTTGCAGGTATGAACTCAGGTAATTCTCACAACCCTATGATGTTAATGCTATTATTATCCCCTTTTTTATAGATAATGAGACAAACTCAGAGAATGCAGACACCATGCACAAGGCCCTACAGCTGGTAGGTAGTGAAGCTAGGAGTTACTCATGGTCAATCTGGCTCCAAAGTCACTGTCTCCTAGTAATTCACAGAGCTCTTTCAATGATTAAACACGATAATATTAATATAAGCAAAATCCCTAGTACAGTACCTTTTACATAGCAAGCTCTCAATAAACAACAGGCATTATTAGTCTGTAACACAGATATAGGGAAAGGCTTTCTAAGCAGATTTGACAAAATAAAAAAATTGATAAATTTGACCACACAAATGGTTTTTAAACTTTTCCATGGCAAAACACACTACAAGCAAGGCTAAAAAAATAAGTAACAAATTAAAAGAAAGTGTTCACAACATATAAGATGAACAAATAGCTAATATCAATAATAATATATAAATTTCATTTATATGTTTATATGTTAATATTATATATATATGTATACACATATAGAGAGAAAATTTTTTTAAACTTAGGGGAAAAGATAAAAAGTCCTGTGGAAAAAAGCGAACAAAAGATAAGAACAGACGAGTCATAAAAGACAAAAATACAAAGACAAACTTTAATATATGAAAACATGTTCAACTTCACAGTAGCAGAAATGCACTTTAAACCTACACTGAGATACCACTTCTCACCCATTAGATTAGCAGAGATTCAAAAGTCTGAGCATTCATTCTGCTGAGCAGGCTGTACGGAAACCAGCACTCACCCATTGCTAGAGGGAATTCAGCAGGGGCCAACTACTATAAAGGGGAATGTCTTTCTTACCCTTTGACCCAATAATCCCACTCCTAGGAATCTACCCTGAAGATATACCTACAAATCCAAAAATATACATGCAGAAGATTATTCACTACAGCATTATTTGTAATTGTAAAATATTGGAAACTACCTAAATGTGCAAAAATTGGAGATTGGTTGAATATGTCATGGTACATACACACAATGGAGTACACCATGCAGCTATGAAAAAAGAATGAGGAATGTCTCTGTGAACGGACACACAGTAATTTCCTGGATATACTGTTAAGTAAAAAAAGGCAAAGTCTAAAGTAGTATACACATATATATACACACTATATACACTGTATATCATACATACTATACTACCTTTTGTGTAAGAAAAAGAGGAAATAAGAAAACATACATGCATATGTTTATTTTTGCAAAAAGATGGAGAAAGAAGATAAACTAGAAACTAATGAACTAGGTTACCCACGAGGGGTAGGGAGAAGGAAAATGAGAGGGAGGGACACCTCTTCGGATATACTTTTTAAAATAAGTATGATTTGGGGAAGCATGTTAATGTTCTACATATTCAAAATATAAGATAAACAAGAATGGAAAAAATTAAGTGAAGGCATTATCACTACCTAGTTTACTTTTATCATGTTTTAATTTTCAAATAACCTTGAAAAAAACACAGTATAGTGTCTCTTTTTTCAGAAGCAGTCAGGGATCACAGAGAAGCAGATTAATTTTTTAATGTTCACAAAGCAAATCAGCAAAAGAGTCCAGGACATTTTACCTCAATTTTCAATGCAGGACTAAACTTTTCAGATACCCAGAGTTTGACTGTGAGCTCAATCTAACAGAAAAGAGGAAAGAAGAGAAGACAAGGGGCAGGGAGGGGAAAAGAGAAAAGAAGTCTGAGGCCCTCAAACGCTACAGTAGGTACTTCTGTGAAAGAAGGACCAACCCCGAGGAGAGGACCATATGCCTCCCAGCCCCTACATCACATCAACAACTGCGGTTCCAAGTCTGAGACATTGTGCAACTGGCCGGAGAGATGAGATCATGGAGCTGAGATCAGTGCTTATGGAAATTACCCCTCAGGTGGCTGACCTCCAACATTCCCCGTTAATATCAACAACTAGCACTGTTCTTCCACCAGAGGCAGCCAGCCCAGGGGATAAGAGACCACATATAATCAATCTCCAGTTGTGGAGTGAATTTCTTGAGCCAGCTTAGATAAAATGGAAAACCCAAACCACCAGTTCTACTCCCATGGAAAAATAAAGGAGGGAATCAGAACCGAGAGAGAAGAACTGGTGGAAGTCTCCTGTGAGGGTCCCTTTCTCATCCTAAACCAACCACGCATCATTGGAGAACCCTCAGCTGTTTGTTCTCCAAAGCATCCCAGGGTATCAGGCCTAACTCCCATCCCACAAGCAGAAAAGGATACTGCTGACTTGACTATAATGTTTGTTGTTAAGGCAACAACTCAACGTTCCAGTGTAATCACCTAAGTTGGAGACTTCATCACAATAAACGAGAAATGCAAAAACATAGTTTTCTCCAAAAGTTTAAGAGTATCACCTTCAAGTTAATAGTTTTATGAACAGCTCTTGAGTTTGGGAAGTACTAGTATAATCAGACTTCCAGACACTTCTAGAAAATTGAAATACAGAAGTCATGAAGCTGTTAGGATAATGATCTATGAACCGCTATTTATAAGGGTCACACAAAATATCTACTTTTCTGGGTCATGAGTTTCCTTTGGAATAACCATGAATGTAAAATCCTCAGAATTTATCATAATAAAGATGAAAGTATTGTTCACAGAAACATATCAAAAAGTAACGTTCTGGCAGGGTGCAGTGGCTCACACCTATAATCCTAGCACTCTGGGAGGCTGAGGCAGGAGGATTGCTTGAGCCCAGGAGTTTGAGGTTGCTGTGAGCTAGGCTGATGCCACGGCACTCTAGCCTGGGCAACAGAGCCAGACTCTGTCTCAAAAAAAAAATGGCTTACTACAAGTGTCAAAATCGCATGTAAATAAAAGTAGAATCAGCTCCTGTGACTTTATCAAGCACTTTCACTGGCAAAAAGTTGATAAAAAATATTCTCTATACTAAAAAAAAGAAATTAATCATTATTAACTTTCTACTTTCTATGACATAAAATGGAAAATGAGAACTTGAGAGTTTTTTTTATGCTTCACTATCGCCTCTAGTTATACTCATGACCAATGATAGCATCAGAATTCTGAAGCCTACTTTTTCCTGTGTTTTCAACTCAACTTGGCCTGAATCTCACTTAAAAAATTGAGCTGCAGGCACTGTGATTTAAATATTTGAGGAAAACAAGTGATTTAAATCTTCAATTAGCAGATTCAGGATTTCCAGTCCTTATCAAAAACAGTTTTCGTTTTATGGTCCTATTTTTCTTTTTGACAGCAAAGACACGTCAATGATGTAGCTGTTGTTTTGACCGAAAAAACAATGGGTTAGGTTACAGGGCTCCCGGGCCAAGCATGATTTAAGTCAAACAATGCGCCGTTCATAAATGACATTTAAATAATATTATCATGACTCATACCAAAGCCACTTTAATTTCTTAAAAAATAAAAACAACTACAGTATATTTAAAGGACTTTGGCACATGTGATGGCAAGAGAAAAAACAGAGTTTCTGAAATGAGACACTGACTTCATAATGAAAAACATTATACCAAGAAGCTTTTGTCCCCTACTTTGAAATATAATTTAGTTCAGCGTGTGAGATGATGTACTTTGGGGAGCTCCATTGTGCTGACTTTTACCAGCTGACTTCACCAAGAGTAACACATCAAAATCACTGGTCACATTTCCTAGCTGATAAGGACCTGCCAAGGCCAGGTGGAAGTGCTGGTGTCCACAGATAATCACCACACTGTAGGAGCACTTCAGAGACCTTCTAGGCCCAATCTCCACATTAGGATGCTGAACCTAAAGTCCAAAGGAGTTCCTACTGACAGTAACTCATTCATCCCTTCTGTATTTACTGAGGTGACCACATAGCAACGCAATGAAGAAGAGATTAAACATGGCCCCCACTGTCACAGAGCCCACCCTCTAAGTGCAGAAGACAGATGATGGACGGGATAATATTAAATAATGTTAAGTGAAAAAAATAAAATGGAGGAGCATACATGAGACTTACTAACTGGTCAGGGAAGGCTACTCTGAAGGAAACACCACCTGAATGATGAAGAGGTGGCGGCCATGGAAAGATCTGGGAAGAGCATTCCAGGAGAGGAGGAACGAGCCTCAAGGCCCTGACTCGCTGTGGAGCTGGGAGGGCTCCAGATGCAGCCACATGGGGAGCCCAGAGTGGCGGCAGATGGGGCAGAGAGGGAGGCCCAGCCAGTTCACGCAGGACCTTGAAGGCCGAGGCCAGTCACCCACTGGAGGATTTTAAGCAAGCACGTGGCAGGATCTTGATGCTTTCAAAAAATTCCTTTTCTATCACGGGGAGAATGTAGCAAAAGGCAGTGAACACAGAAGCAGACAGACTGCTCAGGAAGCCACTGCAGCAGGGCAGGTGACCAATGATGCTGTTTGCACGGAACAACTAACAGTAGGAAGGAGAGAAGTGGAAGCATTTTACCATTTGTTTTTAGAGACAGAATGGACAGGATTTACTTGCTGACTTTAGACCCTGGTTCCAGTTAGAAGCAACTAACTCTACTATAGCTGACATTTGTTATGCACTTACTATGTGTTGAATCAAATGCTAAAATATCTCATTTAATCCTCAAAACAGCCTCACCAAAGGGGTTCTTTTATTACCCCTGTCTTACACGTGAGAAAATGGAGACTCAGAGAGGCTGTGGAAACCAGCCCAAGGTTGGGGCCCGGAGTTAGCGCACAGGGCTGACTGCCTCCACGGCCCGCGCTGAACCCCTGGCCTCTACGTCCTCCCCAGGGAGACTCCCCTGCGTTACAGCACCGTGCTCATCATCCTGAACAATCTGGAAGATTTTTTTGGCATTTAGAGAACAATGCTTCTTTTGCTCTGGCAACTCTGCACTTTCTAATGACCAAGAAATGTGAGGAAGGCTCCCAAGCAGTCGGCAGAGATGCCCAGAGGGCCACTGTGAAAAACTACAGTGTGGCGCCCACCTGGTCAGGACCGGCCTGGAAGACCAGTGCTGCTTCTGGGAAAGAACAGACACTGAGGATCTGAACCCCTTATTTTGAGGACAGCTGCTGACCCAGAGCAATATAGCTGGGACACAAACTCAAATTATTTTTAAGGAATGAGTTATCACTCCTTAAATGGCTCAAGCTATTTAAAATTTATCATTTTTTTAAAGCATTACTATTTGATTAGGCAAAGTGACAGTTCATAAAGCATATATAAATATGAAATTATGTGGCATTTTCAAAGATAGTTTACTTTATTTTATAAAAATATAACAAGTTATAAAGCACCAATCTAATTCTTATGTACTTTCTTTTTTTTTTTTTAAGACAGAGTCTTGCTGTGTCTCCTGGGTAGAGTATAGTGATGTCATCGTAGCTCACAGCAACCTCAAACTCCTGGGCTCAAGCCATCCTTCTGCCTCAGCCTCCCACGTAGCTGGGACTACAGGCATGCACCACCACACCTGGCTAATTTTTCTATTTCTAGTAGAGACAGGGTCTTGGTCAGGCTGGTCTCGAACTCCTGAGCTCAAGCAATCCTCCCGCCTCAGCCTCCCAGAGTGCTAGGATTACAGGTCTGAGCCACCGCACCAGCCTAATTCCCGGGTACTTTCTACGTGAAACCAAACAAACTAAATCTTCAATACAAATTGACATCTTGTCCTCAAAAGATGCAAATTTTTATAATTTGGGATTATAACAATCCCAAATATTCTTTACTTATCTCCTTCATTATAGCCATGAGGCCAATGTATAAAGATCTCATTTGTTTTTAGCATGGCACACAATATGCCACAGAGACCATTTGGTACCACTTCTTAAACTTAATTATAATTAAAATTTTTAAAAAGCAGTTCTTATATGTATATATTTCTATATATATGAGACTGATATATAATATGACTGATTATATGACTGATCCACAAACATGTACAAAGAAGGATAATTTTACATAGGCAATTCTGTACAGAAAACACCAACTTTTGCCAGATCTTTGAGAATTTCCCAGAGGACCTAACCACCTCCTGGGCTTGAGGGCCGGCCACAGTGTCTTCAGGGCTTGGCCATAATCTGAGGGTAAATATGCCATTATGTCCTTCCCCACTCAGAACTCAGGTCCTGCTCAGCCCTGACTCTAAACCCTGGTCTCCGTTGGTCTGTCCTCTCACACACTGCATTGTTCCTGACTCACAACCCCTTGACTCCCACTCAGCCTTCGTCTGTGTCATCCTACCCCGGGGAGATCTTTGGACACTGACTCCGGCTCATTTACTAGAACCCAACCCTGTACTACTCACCGCAGTCTAATCCGACACCAGAGGGGCTAACGTTTGCCATCTCCTTCCCTACAGGACTCCATGTTTCTCCCTCACCATCTTATCAGAACCCCCATTGAGACCTCTGGCACGCTGGTGGTATTCAAGCATCTTGGCCTAATTCCCGGTCCTTCCCATCCTACCCCTCTGCTTCTAACAATCCAAGAGCGTTGCAAACTAGAACTATACCACAGTGTTCTAAGGAACAGGGTGGGACCACTGGCTGGGGGGAAGAGTTAACCGTGAGCAAGTTATTTAACTTCCCTGTGCCTCAATTTCCTCATCTTTAAAATGGAAATAACAACAGTACACCCACCTCCCAGAGTTTTTCCAAAAATTAAATGAAACGTGGAAAACATTTAAACAGAGTTAGTTGCTATTACTATTATTACATAGAATTAGTTTAGGATAAACAGGTGGCTACATAATGAGGGAACCTGGAAGAAAGACTCACCTCAAAATGGTGTCTTTATGAGCATATTCACACCTAATGGGTGCAATGCACACCGTCTGGGGGATGGACACACTTGAGGCTTGACTCGGGTGGGGCAAAGGCAATATATGTAACCTAAACATTTGTACCCCCCGTAATATGCTGAAATAATAAAAAAATTTTTAATGGTGTCTTTACTGAGTTTTCTAATTCTTCTATGGAAAAGTGAGCAAAACAGCTGATAGCTTGCCTCTACTTTGCATTTAACTTGTTATAAAAAAGCAAAAACAAAAAATTAGGAGTTGGAAAGTGTTGAGCTTTATTTTTCTTAGATTAACTGAATAAGCATTTCTAATTATGTTGTATGAACCCTTCTAATCCTCATGAGTTTGATGGATAGGATATATCAGGATACATCATATAAACTGTGCAGAGAGAAATACTTAGCCACACAAGGATCTTGCTAGAGATCCCCTGATAAGCGGAAATGCAAAACTGAGACTGTAACTTTGGGTTGGCTTTTGGAGTATTTCAGGAAACCAAATTTGCATCATTAAACACTTCTCACAACACTTCATTTTCTCCTAGGTGCGGATGTTAAGAGCATGAATTCAGAGTCTGCATCCCAGCTCTGCCACTTACTGACTATATGACCCTGGGTAAGTCAGTTAACTGTTCTGTGCCTCAGCTTCCTCAACTGCAAAAAACAGGATGGTACTATTAATAATACTCACTGTGCACATTCAATGAGATAGAGACGTAAAGCGCTTAGAACACAGTCTGCCACACACCAAGCACTCAACTCACCTTAACTGTTGCCATGAGCAAGTTGCTGACACAAATCGCCTGGTGTCTGTGGACAGTTTCCACCTCTCAAGGTGTCAGGGTAGAGTCATCACTGGTGTGGCATTTTCTGAGGGGTCAACAGGTCCTCCCCATACAAACATTTCTCTCCTAACCCCATCTGATTGACATTTTAAATGTACGGAGAAGGTCCCACCCCAGGACCTCATGTGTTGATGTACACACCATCTTCTCCACCAAGCAACAAATTCCTTATGAGGAAAGGCCCTGACTCCCTGTTTCCTCAGCACTAGAACTGATCCTGGCACTAGGAGATGCTCCATATATGTGTAATGAACAAATGGATGAGCATTCCTTTAGACTTTTAAATAGTTTTAAATTTCAGATCCTTTATTATAATAAAAACCCCCGCAGAAACTAACTCCTTACACCACTGCTAACAAACACCTTAGCAGCAATGAGCGAACAGTTAGCTGAAGGAAGAATGGTACCAGCTTCCCACTGCTTGCACTTCTGGCATGTTTCAACACCATCTAGACCCATCATCACCCACCGCAGACAAAATCTGTGTATTTTGAAATATGGTCTAGAGTGAACCCTGCCTGAAAAACAAAGAAAAACTTTTTTTTTTAACAAACAAAAGTAGGTTTCTAAAATGCTTACCTTGCCTCATAAATGAAAGGGCTTTTTCTTTTAAGTTATCTGTCAGTTGTCTCTTTTTAGTCAGATAATCCAAAATGTAAATATTTGGAGCAAAATTTATCATGTTCTGTTCACCGCAGCCATAAGGCATCCGAATCAATGAGGCTAAGCCATTGATGGAAGGACCAAGAACATCTCCTGAAAGCACAAAACATTCAATTCATTCAGTGAATACTCAGTGACTGTTACCTACTGATGGCGAAGAGACTTCCACTGAGGACAGAAGGCATATGCCATTAGAGCAATGATTATTCCACTGCTTGGAACAAAGTAGAAACTTTACATCAAGATTTAAGAAGCCTGGTCAAAAAATAATACTGTAGTGGTACTGGATTTGTAGATCATGTGATTAATTAGAAGACTTTTAGCTGAGTTAAAGATATGGCATAAATGAGGAAAAAAATATTTTTTAAAAAAAATCTTGAACCAATATGTCAGGAATTAACCATTAGGACACCATCATTCTTACACAGGAAAGAAATGTTTTATTATTAGTATTCTGCACATAAACAAAACTTTATTCTGATTTCTTACTGACGATACACTACAAGTACTTGAGAAATGATATTTTTTAAAAGAGCAGGAATTGTAGTATTTCTCAATGCTTTCTATTGAGCAATAACAAAGTAGAACTCACAAGTATAAGTACTTCAATGACTCTCAGGATCAAAAAGGATTAAGGATATTCTTCTTAATCTAAAATTAAACAAAATGCATGCTTAAAAAACTCTTCTATTCACGTCCTAACACCATGACTCAGGAAAATTAGTAAAAATTCAGAACTATGAAGGCTGAGTTCTAATTTTGACCCTGCTGTTTTAAGCTATCTGGAGAAGAGTATCCTTCTCTGTGGTTTATTTTGAAAACTTACACCAAACCAAGTACAAATACCTAGTGAAAATCTGATCCTAAAAAAGTGAATACAAAAAAGAGAAAAAGATCCCTTTCAGGTGAATAGGCAGCAGCCATGGCAATATGTCTTAAACTTTGGATGCTGACACAAAGGAATACATAGAGCTTACATTATTACCACTGCAGGTTATGTTTCCAATATTCAAAGTGAACAGAAACTTAAGACTCTCAAAGTTCACAGAAGCAAGCTAATATTCACAGACTCTGGGCTACAAAATAAGTTTAAAAAAAAAACACATAAAAATAAAATTTGAAAGTTTATTCTTTACATCAAGCATAAAAATTAAGCCTTAGAATATTTCTATGACCATAGATAGGCTCATTTGTAAGTACAGAGTGGTGGTATACATTTAAAATTCAAGGGTAAGGCAGCCACAGTGGCTCACACCTGTAATCCTAGCACTTTGGGGGGCCAAGGTGGGAAGACTGTTTCAGGCTTGGAGTTTATGACCAGCCTAAGCAACACAGTGAGACTCCATCTCTACAAAAAATACAAAACTTTGGTGATCATAATAGTACATGGCCATAGTCCCAGCTACTGAGGACACTGAGGCAGGAGGATCATTTGAGCCCAGGAGTTTAAGGGTACCGTGACCTATGATGACGCCACTGCACTGTAGCCCAGGTAACAGAGTGAGACCCTGTCTCAAATCAATTAATTAATTAATTAATTAATTTAAGACTTCTTCCTTCTGTGTGTATATGTGCATGTGTGTGTGTATGTACTGCATCTCTCAGCATCCCAACACTGTAGGACATGCTTAGGCAGAATTTATTTCCCTAAACAGAGAGTTTACTTAATTCTTTTTAAGAATTGGCCAGGGCAGAGGCTCGGGCCTGCAGTCCCAGCTACTCAAGGCTGAGGCAAAAGGATTACTGGAGGCCAGGAGTGGAGTCCAGTCTCAAGGCAACACTGCCTCTTAAAAAAAAAAAGAATTATATCTGAGGCTCCAAATAAAGTCCTCTGTCTAGGGATTGGATGTTTGGAGTTGTAACAAAAAGAATTACACATGCAGGTAAAATTTAAAAGAATTCTGAAAAAGTACCTTAGGTCCCAACACTTTAAAGACCTAACAAACTACTTTAGATGCCATTAAATGTAACATTTTCTTCAGTTATTTGTAAGGCACAATTACATAAACAAATCATTTGTGACGGTTAATTTTATGTGTCAACTTGAGTGGGCTACAGAGTGCCCACATTAAACACTGTTTCTGGTTGTGTCTGTGAGGGTGTTTGTGGATGAGATTAGCATTTGCATTCGTGAACTCAGCAAATTTGATTGACTTCCCCTAGGTGGCTGGACTTCATTCAATCTGTTGAGTGCTTGAATAGAACCAAAGGCAGAGGAAGGAGGAATTCACCCCTTTTTTTCCTGCCTCACTGCTTAAACTGAACATCTCATCTTCTCCAGCCCTCAGACTGAGATTTATATCGTCAGCTCCCCTGGTTCTCAGGGACTCACTGAGCTATATCATCAGCTTTCCTGGGTCTCCAGCTTGCAAAAGCAGATGGTGAGATTTCTCAGCTCCCATTATCGCATGCGCCAATTTTATTTATATATATATATATATATATATATATATATATGTATGTGTATATATATGTATGTATATATATAAATATATATATTTTATTGGTTCTGTTTCTCTGAAGAACTCTGACTAATACACCATTTGTGTAGAACTATATTTAATTCAAAAGTACTTCTAGCGTGGTGAATACAGTTAGTAATAAGAGTATTGTACATTTCAAATTTGCTAAGAGAATAAATTTCAAATGTTCTCATCACAAAAAAATGTTAAGTATTTAAGATGATGGATATGTTAACCAGTTTGATTTACATATTCCACATTGTAGTCATAAATCAAACATCACACTATACCCCATAAATTCATACAATTATAAACTGTCAATTTTTTTTTTTTTTGAGACAGAGTGTGGCTCTGTTGCCCGGGCTAGAGTGAGTGCCGTGGCGTCAGCCTAACTCACAGCAACCTCAAACTCCTGGGCTTAAGCGATCCTCCTGCCTCAGCCTCCTGAGTAGCTGGGACTACAGGCATGTGCCACCATGCCCGGCTAATTTTTTTTTATATATATATTTTAGTTGGCCAGATAATTTCTTTCTATTTTTAGTAGAGACGGGGTCTCACTCTTGCTCAGGGTAGTCTCGAACTCCTGACCTTGAGCGATCCACCCGCCTCGGCCTCCCAGAGTGCTAGGATTACAGGCATGAGCCACCGCGCCCGGCCAAAACTGTCAATTTTTTTAAAAGCACTTTTAGGTTACGGAAGTGACTAAAGTCAGTGAGTAGCTTCCTACTGTAAAGGTTACTCATATCCTACGGAGAACTACTCTAGGCAGTAGTTCTCAACCTTTGGTTATCAGAATCACTGGTGAAACTTAGCGATAGCCCAAGAAATTCTGACTTAGTAGGTTTAGTGTAGAGCCCAGATATTTGTGTTTTTACAAATTTCCCTAGAACATTCTGATATTCACCAGTGGTAGAAAGCCACAGAATCCAGAAATTTTGCTCTTAAAATAACCTCTCCCTCCAGCTACATAGTAGTGAGGCCTTGCTACTCGAAGTGCGGTCTGCAAATGAGAAGCATCACCATCACCTGGGAACTTGTTACAAATGCAGAATCCCAGGCCCACCCCTCACCTACTAAACCACAATTTGCTTTTAAACAAGATCCCCAGGTGATTCATATGTACTTTGAAGATTGAGAAGAACTGGTTGAGGATACATAATTTGCTAGCTTTTGTATTGTAATCAGTAGTTGGGACCAAGTAAAAACTCTTGCAATCTCTTCTCATTAGGACTAAATAAGAAATTACATCTATAAATAAGTGAACAATGTATATTATCATATACAAATAAACCAGTAGATGGTAACATAATCTATCCTTACCAACCGCGGTGATCTGAACTCTTTCACTACCAGTCACTGTATCAGGAGGAAATGAGAAACTCAAAGTTTTCAGGGTACTTTGTAGCTTGTTGTCAGTTACGTCTAATAAGATGGATTGTGAATATGATTTTTCTATTCCTTCAGCCTGTTGAGAAAAAGGAACACAAAGAACATGGTCTCTACTCATCTATTTACAGAGAACTGTACGTAGATATGAAGACAAACATCCAACTTGTTGTACCTGTGGTTTGTGTATGCCTAGATAAGTAACTACCATTTCTTCTTTTTTTCCCCCTTAAATTAGCTATTTTATTTAAACAAGTAATGTAAATATTTATTTCACAGAATGAGCTTTTCCTTTTAGTTTGTATCACCATAAATTGCCATAACTTTGATTACTTTTTCTACTTTTAGATTTCTCACTAAATACAGGACCCTGCATTAACTGAAAGGTGCTTTTCAACAGGATCTGAACTTAACTGGCGCTGTTTCCATGGAACTAAATTAAATCTGATGACATATTTAAGTACCTACCATTTCTTGATTCTTCAAATCTGTTAATGTTCACTTTCTAGTTAAATTAGACAAAACACATCATGGAATGACCATGAAAATGACAAAGGAAAAGGTGAAAATGTAATGAGAAAAACCCTCCGAGGTAGTTCCTATTATTATCCAGAGACAGGAATTAAATACCTTTACCCAAGTCATACTTGGCAGAGCTGGGATTCAAGCCCAGGGCTGTCTCACCCCAGAACACAAGTGCTTACCCACTGTGCTGAGTTATCTTTTTGCACAGAATGTCTTCTCTGAAAAAAAAAATCTACAAAATCTCTTCTGCCTGCACTGTGAAATTCCAATATTCCAGATATACACATCACCTTGACCATGATTTAATAGGATCCAATGTAACACAGTTTTTAGATGTAAATGACTATAAAGAGATTTTACAGTCTTAAATTTAAAGAGGAAATTGGCAATTATCTCTAAAACACATGTGTAATATATTTTTACATACAGATGAGAAAACAACTAGGCACTGACAGGAGGGTGGAGAAGACAATCTACTGGATTTGTCAATAAATTTAACCAAGAGAAAAAAACTTCTGTTTCCTTCCAATTACGTATTTCCATTTCATTTATTTAAGACTTCAGACATGTACCTTCACTAAAATCCTCTGGGTGACAGCGTCAGAAGCAGTGGGTGAAAGAGCAGCGACTGTGATAGGGATTTCTCCCAGATGTGTTGGCTTGATGGGGAAAAGAACAGTTGCCCCATCCTCGCTGGGAACCAGAATGGTCTGCTGGTGTCCCGTGGCATTCATTTCATTCGAAGTCATTAGAATATCAAATTTGTCACTTTTCTCAATGATTACCTTAACCTGGAAGAAAAAAATATCAAAGGTTATATATGATAAATTCTCTCCAGTAGAATGTTGTTTTATCACCACCCTGAGTGCTGCTAAATCCGTGAGGCTCAAGACTCCCTAGAAAGAAAGCATTTCTTTTCTATGCTTTCTCCCTCTACCTCAAGGCACAGGGAGAAAAGCCCTTCTTTAGCTCCATTTCTAGTTCTCCCAGTAACATTAAATTCTCTCATTATCTGAAGCCATTAAGGGGCAAGGATGTGCACGGAAATGCTATTTCATATATTGGTATCCCCACCAGCCTCATTTAACTCTGTCATCCTAAAACACATTGGTCCCATTAGAAAAACATGGGACAAACATGATAAAATATTATTACACTCATTGAGAGTCTCTGAAAAAAATTCTTCCAAGGAAAGCATGGCTCAGACATTAGTCCTAAAGCACATCTTGGTTGTAAACTTTTGTAAATTATCCCTAAGTTGCCAGCCTTATCATGAATAGCATTTCTCTAGGTCTCACATTTTATGAATTTTTTTCCCATTTATTTTCTCATCTGCTTCTCAAAATATTTTTTGTAGAGATAATTATGATTCCCATTTCACCAATGAGGAAACTATAAATATAATAAGTCATTTGCTGATAAGTGGTAGACTAGACATTGAATCTGGGCCTTCTGACTCTTTTGCTTGTTGCACTACACCATGATGACTAGATTAAAAAGTAAAGGTAAAAAATAAAAAACCAATTTGCTCTATAGACAGAGTACTTTAAAGAGGTATAAAGTTAATTATAATACAAGTCCATACTTATTCTAGGGGGAAAAGAATCAATCATTTGGCTAACACTACTGCAGGCACAATACAGTGAGAATTGTGTCGTGCCTTCCAGGGAAATGACTAGCTAAGGAGACACAAGGCACATGACCCAAAAGGTAAATCTGGCTAGAAGTGGTGGCCCACACCTGTAATCCTAGCACTTTTGGAGGCCAAGGTGGGAGGATCCCTTGAGGCCAGGAGTTCAAGACCAGGCTAGGCAACATAGTGAGACTCCATCTCCACAAAAAAGTTTTTAAAAATAGCCAGGCATGATGGCACACACCTATAGTCCTAGCTACTCAGGAGGCTGAGGCAGGAGGATCGCTTGAGCCCAGGAGTTTGAGGCTGCAGAGAGCCATGATCATGCGATTGCACTCCAACCTGGGCAACAGAGCCAGACCCTGTCTCTAAAAAAAAAGAAAAGTAAACCCTGGAAAATATAATGCACATTTAACATGGGGCCTACAGAATCATTACAGAATGAGTGAGATGCTTCAGGAAAGGCAACTTAGTTTCAAGCCAGATCATGAAGGGGATAACTTCTTGTCAACTGCAGTGGACACAGAATGGCAGTGAGAAGTGGCAACACATCTAAATGTGGGAAGCCCAGAGGAAAATGCAGGAAGCCAGGAAAGAGAAAGGCATGCCTCAGAAACAATAAAAAAGATACATGGCTAAAGTGGATAACTTGGGCTGGAAATTAAGGAAAGAATGCTCAGACACGCTAAGGATACCCTTAGATATTAATTAGCAGAGGAAATCTTGACAAACTATGTCTATGTTCAATCTCCCAGAAATATATAAAATGTTTAGAAGGCCGGATGCTCAGACACCACACAACCTAATCCCTGAATGTTATCTCCATTTTCTCGTGAAGTGTAAATGATCAACAAAACCTTGAATATATTACCTCAGTGGCATCTTTCAAATAATTGAATATGGTTATTTCCAAAGCAAATTCTTCACCTCTTATAACAGAATAGGGAAGATTCAGAAAAATGAAAAATGGTTGGAAGGCTTGCAGCTAGAAAAAATACAAAGAGTACATATTTTTATTCAGGTCAAAATTCTTCACTTACATACTGAGATACATATTATAATATTTTATTATACATTACTTTCCTTTTACTTCTCCTTAGTATTTCACTTAGAGCAACATACTGATTTTTTGAAAAAATCAAGTACGCAGGTATATTATACTTTCTATGAATTTCATTTTGGGATGGTAAAAAGGCAGCACAAAGTATCCATTATAAAACAGGGTGCTTTCAGGTATAACAGAAGTGAGAGCTACTGGCCTAAGGCCACCCATGGTCATTATATTCCTCTTGCCAGTGACTAGTTGAGGAAACAACACATGACACAATTTGACCACAAACTGATGTGAAGTAACATTGGCTAGAACACATCTGGAGAAGTTCTGCTCATCCTTGAAGGGGGACACATGGAAAGACTCTCTCTTCTGGCCTTTGGGGTGGTTAGATCAGGTCAATAATACACGTTTCTATCGAAATCTAAATATAGATTTCACACATTCAGCAGTTTAATACAGCTCATGTTCTAAAATATAAAACAGATGAAAAGTAAAAGGCAAAGCCAAGTAATCTCCAAACTGTGAAAAACATCATAAGCAATCATTTTCTAAAAACCCACTGAGGAGTGGGGACTGTCTTAGCTTAATGGCACTACAACATTCAATAAGCGCCCCTTTAATGGAATACCTCCACTGGAGTAGTTGTTAGTCCAAGACCTAGGTCCTCAGAGATCACAAAACCAGTAGCCACCCAAGAAGTGATAGAATCAGGTACAGTAACTTCAAATTCGTGGAAAATCCTGGATCTGAAGTCAAAGGTAAGCATAAAAATCATAAAACCAAGAACCATATCATTTACACATCTACATGTAAAACTGTTTAAAAGATTTAAACATAAAATAGTAGATCCCAAGTGCTCAAGGAATAGATCATCATAAGGTCATAATACTGCATACTGACCCATATTCCCATAAAATTTTTTACAATGTTTATATTTCAGAATGACCATTATTTTTTCATAAATTTTGCATAGAGAATAAAACATAGTTTCAAACTTTAACTCCAATTTTTTCCCTCTAAATTTGCAGAAAAGTTTTTTCTCTGTATCCCTGTCAATGCTGTTATTTATATTTTTTTGAGATTTGAGTCATGTTTTATCTCAAGTATCCCTAAATGGCTGACTATAAAATACCATGTAGATTTCATAACTTACCTAAGAACTATGAGACTTCAAAGAAGTTAAAAATCACCCTTCATTTAAAAAAAAAAGACCTATCTCTCCCACCACAATTTGCATGTGGCTTTATCAAATACTGTACTGAGATTCAATAAATATCATTCTAAAACAAAAACCTCTTAGTCGATTTAGTTCTGAATCACATTACGTTTGTACTTAAACATTAGAAATTAATCTAAACTTATTTAAAACAAACACTAAACAAAATATATATGGCAAGGAACTTTATAAATTTTTACCCCATCTTGGTGTCTAGCCAAATCCAAGTCTCTGGAAAATGCTTTCTGACACGTGGATTGCTAACCGAAGAAAAGTCATGAATGTCTACCATAGATCCTTCACTTTCCTCCACAAACCTCTCAGCATATTCCACACTGTCATCTATAAACAGACATTGACAATGGTTAGGAAAACAGTCACTAGACAGAATGAATTGTAAACTTCATGCACAGAGTGAATGTCAATCACTTGAGAAGGTTTCGAGGGATGTAATATACTAGTGAGAATATCAGGTTTCTCCTGTTACAGTGAAAAGGTAGAAGAAGGATTTCAGAAAAGTTATTACTAACAATAGAATGAGTATTACAGTGGGCATCGGGCAGGAGGTGATAAGTAAAGAAGAACAAAGATGGGTAAAAGTGGAGACTGACAAATGGAAAAAGAAAGATGCTTGGAAGGTTGTCTAGGATAGAGCACTATATGAGGAAAGCAAAATGTACCACACATCTTTAATACATAGAGGTCATAATGACTTCATAAATCTTTAAGAGTATAATATTATCTTTTAAGCTTCAGGACAGAGGTTCAGGTGTCCCGTGGTGGCAAGAACCAGCCCAAAGAGACCCTGGAGGCTTAGTATGGAATAACTGAGAACACCTGACAGAAATAGGGAATTCAGGGATAGAAACTGTGAGATTCAAGGATAGAAACTTCTGGAAGCCTTTCCAAATGATGTTAGTATAAATTTATCTGAAAGAAAAGAGAATAACTTCTACAGTTAACCATTCTCATTTGTACATGTCCTTCCATCGGAACATTTATGGGCTCTTGTTAAAAGCACCTTATTACTGGGTGGCCAACTCTATTTAGCAATTGAAGGAACTAGGATGTACAGATATCACCCTGCCCAGGAAGAGTTCATATTGATGAGGGGTGTGTGTGTGTGTGTGTGTGTGTGTGTGTGCGTGTGTATACAAGCATACTTCATGGCATCTCGGCTATTTTCTAGGTGAACATTAAAAAGCTAGAGAAATGTTTCAAAAATATGTTGCTCCTTTTAACTAATTCCAAAATAATAGCATAGTTTGTGATACAAATTGGAAGCACAGGACCTGCCAATATGTCCAAAAATATAACTACCTCAAAGAATTACAGAGAATAAATGGAAAGATTTATTTCAAAGACCTAGACAGGAGCCCAGAAGACCATTCCATGTCATGGTCCGGATGTACTTCCAAGTACATTAAACTCCAAACATCTAAGGACAAGAGAACAGAAAGTGAAAATCATAAAATCCATATTCTACCAGCAAATATCCATACCTATATATTAATAAGTAATGTTGAATATCTGAGTGAAAGATAAATATTTCATAAGCACATTGCCAGGTTTTACTTACAAACGCCATCAATATAATCCTCTGTAAGACTTGCATCCGTCAATACCCAGAGGCCACATTCCTAGAAAGAATAATTTTAATTTTCTTTTAAAAACACAAGTTTAAATGCTCTCTAAGTTACCTCAGCAGTCTGCCACACTCCTGTCTCACTCTTACTCATTTTAGAGTGCTTAGGTACATATATGTACATATATTTGATCTCTTTCTCTTTCTCAATTCTCACACACACACACACACACACACACACACACACACACACACATGTATTTACATGAATAAACAGCCATTTCAAAGTCAAGGAAAATGTATAAAATATATTTATAAGGAAATGTATGTGTGTGTGTACATATACATATATATGTACACACACACATATATATATAAAGAAAAGAAATTGACTTTTTTTTTAGTCTAGCCAAGTGTAATAGTGAGGAAATTGTTTATTTAATGACAATTCCATTAATTTCTTTCATAGTGAATGTTTCCATTTGCTTTTAAAACTGGAAGGATGATTACCTTTTCATTTCAAATTTCACTTATATAACATATAAGTGTTAATATAAATGCGTCCTCCAGCGACACATTTAATAAAAGGTTGACATTTCATAATGATCATTAATCCTGAAAGTGTTTTCCATAATAAAGGATATTAATATCTTTCTAATATAGCAAACTAAACATACCTGAAAGACTGCAAAAGAATTCACAAACATGCCTAAATAATAGCCTGTGTTATAAAGCTCCAACTCATGGACCACCTAAGGAGAAGATAAAATACACAGAATGAATGAATTCATATCAACCTTCCACAACATTTCTTATAAGTAACTTAGATAAGACAGGGCCCTCGTGCTTATCAAATCTAAAAGTGACACAAATCAAGTAGTAATGAATATGCAAATGCTTTGTTCATGATTCAATCAGTCAAAACTACATTTTTAATTTAATTTTAACTTCACTCTGTACAGCAACTCAGAATTCCTATGAAGTCTGGACTTCAGTTTTGCCCAAAAGGAACTTAAATGTCACTGTTTGAAAAGACCAACAGGTAGAAGTCAGTATTAAAAATGACCCATACTTTTGGCAGAGATAAACAGGTTAAATTTGATGAAGATTAATATAAAGCTTTGCAAAGTATCAATGGCCTAAATTTTTAAAAGTAACCTAAAAAGGTAATTCAGAAAAGAGGAAATATGAATTATTAATAAGCAGAAATAATATTCTGCCTCATTGATAAAGCAATGCAAATTACAGCATCAATGAGACGTAGTTTTTTCAATAATGAGATATTTGCATGTATCACATTGGCAATGCTATTTTTTTTTTTACTTGTCAAGTGCAGTAGTGAGAAGGGAGAAAGAGTAGAAGAAGTTCAATCTGTAACTGACTATGAACAATCAAGTGAGATAACTTACTACCTTTGGACCAGCTAGCAATGCTATTGTTTTTTAGAGCAGTTCCCATTGCTAGCAAGAGTGGATACAATAAGCTAAAAGAGGGAGCAAAATTAGAAGTTCCTCAAAAAGTTAAACATAGAATTAGAATACAACCCAGTAATTCCAGTCCTAGGAATATACTCAAAAGAACTGAGAACAGAAACTCAAAGAAACATTTGTACGTCAATGTTCACTGCTGCATTAGTTACAATATCCAAAAAGGTGAAAACAACCAAGTGTCCATCCACAGAAAAATGTATAAATAATGGAATAATATTCAGCCATAAAAAGAAATGAAGTTCCAATACATTCTACAACATGGATGAATCAGACACAAAAGGTCAAATATTATATAATTTCATTTATGTGAAATATCTAGAATAGGCAAATTCATAAAGACAGAAGTAGATTAGAGGTTGCCAAGGGCTGGGGACAGGAGGAAATAGGGAATTATTCCTTAGTGGTTCCAGAGTCTCTGGGGCCATGAAAAAGTTTTGGAAACAGAAAGTGGTGATGGTCGTCCAACATTGTGAAGTAATTAATGCTACTGAATTATACATTGAAAAATGGTAAAAATGGCAAATTTTACGTTTTACATATTTACCTACAATTAAAAAATTTAGATATTATACCTTTTCAAGTAACTATTTTGATACTCCTCCCTTATTTACATTAGCAATAACTAGACAAGACAAAGGCAGGATTAGAAACCGTGAAAGAATCTAAGTACAAGTTGAAAAAACACATTCTGGCATAAAATTAAACACCTGTAATCACTGTTTCTGCAATGCTAACAACAACCACGGCTTCGTCCACAGTAAGCTACTAGAACAGGCACCAATAAGAAAACAATAGAATGAAAAGACAGAAAATTTCATAATGTCTCAACAAGCTGGCAAACTGAGTTAGCTCAACTACAGACGATAGAGCCAGAGCCAGACATAACGAGGAGAAAAGGTTTTAGTTCCAGGACTCCGCAAAATGTAAATACATAAGGATTTGCATCTGCTCCCACTCAGGCATGAACGGATAGCAATATTCAAGAAGCAGCATCTAAACAGTGGTTATTGGGGACAAGGGGAGAAGGAAGGAAATGGGGAGATATAAGTCAAAGGGTACAAAGTAGCAGATATGTAGGGCGAACAAGTCTAGAGATCTAATTTACAACATGAGAACTAGAGTTAATAAAATTGTGTGTTATTTGGGGCTTTCTATTAAACAAGTAGATTTTAGCCGTTCTTGTCACCAAAAGCAAATAGCCATGTGGTATATTAATTTGCTTCACTATGGTAGGCATTATACTATCTATATGTATCCCATAGCATCATGTTGTAAACCTCAAATATACATGATAAAATTTATTTTTTAAATAAAGCATCTATCGCATTTAAAAAATCCTCCTTTTCTCAGTTGCTTAATAAAAATGCACTTTCAAAGGCGCAGCACAAGCTAATGATGAGAAGGCTGGTGTCTAAAAATTACTCCTGGAAGATGCAGTACACTTAAATCATGCCAAGGCATTCAAGAGGCTCTCGGCAGCACACACAAATTTAACAAGAAAGAAAGAAGCCAAAACAGTCTATTATCACCGGCTTCTGACTCCCTCCTTCAGAGCTAACTCTGGAGAAACAATAAAAGCAGCAGGAAACTTGGATAAGTGGGATGAGAAAAACCCTGGAAGAGCAGAAGACAGCTGGAATTTGTGTTGGAAGAAAGTGGGTGGCTTCAGTCTGAGACAGAGGGCAGCTAAAGGCAGCAGTGAGAAGACAGGCTAGAGGAAAGGTTTTTAAATTCTGCCCTTGCCTCTCTCCCGGGGTTAGCCTCAGGACAATCATGCCTCCCAACTTCACTGCCAAAATCAGCAGCAGACCCACCACCTGCGCAGGTGTCCCGAGGAAAATACCAGGTCAGTAGTTCTGACCTTCTGGTGCGGGAGACTGGCGAAAACATGTAGACAGACCCATGGCCCCCAGCATGCACTCGACTTCCCCTCCCCCTTCAAACCCTCAGGGCCGGTGGATCATAACCTCAAAAGACTCTCTCTCCTTGGTGCTGTTTTCCCCGAAGAGTGAAACTGAAGAGAGGCAGGCAGCAGAGCCAATCAAGAGTAATTCTCTAGTCCATGAGGCTAGACTCCTCTCTTTAAATTCACAAGACCTACACAGATTGGAGCCTGATGTTCAGCCTTCCCCAACAGATATTATCAGAGCAGCTGCCAAATCAACTAGACTTCCAAAGAGTAAAACTACTGTGAAAGAAAGACATCCAACTAGACATACCTCATGTGATACAAGATTACTGAAAAAGTCAACTCAAGAATTCAAAATAAGCCTCATAAATAGATAAGAGATAAGGAGATAAGAGGAGATATGAGCAATAAGAAAACAAGAACAAAAAATAAGAACCAAATAAAAATAATAGATATTAAAAATATAATAGCTGACATAAAAGACACAATACAAGGGATCAAAGCAGGATAGACACAGCTGATGAATGATCAGTAAGCTGGAAAAGTCAACTGAGGAACTCTGTTAGAGAAATACAGAAAAGACAAAGAGATGGAAAACATAAAACAAAAAGCTAAGAGATTGTGAAGGATGGAAGTAGAAGTGCCTGCTTCTGAACAACAGGAGTCCCAGAACGAGAGAAAAAATAAAATGGAGAGGGGGAAATATATGAAGAAATAATGGACACAAATTTCCAGAATTAAAAAATGAAGGAAGAGCATAGATTAAAAGTGCAACCCATAATAACACAGACTAAAACCTGTACACGAGCAACACCATCTGACTAGGGTAGGGGTAGAGGAGAACAAGGAGACAGTTGTAGACAAAAAAGGCAAAAAAGCATACTAAAATGCTCATCTTGTCAGATGAAGATACAAATATTGATAACCTTAAGAAATCAATAAGGATAAGGATAAATACATATAGTTCAGGAGTTAAGGACATCTAACGTAATAACAAAAATAGAATTATATAACCTTTAAACCAGCCAAACAAAATTTGATCTAGCCCCCAGAAAGAAAAAGAAATAAAAAGAGAATAGTCTAAATTATTTTTAAATAGGAAATAAAATAGCAGAAAAAGTTCTAATTAGAACAAAAATTACCATATTTGTAAATGGGTTAAAGAAGCTTATTAAAAGATATTGACTATGCAATTAGTTTAAAAAAACAAAAGCAAAATCGACAAGACACACTTAAAAACCTATAAAAGGCTGAAAATAAAAAGATGGAAAAATATACCAGGCAAATATGAACCAAAAGAAAGCTGGGATAGCAATATTAATATCTGACAAAATTTAATGTAAATATATACATACCACATGTATATATATTAACATAAATAGAGACAGAGACAGTACACACACACACAAACATATACATATATAGGGAAGGAAAATCAAATAATATATTTATGAAGCTATTTAGAAAGTGATAAAATAAGAGATATTACTATATTCAGTTAAATCAAATGCAAGATTTAAAGACTCAAAGAATAATATGAATTGGTCGGGTGCGGTGGCTCACACCTGTAATCCTAGCATGCTGGGAGGCCGAGGTGGGAGGATCGCTAGAGGTCAGGAGTCCAAGACCAGCCTGAGCAAGAGTGAGACCCCCGTCTCTACTAAAAATAGAAAGAAATTATCTGGACAATTAAAAATATATACAGAAAAAATTAGCCGGGCATGGTGGTGCATGCCTGTAGTCCCAGCTACTCCGGAGGCTGAGGCAGGAGGATCGCTTAAGCCCAGGAGTTTGAGGTTGCTGTGAGCTAGGCTGATGCCATGGCACTCTAGCCCGGGCAACAGAGGGAGACTCTGTCTCAAAATAAAAAAAAAAGAAGAAGAATATGAATTTAGGAAACATCAAAGAGAAAAAAATGACCAACTGGTTTTTTAAAGTTTTCTTTAAAAAAAGACTAAAAAAATCAGTTGTATAAACTGAAGAAAATGTATAATTTTTCACAAGCGAATTAATTTTACAATATAATGACCAAATCAACCTAACAATATATATCTTTCTTCCCGATGTATTGTTAGTCACTGTACTGAATCAATTAATGGACATAGATTATACAATCTCTATTACAGCTAACAATGGCAACAAGGATATATTAAGAATGTATAAATAAAAATTCAGTAGTCATTTCAGTGACTACTGAATATGAGATTAGTTCATGTAACATTCATATCATATACCTCTTGGTCTATAAGTTTTCTGCAGATTGACATGATTTCACTCCTTCAATAGACTGCAAATTCCTGATTCAATGGGAACTGCAATTAGTTATAACCATCACATTTAACCAAAATAGAAAGCACTTCAAAATTATCTAAAGTTCTCTTATCCAGTGTCATATGGAATTGCGCAAGTCAATTTTCTAGTATGTTCTTGAGTGCCTTAAATTAAAATACAGTATTAAAATGAGAGAAAGCTCTAGGTGACATTTCTTCTTTTTTTACTGTGTATATTTATGAGGTACAATGTGATGGTTTGATATAGGTATATATTGTGGAATGACTAAATCAAGATAATTAACATATCCATCACTTCACATACTTGCTATTTTCATGGCAAGAACATTTAAAATCTACTCTCAGCAATTTTTAAGTATATAAGACATTATTATTAACTATTGTCACCATGCAGTAAAATAGATCTCCAGAACCTTCTCCTCCGATCTAACTTTAGGTGGCATTTCTCATGAGAGATAGCAGGCACCTAACCACATAGGCATCTTTCCAACATAACCAATGTAAAGATTCTTTTTTATTTGGAAGCTTTACTGATTATTGACTTATACAAGCAAAGAAACTATTAACAATAAGATTTCTTTAATTATTTAAAGTAATGCAATAAAGTTTCCTTTTTCTCTTTTAACATGTATTTTTGCAATGAAAAAATGGCTAAACTCACATTTTCCATTGTAATATCGTTTGAGGCATTCATCAGATTCACGCTTTTGTCAACAGCTACGATCCCAACTATCGAGTCAGGCTGTGTCACAGAGATCCTAAGAGAGACTTTCTCAGATGGTTCGGCATTAGCTTTACTCCAAAATAACTTTATCTAAGAAAGAGAGAAAGCAGGATTGACTTATTTCACTTTTTTAAAGTATTATTTATATTTCTTACCAATAGTAGATCAATGACTCAAAATCTAGCAAAAGAATCTACATTTGCCTTTGCTCAGGGATAATTCTAAAACCATACATCACCCTTCTCTAGGGAAAGGAATTAAAAAACTACTTCCACAGTGTTTGCAAGTCATGGAATGTCTCACAGTGGTATAAATTGGAACTATTCTTCAATTCTCTACCTTTCCTCTTCCGTTTCTCCATCTCCCACCCCTCAGCCCCCAGCTAGTGCTGAAGAGAAGATAGCAGTGTCCAGCACACCTGGAGAAGGCCAGCATCCAACAGGAGGAACACGAAAGAAGAAAGAAACTGCAGATGCCTACATACTGGCAACACGGACTTAGGAGTGAATACAAGAGGAGCTCCCTGGAGGACTCACAGATCTACCTGGGCCGGGGGTGAGGGAGGGCTCTTCCCAAGGAAGAAGGTGGTCAGACCGAACACTAGTCAGACCTCTCTGCCCTGTGTCTCCATGGCTACCTGCACTTCCTCTGTCATTACACTCATCAAAGCGCCATCCTACTAATACTTCATAAAGAATATCAATCATCTCACCACTGCTCAATCAAATGGCTTGGTCATGAGACCCCTTCCTACTGGGAGTTTTCATTTCACCAGCTGCACCTCAACTTCCCCTGTACCAGTGATTGTACTGCCTCCCCAAGAGGCCTCCATGTTCTCCTCAGCTCAACTGAACTTTAGACAGGCTTCTTCCTGACTGTAAGCCTTTTCTTAGAGCATTCACTTTAGAAAACTTGCAACCATAAATTCTTTCTCTGCCCCTTTGAAATGTAAATCTCCCAGCCTGTTGCCAGTTTTACAACCCAGAGCTGGGCTTTCATTTATCTATTTCATTAGCTGGAAACTAACCCAGGACAAAGTTTCAACCCATATCATCTCAAGTGGCCTCACTTCCTCCCACACCCTTCATTTCACTCTCACACCAATATCAACGCCACATGAATTCTGTATTGCCACTGGGCTTTCTGGAGTTCCATGCCAAAGCGGTATTTACTCAACCCTTTGAAAAATCCTGAAAAGGCTTCACGGATTTGAGTTAAAAAGTCCTACAGCCAGGAACATCTTACAAATAAGACCCTCAGTGACCAGGGATTCCACAGGCAAAAATACTTCCATAGTCCTAAATATGAAGAGTTTCAACTGTAGTTCTAGAAATGAATAGTATAAATTTCTAACCAATTTCATTTAATGATACTTTTATAAAGAAATACTGTAGGCCGGGCGCAGTGGCTCACGCCTGTAATCCTAACACTCTGGGAGGCCAAGGCGGGTGAATCGCTTGAGCTCAGGAGTTCGAGACCAGCCTGAGCAAAAGCGAGACCCCATCTCTACTAAAATAGAAAGAAATTATCTGGCCAACTAAAATATATATAGAAAAAATTAGCCGGGCATGGTGGCGCATGCCTGTACTCCCAGCTACTTGGGAGGCTGAGGTAGTAGGATAGCTTGAGCCCAGGAGTTTGAGGTTGCTGTGAGCTAGGCTGATGCCACGGCACTCACTAATGCCAGGGCAACAAAGCAAGACTCTGTCTAAAAAAAAAAAAGAAAAAAAAAGAAAAGAAAAGAAATACTGTATTTCTCAGACTTCATTAATATGAAGTTTTCTTTTAAACATCATTACCTTAAATCTTACCTTATTTTCAAAAACAAGCTGAACAGGAATTTTTAGAACATCATTTATAATTTCCCCATTATCTTCAACATAATACACAATTATACAGGCTTTTGGAGCCCAGGAATTTTCTGGTGTTAAAGAAAACGTTGTTGAATTTTGTTTGCCTACAGCCACCAACTGTCCCCTGGATACTACCTGAAAAGAAGAATAGGTGAGTTAAATTTTTTGCTAAAACTAATAGGATCTCAACTGAAGCTATGTTTATCATAATTTTAAACATATACACATATTCTTGACTTAAACCACCTTCAAAATCTTTTGAATACAAAAGAACCTCCCTGACAAACACAGAGAGTATTTTGTGGAAAACAGAAAATGATAAAGTTAAAGTGATACTGATTGGAACAACAGTAGCTTCATAGTCAAGAATCTATTTTTTGGCTGGGCGTGGTGGCTCACATCTGGAATCCTAGCATTCTAGGAGGCCAAGGCGGGAGGATAGCTTGAGGTCAGGAGTTTGAGACCAGCCTCAGCAGAAGCGAGATCCCGTCTCAACTAAAAACAGAAAGAAATTAGCCAGACAACTAAAAATAGAAAAAATTAGCCAGGCCTGGTGGCACACACCTGTAGTCCCAGCTACTGGGGAGGCTGAGGCAGGAGGATTGCTTGAGCCCAGGAGTTTGAGGTTGCTGTGAGCTAAGCTGATGCCACAGCACTCTAGCCCAGGCAACAGAGCAAGACTCTATCTCAAAATCAATAAAATAAACTATATGTATATATTTAAAAAAAGAACTCATTTTTTATTGGAAGGAACACAGGGCACCACTGGGAGAGCTGGATTAGCAAAATTTCAAGGCCATGGATAGCAATCTTTATTTTCTTTTTTGTTTTTCTTATATTTTATAACTTTCTACAATGAATATATATGGTTTATCCAATAGAAATTTAGATTTTAAACATAATACAGGATTTAATTATCCATTTTAAACTGAAAATACAAATATAGGTGAAGAATGAAAAAAGATATTTTGACTGTAATATAAAAAGGACAGGCTAAAAAGGTGTAAGGCAAAATTTTAAAAATTAGTAAGCTCAGTGTAGACATAGGTAGGCAACACTTAAGATGGTTCTATAATAGATCATAAATTTAGATTCTGTAAGAAATTACCATATAGCTTAACTCCTTCAACCGCTTGTTGCCACTAACCACCAACTCAAAAGGTGATCCCACCTAGAAAAAACATCTTAATTAATACATACATAACAAAGGTAAGAAAGCCCATTATGTTGTATTAATAATTATCAAGTGAGCTGTAAGAATTACCTTTATATTTTCATCTCTTGTTTTTAGCTGGATGTATGTCTTACTGGGAGAAGTAAACATACCATGCACTGCCATGCTACTTGTGCTATCAAGAAAAAAGGCCTATAACAAAAGAAAAGGGAGCTATAAATTTTTATCTTTAGTAATACCTTGAGAAAAGATGCTACCCGTTGAAAAATTACTGAAAGTCAAATTCACTTTCACTTTTTTTCACACAGAAAAAATATTAATACATTCACCAGACATTGGAACATCATCATTTTATGGCTTGTACTATAAAGAAACTGATAGTTTTAAAACATGGGAAAGGGTCTTCACCATCATAACCTAAGAGGAAAAAAGCATAGTCCTGGCTTATTTCAGAAACAAAGATATTTTTTCTGGAAACACTAAGAGAAGGAGAATGAAATGGGAAAAGGATCCTTTTGTTCTCTCTACGACACACAGCTCATACACAAGCAAAAAATTATATCACCCCACTAGATCCACCACTATTCAGAGTAAAAATCAAAGAGGCCACATCTGAGGAGCACCCTGCTCTGCCAGAGCCCTGACTTGGGCAAGGCTGTGTAAGCAAAAGAAAGGTGGTAGAAATGGTTGAGGAGTCTCAGACAAGCCATTCTAGGAAAGAGAGTTCAACAAAGGTATGTAAGTGTAAAAAATATATATTCCTCTTTCATTTCAGCTCCTGCCAAAATAAAATTTCAAATGACTGAAAATCAACCTAGGGTTTGATGAGCTTCTCCATCGTATCTTCACATTGCTATATTTTACTGTGCCCTTCTAAATGAACTGACAAGGAAACATTCAATCTAGCCCTGAGCCACAGTCATTAAATTACTTTTAACACTTTCCTCCATTTTTTTTTTTTTTAAATAGAAAGATGTGTCTGCTTCCTATGCACTTTGAGCTCTGCCAAGCTGAGTGCCTACCACAAGATTACAATTGTACTGGTGTTGCTGCCGTGGCATAATGATGGGAAACAGATGGCACCTTCAACTGTAGCTCACTGGAATCCTCCAGGATTGGAAATTCAACCTTCAAGATTCCATTCGGGGGGACAGTGTAATTTATGGTCTGGACAGGTCCCATTTGCTCATTTCTACCGTTCCATCTGCTCCAGTGTTCGGTATAGTTTCTCTGTGCCACTGTCATGACAACATTATTTCTTCTTTCTTCAAGAGTCAGTGGATTGCCGTCAGAACGGGTAACCTTCACCTAATTGTCAAAACAAGACATTTTAAAAACAGGTAATAAGAGAAGCAAAGGATTTAAGTGCAATTGAATCCACTTTCCATCTGAACCACTCCCATGAAATTGAACTCTCAACGACTATTGGTGGCACTCTAACTCCAGACTCGGTGGCCTATCTCTAAAGGTATCCGACACCGTCAACCACCTTCTTCTTAATATTATGGCTTCCTTTGCCTTCCACGGCTCCACACAGCCTCCTTTGCTTCCTACTTCTCTTTCTGAATCTTTTCAGTGTATTTTTGATTCTTCTTCTCTCTCTCCAAATGTGGAAATTTGCCAGATTATCAGTCATCGGTTTTTCTCTCTTCCTCAAGGTCTCAGTACTCCTAAGGCTCAGTTAGCTCTTTGTGATTGCACCCTAAGTCCAAAATTCCCATCCTCATCTTGATCCAGAGCTCCTGCCCAATACCTCCAATTCCTAATTTTTACTTGGATATCTTCGTCATCTCAAATTCACACATCTAAAATGGAGCAACCACCTTGCTTTTCCTATTTTTGCTAACATCACGATTCTGTCAGACTTTACATCTCTGAACTTTCCATCTCTCTCCCCACCTCCCAAATCCAACGAACACCAAATCCTATACTTCTCTCCTCCATCCTCTCCACTTCCACAGCCACCACCACAAGGCTGCTGCCATCCTCCTGTACACAACCCTGATCACTGGTCCTCAAACACTGTTTTCACCACCTCCCACCCATGGGCTTCTCACTGCCTACAGCATGAAGATCAAACACATAAGTTAGACATTTAGGATCCCCTACAACTCCCCAAGCTTCTCCTGTTTTATTACCCCCAGGCACAAGCCCTCAGCTACAACTGCACAGGTCCCAAATATACCCTGAACTTGCTAATCAGAGCTCTCCTGGTCTTGTCTCAATTCACCTTGCTCCCCACCTCCCACCCCCATGCCTGAGCATTTAAAACCCTACTAATCTTTAAACAAATAGTTTAGAGCTTCCTCTTTCACAAAGCATCCCTTAATAATCACCATCCCCATCCCAAAGCCAACTTTTCCTCCCTGAACTCCCATTGTTTCACTCTACTCATTCAGAAATTACCATTTGCAGCCTCATTTTTTTTTTACTTAGCTATTCAAACTGTCTAAATAATTAAGATGACTGAAATCAAGAACTACCTAAAACTTCTACTGACCCACTCAACAAGAAGCAACCCCTCCTTTCTTTAAATCAGGAATCAGCAAACTATGACAAGAAGGTGGGCCAATCGAGTATTTTTATAAATAAAGCTTTACTGGAACATAGCCATTCTCATTTGTCGGCTGTGGCTACTTGCATGCTATAAGGGCAGAACTGAGTAGCTGTGACAGAGACCATATGGCCCTCAAAGTTGAAAATATTTACTCTCTAGCCCATTGCAGAAAAAGATTGCCAACCCCTGCTTTAAATCCCTTTAGAAATTAATTCATGACACTAATCTTATTCTGACTTGAATTATAGCTGTGTATATATTTTCTTGTCATCATCACAAAAACTGTGAACTCCGGGGTAGGGACTGAGTCCTTCTTGGCTCCGTGTAAGCCCTGCCAGCACCATGCCTTGCACATTGTCAAAATTCACTCAATTAATAAAAGGCAACTCAACATATCTCAAAAAATTTAGTAGATTTTTTGATAGGTTTTTAATGCTGCATCTTTGCTAGAACTAAAATTAGTCATTATAAAATCAAATTTTTGACTACTATCTAATTCCTTCAGTTAATAAATAAAAGCTTCAATGTAACAATCCACATCTAACTTAAATTGCTTGTTAAATGCATTTTCAAAAAAATATTTTTGTTTTGGAAACTACTCTTTTAGGAAAATTAGACAAAGGTCATTTGGAAACAATTTTACATATCCCACATATCTAAAGAGAAAAAGTAATCTACCACCTTTTAACTTTAATTTTTAGAAAAGTACTAAAAATAAAATTTCCCATTCTATTTCATTAAACTGAACTTACTGCTATGGACTAGAAATAAATATGCCAACTTACAGTGGCTGTGAAGTTGAGAGATGGCTTCAATACAGTAGCATAATCAAAAAATTCAATGATGTAATCATGTTGCTTGAAAAACACATTGGAGCTTGCATTTCTTGAGATACCTATTTTGGAAATTGCACCACTTAGAATACAAAATTAATGTTTTGCCAACAGCCTCTATCCATCAAATCCATGTTTGCCAAAGGGGTTTAAGATATCAGGTCACATAAACCTCATTCCCACATTGGCTTTGACACTAAGAGAACCACACAGTCCTATGATGTCCTCTATGGACCCCTTCCCAGTACATTGCTGCCATCCTCCTGCAGTGACATGTACAACAGCAGATTAAGGCCACCTTAGTCTTTTGCTAAGGGACTAGGGGATTAGTTAAAGCTATTGACATAGTAATAGAAAGGCTCTAGCAATTAACCTTTACCTTCTTATTAAAAGAGAAAACTGTCTAGGAGCAAATTAGATTCCAGAAGATGTTAAGTGATTTAAATTAAAAAAAATAGAAGAAGATAGCTGACTGAAAACATAAGCCTTTCCATGCAGTTTTCAGGCTGAAAAGAAAGAATAGAAATGGGAAGAAGAATAGAAATGGGAAAAGATTACAAATAACTATCACATGTGCTTGAAGTACAGACTTTTCATAGAAAAATAAGTTTCCCCCTTATTATGAAACATCCTGCAAGTTAGACCAGTTAATAGTCATGACAATTTCAACATTAAATAGCATCTTTAGAAAGGCAACAATGCTCCCAAATGAAAACTCCAGTTATAATAAGAAAGGTGATGGAGCAACACCATATAAATAGCTTTCTTTACCTTCACTTCAAAATCTACAAACCTGTAAGCGATTCTGTCACCGTGGCTAAAATTTCTACCGGCCCAGGGGAAGACATATCCATGTGTTCAGAAAGGTCACTTGAAAACTCCATTACATTTTTCATCTCTTCATCATTAAAAGAGAAGTTTGCAGATCCATTTATCTGTTTTATTTAAAAGTTCGATTATATTTTCACTTTAGCAATTCAAATTTTAGAAATAAAACTCAAACTAATTTACAGCAATAGCTCTGATAACATTCTAATAATTAGAAATGGGTAAATTCTTACTTGTCCAATGCTGGAAAGCTCTTGATTTTCTTACACTCAATTTTTTGTCAATTCAGTATGAAATCTTATTTTTAGAAAAAGTAAACATATTTTCCCCATTACAAGTTATAAAATATCTGCAAAAGTTACCTTAAATTTTTTCGTAATATTTTTCTTCACTCCCCAAAAGGATAAAGGTAAAAATGTAAGTGTTACGTCTCCTTTCACTGGCTTCCCATATGTATACCTAAAAAATAATAAATAAAGGTTTTTTTACACATCAACTTGATATTGCCAGAACACAATGAAAATATTACTTTCAATAGCATATACTAGCAATTCAACATAAAAGAATTGCATTAAAAACATACTCCTACTACAAATTTTTAAAACTAAACCCAGCAAGGAATGTCCTTAATAAATGATGATCATTGAAATTAAGTCTCCAAAATGGGAAGACTTTTAACTGTAGCACCTTAAAACAATTCATAATACAGACTTTACCCAGCTTCTCTCTATCTGAGAGACCCCAGAGAAAATCTGACCATAACTGAAAGTGACAGTATCCTGTCCAAAGATTTCTAAAAGGTTATGAAAAGCGTTCATTCCTAGAAATCTGGACTGGCCCATTTACTGTGGGCACACGAAACTTGGCCGTTTTTGAAGATTTTCAAATGTTAGCTGAAATCACCGTGGGCTATTGCTGCGTGTTCCTCTATTAGCGGGGAGGGTTTATTAGACCACATATTCTGGAGCACCAAATGTGCTCATGGCTGTCAAAAATTGGCTTTTTGTAGGAAAACTTAAAGAGTAATTATTTTAGCCCACAGTACCAAACTTATCTCCTTGAGTCAAATATCATTCTCTGCTACTTTGCATTCTGTGTATTAACTGTATCCTTTTTCATGATGGGAAAGTTTCTTCATGTGAAGGAGAAGCAATCTTTGGTAAACATTTTTCTGCCAGAAAGCCTTTTTTAAATGCATTTCTTGGGTTGCTTTCATCTCCATTGTGAAATGCTGAGCCAAACGTGGAAGTCAATTTTGCTTTGCACTCTATAAATCATAGCAGTAAACTGCTGCTTCCTGAATCCATTAATTGAACACAGAAACTGCCCCTCATCTGGATCAACTCAACCAAAAGGCAAATATTAAAATACAATATATTCCAAAATTAAGAAGGAAAAAACAAATCCACCTTCAAATGCACCACTCTTCCAGATGAAAACAGTAGTTAGTGGAAACCCTGGTTAGGAATTTTAGCATCAAATTCACTCATTCAAGAATCTTTGAAGCCTGATATTACTCGTATCTTCATGAAAGCAAAATTAGAATACTAGATTATTGTATTTTAAAAGAGTTATATCACCTGATAGTACAAGGAGCTTTAAAATCCAGACATAATTTAAAGTATTCTCAGACATAAAAATTTTTTATTTTTATTTAAATGTGAAGCAGATTTAGCTCTCCAGGCACCAAGTTGATTATAATGATTGTGAAACAAGGATACTGAGAATTATTGTCCTAAACAGAATCTGGAAGCATTTGAGATACATTGATTATTCATAAAATAATAGCTTGGCAACATTTTGAAAAGCAAGTCAAATATATTCTGAGATACTATTAACAAAACAAAGAATTTTCTTTCTGAAAACAGCCATAGCACAAATGGTTTATAAAATAATATCTAAAAAGTGAACCTATCAGGATAATTCATGTTTCTTCCCACTTACCTTTTTTTCCACTTTATTTGCAGGACACAAATGTTTCAATTCATTAAATAATAAATATAGTTTAATAAACCTAGATTAAATAATATTTTTCATATTCTACTATCTCTAGGAGTTAAATAGAAGTAAAATAGATATATGCTAAATGGAAGTAAAATAGATATGTGCTATGTTATTTTCTTTACCATCCTCAAGAACCCACTGTGGTTAGTGGAAAAGAGTCTATTGTTTATTTTTAATGAGGTGGGAATAACGAACAGATGTTTCACATCAAGGCTAATAAATGCATTTTTTTATTTACCTCAGTTAAAGATTTCAAAACTAAAAAATGCTTATTAAGCTTCTTCTCAGAGAAATTTCTAGCAATGCTCTGCACATTAACTACAGCCTTGATGAACTAGATGGTTACTAACAGAGTAGTAACCTAAATTATTTATCATACACTCATAGAGAGGACTATAATAGCTATTTTGAAATAAATATTCACAAAATCATCTCTATAACTTAATAACAACCATCCAAATAAGACAACAGAACTCATCTTTCAAAACACACCCAAGAAACAACTTGATTTCAGGCCCTACTTTCTTTCTATCCCCTAATTTGGTAATGAGACCAAATCTATTGCTCATACAATTCAATTTAGTTCACTCCTGTGATACTGTGAAATATTATATATATTTGGTCTTCATCCTGTTTCCTGACATACAACTCCTAAAATCCTGGGACTCTCCAAGGCGATAAGTGTCTTTTTGTAATGAGTTGACTGGTGGCTGGGGCCCCTGGGGAGCTTCAGGATGGGGGCTGGTCACTGGAAAGACCCAAGCATGATTAAAGGGTTGGAACTTTCAGCCCCACCCTCCAAGTTCTGGGGAGGGGAGTGGGACTGAAGGTTGAGTTGATTACCAATGGCCAATGATTTAATCAATCATGCCTATGTAATGAAGCGTCCATACAAACCCCAAAGGACAGGGTTTGGAGAACTTCTGGATAGCCCAAGGTTCCCAGAGAGGCGCTAGGGGAGGGCCTGGAAGCTCCCAGCTGCTTCCCACATGCCTCACCCAATGCATCTCCTCCATCTCTTCATCTATATCCTTTGTAATAAACCAGTAACTGTAAGTAGAGTGTTTCCCTGAATTCTGTGAGCTGCTCTCGCAAATCAGTCAAACCTGAAGAGGAGATTATAGCCAATTGGTCAGAAGTAGAGGTGACACCCTGTGACTTGTGATGAGTGTCTGAAGTAGGGGCAGTCTCTGGGCTGAGCTCTCTGCCTATGATCTGACGCTATTTCCAGGTAGACAGTGTCAGAATTGATTTGAATTAGAGGACACCTCGTTGGTGTCTGCTGCAGAACTGACTGATTGGTTGTTGGTAGGGAGAAATCACCACACATTTCTTAAAGACCAGAGGTCATAGAAGCCTTCTGTGTTGAATGCTGAATGACAGTATAGAAGAAACTGAGTTTGTTTTTTCCTAGATCCTCAGAACTCCAAATAGCAGGCTTTTGATGTGGTATGAAGACCTTTGCTATATTATACACTGCGTGGAACTGAAATCTTTTTTTTTTTTTTTTTTTTTTAAGACAGAGTCTCGCTCTGTTGCCCGGGTGCCGTGGCATCAGCCTAGCTCACAGCAACCTCAAACTCCTGGGCTTAAGAGATCCTCCTGCCTCAGCCTCCCGAGTAGCTGGGACTACAGACATGTGCCACCATGCCCAGCTAATTTTTTTTATATATTTTTAGTTGTCCAGATAATTTCTTTCTATTTTTAGTAGAGACGGGGTCTCACTCTTGCTCAGGTTGGTCTCGAACTCCTGACCTCTAGTGATCCTCCCGCCTCAGCCTGCCAGAGTGCTAGGATTACAGGCGTGAGCCACCGCGCCTGGCCCTGGAACTGAAATCTTAAGGGTCATGCTGCTTACCCATATGTCCTTTCAATAGATATTTCCTGGAAACCTACTCTGTGGCTGGCCCTGTACTAGGCACCAAGGTGCAGGAGCAAACAGCCACTGTCAAGGAGGTGGACTAGCAAACTGCAGCACCATGTGACTAGGGTTAGGAGAGGCATAAGCATAGTGGGTTATGGACAGGTAGCAAGGCTTGAAATTGCCTATGTCAAGGCCCATTGGTCAGAAAAAGTATTTTGCATTCTTGGAACCACAAGTAAAATTTGAGAGTAGAGTTTGGGATGGTAGAAAATGGGCTGGGCGGGATGTTTCAAAAGACACGAAACTAGAAAAGAACCCCATAAGATATACTAAAGAATTTGAACTTCACCCACAAGGCAATGGCCTAAAAATTTTCATGCAAAGAGTAATAAAATTACATTTGTCTTTCAGAAAAAAAAAAAAGAGAGAGGAATTCAATACAAGGTTGAGAAAAGATTAGAAGAGGTAAAATTGGAGTCAGGAAAAACATTTAAGAAACTGCAATAGTAGTTGAGGAGAGAGAGATGATGTTGGCCCGAATCAAGGAAGTGGCAACGGAGAAAAGTGGATGGACTGGAAGGAGACGGAATCAATAGCATCGATGCCCACTGGCTAGAGGAGTGGAGGGAGTGGGAAGAGTGCAGCTGACTTGGGCAGCTAAACAGATGGTGCTGCCGTCCACCACGACAGAGATGCAGGAGAAGAATCATGTTTGGGGGAAGATGACATGTTCAGTTTAAAACACCTGAGGGACACACAGTGGGAGATGTCTGGTGGGCAGTGAGATGTGAGGGTCTGAACCTCAAGAAAGAAACGTGGGGCTGGAGATATAGATTTAGGTATCATTACGTGATAAACAGTAGCAAAAGCACTGGCCATGGAAAAGAAAAATCTGAGTAAGTGAGCACAGAAAGAGGAGAGCCAAAGACGGAGCTCTAATAAGAATTTTTAAAAGATGTAGAGTTGCCCTCAAGAGTCTCAAAGGAGTAGCCAAAGGGAAAGAAGGAAAACCAGAAAGGAAATGGGAGTGGACAATGCCCCCTGCTGCAAAAGGGGAAAAAAAAAAAGTTGTAAAAACCTAAAAAAGTACCCACCAAGATTGAGCAAGAAGGAAGTCTCTGTGACCCTGGTGAAAGCAGTTTCAGTGGCCTGGTGAGAGTGACAGGCTGATTGCAGGTGGCTGAAGAATGAATGGAATGTGAAGAAGTGGAAAATGCAACTGATAGA
Source organism: Lemur catta (assembly GCF_020740605.2). NCBI lineage: Eukaryota > Metazoa > Chordata > Mammalia > Primates > Lemuridae > Lemur > Lemur catta. Next base: position 74,408,149 of record NC_059129.1, on the reverse strand, counting down.
GCAGGAGCTGGAAGGAGGCATGAAGGTCAAGGAAGGGTTTGTTTCTTTTAATAACCCAAACGATTAAGCACAGAGTGAAGACGCCACTAAAGAACAAAAGGTTAAAGATACCAAACAGAAGGAGTGGTGACATAAGCAAAAGAGGAAGTAGGATTGGGATTCTCCTGATAGGAGAGAGTATCCAAAGGCCCAAGTGGAGGAATTAGCCTCTGAAGGAAAAAGAGACGTTGCTTTCATCATGACAGACAGTCAGGATAAGGAGGAGAAGGAGGATAATCATTTTTACCTTTCTTGGGACACAGTATTTATAGAAAGTATATGCCAGTATTTACATGCCAAATTTTACAGACTGATTAAAGATCCTGCAGGTCAAAAAGATTTCCTTAATCTTGCAAAGTTGTAAATTATATTCTCAGTCTTGATTCTCCACCCTGGAGGCAAAAGCAGACTCTTCTGAAATTGCACTCACGGCAGCTGGGGTGAAGAGGGAAGGAGCCCGGGCCATACGGGCGGCTGTTCCTCTGAATTCACCCAGAAGACGGGCACCACCCTGCAAGAGAACTGCCTTCTTTGCCTCACCCTGGACATCACGCCTGGGCAACTGAAGGCTGAAGGAAGGAGATTTCACAGGAAGGAAGAACTCAGAATGGACAATCATCAGAACTAGCCAGATCTAAGAACTTTAAATGGCAACAAGGAGCCTCGTGAACCACAACAGACAAACCAAACATACCGTGAAGGCCTTTTTGGTGTGTCAGCTTCGCAAAGCTAAAGTCCCCAGTGACTCAATCAAATACTAATCTAAGTGTTAAGGTGAAGGTATTTTACAGAGGTGATTAAAATTCAAAATCTGTTGACTTTCAGCAAAGGAGATGATCCTCAATAATCTGAATGGGCCTGATTTGATCAGTTGAAAGGCCTAAAAGCAGAGCTGAGACTTCCCAAAGAGTACGAAATTCAGCCTGTGGGAGCAACTTCACCGGGCCTGAGAATGCCAGCTTCCCCTCCCCTTTCTGACAGCCTGCCCTGTGGATTTTGGACTTACTTAGCCATCCTCATGATCATATAAGCCAATTCCTTGAAATAAATCTCTTAATACATATTTCCCACTGGTTCTGCTTCTCTGGTTGAACCTTACCTGATACACATACTAAGGAAAATGAAGAGAATACAATACGGTAAAAACTAAAGAAATGCCAGGAGGCCAACTTAATTGTCATGTCATTCTCAACCATTAGTGTCCCAAAGAGGCTCAACCATGAGAACTGTGATGAAACTACAAGGGTTCCTATCAGGCTAGGGGAGGATGGTGCCAATGGTGGAGCTTCAGGGGATCCATAACTTCCTAAAATTACCTGTAAAACATTCTGGAATGAACAGAATTTAAGAACCACTGTTGTAATTGAGTGCATGAAATCCCTGGCACACCTCTGAAAACCAAACACAGAACCACCAGCAGGCCACGGTGGGAGGATCACTTGAGCTCAGGAATTCGACACCAGCCTGAGCAAGAGCAAGACTCCATCTCTACAAAAAATAGAAAAATTATCTGGGCATAGTGGTGCATGCCTGTAGCTCCACCTACTCAGGAAGCTGAGGCAGGAGGATCATTGGAGCCCAGGAGTTTGGGGTTGAAGTGAGCTATGATGACACCACTGCACTCTAGCTGGGTGACAAACCAAGACTCTTTGTCTCCAAAAAAAATAAAACAGAACCAAAGAAGATATCCAGATTCAACCCAACTCATGTGGATATGGATTGTTTAGATCCACACACAACGTTTATCTGAATTTGCACCCACTCAGTGGGTACAATGGTTTGTAAAGATTTGTACCAAGTTTTATAAGCATTTGTCAAGAATTCAAAATAGGGTCAGGCATGGTAGCTCATGCCTGTAATCCCAACATTTTGGGAGGCCAGAAATTCAAATCCAGCCTGGACAACATAGGGTGACCCTGTCTCTACAAAACAAAACTAAACTAAAAAAAGTTAGCTGGATGTGGTGGCTTGCACCTGTAGTCCCAGCTACTCAGGAGGCCAAGATGGGAAAATCACTTGAGCCCAGGAGTTTGAAGTTCCTCTGAGCTATGACAGAGTAAAAGACCTTGTCTCTTAAAAAAAAATAAAATAAATAAAAAAAACCCCTCAAAATCAAACTCAGAATGCTAAACATCTGGCAGAGACCAAGTACAATATAACAACTATATAAAATGCAGACACTTATGTGTTCTCTAAACCATAAATCCATCCATAGTACTCAAATTCATATTGGAAGCTGCCTCTTCATTGACATGGGCAGAAAACTAACTTGGTACAAATTGTAGACACACTTTTGCCTTTGTGCTATATGGGTTTCACATGATTTTTTCCAGACAGAATCTAAAGCAGGAGTGGTTAGTGGGTTTTGATCTGTGGACTGGCTTCTGCCAGGAGACTCTGTGCTGCCTGTCACTTGCCACTGCCACAAATGCTCACCAGGAGAAGAGTATGGTGATGAGATGGCACTGAGATGAGCTCCAGCTTTTATTATTAATAGCTTTTAGCACAGCACTCTGGGAGGCCGAGGCGGGAGGATCGCTCAAGGTCAGGAGTTCGAGACCAGCCTGAGCAAGAGCAAGACCCCGTCTCTACTAAAAATAGAAAGAAATGATCTGGACAGCTAAAAATATATATAGAAAAAAATTAGCCGGGCATGGTGGCACATGCCTGTAGTCCCAGCTACTCAGGAGGCTGAGGCAGGAGGACTGCTTAAGCCCAGGAGTCTGAGGTTGCTGTGAGCTAGGCTGACGCCACGGCACTCTAGCCCGGGCAACAGAGTGAGACTCTGTCTCAAAAATAAATAAATAAATAAAATAAAATAAATAGCTCTTAGCAATAAATTGTGAAACCAAATACATTTCAGAAACCAAAGCACAGATATTGACACATCAAAAATAAAAGCTGCAAAAGACCAGTCCTTGAATTACTTGAGGGCAATCCCAGCTTGCACTTTGGAGAACCATTAGTCTGAAACTCCAAGGGCCCTTTTTGCCTTAGTAAAACAAAATGCTCTACTGTCCAAGCATGAGAGCAACCATACAGCTATTATTCAGGGTGGGTTGGAAGTCTCTGTGTATATATGTTGAAATGGATAAATGTGGATTATTCACTCATAAGCTAATTGCAATAAGTAATCAACTTCCTCCCCCAAGAGCTCAACCTCCATTAGCAACAGAAAAAAAATAAGATTAAAAAAGAGATAAATTACCTCAACTCCATGTCATCTGAATGGGCAATAAACAAAGATATAATTTAAAAAAAAAATCTGGCACTACCTATAATGTAAATCCCTTAATTAGTCTTAGAAAGCCACTAGTCCGTGGGAAATACTTTAGGACTGGCTCAGCTTAGAAGCATTGAGATGGCAACAGATCTCTCTGTACAGATCTATTCCACACTTAATTATTTGTTACAGATAGTTTTTAGTATCCACTAGGATATTTTAATAAGCAAAAAACTGTGCTAGTATTCTGGAGCATACAATCAGTTTTTGGCACACACTTTTATAACGCCTTAGAGCCATATCAACAGAAAAATGATACTTACTTTGCCGTGACGGTACCATTTAAATTCTTAGAATTCATAGAACAATATAATGGTGTCTGCAAAGCCACTTCAAATTTTGGTAATACTGGAAAAGAAAAGCAAGGGTAAATCTTTTGAAGAATCTATTTCACTATCATATTCCACTGAATAAAATAAAAAATAGAATTGTTCTGAAGCAGTTGATAATTACCATTTAAACTTAAATTCATTAGGATCCAAATACATGTTACACAGATGGGAAGCCCTTTGTTTCACCCAAAATTAGAAGTCCTACTTTGGTCAGTTTTACATAATTAAGATATGAAATATTTTATAAATACTAGTACTATATTTGACATAAAACACTCTAGCAGAGTAAGAAAACTCATGTTTCTTTCCAGTCTATAGAACTTTATTTTCCTATAACTTCACTGACCAAGGAAATTAGATTAAAATCTCATAACAAGGCACCTCATCATTCAATTAACACAACAGAAGTCTCCAAAAGGCCAATGGGTCAACAATATAGGGCAGATCTCCAGTTCCAAGCAAGACTAAAGGTCCTTAATGTACCAAGACACTCCTAGACTCTAGACCAGTAGGATACGAGGGCCAAAAAAGTCACCTGGGTCAACTATGATCTCCAGCAAGGAGACTGAAATGCCCCTTCCTCAAACATCATAGATTGGCAATCAATTCCCCACCTCCACTATATCCCATTCAGCAAGATACAACCACCCAGCACCACCACAATGTGATAGGAAAATAGTCCATAAACATGTTGGTCCCCGATAATTTATTCTTCTAGATTAGGGTTGTCCAAAAGAAATAAAATGCCAGCCACATGTATAATTTTTTATTTCTAGTAGTCACATTTAAAAAGTAAAAAGACCAGGCATGGTGGCTCATGCCTGTAATCCTAACACTTTGGGAAGCCAAGGTGGGAGGACTGCTTGAAGCCAGGAGTTTGAGACCAGCCAGAGCAACAGAGCAAGACCTCATCTCCACAAAAAATTTAAAAATTAGCCAGGCATGGTGATGCATGCCTGTAATCTCAGGTACTTAGGAGGCTGAGGCAGGAGGATTACTTGAGCCCAGGAGTTTGAGGTTGCAGTGGTGACCTATGATGACATCACTGCACTCCAGCCCAGGCAATGGAGCAAGACCTTGTCTCAAAAAAAAGAAAAAAAAAGGTAAAAAGAAGCAGATGAAATTAATTTTTGCAATATTTTACTTAACCCCATATATCTAAAATATTATCACTTCAACATGTAAGTGAAATAAAAAATTATTATTAATAAACTATTTTTCTTTATTTTTTTCTTATACTAAATCTTTAAAATCTGGCGTCTCCATTTGGATTAGCCACATTTCAAGTGCTCACTGACCACACACGGCAAGTGGCCCCTACTGGACGGCACAGTTCCAGATCAGGGTTCAGCAAACTATGATGAGCATGAGCTAAGAATGGTTTTTACAATTTTTAATTGGTTGAATCAAATCAAAAGAAGAATAATATTTCATGATACATGAAAATTATATGAAATTCAAATTTCCATGTCCATAAAATAAAGTTTATTTCATCAGGGCAACATTCACATACATATTATCTACGGCTGCTCTCCTGCTACAACGGCAAAGTTGGGTACTTATGGCAGAGACAGATGGCCCACAGAGCCTAAAATTACTATTTGGCCGATTATAGGAAAACGCTTTGCTTATCCCTGTTCTAGGTGATCACGAGCCTCAGATCTGACAATACTATATGACATGCATGAGCCCGAGCCACAAAGGTGTAAGCAAACTATTAATACTTTCCAGAATTCCTATTGCCTAAATGAAATGCAATCTCAAAAAGTGGCACAAAATAAAATGAAAAACCATGTGTGTGACCTCAAAATAACTACTCAAATTATAAACTAATACAGAGATCCAATGCTTTCCTTTCATCTTTCCTTCCTTTCCAGCCACCAACAAAATAGATGGGTCCCACTGTTTTCATCTATGTATGTATTTCTAACTGCGATATTACCAGCTTGACACCCGCAAAGAGGATTTACCTGAGTTAAATACACTGTCCTTACCAGCACCAACCAAATGAAAAGTAGGAATAATAATTTGTTGGCTTTTTTTAAGTGCAAAGTTTTAAGTATTTTACGATCACAACAAAGTAGAAAAACAGAAAAATTGTGCATAACAAAAAGACTAGCATAAGGGGACTATGGGTGATATTTTCCTTTTGCAAAGGAAAAAGTATGTTTAGGCCTGTAAGGAACACCAGGATTTTACCTCCATTGGAATTTTTACTTCAAATAATACATCTCTTGAAAATTTCTGTTATCTCTGTAGAAAGTAACAAATGTTTTTTTCTTTCAAAATAAATTGAGGAACTCTTACCATATTCTGAAACCTGAAATGACTGATAATATGCCTGGTCCTATTGGATGGAAGGGAAAAAAAAACAAGAAAATATATGAGTTCTTATTTAATTATTTTGCTTGCTTACTTACCTGCATAAAAAAGATTTAGAAAATTAATTTTTAAATGACATTTATGATGATTTAATAAACAAAACAGTTTATTTTAATTCATGGAAGTTTAGTTTTAGTCAACTGCAACATGAAGCCTATGAGATTTCATCAGTTCTTCTTACCAATTCACTAACATAAAAAGGTGACCTGTCCCTATAATTCATTGCAGGTCATTTAAACAAACTGCTTAATCCAACTTCCATCATTTGTGACATGAGAACTAGATTAAATAACTCAGGAATTTATGAAGCAAGGATAACACGTGTCAAACTGACAAGAAATAACTTCTAATATGTTTTGGGTATCATTATCAAAAAACCAACAGAAAAAATGAAGTTATACACAATTCAAATATTTGTAAATAATCAAGGATACAAAATCTTCAGAGATCAACATCCTCCAGCTTTCCAATTCCTCGAATTATTTTCTTGTGTAACTCTTAAATCAATACATCCTACCCTATTTTAACAGATACAGTTAATTATTTCCTTTTCCAAGATCAACTAGAAAATATGTGACCTATTAGTGTATCATTTTTCTAACTCCTCATATTTCTAACTGTCCTTTCTAAATCAAGGTAACACATTAAATAGAACCTCTTCATCTGGCTCTACTCGGGGGTTGGAAAGATACATTTTTTTAAATAATAAATAAATAAATAAATAAAACCTCTCCAAAACAGCTAAGTAATTTCACTAATGAAATTTGTATTCTAAATTTGATTCCCTAAATTTATCAAAGCAAACACAGAGATGCAACTATAAAATATTAGCTTTTCTTTAAAAGCATTTTTTTATTTTTTATTTTTTTTGAGACAGAGTCTCCCTCTGTTGCCCAGGCTAGAGTGCCGTGGCGTCAGCCCAGCTCACAGCAACCTCAAACTCCTGGGCTCAAGCAATCTTTCTGCCTCAGCCTCTCGAGTAGCTGGGACTAAAGGCATGCGTCACCATGCCCAGCTAATTTTTTCTATATATATTTTTAGCTGTCCAAATCATTTCTTTCTATTTTTTAGTAGAGACGGGGTCTCACTCCTGCTCAGGCTGGTCTCGAACTCCTGACCACGAGCCATCCTCCAGCCTCGGCCTCCCAGAGTGCTAGGATTACAGGTGTGAGCCACCACGCCCGGCCTAAAAGCACTCTTGGTTAATCTAAAGCACCAAAAAGTTATTTTTTAACCCTAAAGGAAAGCTATAGTTCACTTAAAATTTAAAAAAATATAACTACTTACATGCTAATAAAAAAAAAAAGTCTAAAACTTGGCTTCAATGTTGTCAATTAAATAAGATCCCGAAGAAATTGTGTTGTTTTGAACAAAGTCTTAAGAATATTCACATTTGTGACTTCTATCTTAAATTGTTTTCATGTCATATACAGTAATATTATAAATTACCTGTCCTTGATTCATTTATAAGTTCTAAACTATCATCCTCAAAAAAATCAAGTCAAGAAGGTAATTTACCTGTATTGCCTGTTTTACTGATAAACATAAGAATGCAAGAATCTTTAAATTAGTTTTTGCTTTATTACTGAGGCCAGCACAGGGAAGACTGTGGAATAAGTAACAACGATGATGTCTCTGTTTGTCAAGTTTAATTCATATAGCAAACATTAACTGAGTAAGTACTACATGCAACACACTATATGAGGCGCTATAAAGATAAACTACAGTCCTCAGCATTAGAGGGTCTAGTGGTGGAGACATAGTTGAGAATAATAATTCAAATTGCTAGTGTCCTGGGGTTGCATGCACAGTGCTTTGGCTATTACTCTTCCCTATTCTTGACTCACACATACTTCCATCCCTACCCAAGTATTACTGCTTCCCTGAATCCCCAATCTGAAAACAACATCTCTGCCTTCTAAGCCTAGTTCTTCCTTTCCTGTTACTTTTCACCTTGTATCATAAATATTTAGAAATACCGCTTACCCTACTGCAAGTTCTTTGAGCGCCAAGTCCACACTGGATCATTTTTGTATCCCTCATAGTTTATCCCACAGGGTGCCAACCTACCGCAGTGCCTTGCCCAAAATAAATGCTGCATATATATGTACCAAATTAAATAAAAATTACTAGCTTTTACAAATTAGAAAATTTGCAGAAAATAACTCATTTATTTGGGCTTACTTTAAACAACAGCCTGGAAACCAAGTTTTAGGAAATTACGTGTTTAACATGTAAGTAGTTACATTAGATTACATTTGAAATGAATTCCATCTCCCCTCCTGCCTCCTACCTTGCCAATCATCCCTGATCAATCCTGGATTTCCCCCATCTTTCCCTTGACTGTCTCCTTGCCCTCAGTCTGTAAATGTTCTCAAGTCTTCTGTCCCTTGGGACTCCTAAATATCTTTCCGACTCCTTCCTTGTTTCCTTCCTGTCTCTCTTTCCAATCCTTTTCTATCCTGAGCCCAAGGCTCTCCCCACTCTCCAGACTCTCATCAACTCGCATGTTTTTAACTGCCATTTCTACACTAAAGACACCAAAATCAGTATCTCTAGCCCATACCTCAACCCAGAGATTCAGACTCAAATCTATCTGTGGGACATCTCCACCTCAACGTCCTACAGAATGTGCTGGATTTATTTATCTAGATTTAGCCTCTTTCAAGTAGCCTTTCTTGATTACCCCTCCCTATGTTGGGTTAGATGCCCCTTTTCTCCCATAATATTCTGTGGATAACTCAATCATTTTATTTAACACAATATACTGTAAGTATCTGCTTTGTGTCCAACGCTTCTAGGATATTATGAAATCCTTCAGAGCACAGCACCTAAAGCATGTCTTCAATGTCTGTTGAATAAAGTTATGTATTAATATAAATGAATAAATGAATCTCGTCTTATCCTAGGCTGGTTCTTTCGGGTGCTCATCAGATCAGCCCCAGTTATCAGACGGCATCTCCTGCAAGACACTAAAATCACCCTTTCTCGGGAAGGATCAAACTACCCTGAAGAGGCAAATAAGCCATAGAGTAACCTTAACTCTCTGCCCTTTATTTGAAAGGAATATGAATGCCAAGGAGAGGAAGAGGCCGGCTATGATAGAAAACTAGAGAAAGGGAAGATGGAAAGTACTTCTTTTTGCTATCATTTTAAATTGTTCCAATAAATCAAGAAATTATTTTGTAACTGAGTGCTGACCGTGTGCTTTGCACCACACAAAGTCTTCCGGGATGTTTATAAGTGGTAAAGTGCAAACCAAGAAATAAATTATTTTACTGTCCAAGGGATTTGAAAAACAGAAGTTCTATAATGTTCAACATATTAACCATTAGACAAATAGGTCACACCAATTTTCACAGTGAGTTTAGTTATGTTTACAAAATATATAATCAAGTACAGAAGATACTGAAATATTTAAAATTAATAGTAATTCAGAGAATTAGTAGACATTTATGCCATATATAACCACAAAAACACTGATACTGAGTACTCTCATAAATCTAGAACAGGGATCAGCAAATTTTTCCTGTAAAGGGCTGGATATTAAATATTTTAGGCTTTGTAGGCCATATGGTCTTTGTCACAACTACTCAACAATGCCCTTGCAGTGCAAATGCAGCCAGAGACAATGTGTAAACAAATGAGCATGACTATGTTCCAATAAAACCTTATTTACAAAAACAGGTGTCAGATTGGATTTGGTCTTTCAGCCAGGGTTTGCTGACACCTGGTCCAAAAAAGAAATAAAATTTATTTTCAAATTGTTCTATGTTAGTTCTAGCTGAACTAAACTAAACTTAACTAAAAACATGGAGCAAAAAAAAACCCCAGGCCTTTTGTAGGAAGTACAAGTTTCTTTTACTAAACAATTTTCCTTCAGTTTCAAAGGAATTTAATTTGCTTCAAAATGAGTTTTTATATTAAATTGTAGCTCATCAAATATAGTTTATGCTGATTCACTCTGCCAATAACCGGGAAGAAAAGGCTAACCTGAAGGCTTAAATACTTGGGCAGCATGTCTTCTAAGCAAACACCTCCCCAGGCAAGAGAAGGCATAACTCATCAATGTCTTCTGAGCTCTTTTTTCCCCAATATGGTCACTGTTCCATGGAGAAAGCTCTCCCTTGGAAAACCTGCTCTGAAGCACATATATTCACTCTCTGTTTGTATTGGATGTGAGCCTGCCTTGATTACATTTTCTAAGCAATTTCTAAAGCAGAGGTAGAAAACAAGCATCAGTAGGCATTCTCAACAATCTCTGTAATTTCTCTAACCCCTATTCCTAAGTCAGTCATTCACTGTGAGGGTGTATGTTACGGAAATCAGTCAAATGAAAGGGGATGAGAGAAAACATTATTTTTACTACCCTTTTAAGTAGTATGCTATGCCCAGAGTACAAGTTGGAGACACGTGCGTTACTAAAACCATGTATTCCAGTCACAGAACTTTCCTTCTCTAACCATGAAGCCATCCAATTTTTGAGTTTCTATTTTAACAAATTTGAAGGAATATGGCACACTACATGACCACTAAAAAAATATATTTTAAAATGCAGGCCAGCCGCAGTGGCTCACGCCTGTAATCCTAGCACTCTAGAAGGCCAAGGCGGGTGGATCGTTTGAGCTCAGGAGTTCGAGACCAGCCTGAGCAAGAGTGAGACCCTGTTTCTACTAAAAAAATAGAAAGAAATTAGCTGGACAACTAAAAATATATAGAAAAAATTAGCCAGGCATGGTGGTGCATGCCTGTAGTCCCAGCTACTTGGGAGGCTGAGGCAGGAGGATTGCTTGAGCCCAGGAGTTTGAGGTTGCTGTGAGCTAGGCTGACACCACAGCACTCTACCCCGGGGCAACAGAGTGAGACTCTGTCTCAAAAAAAATAAAAAATAAAATAAAATAGAATAAAAAATTACAGGTCAGTTTCTTTCAACTTTTGCTTCTGAAGTAAAAAGAAATGCCTGAAACAGACTTAAGGTGCTGGGTGGATTATTTCTGTTGTACATTTATGTTAATTTATGATCATTTCAATTTTCTAATACTTTGCTTTAGCACTGATGGCCAGTGTCTGGATTTACTTTTTATTTAAAGGTTAAGAAAGGCATTGAATTTTTCAAAACTGCACATCACAGGATGTTAAAATGGAGCTATCTCTGACTCCGTTTGACTTTGGCCTCCAAGACAATACATGCCAACTGTGTCTACATTCCAAAGTGAGGTGCAAGACTACCTTGCAGGACTTGCAAAGGAGGTTTCCAAAAACTGGTTTTGCAACTCTTAACCCTTCACTTCTCTTCTCTTAGAAGAGAATTTTAGGGAAAAGCTTTCAATGAGCCAGGAGTGGCTCACACCCCACCCCCAGACATTAGGTGAGAGTTCCTCTCCCCTCACTTCAAACCCAGGGAAAGGGGCTTCAATAGGAGGATGCAGAGAGCTGGATATGTGTCCCTGGGAACATCCTCAACTGTCAGGGAGCAGCAGGATCTTGACACCTGAGAAATGTACACAGCAAAATACTGGCAGTGACGAGCTATGCAGAGCTAAGAGTGTGCTGTGTCGGGGGCGGTCTGTACCTCCTGAGTGTCACAGAGCAAAGAAAGGATGAGCATTTTCCCTCAACTAGATATGCCAAAAAGAGCCAGTCAGCATGGGACTGCTTTCTGTCCTGATCAAAACAGCCTCGGGAGGGATAACGCAAACCCTCATGGGAGGGAAGCTGGAGGTGTGCACGCTAGATAACTGGGAGCTGAAGACAAGAGTTTTGAGCTGCCAGTTGGAGGACACAGATTCAAAAGCATCCAGGGCGCTTTGGATAAAAGACCTCCCAGCAACAGTAAGCGTGCTACAAAGAATCCACAAATGAGTTCTAAGAAGGAAAGGTATTAGTTTTAAATGTCTGCTAAGCCCAGAGAGCTCTGATGCAGATGACAACAGTATTACACCGAATGATATTAAACTGCCATTTTTGTAGGACAAATACTAGTAAATTCGTACGACTCATACATCAAGTAGGATTTTTTGTTTACTCCTCACCTCTTTTTCTTCCACCTAATTCAATCTGGAGGAGTTGAAGGCTGCCTAATGAGTCAGAGGCAGGCAGCCAGACCAAAGAAGACCCAAGCTGGGAGAAGGGCACTTTATGTTACCAGACTGGACATATTAATTACTGAATGCAGACTGCTTTGTGCATGTGAATGTAACCAAAAATGACAAGACCTTTTGTTACCAAAGAATAACCATAAAAATGATGGGATTTGCCTGACATTTCATCCAAGGAGTCAGAAAGAATTGGTCCCAAAGAACAGGACTAAATGGCAAAAGAATAATGTGTTTTTTAATCGCACCTATGGGGTAATAAATGTTCAAACTCACAGTTATACATAAATAACTGGGAACCGCAAACTGGGCAGCTGTTCTTGTCAAGAAAGGCTGGGATGCAGAAGGTATCCCAATTTCTGACTCATAGGACATTTTCCCTCAGAAACAGAGCTCTAGACTCATCCACAGAAGTTGACTTAATATGGATATGTTAAGTAAGAATATGAACAACAGAACATGAATTTCCTTCCTCTGCCCTGTGCCCGCACCCTCTTGGTTCTCTCGTCCCAAGCCTGGCTGTTTTTTCTCCATTGCTTTTGGTGGCTTCTCTTCTTGGCTCCTAAGTGTGGTGATTTCTGACAGCACAGTCCAAATACCTCCCGCTCCCCTCTTTCCCCTAAGCCCAGCTTCCATCCCTGACTTCCTGGGAGCTTAGATCGGCAATTCTCCCAAAGACCCGCACTTGACATCTCCAGGCACCTTGTGCTCCCCTTTCTCCTTTGCACCAATCACAGTCTGATCAGTCACTCACCCTAATGATTCTTCCTTCAAAGGGTTCTTGAATTCATCCATTCCTCTTTCATTTTTGCTGCTTCCCTGAAGCGGTCCCTTACTACCTTCAAACTGGACTGAAGCTAACATGAAAGGTGTTCATACATTTCTTAAACAATGATACTAAGCCCCAGCAGTCTCCTGGACTTGAGTTTCTAATTATTCCCCCTAATTACTCCATATACTGCCTCTAATTACTCCACATACTGCCTCCAAAATGATCTTAAAATACGACTTTAATCATGTCATACTATTGCCTAAAAACTTCCTACAAAAATGAAGAAGAAGACAATAAATATTAATTTTTTGGTTTGGGAGTTTATCACAAGGGTGTCATACTTTCTAATGTATGATGTTCGGATGTTTTTACCTTAATCATGCATTGCTTTTATAATCAGAGGAAAATAAAAAACGTATAATTTTATATCTTTTATCATTCAAAAGACTCATTCATATACATTTTGTTTCTCTTTGTCCTCAGAAGTTTTATATGAAATTTGTAACACTGATTGAGATTCAAAGTAAAATATGTAAGTTTTTTAAAGCTCCCCACTGTCTACAAAATGAAATCTAAAAACTTTAGCGTGATATCCAACATCCTCCACAGCTTAGCCCAGAAACTCCACCAACTTTCTCTTCGACTGCTACTCTGTATAATCCCTCCACTTGGCAAGAGCAGGCTCCCGACTCCGCAGCTCTGTCGCCTAGCTCAGAGCCTCATTCCACCTGCCCCTGCCAGTCCCTGTCCACGCCCTACAGTCCACGTACAGTGTGGACCTTTAAAGCTGTGAAGAGCCTTAAAAGTTCTCTGACCCAGGCCAAGTGCAGTGGCTCACACCTGTAATCCTAGCACTTTGGGAGGCCAAGGCAGGAGGATAGCTTGAGGTCAGGAGTTCAAGACCAGCTTGAGTAAGAGTGAGACTCCATCTCTACTAAAAATAGAAAAAATTAGCCAGGCGTGATGGTGTGACTGCAGTCTCAGCTACTTGGGAGGCTGAGGCAAGAAGACCACTTGAGCCCAGGAGTTTGAGGTTGCAGTGAGCTGTGATGACACCATTGTGCTGTAGCCAGGCAACAGAACAAGACTCTTATCTAAAAAAAAAAAAAAAAAAAAAGTTCTTTGATCCAAACCCCTTCTGTTACAGCTGAGGAAACTGAGATCCTGAGCCCACCAGCCCTCAACTAGATCACTCGCACCCAGGTCTTGTGACTCCCAATCTAATGGTCTTTGCATTTGTTACCTGAAGCCATCCCTGACTAGGCTCCTTGAAAGTAGGGTCTGTGTCTTAGCATCTTTACATGTTGACTGACTGGTGTTTCTTCCCACCTAGCATACAACAGAACAAAAAAGTTCCATATTTTTAGCTTTATTCAGATCCCTAATAATCTTGCTATGCTTAAACCTATTGCCTACAGAAAAACAATCATGCAATATCTTTTCTTTTTCCCTCTTTTATTTTACCATAAAATTGGCAAAAAGCTCAAAAATAAACAAGCAATCACGATAGAAATATCATCCTATAAAAGTATCAGTAGATGCATATTGACCTACTTAGAGGAATGACAGAGTCAAAAGGATTAGCAAAATGACTGAAAATGTTTATTAACATTTACATCATCCTTTCCTTTCTTGTTCAGAATCTAAACATCTGTGGTCTAAACTCTAGCGGCAGCATATTTCTCTGGTGGTTTCAACCTAGACTGAGCATCAGGATCGGCTGTGGTGGATTTAATAAATAGAGATGCCTAGAGCTACTGAATCAGAATTACCAGGGCTAAAGGCCAAACATAACAAAGCGTTCATTCATCCATCCTTCAATAGAGATTGATCGCACCCAAGTGCCAGGCATTGAGCTGGGTGGTGGGGATACACCTTCATGCATGAAGCTTTTGGTCTAGTGGGAAGAAGGATATTTGTCAAATAATCCCATACATAAGTACATCATTGCAGACTATGACAAAGGCTGTGAATTAAATTTACAGATAATTATGAAATCTGGAGATGAGGCAGGAAAAGTAGAGTCAAATCAGGTAAGGCTTTGTGTAGGCCATGGTAAAATACCTGAATTTTATTCTAAGGGCAATGGAAAGTCTTTGGAGAATTTTAAGCTGGGGAATAACATCATGCAACTAATGTTTAGATTACTTCTACTGCTGTGTAGAGAATTTGGTTGCAAGATAGGAAAAGTACATTTAGAGAGACTGATTAAGAGACGCTGAAATATCTAAGAAAATATGGTGGCTTGGACAAAGGAAGTAGAGCTGGAAATTAAAAAAAAAAGTAGGTGGATTTGAAATATATTTAAGGGTAAAAGCTATAGGAATTGGTGAAGGCCTGGACATGGGTGGTGAGAGAGAATGAGATATTAAGGAGAATTCCAAGGTTACCAGCCTCCACAGCTGGATGGAGGGTGGAGAAATTCAGTAAGATGGAAAACACTGGAGAAGAGCCAGGTGCGCTAGGGGGAGATCATAAGAATATTGGACATGAAGAATTTAGGGTGCTTTGAAATATCCAAGTGAAGAGGTTAAACAGGCAGATGGCTATAGAGGTCTGGGACTCAGAGGTCTGGGTTCTCTCAGAGAGACAAATTCAAGAGTCACTGGTGCGCACATGGAAATGGAAACCATATCTGTTGTTGAACTTGCCTAGATTGAGAAACGAAAGAAACTTGAAACCAAACCTTGCAACATGCCAATATGTAAGAGAAAATAAATGACAAAAGCGACCAAGGAGAATCCAGACAAGTTGAACAAAACCCAGGAGCCAAACTCAAGTGAGTTGGGGACATGGAGGTAGAGAGATTAGACAAGTTTTATTTTTTAGATTAGCCAGGATGGGGATGTGAAGTCACTGCAGAGGGAAGTAGGATCAAAGTGCAGTATTTCTCTATTATTTTGGTTTATTTTTTTTAATGTGAAATACTTAAGCATATTAGATTTTGTGGAAAGATCCAGAACAGAAAGTAATCCATGTTGAAGATTGAGGAGAAATAAGAGATCGCCAATACTGTAACTTTTCTGAGAAAGCAGAAGACCCGTATGTACTTCTACTCCAAGACAGAGGTAGAGGTACGGGCCTTAGATGTGAAGAATGACATCTCTGCTGTAGAAGACGAGAAGCAGCCTGAGACCGGCGCAGAGGCAGATAGACATGTGAATCTGGTCCAGAAAATGAGAGAACTTCCCATCCAACAACTGCTGTTTTCTCTGTAGAGAGGGAGATAATCCACTGTGAGGGAGGAGGAAGGAACCAGACTCACCTCATAAGACAGCTTTTTCCTGATTCGCTTCTCTCATTAGCAAGAATCACAAATATCCGGGGACTCAGCAAGACCGGAACTACACAGCTGAAGAACCGAAGTTGGTCTATACCTGATGGTCACTCATAGTGACAGGACTTGTGAAAAATGGAACCTAACCAATGACCAAGACATGGACGGTACAGGGCTCCGGTCAGAAGGACATGGCCAGGCAACCGTTGTGACAAGCGCACTCACACTCCTAAAAAGTGCCACCATTTGCAGCGCAAGTGCATTGTGCTGTACCAGGGGCAAACCGATTCCCTTGGTGGAAAAGTGCTAACTAGAAGCATAGTCCCCTTAAAAACAAACAACATACAAACACCACTCATTTAAACCTCTCTGTTCCTACTGAAGGTGGAAATAATTATGGTTTTTAAAGACACACAACATGGCCACCTTTCTTGGGCACCTATTCCAAGCAAGGAGAAAAGCTTCAGCTTCTTCCTGAATGGGCAAGTTACCCTTGAGGCAAAATAATTCTATTTCTTGCTTTTTTTTCTCCTTTTCTCACTCCATCCAGGTACTTCTTACTTATTGCAGTGCCTCACCCTGGTATCCAGGGCTGCTACCACCAGTCAGCGTCCAGTGAGTTATCATTTTCCAAAACTACCCCTATGGTATTGAAAATTAAGTATCCTTTTGAACTATACACACACATCACACCAATGTCAACTTCTTGCTTTTGATGTTGTGCCATAATAACGTAAGATATGACCATTGGGTACACTGCATAAAGGGTACACAGGACCTCTCTGGACTGTCCTTACAACTTTCTATGAATCTACTTCAAAGTAAAAAGTTCTTTTAAAAATTAATCTTTTTATGCCTCCTATGACCAGGACTATATAGCCTGCTAGGTGAAAGTAACCTAGTCCTTAATAATATATTAACAGATATTAATGGAGAAAGGTTACCAGGTAACCTGGATGCTGGACTCAAATCCTCAGTGTAAAGGCATGGCTGTCGTGGTCAGAATCTGAGACACCTTGGGAGCAACCCAGTGTGTGTGGAGGTGATCCCTGGGCACCCTCAAGTCATACAACAGACGTGGACATCTTCTTCACCGATGCATACAGCAGGTCCTGTTGATATCCAAACTCAATCTAAAAGGGTGACCATTTTAAAACAGCAATTGCTGCACATGTTAAACAATTTAATTTTACAGAACTGAAAGTATGAGGAAACTAGCTTTTGGGCCTGACCCTACCACAACGCACTGTGTCAGCCTAAGCAGGTCATGTCGCCTCTCTCAGATTCTTCCTCCATAAAATGAGAAGATGGATCTCAGTGACCTCTAAGATCCTCTGCAGCACTGAGACCCTATGACATGTGCTGATGGTTCCCTCAGATCGTCCACTTTACTGGTGAACATGACACACTAAAGTCTGACCCCACAGTTTTCTAACTGATGCCAAAAATAGGTACCTGCACAGAAGGGTAGGGAATAGACATTTGAAAGGGGCACACTCCCCAGGTGGCTTCCAGAGGGGAGGAACAAGACAAACAACTCCTCACAAAAATGTGCATGGGGTCCAGAAACCTAAATGCACACTGCCAAAGCACTGGCAGTAACAGATCAAACGGTTCCATAAAGTCAGAAGAATAATACAGCACATAATTGTGAGTGCATTTTAAATTTTATAAGGGACTAGGATATCCAGTTCTTGACCGAAATCTTTTCTAATGTTCTAAACAAGAAAGTCCAGACCATTAACCCTAAAGTCCTGTTTTCCATTGCCTCACAGATTCATCAAATACAGCAACCACATATATTCTTGAAATGAAAATATATAAACACCCTTCTACTAAGTTGTAGTGTCATACGGGGGGATGGGGCTACAAGTTAAAGAACATCACAAGGGATAATGACCAAGAGCTATTGTCTCGAAGAAACTGTTCCTTCACTCCGTTCACTCACACTTTCATTCCACAGGCATGAGTGGGTTCCTACGACAGATCAAATACTACATTAGACAGAATAAATGCTGAAATTAATAAATAGCTCACAGTCTAATAAATGAGGCAGACATATTTTTTAAAACTACACTAATCATAGCTTGGGGAGATACAAGTTCTGGAGATTGTGGCACCACAATGTGAATGTACTTGATGCCACTGAACTTTAAAATGGTTAAAATGGTAAATTTTATGCTACATATATCTTATCATGATTTTTTAAAAAAGGAAAATAACACTGCCCTGATTGGTCGTCACAGAGGTGTGTATCCAGGCCCACGGAAGAATGGAGAATGAAGTGCTGAGCTCTGCCAGTGGATGCTCAAAGTCAACATTTTAAAACCAACTCCTCCCTCCCTCTCTCACTGTATGTGGAAGTAAGAACTTGAGGTCCTTCTCAAAAAAGAAAAGCATTCTTATAAGGAGAGGCTAGCAAAAGTATTTTGGAAGACACAGCCACATTCCAGAGAGGATGCCACTGTCTTCTGACCTGTCAAAGTCTGCTCCATGCTTTCTGTTAAGTTGTCATC